>NC_080787.1:53227572-53840350 GCF_028018385.1 Neofelis nebulosa | reverse complement strand
ACAATTTGGTCATTTTGTCTTTCAGGATAGATATGTACATAGAAGGTATGGCAGATTTGAATGAAATGATCCTCGTTTTGCCTCTGTGTCCACCTGATCAGAAAGAGGCCAAGATTGCCCAGATCAAAGAGAAAGTAACAGATCGTTATCTCCCCGTGTTTGAAAAAGTAAGTGGACAGTCATTGAGCACTTTGGGTGCTGGACATAGAGGACAAAGAAAGACAGTGGCTGGCATTCCTTGAACCTTTACCTTCACTTCCAGTGAGCCTTCCTGAATACTGACGCAGCACCCTGACTCTCAAAGCATTTCATAAAAACTGACTGTGAGGAAGAATTGCACCAGTGATACCCAAGTTTTAATTTTCCAACAAGACTTCAACTTACCAGGAGCCAATCGAGAATTCTCTATTTGGCAGACTTTCATGGTCATAGTTAGAGCCTGGGCTGCTGAAGGCTCTGAGAGCCACACTGGACATTGGAGTAGGTCCTGCAGACAGAGCACCACATAGGGGCTTTGATCCAAGAGGACCACAGTGAGAGCAATGCATCAGGAGATACTGTGGCAACATGCGTAGGGAGATAGGGAGACATGAGACCAGCTGCCCTTTGGGAGAAAGTGGCAGTGTCTTGAGGGTGGACAGATGAGGTGTATCTAGTCAGAGATGGGGGCAGTGTGATGAAGAGGAAGATACAGATGGAGAGAAGTTAGGGAGAAAAGAATTGACCTACTCGAAGGCATGGCTCTCACACTTCAGAGGACAGCCATGCAAACTAAGGAAATAAGGTTCCATCATTATAGACAGTGCTTATCTCAGTTAATGTTTCTCCTTGGATGTAAGAGGAGAATGTTTCAAGATCCAAACTACCTGAAATCATGCTAAATGGAAACTATGGGCTGGGGCACCCGGGTGACTCAGTTGGTTAAGCATCCCACTCTTGATTTCAGCCCAGGTCCTGATCTCACAGTTGGTGAGACTGAGCCCTGCGCTGACAGCCCAGGGCCTGCTTGGGATTCTCTCTCTCCCTCTCTTTCTGCCCCTGCCCCCACTCGCTTTGAAATCAAAGCGCCCTATGGTAAGTTAAATGAAAAACATATGTTAACATATGGCATTTGAAGTGGTCTTATATTCTTTGCATAACAATTATCCATGTTTCTATATGTGTACATAGTGTGAAAGGGTATTTACCCAAAGTGCCTTAAGCTGGTGATGCCATGGGGTTTTCTCTTCACGTTATCATTTGCATATTATTGGGATGTTTTAATAAATTTTGTGAATTTCCCCAACATTTTATTAGGAAAAGTTGCATACATCAGAATAGTTGAAAGGGATACACAGGAGCACACGTTTCAGGGAAACGGTAGCTGGGGCTTCAGCTGAGGAGCAGGGAAAGAACAGCAGAGACCTGCTGTCACACTGAGTCAGAGCACAGCGAAGAGGGTCTGCAGCCAACACCCCCTCAGTGAGGCAGCAGAGGTGAGGAGGTTGGGTTGGAGAGTGCGGGGAGGGGCAGAGGGACCCAGCCTGACCATGCCTGTGCTCATGATGTAATTCCTCAAACCTGCCAGGTGTTAAAGAGCCACGGACAGGACTACCTTGTTGGCAACAGGCTGAGCAGGGCTGACATTCACCTGGTTGAACTTCTGTACTATGTGGAAGAGCTTGACCCCAGCCTTATGGCCAACTTCCCTCTGCTGAAGGTAATCTCTCTCACAGCCTTCAGGAGGGAAGGCTCGCACCTCCCCCTCCAGAATCTAACATTTACATTCAGGTCCCATCGTTGCCCAGGACTTGGCCGTCCCCACGTCTCCAACATTAATTACCTCCTGGGTGCTGGTCGAGGCATGCAGAGAATCTTGTCATGCCCAGAACATTTGAGGTGGATGCTTCCCCAAGAAGAACACTTTGTCTTTACCATGAGAAGGACCCAGGGCTCGGCATCAGTCTCCCCATCCCCATTGCTCTGTGGCATTTGTCCTTGGTTTCTCTGGGATTTCCCTTATCCACCTGTGTCCTTCTCTTTCCTTCCTGTGCCTGTCTGAGGAGGTTTCCTACCCTCTGATTTCTTCCCTCCGCACCTGCTCCTAAGGGCAGACATCATGTTCCCCTGGGCAGTCTCCCTCTCTCAGTCCCTCTCTCAGTGGGATGCCTGGTTTTGGCCAGTCTCATAGTTCAGCTTTCTATATTTTCTGTCTCTCGTCCAGGGCAATTTTCCTACATTTTCATTGTCTGTTTGGAGACTTGATGTGTGTGGATTCTGACAGACACAATCCTCTTCCCCGTATTGCACAAAAGCCATGAAGCTACAGGATTTCGTGTAGGGAAGAAGAAACTGAATAGAAACTGAATAGAGCCTGAAAGAAAGACATCTTTGGGGAAAATGGGATCGAGCTGTCTTTTCTTCCTCCCATCTTCGTGTCTCGCTGGCTGTGTATTTCCCAGCCTCACACTGGTGCTGATGGAGGGCACTCAGCTGGTCCTTGTCTAGGAGGGTCTCTGGCTTGTGCCAGGGATGGGGCTGGCTCTGGCTCTGTCTGAGGCTGTGCCCTTGTGTATTGCAGGCCCTGAAGACCAGAATCAGCAATCTCCCTCCCGTGAAGAAGTTTCTGCAGCCTGGCAGCCAGAGGAAGCCTCCTATCAGTGAGGAAGATTTAGAAAAAGCAAGGAAGATTTTCAGGATTAAATGAAGCGGGCATGGATGGCCAGCACTTGCATCTGGGGCTTCCAACAATGACGTGCGTTACCTGATGTGGATCCTGATGATTGTGAGGCTAGTAAAGTTTTCAAAAGTATATAATTTCATCTACATGAAGATTTGCAAAGCAATTTATTTTGTTTTTACCAAATATCAAATCATGATCAGCCCCTAGGACATCTCTTGGACTTAAAAATAAATAAAGGGAGAAAAAAATTTAATGGATTCTTTGATGTATTAAAAAATTGTCATAACAGCTATCATATCATATCATACCTTGTCAAAACAATTGAAGTAGAAAGTTTCATGTGACCTATATTTAGTAACACAAAAAATGCTCTTTTTTTTCCTTTGTATTTGCTGTATTTCTTTAAAAAAATTTTTTTAATGTTTTTTTGGTTTTGAAAGAGAGAACGCAAGCAGAGTAGGGGCAGAGAAAGGGAGACACAGAATCCGAAGCAGGTTCCAGGCTCTGAGCTATCAGCACAGAGCCCGACGTGGGCCTGATATGGGGCTCAAATTCATGAAGTGTGAGATCATGACCTGTGGGGAAGTTGGATACTCAACCGACTGAACCACCCAGGCACCCCTGTATTTGCTGTTTTTGTGATGCAGCCTAAAAGATTCCTCCTCCCTTCACCCTCCTTCCTTCCTGCCTGCCTTTTTCCTTCTTTCCCTCCTTCTCTCTCTCTCTCTTTCTTTCTTTCTTTCTTTCTTTCTTTCTTTCTTTCTTTCTTTCTTTCTTTCTTTCTTTTTCTTTCTTTCTTTCTTTCTTTCTTTCTCTCTTTTCTTTTTTGTACAGAACCATTTTCCCTCAGTTGATGAATCTTTTTTCCTGTTTAGTTATGGAGCATATATTTATTTTATCTTTAATATAGAACGTTCTGTGTTCCAGGATCTGGGTTATTAATGGTAAACAAGCCAGATATAGTCTTTGCCCTATGGGAGGTTACTATAGGGATAGAAACAAAACAAAACAAAAAATAGGTAATTCTAATCCAAAATCATGCATACCTTGTATATCATGCTCCTAGGGCTGTTGTAACAAATGACTACAAATTTAGTGGTTAAGAACCATAAAGTGTATTCCCTCACACTTTTGAGGTTCTTTGTGTGACATGAAGGTATGAGCCGGCCATGCTGTCTCTGAAGGCTTAGGGAAGGATCCTTCCATGCCTCTTTAGCTTCTGGTGGCTGCTGGCAGTCTTTGACATTTCTTGGCTTGTAGATGCATAACTCCAATTCCTGCCTCTATTGTCACATGGCATACACATTTGTGTGTGTGTCTATCCAGATTTTCCTCTTCTTATAAGAACACCAGTAATCAAATTTGGGCCCATCCTAATCCACTATAACCTCATCTTAATTGACTGCAACTCCAAAGACCCTATTTCCAGGTAAAGTCACATTCACAGGTACCCAGGGTTAAGACTTCAACCTATCCTTTCCGGGGGACATAATTTAATCTACAACCTCATGCTGGGGCACAAGATAATGCTGAGCATGAACCTAATCGGGACACCTTTGCCTGAATCTATGAGTCCTTCATGGTCTGTCATGAAGGGCAGTCATAGCTGATGTGAGATCTGAGGAGCCAAGTTGCAGCAGGTAAGGTCAGGGAAGCTTAGGTTGGGCAGTAGGGATGGAATCCAGGCAGGAGGTCAGCAGGATCACTGGCCATGCAAGAGAGAGACTATTTGTATTGGAGGAAACAGAAGTCATTAGGTTTGGGTGTAGCATGACAGCACAGGTGGGGAAGGGCAATGATGAGGTGAGATCAGGGAACAAGGCCTAGAGTCTAAGGACTTTGAAGGCGGTGGCAAGAAGTTTGGATTTTGTTCCAAGGAAAATAGGGAGCCACTGAAGTGCAGCCATACACCCTGCTCTATGAGCCTGATGTACATATAATAAAATCACATCTTTTCAATATTCATTTTAAGTCACTCAAGCACACATCTTAGACCAGTAGGAATGTTCATTCCCAAAAGCAGTCTCTTTTGCAATGGTACATCCAGCAACCTAGGGGCTCACTCCATTCAAGGAGTCCAGTAGACCCAAGACTGACCAAAACTCCCAGAATCCCTCTGCGGCAGTACCTGTTCTCTGCTGCCCCTCCCACCACATGTAGTTTTTGTTTTCCCAGACTGTCTGGTCTGAGAGGGTTTGGTCAAAACTGGCCACCGTTCGTCCATCTGGGCAGCAGCATCCTCTTTCTCTATAGCTTCAGAGGGAAGGAAGTGGAGGTCTCCCTCCTTGCTGCCACTCAGGGCTGGGATCTCAAACTGTACATGGAGATATATAGTCCTTTACCCCCCGGCCTGTCGCCGTGCAGGGGAGGCTGGAATAGAGTGATGTCCAGCCTCAGTTCTCTACTGAGCCTGAAACTTGAGCTCCCCCAAGAAATGCAGGATCTATGGGGCTGAGCCCAGGGCCCTAGCCCCAACTGGCCATTTTCATAGTGTGAACTTCCCCACAGCTGCATAGGATGGGACAGACACGTACCAGGACGCATGGCCTGTGTCCTTTATGCCTACCCAGGGTTAGGTCAGTTCAGCCCAAGCAAGATGTGCCAAGCTGTCCTCCTAGGAGGCTCCCAGTTCCCTTCGCATGGACCTACTCTCTGTCCAGCCCTGGACTCCTCAAGTTGTTTATGAGGAGTTTGTTATCTATTCTTCCTACAATATATTCTTATATTTTGCTCCAGGACAGAGTTTTTCAACCTCATCACATCTAGCCTTCCCCAGTTTCTAATGTATTTTGTAATCCTTTCTTATTATCCTGAAGTGAACTCCATAACATTTACCTCATTATGGCTGGTGCTCTGAGTACAGGAAGAGTAAGATACCATCTCACCTCAAAAAGGGTGGCTGAAGAGAGGTTAGTGAAATGCCTACTTACAAAGCTGGGGTAGCATTAAGATACCTCAAGGGGTGGTGATACACTTGGGGCTAGCCACAAAGGGAGGCCTCTACCTCTCCTACTCTCGATGGGACAAGGGCAGAAAGCAGTATAGGAACCAAGTTGCAGGTACAGGAAAGGGCCACCCTGACAGAGCAGATGGCCTTTACAGAGGAAGGTACTCACTGGCAACCCAAACTACTAAGGACACAGTGACAATTAATAAACATCACAAATGACTGGAAATTATCACCATGATTTCTGACTGGTTTGCACTATAGCTTTATCCAATATTTTGCCATACATAGTTTGGTTAGAAAACAAAAGGAAATACTGTTTTTTTTTAATGTTTATCTATTTGAGAGAAAGAGAGCATGAGTGGGGGAGCGACTGAGAGAGAGAGGGAGAGAGAGAATCCCAAGCAGACTCCATGCTGTCGGTGTAAAGCCTGACATGGGGCTCAATCTCATGAACTCTGAGATCATGATCTGAACCAAAATCAAGAGTCAGATGCTTAACTGAGCCACCCTAAAAAGAAATATTGTTAATTTTCAGTATATATCCTGCCTTACATATTAATTCATATTTACTATACAGATGTCAAGTGTTTTGAATATCACTCCTGGGTAATCTGTGACATAAAAGGATAGAGATGTTTGTTACAAAATAATTTACATTTGGTATATGACCCTTATACCACCCACCATTTTCTTGGAGGGATTATATAGATATAATTGAAATGAAAATAGATATTAATTTCTCTGACTATACTGGGGAAACTGGGTCAAGATTTGAGGTATTATACATGGTAACTTGCCAATTTTCCAAAATCTTCTTGAAGAACAAATACGTATTAGAAACATTTTGCCAACCAGAGCTGGTTGGACAAGGCATCCATGAGTCAGCACAAGTATTATTAAAAAAAAAAATTTTTTTTAAGTTTATTTTGAGAGAAAGAGAGAGAGAGCATGAGTGGGATAGGGACAGAGAGACAGGGGAGAGAGAGAATCCCAAGCAGGGTCCGCACTGTCAGCAGAGAGCCCGATTTGGGACTCAAAGTCACGAATTGTGAGATCATGACCTGAGCTGAAACCAAGAGTTGGATGCTTAACTGACTGAGCCACCCAGATGTCCTGAGGTCCGCACAACTTTTATCTGTATTGTCTTTGATCTATTTTTTCCTCCTACCTTTCTCTCACAATCTTTGCTTACCTCTTCTCTGCACTCAATAGCTATGTTTGAAATATTTGTCCTTTGAAACTTTCAACATAATTGTGACATTCTAAGTCAACAGGCAGCCAAGGATACCTAGTAGAAAAAAAATATTTAGACTCTGATCTCAGAAATTGATGAAATCTTCTCAAGGAAGATATTATTCTCAAGGAAATAATATTTAAATAGTTTATTTTTGTTTCATTCAGTAACCGTTCATTGAGCACCTATTTTGCTCCCTGCATTTTTCTAGGCACAGAGGATGCTATGGTACATATAAGAGCATTTTCCTGCTCAGATGATGAGTAAATAAAGAAATCAATGAAAAATTTATTATGGTTAGTGATAAGTGCTGTAAGGAAAATAAAACAGGGTGAGGTGATGGAGACTTTTTAGGATGGCAATGGAGAAGTGGTTAACTTAAAATGAGTAATCATAGAAGACTGAGTTCTAAATGACAGGAAGAAGCCAGGCATGAGAAGATCCAAGGTAACAGGATATTAGCCAGAGGTATCAGTGAGGACCAGCTCTTGGTCATAAACAACTTTGGTATGTTTCAGGCACAGTAGTCAGGCAGATGTTGTGGGAACATGATGAGAAAGTACTGGAAGATGAGGTCAGAGAGGTAGACTTGGGTGTATCAGTTATCTATTGATACCTAATTAATCAGCCCAAAGTTTAGTGACTTAAAGCAACAAACATTTACTATCTAACACAATTTCTGAGGGTCAGAAGCTTGGGAGAAACTTAGGTAGGTGTTCTGGATCAGGATCTCTCAGGAGGTTGTAGTCAAGCCATCAGCCAGGGCTGTCATCATCTGAAAGCTTGATTGAGGATAGGTGATCCATTTCCAAGATGGTTCACTCACATGGCTGTTGGCAATGGACCTCAATTCCTTGTTAGGTCTGCTTCTCTGTAGGGGCTGCTTCAATATTTTCACGACAGATCAGCTAACTTACCATAGCGCAAGCAATCCAGGGGAGAGCAAAGCAGAAACAGCAATGTCCCTCATGATCCATTTTCTGAGGTCACACTTCTGATAACAGTGACAGACTAGAGACCCACCTAGGATGAGGAAGCAGCTGGAGAGGAGAAGGCAAGTAGAGTGGGAGCCAGGCAAGAAATCTGAGGAGGTGGTGTCTATGAAGCAGGGGAGAGCCGGGAAAGTGTGGCGTCGTGAAGGAGAGGAGCATGAGGACTGGAGAGTGAACACTGAAGTTGGGGACAGGAGGCCACTGCTGGCCTTGATGAGAGCAGCCGAGTGTGGGACAGAAGGCCGACCAGAGTGGGTTAAGGAGGAAATGGGAAGTGAGGAGTAGAGACAGCAGACACTGACCACACTTTTGAGAAGTTTTGCTCCAAGAAAAGGCCGATGAGTGGGACGGTAGACTTTCTCTGAGATCTAAAAAAAGAAAGAGAATGTTAAATAGGTTGGGCTCAGTTTCATTTGCAATTGTGGGAAGTTACCTACGAACAGCAAGGCTGTGTACTACAGTGACAGATTCCTAAAGGCACTTAAGTTGTTGGTACCAGAAAGGTCCTGTTGCTCTGGAAAGTGTGCCATCTAGTGCTCAGCCATGGCGTCAGAGTCATGCTAACTTCTTAAGAGTAGGTTGGGCCTCTGGTTCACAGCAATCTGTTTGCTGGAACAGAGAAATTGCTTTTTGTTTCAAATCTTAAATCTACATTGGAGAACAGCCAAAAGAGAAACTCAACATTTCTGACTGAAAAGCTGAGTTGGAAACTTCTCCATGCTTCCCCTCAACACCTTCCAGATCATTCCTCTTTATTTCTTACTTCTTCATCTCTTTATCTTCATCCATCAGACCCCTATTAAGTGACCTTTTCCATTGTCTACAATCTATAATATAGATTGGACTGATGCTCCCACAAGCCAGAGATCGCCATGCAACCACCAGCAGCTAGGGGAGGGGCATGGAACAGATTCTCCCTCACCATCCTCAGAAGAAACCACCCTTGTTGACACCTTGATTTCCAACCGCTGGCCTCCAGAACTGTGCGAGAATAAATTTCTATTGTGTAAGCTGCCCAGTTTGTAGTAATTTGTTGCAGTGGCCACAGGAAACAAGTCCAGCTACTTTTTGATAAACAAGAATGAATACACATCACAACATAGATGAATCTCCAAATAACGATGCAGAGTGGAAGAAACCAGAAAGATCAGAGCACTTATTGTATGCTCCCATTCATATGAAATTCTAGAAAACACCAACTAATTTATCATGATAAGAAGCAGACGGCTAGTATGGGGAGGGGCAGGAGGAAGGGATTCCAACAGGGCATCGGACATAATGTGTTTGCTATACTGATTGTGGTGAGGCTTCCACAGGTGTATACATATGTCAGAACTTATCCAATTGTACACTTAAATTACGGGTACTTTACCATAGGTCAGTTATGCCCCAAACATAGTAATAATACTAATGGAGGCAAATAGCCCCACAAATCTACCCTGTAGATAGTCATTCTAGACAATTTGTCTGCTAACCATTCTGCCTTGCCTGCCACCCTTGCCTCTGGCATGTCACCTTCTAATTACAAACTGACTGAGATCTCTCCTGTCATAACCCCTTAGCCACCTACATCTCCACCCCTCAAAACAAAAACAAAAACAAAAACAAAAACAAAAACAAAACAACAAACCCTGCAAAATAAATCAAAACAGTCCTTCTTTATCCCTGGCTGGTCTCCTCTTTGGCTATTTCCTTCCCTCTTTCTTCTCACTTCCAAGGCTCCAGGAGTCTACATTCTGGCTATACTTCCTCTTGCCAAAGGCCAGAGTCGTGAACTTTTGTTTCATGACCAATGAACTAATCGCCATCTTAGTCCTATCAGTTCAAAGGTGTCTTCTCAGTTCTATGTTGTTTGACCCCTTTATTGCAAATCCAAGCCCACCTTCCCTTTCCATCGGCAACTTTCTGCCAGGGCCTCCCTGCCCCCCACCTTCCACCAAACTCTAGTGCTCCCGTAATCCTGGAGCTCCCTTTTCTTAGTTTAGTGATTTATATGCCTTTCTTGCCAACATGCTGTCACACTCATTGCACCCAATCCTGCTTCTTTTCAAAAGGACAGAATTTTCACAAAATGAATAATAAGTTATCAGTGACAGCCCTCCCCTGTCCAGAGCTCGGGCTTGTGAAGAATGTTAGGAAAACCTTCCAGAGTCTGACACTGGGCATCAAATGCAGCATTTGAGAGGGCAACTTGGATGAGTCTCAAGAATGACATGACCACTATCCCACACTCCCTAAGCTCCTTTCCTTCTTATCTTGAAATGTTCTCTCCACTGCTGTCTGCCACTCTCCCAGTGCCTTTTCCATCAAGACACCTTCACTGATGGACTCAATAATACTGGGCATTCCCACAAGTGCTCCTAGATATGAAGTTTCTTTCCATTCTGTATGTGAGTGTATGTGTGTTCAAATTTTTTAATTTTATTTTATATTTTATTTTATTTTATTTTAAGTTTATTTATTTATTTTTGAGAGAGAGAGATGGACAGACAGACAGAGAATGCAAAGACGAGAGAGAGAGAGAATCCCAGGCAGGCTTTAGCCATGTGTGCAGAGCCTGATGTGGGGCTCGAATTCTCCAACCACGAGATCATGACCTGAGCTGAAGTTGGGCACTTAACCATCTGAGCCACCCAGGTGTGTCCCTTAAATTTATTTTGGAGAGAGAGCACGAGAAGGGGAGAGGGACAAAGGGAGAGAGACAGAGAGAGAGAGAGAGAGAGAGAGAGAGAGAGAGAGAGAATCCTAAGCAGGCTCAGTGCAGAGCCCAATGCGGGGCTTGATCCCACGACCTTGGAGTCATGACCAGAGCCAAAATCAAGAGGGGGATGCACAACAGACTGAGCCACCCAGGCTCCCCTCCCATTCTGTTTTCATGTCCTTACGTTATAGTATCCTCAGCCTAGCCCTGGGGAAGATATGCAAGGGAGTGGTAGTAATCAGTAGTGTTTCTACATTTTCTACTCAGTAGGAAGGTGGCTATTAGGCATTGTAGGTGAAAGCTGGGCCCCATGCACCAGAGATGGGGATGCATGGAAGCTGATTAAAATTCTCTCTCTTTTTTTGATCAACAGAATCAAATATCCTTCATTTAATATTTATTTTCCTTTCTTCTATGTACATTACAGCAGAACAAAAATTGCAGTACTATCGCCCATAAAACGTTTCACTGGCATATTAACCTCCAAGTTTTCTCTACATAGTTCTCACCCACCTACCCATCTACCTACCTACCTACCAGATGTGGGGGTGGATGACCTCCCTACTGTGGGGATATGTGTTTATAAGATCCCACAGAAGTCCCCCAAAATGGCTAAAAGTGACCCAAATTCAAAAGTAGTCCTGAATTTTGTCTGGTATCAGCTATGATATGGGCTCCAGACACAATGTGAACCTCTGGATGATGTTATCCTTTGTGCCTATTAACTGCTCAGATTTCAAGATTTCATATTTGCTGGTGAATTTCCATGCCTCACTACCAAGAATAGTACAGGAGGGAAGTGGGGTGAACTGTAGCAATGATTTTCAATTTACTTGAGGGGCACACTGGCATAGTAATTAAGAGCTTGGATTTCTGGCCTTTCAAATTCCAGTTTTGCTTCATACACAATGTATGATCTTGAACAAGTTTCTTGACTCTTTTGCCACAGTTTCCTCACGAGTAAATGGGGATAATATTAACAGAATTTACCACATTGGGTTATGAAGATTAAGTGGGTTAATACACATAAACTACTTAGAAAAGTTCCTGGTACTTGGTAAATCATCAATATTATTAGCTATAGTTATAATTATTATTATTTTTTAACTTGTTTTGTTTTTTATTTTTTTAAATTTACATCCAAATTAGTTAGCATATAGTGCAAACAGTGATTTCAGGAGTAGATTCCTTAGTGCCCCTTACCCATTTAGTCCATCCCCCCTCCCACAACCCCTCCAGCAACCCTCAGTTTGTTCTCCTATTTATGAGTCTCTTCTGTTTCGTCCCCCTCCCTGTTTTTATATATTTTTTGTTTCCCTTCCCTTATGTTCATCTGTTTTGTCTCTTAAAGTCCTCATATGAGTGAATTCATCCAATTTTTGTCTTTCTCTGACTAATTTCACTTAGCATAATACCCTCCAGTTCCATCCACGTAGTTGCAGTTGGCAAGATTTCATTCTTTTTGATTGCCGAGTAATACTCCATTGTATATATATACCACATCTTCTTTATCCATTCATCCATCGATGGACATTTGGGCTCTTTCCATACTTTGGCTATTGTCGATAGTGTTGCTATAAACGTGGGGGTGCATGTGTCCCTTCGAAACAGCACATCTGTATCCCTTGGATAAATGCCTAGTAGTGCAATTGGTGGGTCATAGGGTAGTTCTATTTTTAGTTTTTTGAGGAACCTCCATACTGTTTTCCAGAGTGGCTGCACCAGCTTTCATTCCCATAAAATTCTCTTGTTATACCGTCCTGACCCTATTGTTCTACCTCGAAACCTACCCGTTCTTTTTCTGAGGTTGCCCTAAATACTGGCTCTTCCCATGTTATTGTGAGAAAATGAGGAAGGAAGATTCAAGCATCAAAACTTGGCAGCCGTCTTACCCTCAATACATCTAATCTCCCTAGTTTAGATGAATAATGGCAGGGGTCCAGAGAGGTTGGGGTTTGTCTAGGGTCAGAGGGCTGGTCAGCGGTAGGAGCAGCCTAGAGGCCAGATCTCCTGACTCAGGCCAAAGCCTCTCTCAGTTACTCATTGATTCAGGAAATACCTTTTGAATCTAGCCTGAGATGTTGCAAGGGTACAGAGATACTGGGCTGAGCAAGATGGACAAAGGCCTTTGACCTCAAGGAATTTACATTTTAGTAAGAAGAGATAGACCACAAACAAACAAATAAATACCGCAGTCATAGCTTGTGATAGAGATATGAAGAAAATTACACAAGGACTACAACAGAGAGTAGTTGGGGGGCAGGTGAGGGGAGAGCTCTACTTTATTTTTTCCCAGTATTATGGAGGTATAATTGATAAATAAAATTATAAGATATTTAAAGCGTACAACATGATGTTTGATATTCGTAAACATTGGGAGAGGATTTCCTCCACTGAGTTAATTAACACATCCATCAGCTCACATAGTTACCTGTCTTTGTTTTATTTTTTGTTTTCTTTTGTTTTGTTTTGGTGAGAACATGTAAGTTCTACTTTCTTAGCAAGTTTCAATCATGCAGTAGTGTTATCAGCTACAGTCACCATGTTATAACATTGGATCCTCACACTGTTCATCTTATAGATGAAAGCTTATACTCTTTTACCAGCAAGAGCTCTACTTTAGATGGATGGTGAGGGAATGCCACTCTGGGGAAATGACCTTTAAGATGAGACATACGAAGTGAAAAGAAACCAGGCAGGCAAGGAGACAGGCAAGAGGACTCCAGACCAAGGAACCAGCATCCTCATAGGATTTGAGTGGGAAAGCCCGCAGTGTTTTGTGGACCCCAAACCAGAGGAGGCTGGGCTAGAGAGTGGGGGATAGGAGTGTGGCCTGAGATGGGGTGGAGATGCCAAATGACACACTACTACCAGTCCTCTCCTTTTATTCTAGATGAAATGGGAATCCAATGTGTGGCTTCTTCTGTAAGATTTTGCCCAGATGATACAGTATTTGGGGAGGTATAATTTCACATTATAGATATTTGAAAATATACCTTGAACTATAGAAGAAAAACTCATCTGCTTTTGCACCCAAAAAAAAAAAAAAAAAAAAAAAGGATGACAAGAAAACTGAAAATCAGTCGTAGTGTGTGGATTTGCCAAACTAAATTAAATTGCCTTTCTGGAATTTAGTGGATAAGTATGTTGGTATGATTTGTAAAACTTGTAAAAAAAAAAAAAGAATTATAACATAATGATGTAAAAAGGATGGAGCCCACTAACAATTTTAATTAAGACTACTCTTTGCTGGATGTAACTCACTGAGAAGGTAACAGTGAATGAAAACATTTTAACAGAATCATTTAAATCTATCAATTCCTATCTATCTATTCCTACTTAAACTTACCAAATCATTTCAAAAACAAAAGGAGCTCTGGAAGAGTGGGAATAGTTGCTTCTAATGTTGTACTTTATAAATTAATATTTTAATGCTAAGCTTTCTTGAAATGAAGCTTATAGTACAAGATTGTATTTGCACAGTCACACATATACTCCATGCACATATACATATATGAGGAAAACACATCCTAAATGCTGACGGGCTGAATTATACCTAAGTGCAAAGTTCCACATTTTAAGATTATTTGACAGTTTAAAAACATTAGATTAATATATAATAGGTCATTGGGATTTGTGAAAAGAATTGATTTTGCTTAAATGTTTCCCAATATAGTGTAAATAAGTTGACTTGTTTGCTTACCTAGCTATTGTCTGATTATTTTCCACCTATTGTAACAATTCAGTTCCAAGAACCAAGCAATCCTCCTGCAGCAATACTGAAGTACAGAATTTTCCAAATCAGAGAAATATGTGTCAGGACAGTCTCTTTATGGGAGCAAACTTCACTTCACTTTATGTCATCAGCAGGCCAAAAATTCTCCATAAACCAGAAAATATGCATTCTATACCCAAGGACACATGAGAATCCACTGTGTGCTAGGCTTCTAGATTAGCTCTTGTAGAGGGGAACATCATTGCTCTTTCTCATAGATTACCCAGGAATCAATGTTACTAAAATCCAGTTTCAGGAGACAAAGCAAAATGGGGGCGTGATGCCAAGATAAGTAGAGATAAAATTCCAGAAGGCTAGGCTTACAATAAAGGAAAAAGACACACAGTTCCCAGTCTACTTAATTCCTTTTATTCTTACACCCTTTAAACAATGGATTATTACCTTTTTTTTTTTTTAATTTCAGATGCTCACTTGAAAGCTATGAAATTATCTACTTAGCAGGTTTACCTGCCTGCTCAAGTTCTTCTACCTAGAATGAAATAAAGCAATAATTGCTTCTAATCCCTTTCCTTTCTGAAAATAGGTGGGGGGACGTTGTGATCGGTGCTCTTAGACTCCACTGAGCTTTCTTATGATTTCCCTTGACCTCCATAAAGGACAGATTTGGAAGCAGTTACAAAAGGAACGACAGCTGGAAAAAGTTGGTGGCAGATGGTATTCTATTAATACTTATCGCTGGGAGATCTGTTTGGGGTCCTTTGTAGGAGGAAGTTCAATACTTTCCCTTAAGCAAACAGTTCAGTTGTTCAAATCCAGTAATTATACTACAGTGTGTTTATGTGTAAGTCACAGATACTAATAATATATCTAATGTTTTTATTGACAATAACATGTAGCTTTAATGAAAGCCCAGGTTACAATTTGAATGGTTTAAAATCTATTAACCATATTGATTTAGTTATATTTGCCAAATACTCTTGTTACTCCCTCACCTCACATTAGTGTGTACAATTTGGAACAAGTGGACTGGGGACTTAACCATTATATGTTACATATACAGGGGCTCTCCCACCTGTCACCCTGGCCCTTCTCTGGTTTCTTTTTTCTCCAAGGTACAGTTTTCTAGTAAGACTCAGATAAGCTGCCTCCTAGGTCAAATACTTATAAATGTCACAGTCCCCATTTGGGGGGTGAGTGGGCAGATGAGTTGGGGGCAGAGGCCTTTCACATCCCCTAAAAGTTGGGCAGGTGAGGGGGCAGGATACTAGTGAAGCCCTGTGCTGGTCTAGTCACCTGCTGGAGAAGGGGGTGACCCAAGAAATCCCTGGTCCAGAATGCTGGGGATGCCCCCACTTGGGGGAAACCAAGATTTGCCGACCCAAGGGAGAGCAGAGGGGACAAGCACTTGTGCTTCAGGCTGGTGGGTCTCCTGGGAACTGCCCCCAAGAGTGAGTGCTTATGGTGAGAAGGGTCTGGACAGGGCACCCTTGGCAGTCTTGCTGGAGGTCAGGGTACAAGCCCTATGGATGGCAGGTGAAGTTCTGGGTGGCTCGGGTCCTCCCCAGCTCAGGCCCCTACCTGTGCTTATCAGCGCCTCCCCAGCACATGACCCAAGGCTGCCCACTGGCCTCCAGTCTGTGGGAACCAGCCCAGAGCTGATGGAACCAGACACCAGGGACCACAATATCCAGCCCCAGGTCCTCACAGGGGCCTCACCAGGCTCCATGGACTCAGCCCCTCTTAGCCAGCTCCTCAAGATGACATGAGAATCAGAAACTAATTGTCCTTTGGGAGGATTTGTAAAACCTGTAAAAAAAAAAAAAAAAGAATTATAACGTAATGATGTAAAAAGGATGGGGCTCACTAACAACTTTAATTGAGACTACTCTTTGCGGGATGTAACTCAATGAGAAGGTAACAGTGAATCAAAACATTTTAACCCAAATGGCCAGATGGGAAGGAAGGTCAGCTTGCAAGCTCCCTGGGCCTCAGACTTTTTGGAGAGAACTTTTCAGAGTGGATACCACAGGGTGGAGATCCAGGTGAATCAGTTCACAAACTCAAGAGTGCATTTTTTTTTAATATTTCTGTAACTGAGTTTAATTTCTATTTTGAGCCCCATTCCACCAAGGACACAAACTAAATCTAGGCTGAGCATTCATCCCACACATTCATCCCTAAATCTGGAATGAATACTGTTCCAGATCTCCTTGTGGTTCAGAAGTCACCCCGGGGCCTTTAAAGCTTTAGTCCTTTATGAATAACATCAGCTTTTGCTGAGCAATTAAAAAATGTTTTTATGATGGGAAATTTCATACATTTAGGAAAATGGACGAAAAGTATAAGAAACCCATATACCCATTGCCCAGGTGCAGTAATTAGCAACAAAAGGTCACTTGTGTTATACTTACACTCTCACCCATTCCCCCTCACAACTGGTTTAATTGGAAGCAAATGCCAATATCATACTTTTTCATCCATAAATACTTTGATATGAGTGTCTGAAAGATATGGATTTTCTTGGCTTAGAATAACATGCATTTATTATTTCATAGTTTCTGTTTCTATAGGTCAGGAATCCAGCTTTGGGTTAATTAGATCCTCTGCTCAGGGTCTCTGAAGATAAGGATTCTTTCTGAACAACATTCCATAATATCACTATAATACCTAAAAAATTAACAGTAATTCCCTTATCTTAAAAGTTCACAGTTCAAATCCTCCAATTGTGTCATATATTTTTAAAATAATTGCTCTCAAGATCAGAAACCACAAAAAGTTTCTATATATTGCATTTATTTAAAGAAGCTCTTAAATCTGTTGAACCTATAGCTTCCTCCTGCCTCTCTGATTTTCATGCAACTTTAAAAACTTTTAGGGGCGCCTGGGTGTCTTGGTCGGTTAAGTGTCCGACTTCGGTTCAGGTCATGATCTCACGGTCCATGAGTTCGAGCCCTACGTCGGGCTCTGTGCTGACAGCTCAGAGCCTGGAGCCTGTTTCAGATTCTGTGTCTCCCTCTCTCTCTGACCCTCCCCCGTTCATGCTCTGTCTCTCTCTGTCTGAAAAATAAATAAACGTTAAAAAAAAATTAAACAAAAAAACTTTTTATCACGGGTATATAAGACTAGAGAGTTCTTTGGGAATGTATTAGTCACTTGACCTGGAGAACAGTGCTTCTCAAACTTGAATGTGCATGTAAAGCCCTTGAGATCTTAAAGTGTAGCTACCAGAGGGTCTAGGCTGGAGCCCAAGCTACCTGCATTTCTAGCAGCTTCCCAGGTGCTCCATATGTTGCTAGCCTCCGGACCACTCTCTGAATAGCAAGCCTGTAGAGTTCCACATTGTAGATTTTGCTGATTTTGCTAATTGCATCCCTGAAGTGCTCATCTGTTTCCTGTATTTCCCATAAATTGGTATCTTGAGGCTTGACTGAATTCCAGGTCAGTTGTTTTGGCAAGAATTCTTCACCGGCAGTGCCGCACACTTTCTACTGTATCGTATTAGGAGGCCTGTCACGTCTGGTTGTCCTACTTTTAGTGATGATAGATGTTTCGAGTGCTCAGCCTAACCTTTCCATGCTAGATAGAGATCTCTATCAGTAGTTTTAGCAGCCATTGTCCAGATCAGTGGTTCTTAATGCTGACTGCACATTAGACTCACCTGGAAAGATTCTAAAAGACACAGATGGCAGGGTCCTTTCCCAAATCAATGTGGGACCCAGGCAGAGAGAGAGAGAGAGAGAGAGAGAGAGAGAGAACATGCATGCCACTTGTGCACCTGCGTGTGTTTTAAGCCCCTAATAGGGTGATTCTAGTAGGCATCACATAAAGCTGAAAAGCCATGATTTTCAAAATGGTTTCCAAAATAATATCCTCAACTATCATTTTTTCTTCATTCATTTTGCTGAGCTTTTAATGGGTAAAAGTGCTGTTTCTTTTTAATGTTTATTTATTTAGAGAGAGAGACAGCACGAGTGGAAGAGGAACACACAGAGAGAGACACAGAATCCAAAGCAGGCTCCAGGCTCTGAGCTATAAACACAGAGCCTGATGTGGGGCTCAAACCCATGAACTGTGAGATCATGACCTGAGCTGAAGTCGGACGCTTAACTGACTCAGCCACCCAGGTGCCCCATAGAAGTGTTGTTTTTAAAATTGAGCCAGGTGATATGCTCCAAAATATATCAGTTCCCATTGAAAGCATGTAGACATGAACTCTTTCTACTCCTAAAGCCACTCCCACCCCTCCACACAGGCCCTGATGCTTCCAGGAACCCCCTTCCAAGTACCTCAAGCCACCTTTAAATGTCCAAAGACTGTCCCCCCACCAAGTCTACCCCTCCATGTCCCATAAACCTCAGATGCTATCTTGGGGTTGTGCGGGATGGGCTTTTGATTTCTATAATACTTTAATTTCTTCAAGGTGAGCAAAGGTTATGTTTCTAAAAAAGATATTTCCATTTTCAGAGGAAAAAGAAAGTGTGAAAAGACCCACTTTGCTTAACTTTGCACTTTTGCTTTAAATCCTAATGAGTCATTGAAAATCCCCTTGATTGCTGTCTCCAGGCTTCAGAGGTCGCCAGAATTAAAGTACTGAAATTAATTTGGAAAGTGAAAAGCATCAGCTTCCCCTAATCTCACCCCATTTAGCCAGTCTGGGCTGTGCCGGTAGGAGAAGGGAGGAGGACCTGGATAGAAAAAAGAAAAAAACATTGCAATGCTAACACCTCGCCACCTGCTACCGGAGGAAGAGCTGGTCAGAGTCTTATTTTCAAATTCCTTCCATCTGTCTGGCTTCCTCACTTGTCCTCTTTCTATTTTAAAAAATGTATCAGTGATTCAATTAAGTTTTGAGAACATCAATTTGTGGCGATAAACTCCATTTGTGGAGAAGAGCACAGAACACAGGAAGCCTTGGAGCTGAGGAGCAGCTCTGATTTTGGGCACAGGCCCAGAGCTTTCTGGTTAACTTTGCACTGCTCTCTTCATGTGGATTCCTCTCCTGCTCTGTGTGCAGAACAGTCTTCATCAGTCTCTCTCTGTTGATTTGCAGGAGTCCTTAAGCATGGCGGGGAAGCCCAAGCTTCACTACTTCAATGGCCGAGGCAGAATGGAGTCCATCCGGTGGCTCTTGGCTGCAGCAGGGGTAGAGGTGAGATGCTGATTTATTCATATTATTTTCGTCTTGGGGTCGTTGAATACTTACTTAGGGAGCTGGTGTAGAAAATATGATTGAACAAAAAGCCAATTTTGCCACCTGCTCTTTAGACACTGGGCTGTGAGTGAACCAGTGCATTCTTTTATTAAGAATAAAAGTGCCCAAATAGCGTGGAAATAGCGTGGTTGTTGGCACTGAGCTCACCCAAGGTGAAGCAAATAATGACTAATGAGCAAAGGAAGGGAGGGAGGAAGAAGACGAGGAATAAAGGAAGGGACCCAGTCTGTCAAACAGCTTCTTTTCATTTCATTCTTATCAGCCAAGTATTGGATATGTTTAACTACATTAGTCTCAAGCCTGGGTGGCTTGGTCGGTTAAGCATCTGACTGTTGATTTCAGCTTAGGTGATGATCTGGGCTCAGGTCATGATCTCATGGTAGTGAGATCAAGTCCTGCCTTGGCTTGCACTGACAGTGCAGACCCTGCTTGGGATTCTTTCTCCCCCTTTCTCTCTGCCCCTCCCCCACAGGTGCTCCCTCACTCACTCTCTCAAAATAAATATATATGTAAAAGAATATTAAGAAACAGGTAGTTTTCTTTAAATATATAGAACACTCTCATACTGATGTTAGAACATATCATTCATTACCAAAACTATAACTATCCTATACTTTAATGAATTAAAAAAATTCTATTCTCAACATATTTAAAAGCTAAGTTACTGAAATTTATAAAGACCTTTCAAAGATAAATATTTGTATCTGTAAATATTTATTGTGAGTAGAAAGCATTAGCCTCCTCTGTAACCCACACAATTAAAAAATTTTTTTTAATGTTTATTTTTGAGAGAGAGAGAGAGAGAGAGAGAGCAAGCATAAGTGGGGGAGGGGCAGAGAGAGAGGGAGACAAAGAAATGCAAGCAGGCTCCAGGCTCTGAGCTGTCAGCATAAAGCCTGATGCTGGGCTCAAACCCAAGAGCCATGAAATCATGACCTGAGTCAGATGTTTAACTGAGTGAGCCACCCAGGCGCCCCCACACAACTTTTTTTAAAAGATTTATTTATTTTTGGGAGAGCGCAAGTGCTGGCTAGGGGCAGAGAGAGAGAGAGAGTGACAGGATCCAAAGCAGGCTCTGTGCTGACAGGCTGACAGCAGTGAATCCGATGTTGGGCTTGAACTCAGGAATGCAAGATCATGACCCGAGCCCATGTTGGACGTTCAACTGACTGAACCACCCAGATGCCACCACACATTTTTTTTTTTTTCTAATTGCTCCTAAATGGTCTCTTAGATCCAAAGATGAAAGAACAGGCAGTTTTCTTCACACTTACGGTCAGCTCCACGTGGTTTAACGTGAAAATAGCAAGTAACCCCATTCACTTGATATTTGTTAGGATGGTCTACATTCTGTTTTAGCCCTGACAGAATATGTAAGTTAATTTGTTCACTAGGAATGTAGATTTCTCATATGAATGCAGCTTAGAACATGGTTTATTATTTAAATAGTTTGTGAAATAGACCCATTTTATGTTACCTGGTGGTACAGAGGTTTTGAAAATATTTTAGGTAACAATAACAGATGTTTTATACTAAAATCTGAAGAAACCGAAGAAACTATTTGCCAGGAAAAAGTCTGATGTACTGTAGGGGCTCCAAAAAGCCACGAAATACATACCTGGAATCTAGGTCCCCAGGTAGAGAATTTCTGTTGTAATAGGGGCACCTGGGTGGCAGTTAAGCAGTCAGTTAAGCATCTGACTCTTAATTTTGGTTTAGGTCATGATGTTACGGTTCATGGGATGGAACCCCACGTTGGGCTCTGCACTGACAATGTGGAGCCTGCTTGGGATTTTCTCTCTCCCTCTCTCTGCCCCTGCCACACTTGTGCTCTCTCTCTCTCTCAAAATAAATAAATAAACTTAAAAAAAAGAATTTCTGCTCTAATAAAGCAAAAAATCTCTGTGAAAACTTCACCAGTACTTTTGTCAAAAATTCCTTTGTTATGAATTTTTTTAATTTTAAATTAAAATTTTGAAAATATGTGAAGTACAAAAAAGTTTATAATGAACATGATGCCACTATGTGGAATGAGCAGTTATTATTATTTTGTCATATTTGCCTTCAGCCATAAAAATAAAACCACAAGGGTAATATATTAATATAATCTTTTAGAAATAAAGCATTAACAGATGAAGCTAAAATTCAGTTGGACTGTCACTCCCATGTCTACTGAAGTAACCTCTATCCAGTCAGTCCAGTCTTTATATTTTTACATTCATGTGTGTGCTCACCAACCACTCGTGTGCCTTTTGAAATAATTTACATAAATGGTGCCTTTTGAGCATCATTCTATATTTTCCTCCTAACATTCACTATTATGTTTTTGAGATCTATTCATATGGAGATGGATAAATGATAGATGAATAAAGGAAGGGGGTGAGGAATTAGGGTCATTCTTTTATAATTACTTTTTATTTATTAAAAAATAAAAAAAATTTTTAATGTTTTTATTTATTTTTGAGACAGAGACAGAGCATGAACAAGGGAGGGGCAGAGAGAGAGGGAGACAGAATCGGAAGCAGGCTCCAGGCTCTGAGCTGGCAGCTCAGAGCCCGACGTGGGGCTTAAATTCACGGACTGTGAGATTATGACCTGAGCTGAAGTCGGATGCTTAACTAACTGAGCCACCCAGGCGCCCCCCCAAAATTTTTCAATGTTTATTTATTTTTGAGAGTGAGAGAGAGAGAGAGACAGAGAGTGAGCAGGGGAGGGGCAGAGAGGGAAAGAGAGAGACACAGAATCCAAAGCAGGCTCCAGGCTCTGAGCTGTCAGCACAGAGCCTGACACGGGGCTTGGACTCATGAACCATGAGATCATGACCTGAGCTGAAGTTGGATGCTTAATGGACTGAGCCACCCACGCAGCCCCAATTATTTTTTAGATCTCAGTTTTTATGTATTGTTGTTTTAGCATTAGCTCTGAATAAAATATGATAAAACACGTGGGAGACAATGTGAGCCCAAAGCCCACCTGTCAAAAACACTGCAATTTCTTCATGGGGGAGGGCACTATTTTTTAGTATATAATAAAACAATTTGAACTTGTGATTTCTTCTTCCAATGACCTAATTTTTTCAAAACAATAAAAGGCCAATTCTCCTTTCTGAGCCACATGAAGCTCTTTCTGGGATCTCCTGACTCTTCACAGTTCTTATATTCAGGGTTGGTATTGTAGTTTGTCAGAGTTAGAAGAAAATTCTATAGTCAATATTTACCTTCTGTGCCTGACTTTTCTTTTTGATGTAAGTCATAGCAAATTTTCAAAAGTTAAATAATCATGCTCTAGCACAAATGACTTTGCTAAAATGGCTGTGCTTTGTTTATCCTTAGAGCAGAACTTGACAGGGCCCCTCACATAATAAGTGTTCAAGCAAAAGATATAATTGAAGAAGACACCCCATTAAAAACAAAAACGTTCAGGTGGTAAACCCTTGCTTTGTGGTCTGGTGAAACTCAATCTAAACCTACTAGAAAATTCCTCGGATAGTATGTAGTCTGAGGAATTTCACTGTATTCCATGCTCTTCATGGCCATACCCAGACAATGGGCTCCCGGGTGCTGCCCTCTCCCCAAGTTGCTCTCATGGATTAACCTGGTAACGCCCTGGGTGGAATTGGAGGTTGGGCTTCACGCTCTGAGATCTTGAAGCCTGGCCAAAGCAAATAGTAAAGTTACCCTGGAGTTCCTGACATGAGAAATTCAAGGAGAAATTAAAATCATAAACAAATGTACTTTTCCCCCCATCACACTACATGAAAGTCAAAAGTAATCTTTAAAATGTTTTTTAATGTTTATTCATTATTTTTTGAAAGAGAGAGAGAGACTGAGTGTGAGCAGGGAAGGGGCAGAGAGAGAGGGAGACACAGAATCCAAAGAAGGCTCCAGGCTCTGAGCTGTCAGCACAGAGCCCAGTGGGAGGGGCTTGAACCCACAAACTGGAAGCTTAACCAACACTGAGCCAACAGGTCCCTCAAAAGTAATCTTTAAATTTAGGAAAAAAGGGCTTTGGGGGAAGCTTTGTTTTTATACTCTGGTTTCCCCATCTGTATTCTCATATTTGGTGTCAACTTTGGAATATGACTTCTTCCTATAAAAATTACTCAAATACATGCAGCACCTGGGTGGCTCAGTCGCTTAAGCATCTGACTTCAGCTCAGGTCATGATTTCACGGTATGTGGGTTCAAGCCCCACCCATCGGACTCTGTGCTGACAAGCTCAGAGGCCTGGAGCTTTCTTCAGATTCTGTGTCTCCCTCTCTCCTGCCCCTCCCCCTCTCATGCTCTGTCTGTCTGTCTGTCTCTCAAAAATAAACATTAAAAAATTATTCGAATACAAATTACACATTTAGCAAGGTGATAGTGTCTAAAATGTAGTGGGTTTGGAGAGAAGGGACTCTAGCCCTGGTTCTTCCACCTTTTAGCTGAGGGACTTTGGGCAAATCAATTAACCTCTCTGGGCTTCATATGCATCAAATGAAGGCTTGGAAAAGAAGAGCACCCAGAGTTGTAGCTAACGCTCATTTTCAAGGTTTAGGAACAAGGGTGATCAAATACCTCAGTTTAATGTTAACTCTACATATTCAGGAATAACACTGGGAACCACATTGTCAGTACCTTTTCTTAGTATTTTTTATCATCCCAAATTGTAAATGTAAAATTTAAAAAATTTTTTTGTTACAAAGGGGGTAGAATAAAATCTTTGGGGAAAATACTGTTTTCCATTTATGCATTGTGTTTTCCATCTCTAATCATGATAGAAATAATACAGAAAACCCATTGTGTTTAAATTTTACATTAAAATTATACTGTACAAAATGCATGCATTCAGTTTATAGATGTATTTTTTTTTCAGTTAGATTGCTACCACATAGTTTCTGAGATTTGCTGCAGTTTAAGTTCTCTGTGTCTAAATAATAGAATGATCAAACAAACATTTGCTTGTTCTTGAACCCTGGAAATGAGGGACAACAAACACCACCCAAGGGAAAGTCCTGAGGAAAAGAGTAACAATGATCAACATTGAGCCAAACATAAGAGTTCGTCTTCTTTGGTAGGATCTCATTTAACCATCATGACTGTCAGGAGTAGGTATTAGCTTCATTTTCCCACATTAGGAAACAGAAGAGAGTAACTTGTCTGAGCTAATGAAAGGAGTAGTCTGCATTTAGATTATGATCTGAAAAGTCCATCTGGCAGGTTCCATCCATACAACAGGGGGTATCAGTGTTACTCAAGATCAATTGAATTCAGTAAATCCTTTGCTTTAGTTTTATATAAACATTTCCTTAGGTTCACAGAACACAGAAGAGGTCAGCATGGGTTCAATAACTACTTGAAACATTGGTTTAATTGGTGGCTAGACCATTTACTTCTATTCACTTATTTTTCTGTGATATCAAAAGTAATAATAAAGATCAAAATGATGCTGGCAGCCCATTATTATATTCTGTCTTTCATTCTTTAGTTTGAAGAAGAACTTTTTGAAACACGTGAAGAATTTGAGAAATTAATCCAAGGTGAGAAAAAAAGCCTGTTACACATGATGCTGTATTAGATCAAGGATGCTGTATTAGACCAAGGATGAGACAGGTGGTCTCTCTATCTCTGTGAGAGGCACACCACACACACACACACACACACACACACACACACATTCTTTCTTTTTTTAGAGAGAGAGAGAGAGAGAGAGAGAGAGAGCGAGCATGCATCAGGGGGAGAGGAGCAGAGAGAGGGAGAGAATCATAAGCAGGCTCCATGCTCGGCACAGAGCCCAAGCCAGGGCTTGATCTCACAACCCTGAGATCATGACCTGAGCTGAGATCAAGAGTCAGATGCTTAACTGACTGAGCCACCCAGGCGTCCCACACAAAGAGCAGAGAAAATTAGGTAGACAGTATCTGATGTATCTCTATGTCAAGAAGGCAGCACTTGGATCTTGCAACAAGCATATGAGAGTTCAAAGTGGGAGGAGCCCTGCCTCCAAGTTCCCAAACTGTTACAATTTCAGCCCCATCCCCTTGTTTCCTCAGCCATAGGGATGATACTTACTTTCTGCAGTAGCCACTTTCATGACACTGCATTGTCCCTTTGTTGCCTCTCAGTTCTCCAGTGTTGCATCCACACAACTCCTGAAACAGAATGCTACGGGCACCAGTGACAGTCACAACAAAGTTTATTACAATGAGAGGCAAGGCCGACCGATCGGGACCAACACTCTTGATAAGAGTGCGGCCCCAAACAGCCGGGGTACAGAGTTTTTATAACCAATCACATAGTTTTATCATCACCTGGGAACAGAACAAAAAAACAGTTTCCAGATGAGTTAGAAACAGTTGCCTAATGAGGTGTTTACTTTAGACTTTCTGCCTCTAAGTTGCAACCAGTGGATCTCCTTGACCCTGCCTCTGATGCTCTTTTCTTTGAACTTTTGTTTCCTTAATTGGTGAAGCCTAATTTACAAGGGTATGAGGCGTAGTTTACCAGAGCAAAGCAAGGCTGTTATCTTTTAACCTTCAGTGTCAACACAAAGCTGTTATTTTCCAAGGTAAGCATTAGCTCTACACTACAATTTAACCCTTACATTTCCCCCTTTTCTTGTCAGTGAATCAATCCCTTGATTCATCATTAGGAACTAAGGGGATATAATTGGACCTAATCATCATAATTTTTATTTCACTAACTCGCTTCTTGACATATTGTACTAACCAGTTGATAACGCACGGGCCAATAGTTAACCCAAGAAGTAACAATAGCAGTGGCCCAGCTACGGCCGTAAGCAGTGATGTGAGCCAGGGAGACCAAGAGAATAAACTCTGATACCAATTATTGCTGGCTCCCCTGGCATGTTCCCTGGCCCTAAGATTATCCCTGACCAAACTGAGAGTGTCTTGGATTACTCCGGAATTGTTTGCATAAAAACAGCACGTTTCTCCGAGGGCCACGCAGAGGCCCCCTTCCTTCATGAAGAGTAAATCAAGCCCTCTTCTGTTTTGTAATACAACCTCGGCTAAAGAGTCTACTTGGTGTTCTAGCCGAGAAATTGAAGTTTCCAAGTAGCCTAGGTCTCGGTCCACTTGCTTGCTTACAGTTTTGAAATTTTGGTCCCCCACCAAGTCACATAAATCAAACAAACAAGCAAACAAACAAACAAGGCACAGTGGAAGAGGTATTAGATGCTATCACCTTCCCCGTGACAGTGTCCCTGAGTTCCCATTGGTATGGCCAAAAAGATAGGGGATGCAATTTCATACAGTCCCCCACACTTATCACCATACAAACCCAGAAAATTATTATTATTCCCGCATCAGTCTTAGCTTTAAAGGATCTTCTGGATGCCTTTGAACCTTCCATTGCTGTTTGTTATCTGGTTCTGTATCAGTCTGGGTTGTTCACGCCTTCACACAGTTTTTCTTAACCTGAGAGTGATGAATCCAGGTTCGGACACCATCTACCTTCACGGCCGTGGGCGTAGTCAGAATCACGGTGTGTGGTCCTTTCCAGCGCGGCTCCAGGGTTTTAGGCTCGTGCCTTTTGACCCAGACTAAGTCTCCTGGTTGAAAGGGGTGGGGAAGAACAGGAGGATGAGTGAAGGCTTCTCTCAAGGCCCTGGTTATTTCCTTCTGTACATGTTGCAGGGCCATGAGCGAAGCCAGCAAATGGTCCTGTTCCAACTGTTCCATTACATCGTCTCCTAGCCTCGGCAGGATAGGTGGAGGTCTGCCAAATAAAATTTCATAAGGGGAAAATCCCTTGACAAACGGAGTACAACGCGCTCGCAAAAGGGCAAAAGGCAGGACATCAACCCAATTTTCTCCTGTCTCAAGGGACAATTTGGTTAAGGTCTCTTTTAGGGTCCGATTCATCCTTTCTACTTGACCCGAGCTCTGGGGTCTATATGCACAATGTAATTTCCAATCTATTCCCAATGCCTGGGTCAGACCCTGGGACACCTGCGCTGTGAAGGCCGGGCCATTGTCCGATCCTATGCTCAGAGGCAGCCCGAATCTAGGGATTATTTCATTTAATAATTTCTTAACTGTCGCCTGAGCCGTTTCTGATTTAGTGGGGAATGCCTCGACCCACCCGGAGAAGGTGTCTACAAAAACAAGCAAATATTTATATCCGTATTTCCCTGGTTTAATCTCAGTAAAATCTACTTCCCAAAAGCGGCCTGGCTCAATTCCTCTATCTCTTTTAGCTTCTGAAACCTTCCTATTTGCACCCTGATTTACTTGGGCACAGCTTACACATCTTTCAACCACCTCTTCAATCTCTTTTCCCAGCCCTTGTGCCCTGAACTTCTTCCGCACTAATTCCGCCATCTTCGTTTTCCCCAGATGAGTCCCTTGGTGGAGCTGACCCACCATGTGCCGCCCGAGTGCCGCGGGTAAGAGGATCTTACCTTCAGGATCCTGAAACCACTTTTGTCCGGGCATCCTACTTCCCCCTTTTCTGGAAATCCACTCCAAATCTTTAGGAGTGTAACTGGGCTCCAGTGGAAGCAGGGGCTCTGTCAAGATCGGTAGCTCCAAGGCACTTTCACTTTTAGTTAGGGCAGCTTCTC
Organism: Neofelis nebulosa; assembly: GCF_028018385.1. Classification (NCBI taxonomy): domain Eukaryota; kingdom Metazoa; phylum Chordata; class Mammalia; order Carnivora; family Felidae; genus Neofelis; species Neofelis nebulosa. The sequence goes on along the minus strand of NC_080787.1, from coordinate 53,812,298 downwards.
GGGCTGCTGCATCAGCCAGGCGGTTTCCGACTGCCTCTAGGGAGTTGCCTTTTTGATGTCCCGGGCAGTGAATGATTGCCAGCCTCGCAGGTTCCCAGATGGCTGCTAGAAGATCTAAAATTTCAGCTTTATTTTTGATGGCCTTGCCTTCTGCTGTGAGGAGATCGTGCTCTTGATAAACGGATCCATGTACATGCGCGGTTGCAAAAGCATAGTGGCTGTCCGTATAAATGTTAACTGACTTGTTTCTTCCAAGTTTTAGGGCTTTTGTTAGTGCGATGAGCTCTGCGCGTTGGGCTGAAGTTCCTGGGGGAAGGGTCTGTTGTCACCGCAGCACCGGCATACCTTTGCCCTTGAAACACAAAACTACTGCCGTCTGAAAACATGCTGATATCAGGGTCATGTAAAGGAATGTCCGTAAGATCAGAGCGGAGGGACGAGATCGTTGCCAAGGTTTCTGGGCAAGAGTGTAGAGGGGGATTCTGTCCTTCAGGCAGCAAAGTGGCTGGGTTTAAGGTTGTGGGAGCACAAAAACGTATTCGGGGCTGGTCGAGTAGCAATGCTTGATATTGGGTAATCCGAGCATTTGACAGCCATCGCTCTGGGGGAGCCCGCAGTAAAGTTTCCACTTCATGGGGCCCCGCGACAGACAATGCTTGCCCTAAGGTTAGTTTGTCTGCATCTTTAACTAGAAGCGCAGTGGCGGCAATTTGTTGAATGCATGGGGGCCACCCGGAAGCAACTGGATCCAGCCGTTTTGATAAATAAGCCACTGGTTGGCGCCAAGGTCCTAGGCGCTGTGTCAGAACTCCCTTGGCTACCCCCCCCTTTTCCGGCTACAAACAAATGGAATGGCTTGATGGGATCTGGCAGGGCCAAGGCTGGTGGGGTCATGAGAGCATCTCGTAAGGCTTGGAAGGCTTTAGTTTGAGTCTCTCCCCACATGAAGGATTCTGGAGACCCTTTGAGGGTGGCATACAAAGGGGCTGCCAGTTCAGCAAAGCCAGGTATCCATAGTCTGCAGTAGCCTGCCGCCCCAAGGAACTCGCGGACTTGTTTGCGAGTTTTAGGCTGAGGACTTTCGAGTATAGCCCGAATTCTTTGTTCACCGAGATAGCGCTTACCTTTTTTAAGGTTGTAATCTAGATAGGTCACTGCAGTACGACAGACCTGTGCTTTTCTAGCTGACACTCGGTACCCCAGTTTTTTTTTTTTTAAGCTTATTTATTTTTGAGACAGAGAGAGACACAGCATGAACGGGGGAGGGTCAGAGAGAGAGGGAGACACAGAATCGGAAGCAGGCTCCAGGCTCTGAGCAGTCAGCACAGAGCCCGACGCGGGGCTCGAACTCACAGACCGCGAGATCTTGACCTGAGCCGAAGTCGGACGCTCAACTGACTGAGCCACCCAGGTGCCCCGGTACCCCAGTTTTTGTAGAAGACTCAAGAGTCCTTTGGGTGGCATTCAGGCATTCTAAATGAGAAGGGGCCGCCAACAAGATATCATCAACATATTGCAATAGAGTTACTTGTGGGTTGGAGATCTGAAATGGCTCTAAATCTTGGTGCAGGGCTTCATTAAAAAGAGTAGGAGAATTTTTAAATCCCTGGGGGAGTCGCGTCCAGGTGAGCTGTCCGGCTTTTCCCTCTTCAGGATCAGTCCATTCAAATGCAAATAGTGGCTGGCTTTGTGGGGCCAGCGGGATGGCAAAGAAGGCATCTTTTAAGTCCAGAACTGTATAGTACACCTGAGAAGGGGGAAGCAGACTAAGGAGAGTATAAGGGTTGGGTACAGCGGGATGAATTTCCATTACCCTGGCGTTTACTGCTCTTAGGTCTTGAACTGGCCAGAAATCGGATGAGTTAGGCTTCTGGACAGGAAGAAGCGGAGTATTCCATGGCAACTTGCATGGGATCAAAATGCCAGAGTCACGCAAATGCTTGATGTGAATAGCGATTCCCCACCTAGCCTCCCGGGACATGGGATATTGTTTTACTCTTACCAGAAGCGCGGATGCCTTAAGTTCCACTATTATGGGAGCTTGATGAATTGCCAGCCCAGGTGGATTGGTTTCAGCCCATACCTGGGGAAAATCCACCTGGAGGCTTTTAAGGAGGGGATCGACTGCATGGACATTTTCATTAGGCACTGGAGTGAGCAGGCCCTCTTCCCCAAGTGGCACAGTCACCATTACTGTTGTTGGGCCATCCTCGCCGACTTTCATATGCATACCCCCTTCAGTGAATTTCAAAGAAGCCGTTAGTTTATGCAGTAGGTCTCTACCTAGTAATCCAGGGTAGGGGCATTCAGGCATGATTAGGAAAGAATGTGTAACAGTTTTATGGCCTAAATCTACTTGGCGGTCAGTGGTCCATTTACAAGTCTGGGACCCAGTTACTCCTTGCACCAGGGTTGCCTCTTGCCTGGTGGGGCCAGGATCTTGTTTTAGAACTGAAAATGTTGCCCCAGTGTCCACCAAGAAGGTCTTAGGTTGGCCCCCTATATTAACAGTAACCAACGGCTCAGAAGGGGCCACCAAGCTGTGGCCCCGTCAGTCGAAATCGACTCCCATCACAGATACCTGGGGTGGCCGAGTTTTGCGTTGGGCTAAGTTGGGGCAATCCTTTTTCCAGTGTCCCTCTTGTTTGCAATATGCACACTGATTTTTTCCTAGTGACACTTTAACCCTTTGTTTATCTTTTTTCTTTTGTTCAGACCAGAATTCTTTGGGCGTTCTGGGTCCTCTTCCCTCACGGGCATCCAGGACGGCTGCCACCACCCTGCTTAATTTTTTTGTCTGTCTTTCTTCCTGAGAATCCCTATTGTTGAAAACCTTTTGGGCTATTTCAACTAACTCAGATAAATTTTTTCCTTCAAACCCATCTAATTTTTGTAACTTTTTCCGAATGTCTGGGGCTGCCTGTAGACAAAAGCCAGATTTAATGCCCTTCAATTTTCAGGTGCCTCAGGGTCAATAGGGGTAAAGGTGCGGTAAGCCTCCATGAGCCTTTCTAAGAAGGCTGAGGGGCTTTCCTCAGCTCCCTGAATTACTTCTGTTACCTTAGACATGTTTGTGGGCTGGCGGGCGGCCACCTGGAGACCTCCCAGTAGAGTCTGGCGAAATAGGGTTAATGATCGCCTACCGTGAGGAGTGTTTGGGTCCCAATTCTCAGGATGCGAGGAAGGAAAAACTTCCTCCAGCACAGCAGGATCCTCGGTGGGTTGCCCGTTTGGCCCCATCACTAATTTCTGGGCCTCACGACGGATCTTATCTCGCTCCTCAGTGGTGAAGAGAACCTGCAAGAGCTGCTGGCAGTCATCCCAGGTTGGCTGATGGGTCACAAATATGGTTTCAAGAAGAGAAATTAAGGTTTGGGGTTTCTCTGAGAATGAGGGGTTTTGAAACTTCAATTATAAAGGTCGCTAGTGGAGAAGGGTACATAAGTCATAAAGGGTCAGACTTCACCCTGCAGGGGTGGCCCTGGACGAAGGGGTAGGGCAGGGGGAGGGGGATGAAAGGGAGTCCCTGACCGGGTATGAGATGGGCTCAGGGGAGTGTCCTGACTTGGGCTTGCCTCCTGATCTGAAGCATCCTGACTTGTATTTTTTGAGCGAGAACTATAGGGCGGTGGGCGGTAAGTTTCTTCTTCTTCCTCTGGTGCAGGTGATAGAGGGGGCAGCCGCTTAGTCCCGTCACGATTCTTATTTTGAGCTCCAGATGGACTGCCTTTGAGTGGTAAAGCCTGTACTTTAGGGAGGCAAGGGGAAAGGGGAAGGAGAAGTTTTAACCAATCTGGAGGGTTTTCGATGAGGGTCCTCCATGCCCCAATATATGGGATTTGGTCTACATGCCTAGAAAAGACAATATCATGAACCTTATATATCAATGTAAGGTCAAAGGTCCCCTGTGGAGGCCATTCCACTTGAAAGCTGGTCCATTCTACCTCGCAGAGAGTTCGAAGGACTGGCTTCTTAACGTGGAGGCCGAAAACTGAGGCAGCTCTCCTATAGTCCTGGAAATGGGTTAGTATGAGACTCAGAGGGGTGGGGGTACTCTGATTTTGACCCATGACAAAGATAGGCAGAACTGACAAGGACGCACAGACACTCAACAGGAAGAAGACAATTAAGACACGAAGAAAACACAAGTTTGAGATCTCTAGGCCAGTAGGCCGTGGCAGCCACCTGAAAATGGGATCCTTCTTGACAAAAACCAAACCAAATGGGGTCCACCAGCGTCCCGGTAGGATCCCTGACTCTGGGTCTATAGCCGCGTCCAGCAGACCCTCCTGAGTCATCCAAATGGCGCGCCCCAAGAATTCCTTACCTCTCCCAATCCCGAGCTTCTTCCCAGGGGTCGGCGGAGCAATCCGCAGAAAGGGCCCTGTTTCAGACCTTTAACTTTCCCGTGGAACAATCCAAGGAAAGGGCCCTGTTTCAGACCTTTAACTTTCCCGGCCAATGCACCAAATGTTGCATCCACACGACTCCTGAAACAGAATGCTACAGGCACCAGTGACAGTCACAACAAAGTTTATTACAATGAGAGGCAAGGCGACCGATCGGGACCAACATTCTTGATAAGAGTGTGGCCCGGAACAGCCGGGGTACAGAGTTTTCATAACCGATCACATCGTTTTATCATCACCTGGGAACAGAACAAAGAAACAGTTTCCAGATGAGTTAGAAACAGTTGCCTAATGAGGTGTTTACTTTAGACTTTCTGCCTCTAAGTTGCAACCAGTGGATCTCCTTGACCCTGCCTCTGATGCTCTTTTCTTTGAACTTTTGTTTCCTTAATTGGCGAAGCCTAATTTACAAGGGTATGAGGCGTAGTTTACCAGAGCAAAGCAAGGCTGTTATTTTTTAACCTTCAGTGTCAACACAAAGCTGTTATTTTTCAAGGTAAGCATTAGCTCTACACTACAATTTAACCCTTACACCAGGACCTAGTTAACTTCTTTGGAACTAGGTTTGGTTAAAGGAACTAAAGTAACTGGTATGGTTCTGTCTCCCAGCTGGACCCCAACTGATGTAATTAGGGAGCAGAGAATGTCCTTACACTGAAACCTGGTGGCAGCAGCAGAAAAGCCAGGATGCTCTCGCCATGGATCCAGTCCAGAGAACTAGCTCAACTTAAGGTGTTAAGTGGGAAAAGTGCCAGCTTTGCTGTTTCCCTTCTGAGGAAGGGTCAGACAGCTGGACAGAGAGGGAGGGAAGAATAGGGACAGAGAGTGGGGTTTAAATCGAACCATTGCTCTCTCAAGTTGTTGTTGTTAAATGCAAAGATTCCCTGAAGGACTGAAACATTCAGCCCAAAACAAAGAGCTATCACCCAGATGGGAGGTCACCAGGATTCCGACTGGGAGAAGGGAGGGAAAGGATGGAAGATTCATACAGAGAGTGGTGTGCCATAATGTGTAGACAGTGCATGGAGGCACATTTCAAGGAGTGCTTTGAATTCCAGGTTGAGATTAGATATTACTGACTTATAAGCAAAGAGGAGTAATGGAAAGGTTTAAACAGAGCGTTATGACTCCAGGAAAACAATCAGGCAGTGCATGTGGGGTAGGTAAGAAGGGTCCATCTGATCAACGTTACTCATCGTCAGGCAAATGCAAATCAAAACCACAATGAGATATCACCTCATACCCGTCAGAATGAAACAAAAGGTGTTTTTTAATCAAACAACACAAGAAATAACACAAGAAACCAAAAGTGTTTTTAATTCAAAAAATTAAAAGTAGAATGGCCCTGTGATCTGGTAATTGCCCTACTGGGTATTTACCCAAGGAATACAAAAACAATAATTTGAAGAAATACATGCACTCCTATGTTTATTGCAGCATTATTTACAGTAGCCAAGATATGGGAACAGCCCAAGTGTCCACTGACAGATGAATGGATAAAGAAGAAGAGGTGGTGTATATATATATATATATATATATGCAATGGAATATTACTCATCCATAAAAAAGAACAGAATCTTGTCATTTGCAACAACATAGATGGATCTAGAGAGTATAATGCTAAGCAAAATAAGCCAGCCAGAGAAAGACAAATACCATATGGTTTCATTCATATATAGAATGCAAGAAACAAAACAAATGAACAAAGGGAAAAAGAGACAAACCACAAAACAGGCTCTTAACTATAGAGAAAAAACTGGGAGGTGGGGCAGGGAAGAATAGGGGAAATAGGTGATGGAGATTAAAGAGTACACTTATCACGATGACCATTGGGTGATGTATGGAATTGCTGAGTCACTATATTGTACACCTGAGACAAATGAACACTGTATGTTAGTTATGCTGGAATTAAAATAAAAAACCTTAATTAAACAAATGGAGGGCCCATCTGAGGGCTGAGTTACCACCTAGGACCTTACTATGATGGTTCAGAGGGAAAGAGAGTCTAATTCGTGGAGTGGCTATAGGAATGGAGAGTAAGTGATGAGAAAGGTGCATTCCTGGCCAGGAAGAAAGTTTCTGTGTCTGTACTTTGTTGTATCTCCCAGATTACACAACCTCAAGTCTTGCACTGTACACATTTTTGTGTGAATAAATGCATAAATATTTCTTTTATATCAGTCTCTAAAATATTTTAGTAGTATTTGATTACTTACTCTCATTTTGTAGCAGCTTAAGAGTTTAAAGAATATTTAGTTACTACCATCAGGGACAGTAAATAATGCAACTTTTCTTTATATATTTTAAGGTGGAACTCTGATGTATGAACAATAGGGACAGAGAGTGGGGTTTAAATCAAACCATTGCTCTCTCAAGTTGTTGTTAAATGCAAAGATTCCCTGGTCAAAATTCCATGGTCGAAATTGATGGAATGAATCTGGTAGAGACCAGAGCTATCCTAAGATACCTAGCTGCAAAATATGACTTGTATGGAAGGAACATACAGGAACAAGCCTGGTAACAACAATCACTTCTTACTTAAAACAAACAAACAAACAAACAAAAAGAATACCTAACCTTTAGGCATGTTAGCAATCGTAATAGATGCTAGATTAATCGTAATAGACGATAGATTAACTGAAAATTCTTTTCTTATTTTTTAACTTCATATTATGGGAAAACTAACACACATCAAAGGAAAGAGAATGGTAAAATAAACCCTATTTACACAATGGTTACTTTCAACAATGATTAATTCATGGCCAATTACACAGTTTATTTCATTTTCTGATTCTTTATCTAGTACAAAAGCAAGGACAAGAACCAGTGAGGGAAACGGGACTCTTTCTCATGAAATCTGTTGTTTGCCTCCACTAGGTGGGAGTAAAGCACAGGGTAAAACACAAGAACGAACAGATTTGGGGCATGAACGTGAAATTGATTCCAGAAGTATCTTTTGGAAACCACCTCGCTAGTCTCCGGCATACCAGATAGCTTCCCAGTCTCCTAGACAGTCTAAATTCTCACGTACACACACCAGTCCTTTTGCAGTGGACAACCTGGTCTACAAACCAGCACAACAGTCTTGTCTTAATCTGGATTTTATTTTGTTTTATTGTATTGTATTGTATTGTATTGTATTGTATTGTATTGTATTGTATTTTTTTATTTTGTTTTGTTTTGTTTTATTATTTTTTATCTGGATTTTAAAATAGCAACCTTAAATTGCAAATTATTGCATGGAATTAGAAAACCATTAATTGGTAAACAACAAACAGTCCATTTTTACCAAATGTGGTGTGTTTTAAATAAATTTCTCATCGTTTTATTCACAGAATGCATTTATTTTCAGAAGCTTAGCTTTAAACTTTTTAGTGCAGTAAGATTTTTGAAATGCATCTTGTATTTTTAAATCTTAAAATAAGTTTTCTCTTGCTTTCTAGCAGATTCTAACTGCCAAATTTCTGCTGATTACATCCCTGCAGTGTATTTTAACACATTCTTCTGTCTCAGTATTTCCTGGCAATTAGTTGTTAGATATTGAGGTTTTATCAGACTCAAATACTAGTGGTTTTTGCAAGGCTATTTCATAGGTATTGGTGCATTCCCTTATCAGGAAGCAAAAAAAAAAAAAAAAAAAAAAAGTCTGCCCGTCTACTCTTTATGATCTTAACAGCCATTGGCATTCAATGCTATCATTCCTTCTGTATTTATTATCTAGAATACTCCTATAAAGAAAAACTCTCCTTTACTATCTGGTTACCTGGAGTACAGTTTCTCAAAGGAAATGCTAGACCTTTGTTTACCAATTTTCCAAATGAGTTGGCTCACCTGCACCCTACAATTAATTATTGTTATTGTTCTAGTATCACTGCGATCTCATCGATTTAAGTACCTTTGATGTGTTTCAATTCATGTTAGTTGTTATTCTTATTTATGCTCAAATTGTCCTACCTTTGGCCAGTGGGAGCCAAGTGGCTCCTGGAAATGTTTGACCTTGCTCTAGTGGTCTCTGATAACTCCCTTATTACCTGGTGTAATATGATGATCCAAATTAATCCTGTACATCTCTTGTTCCAGACCTGGACTCAGCCATTCCTTGAAGGAGCTGTGGTTTTTAAGTACATCTTTCTCACTAATGTTTAAAATGGAAAATGAACTAATAATTTTTAGGTGCCTTCCCTGGTATATCATTATAATGAAACCTTGTATGTGTTACATATTTTATATTTTAAAACTCTTTCAACTACGTAATCCCCAAATAACACTAATGCTCAGAATGCTACTCTTCTGGCTCTCTACTGCTGCAGACACTTTCTCTCACGGTTCTGTGAGTTGACAGGGATCTGCTGGATGGCACTAAGAGTCTCTCATGCAGGTCCTCACTCATATGTCAGGCACCTGGGTTGGGAGAGCTGGAACAAAGGGTCTCTCTCTCCCTCCACATGACTTCTCCCTGAGACCAGCTTGAGCTTTTTCTTCCATGAGGTGGCTGACTTCCCTTAGAGCAAGTATGGAAAAGGATAGGGTAGAAGCTGTAAGGCTTCTTATGACCTAGTCTTAGAAGTCTCAGAACATTACTTCCCCACATTGTGCTGGTCAGGCAAGTCCCTAGGACCCATTCAGATTCAAGGGGAAAATGAGACTTAGTCTCAGTGGCAGGAGTAGCAAAGAATTTGAGACCATTTCAAGAGACTCATTGCTATTCTAGGTTAAAGCTAAAGGAACTGTGGCTCCAAAAGATTAAGAGACTCACTGTGGAGCAGGACAGAGGTTTTCCAATGCCCAGACCAGTAGTAGTCTTTTCACTATGCCATGGTGCCTCGCCTAATGTAGTACCTATTTTTCTGTTCATTCTGGCATAGAGATGTGAGTGGCAAGGGGGAACCTGTCGAGTAAGTTCTGTGCCTTCCTAAATTGTTCTACTAAGTTTGAGAACCTTCAATCCAGATGGAGATGTTGTTGGCAGCATAGAGGTCCCTAGTTACCTCCCCCCACCTTGTATAGACATGGGTAATTTCATTGTTATAACATTTAAGCAGCCAAATACGATCTTTGCCTAATTTATTACTTTAGGACTATTTTAATACTTTGTGTTTTAATTAGCATTCATGTCACAGGGTTGAAATTCACACCCACATAATTGCTCACATACTTTAGTCCTAGAATTTTCCTTATTTCTCAAATTGATCTTAATATCTCAAAGAAATAACATGCAAGTAGAAATACTTGCTTTTAACTCATGAGACATTGAGATACCTGCTAACTAGGCAGGTTAAACTGAGGCATTAGTTAACATGTTTCTTTGGCTCATGAAATTATGGTTCCTTTACCTGGAACTCTTTTGATTTATCATCCCTTCTCTAGGATTGACATGTATGTAGAGGCCTTGAAGGATCTGAGTGACATGATCATGTTCTTTCCACTCTCTCTGCCTGGAGAGAAGGCGATGAATCTTGAATACATCCTTCAAAGAGCCACTACAAGATTCTTCCCTGTCTATGAGAAGGTAAGTGACAAACTTCTGCCCTGCTCTATGACATGGATCAAGGAGGAGAAAAAACAACTAAACTGAAAATAAAGAATGTTATTGGTGGATAAAGGTCCCAAAAACACTTTGTGAAAGCAAGATTCTTCCCCCAATTACAGTGATAAGACAAACCTGCCCTTCTTCCTCTCACTCTGGTCTTCTGCATTATATATTTTTAAGGATTTCATGCATAATTCCAGGAATATTTGTAGTTCTAGTGCTGACAGAATTTCAGTTACTTGATTTGATTATGGAATAAAACAGAGTCTTATAAAGAGGATTCCAAAGGGAAAATTCCACACTAATTAGAGAGGAGGGGGTGGAAAGGATGGATATTACTTCTAAAATACACTGGATAGTACAGGGCCCAGGACAGTTTATAAGGCTTATCAGAATTCTACACAATATTTTAAAATTAAGAAACAAATTGTTATAAAAATAACACTATTTTTCACCTGTCCCCACATTTTTAACAGCTGAAAATAATGTCTGAAAAGCTTGAGCTTTAAGAAAATACTTAGTGCCAGTCCTAACACAAGGGTTGGTTGACTTCTTTAGTATCAGTGCTCTTGACCTCCAGCTGCATTCATTATAATATCAGTCAACATAGGCAAGCATCATGAAAAATGTTAGGGGTTTGGTAAAAATGAGACAGATCAGTTTTCCAAACCTAACAGCAATGCTGGTTTAATCCATCCTTTCTGGGTTGAGTACCAATGGTTGTAATTGAAGGATTTAGTACATACATTGAAATATATTTATATCAACAATTTTACAGCTTAATCATATAATGTAGATTGTTTATTTGATATTTATGTATTTTGTATAGATGATTGATACTCTACCTTCCTAGGTTATACTTTTTCATGTATTATATTAGGTGAGTTATCAGTCCCCTTGGTCCAAGATGGAAGATGAATCAAATTGAATAGTCTATACCTCAGACTTTCTCAGTATCATTTGTTCAAAATCATTTAAAAGATAGTCTATGGGGCACCTGGATGGCTCAGTCAGTTAAGTGTCCAACTTCAGCTCAGGTCATGATCTCATGGTTTGTGAGTTTGAGTCCTGCATTGGGCCCTGTGCTGACAGCTTGGAGCCTGGAGTCTGCTTCAGATTCTGTGTCTCCTTCTCTCTCTGTCCCTCCCCAGCTCACACTCTGTCTCTCTCTCAAAAATAAATAAATGTTAAAAAAAATTTTAAATAATCTATTCTGGTGTAATTAGCATATAATTTAAGAGATTTTTATCCTACAGTTTCACCAATAGTGGCAATGGAATCAATGTTTAACACCGCTATTCCCAGGACTTAAGTGTTTGTTGTGGGATACTATGAAAAACAGAGACTTCTCTGGTGGTCAAAAATAGTATCAACAACATCATCACCACCAAAACAGTGCTAATCCTATGATGGCTCATTTTTGTTTTGTGCTTACTTTGTGCCAATCACTGTTCTATACATTTTACATGCATGATTCCATGTAATCTTCATAACTCCATCAAAGATGTGCCATTGTTATCCTCATTTTGCAGATGAGGCAACCAGAGCTTAAAGAAGCAAAGTAACTTGCCCAGTGTCATACAACTAATAACACTGAATCCCACAGTCAGGTCTCTCCAACTCCTGATCCCATGTCCAAGCAACACAAAATCACAGAGGTTTAAGGCTAGAAAATACTTTAGTGACCTTTCTACTCCAACCTTTTATATTCAGTTGATTTTAACACAAAGTGACCCATAAGTCAGAGCCTTATTAGAAGAAAATTTTCAGGGTGCTTGGGTGACTCAGTCGGTTGAGCATCTACTCTTGATTTCAGCTCAGGTCATGATCCAAGGGTCATGGGATCAAGCCCCACCTCTTGGGGAGCTTTAGTGGGGAGCCACTAAGCGTGGAGCCTGTTTGAGATTCTCTCTCTCTTTCCCTCTGTCCCTCTCCCTCTCTCACACACACTCTCTCTCTCTCTAAAATAACATAAAAATTTTAAGAAAGAAAAGAAAATTTGTTTATAGAAATGAGGCATGTGTCCCTTTGAGAATCGTGTTCTCCCACAAAGAGCAGCAAATCTAAGGAGCCTGTCCTGAGATGGTGCGAGGAGAGAATTATGATTGCAGACCCAGGAGAGCCACCAATCCAGGCTGTGAGGCGTAAAATTGTTCTATAAAGTTTCGTAGAGAAGGTACAGGGGATATAATGGAAAGAAGACAAAGGTATATGTGAGATTAGGCTGTTTCTGGTGTTCAGAATACTCAGGAGGGTTTGGGCTAGTCCACCTCTTTTAGATGAACAAACCGAAGCCCTCAGAGATGGGATTTACTTGTGCTCACACAGCTAGCCAGTGGCCAAGATTAGGGAACCAGGTCTCTAAACTTTTAGAAGACTTTCTGCCAATCACACTTACTTTAAATTATCTTTCCAGGTATAATCCCTAAATCCTCTAATTCTTTTCAACTATGATGCAGGCACTAAGAGACCACGGGCAAGATTTTCTTGTGGGCAACCGGCTGAGCTGGGCCGATATACAGCTCCTTGAAGTCATCTTAATGGCTGAAGAGTGCAAACCCAGTGTCCTCACAGGATTCCCTCTGCTACAGGCAATGCTCTCCAAATAACTCCCAAGAACTGCAGGAAGAATGAATCTTTATCATTTGCTTATTCTTTCATTCAGTCATTCTCATTCTTATTCTCATTCTTATTAGCATTTAAGAACCTACTAACTTCTTTGTGCCAAGCTACAAAGATACCCTCAAAGAACACATCTAGTGGATGAGACAAGCACATAGACAGATAACCTCAATATAAGGTAGTAAATTTAAAAACAAAGTAAGATACAGGAAAGTAGAGGAAGGTCATGTGGGCCAGCATGGGGATCTGGGGCAGACTTCTGGCAGGACTCAAGTCTCAAAGGTTTTGCCCAGAATGTAGCAGAACCTCAATAAAATGGCTTTCTTTCTCTAGATAAGGTGGCAGGAAAACATTTAAGATATTCTCGTCCTAACACAGCAATTGTTTAACAATAACCAGAGCCACTGACTATACTCTTGTGTGCTAAGCATTGTACCAAGCACTGAAAGCACATTACTTCATTGATTTTATTTCATCCTCAAATGGGTAGGAAACGACTCCAAGAGGTCAAAGAACTTTCTTTCAAGTCACACTGTCAGTAGGTGACAGGACTGGTGCACAAACCCTCAGTCTGACTGATTCCATGGCCTGCGTTCTAAGACACTTTGCTATGTTGGTGGATTTCTTTCTAGCCTTTTAAATATATGCGTATTGAAAATAGTTGTATTCCAAGTTATGGTAATTCTGCAGTCTCCATTTCCCACTTCACATTACATTATATGCATGTTTTGGTATTTTTATTTAGTTTGCCTCATTTTTATACAATATGGTATTATATTTTTGAACATTTTCATGATTATATAATATTCCAGTTACTGTGCTCAGAATAACTTACTATTTGTTTTTTATTTTTGAGAAAGAGAGGGAGAGAATAAGTGGGGGTGGGGTGGGCAGAGAAAGAGAGGGAGAGAGAGAATCCAAGCTGGCTCCTCAGTGTCAGTGCAGGGCTCGGTGACACAGGGCTCCGTCTCACAAGATCATGATCTAAGCCAAAATCAGGAGTCGGACACTTAACCAACTGAGCCACTCAGGTGCCCCAGAAAAACCTAACTTAAATAGTGAAAATCATAACAACTTAAATATTCAATACCTGAGGAATGTCTACATAAATGAAGATACATCTATTGGGTAGAATTTTATGCACTTACCTAAAGGCATATTTTCAAAGATTACATAACAACATAGAAAAATGCTTATGACATAAAATCCTTATGACTTAAGGACTTCTATTTATTAGTTATACATCAGGATACTCTGGAGTATTTATTTGCTTTTATGAACAATGCTGCAACAGCATCTTCATGGTTATAAATTTTTCCATATTTAAGATGATATCATTAGGATGCAATCTAAAAAATGGGGTCAGTTGGTTACAGCCTATGAACAGTTTTGTGGTTCTTGAGAAATATTGCCAACTTGCTTTGTACAAGGCATCACAATGTATGAAAATTCCATTTTATCCTCTACCTCCACCAGCCATGAGGAATATAAATTTTTTTTTAATTTTTTCTTTTTTTTTTTTAATGTTTATTTATTTCTGAGACAGAGAGAGACAGAGCATGAGTGAGGGAGGAGCAGAGAGAGAGGGAGACACAGAATCAGAAACAGGCTCCAGGCTCTGAGCTGCCAGCACAGAGCCCGACGCGGGGCTCGAACTCACAAACCATGAGATCATGACCTGAGCCGAAGTCAGTCTCTCAACCGACTGAGCCACCCAGGCGCCCCGTGAGGAATATAATTTTTAAACACTTTCTCTCAGATGCAAAAATGTGCAATGTTTGTATTTTGTCTATTTTGCCCTATTCTCTTTTCATGGATAGTATACTTCTGCATTTTAGGAGTTCAAGGCCAGAATCAGCTGCATTCCCACAATTCACAAATTTCTCCAGCCTGGAAGCCAAAGGAAGCCTCCACTAGATGAAGGCTCCATTGAGACCGTGAAGAACATATTCAGATTTGAACGTGGCATGTTTCTTAAAAACATGGGTACTATAGTAGCCGAGTATTAACAAACGAAGAGGTCTAAAGGCCTCGGCACATCTCACTTCACATTTGTAGCAGTACCCACAAAGGTATCATAAGGTCACTTTGATAAAGATAAGCAAAAGGAAATAAACTACCTAATACTGGCCTGTAAATCAGACAGCACTTTTTCTGTTTATAAAACAGTAAAACACCAATCCATCAGAATCATCCAAATAAAGATTCTTCTGCATTCTACTTATTGCAAAAGAGTACAATCCTGAGTAAGCCAATGGGTATTGAAGACTTCTTTAAAAAAGGAAAAGCCCCACATATATACCAGCCATCACGCATTTCCACATCCTTTTGGGAAAAGTCCAGGACAGAGCATAGCTTCAAACTAGTTTCTTAAACGTTCAACCACTAGAGTCTTTTACAGATAGAGCATATATTTTTATCATCAACTTCACACTTGGTTTCTACTTTAGTAATCTAAACTTTGAGTGTAAACTGTTGTCAGTCCAAATCTGAAGGGTCTTCTCAGTCATCTCTATAGTCAGCAAATACACACAGAGCACCCCAGTGATAACCACTTTTTCCAACCTTCTTGTGGTAACAACCTCTTTGCACCATTAGGGTAAGTGGGATTTTTTTTTTTTAAGTAGAATATTTTTATTTGGTTAAACTCGTAGGCCCCTTCCTGTCTTCCTCCCTCCCTCCCTTTCCTGAATTACTTATCACTGGAAGTCTAATAACTTCCTCGAAAGTCAGTGGGGAAAGGTAACTGAACACAAGCATATCAACTCTGCTCTTCTCAGCTGGGGCTCCACTCACCATCTCATGTAAAGAGTGGGTTTGAAATCTGACACCCCTGAGTAAAGACAACAGGATCAAAACTGCGGGCTTTGAGAGCTTTAAGGGACCTGGTCAACCATTTAGTCCAAATTCCTCCTTAAGGATGAGAAACTGAGACCCAGAGAGAGGAAAGACCTTCCAAAGAACATGCAACCAGTCAGTGGGAGAACTGGGCTGGAACTCAGGTCTCTTGATGTTCAGTCTAGGGCCTAAAAGTAAGTGCCCTGGACATGAAGTCATAACTATTTCTAAAAATGAAGTAGTAACTTGGGGACAAAATCATTTTTGTTTCAGAATTATTACTGTTTCAGTGAGAGAGAGTATCTGCTCCTGAGGGAGAGTTCTGGCTTAAAAAAAAACAAAAACCTCCTTTCCAATCACTTGCATTAATAATTGAGCATTTAAATGTTAAAAATCACTTGAGTATATATGGAGAGGACATTAAAAAGAGAAAACCAGGTTTAAAACAGAAAGCATTTTATTTAAATACCGAATACATTCAGTCAGTACGCAGAGTGTGCTGAGAAAAAAAATAACACTGGCGGTAGTACAATTAAAATGGAAGAAATATAGTTTCTTTTTTTTTTTAATTTTTTTTAAAGGTTTTATTTATTTTTGAGACAGAGAGAGACAGAGCATGAACGGGGGAGGGTCAGAGAGAGAGGGAGACACAGAATCGGAAGCAGGCTCCAGGCTCTGAGCGATCAGCCCAGAGCCCGACGTGGGGCTCGAACTCACGGACCGCGAGATCGTGACCCGAGCTGAAGCTGGACGCTTAACCGACTGAGCCACCTAGGCGCCCCAAGAAATATAGTTTCTAATACAATGCAAATGACAAACAGATACATGAACATTTTGTAAAGTTCACCTTGGGCACTCCATTATCTGATAACTGGCAGTTTAATTTCAACTTCAGACCCAACTGTTTGGAATTATCAAAAAATAAAACACCCCACACATATGAAAACTGGACGCAGCGAATGAAAGAGAATGTAACGATTTATTAAATATTTTTAATGAAACCATTATCAGAGAAGTAGAAAAACAGTCGAGGTTTTGTTTAAAAAAAATTACTCAAACTAGTGTTCATATTGGAGTGTTTCTGTTGTTTTTAATGTAGAATAAGACACATAACATTCCATGCTGAAGTTCATCTTTTTTTTAAGTTTACTTATTTATTTTGAGAGAGAGAGAGAACAAGTGGGGAAGGGGCAGAAAGAGAGAGAGAGAATCCCAAGCAGGCTCTGCACCACCAGTTGCAGAACTTGATGCAGTGCTCAAACTCACGAACTGAGAGATCACAACCTGAGCTGCAGTTGGACGCTTACCCGACTGAGCCACCCAGGCATCCCTGAAGCTTATCTTTTAAATACAAAGTATGTGCTCTGCCCGTTACAGCAGAATCGCATGAATTTAGTTTTCAGTTCCTCCATATTTTCAGAGCAGCAGTAAGACAAGTCTCAGAATCATCATGAGGCTGGATTAAGATAAAAGAAAGGCAAAGAGCAGGTCACGCTTACATGGCATAAGACAGGTTAGTATGTTCACCAAACCCGTACTATTACTAAACTTTGGCTTCCAGGGTTCTCTCTTGCTTCTCCTTGGAGCAGGGGTGATCTCGTTATCCCTGTACTGGAACTTCCCAGACCCAGCTGGATTAGCTACTTAAAAATGTTGATTGACTGCATGAGCAAACTCAGAACTCATTGTTCTGAAAATCTGGGATGAACCTTTATAAGAGAAAGGTTTGGAAAGAAACGCCTTTCATAAACTAGTAAAGGCAAGTGGCTTGAAAAAAATAATGAAGGAGCAATTCTGGGGTGTTATTATTATAATCTCAGCTACTTTCCATTGACTGGGGTCTTGTCTTCTTGACCCAAAAACCCTGCTTCTGATTCTTTCTATCACTAAATATAATTTTTAGAACATAGCCATCACTGGAAGGCAGTCCTTTGTAATCACATTTCTCCCTGACACCCACCCCCAACCAAGCCATAAACATTATACATAGCCACACCAGAAATTTCTATAGTAAAGTAGAAAGGAGAAAATCAGTCATTGCATTACCACCTAGTGATAAACACTATTAACAGTGTGAAGTATTTCCTTCCTATCTTGGTTTTTTATACAAACTTTTGAGATCACACTATATTTGGTTGTTTATTTTGTTTTTATCTCCTATTGTATCATTCTAATTTTCTAATAGAAAATAGATTTTCTAATGCCACTAAACAGTTTTTGAAAACAGTGCACGTAATGCCTGCTCAGTATTTCATTAAGTAGACAAAACATGTATTGAAACATTTCCTTATTGGTGAAGATTTTTAAAAATGTTTATTTATTTTGAAAGAGACAGAGAGGGAGAGGGAGGGAGGGACAGAAAGAGGGAGAGAGAGAATCCCAAGCAGGCTCCATCCATGTTGCCAGCACAGAGCCTGACATGGGGAGAACCGTGAGATCATGACCTGAGCCTAAATCAAGAGCTAGATGTTTAATCAACTGAGCCACCCAGACACTCCTCAAGTTGTTTCTAATTTTTCAATTCATCATGAGTTCCATTAGAAATAAAGTTGCAGGGGCACTTGGGTAGTTCAGTCAGTTGAGCGTCCAACTTCAGCTCAGGTCATAATCTCGCAGTTGGTGAGTTTGAGCCCCACACCAGGCTTGCTACTTGTCAGCCTGTCAGTGTAGAGCCTGCTTCAGATCCTCTGTCCCCATCTCTCCGACTCTCCCCCACTTGTGCTCTCCCAAAAATAAATATTTTTTAAAAAAAGAAAAAGAAATAAAGAAATGAAGTTGCAATAAACATCAGTCTTTGTATACATTTCATTCTTTCTTTGGAAATTCCAAAGTAAAAAAGTAAAAATGTGTAACAAAGGAAATGCACATGTTGAAGGCTTTCAACATAATAAAGACAGCTTCCAGGAAGAACTAAAAATGTTACCTGTAAATTTTTACTTGGTAATATGCTTAATCTCATGGATAGAATTACTAGGATCAAAATAAGAGAAACCAGAGGTTCCCTGTTATCTTTTTAAAAAATATTAACTTTCTTCCCTTAAAAACTCAAAATAAGTGTAGCAGACTATCACTATAACACTCTAAGACTGAGTATCAGATTGAAATGAATACATTTACTGTTTCAGATGAGTAAATCTTGAGGAAAAATGAGGCTGAATTTAGTTCTTTATTCTGAAAAAGGTAGGCGAGTATATGTGCTCAGATACTATAGCAACCCTACGTGTACTCCACAAAAATGTTCATTGGTACATCAATACCAAAGACTGACTGAATACATGATATTTTAAGGTTTTACAGTCACGCTTACTGTCATAAAAATTACTTTGACCTTTCAAATTAAAACTGACTCCTGCCAAAAAGTCAGCACTTCAAAATTATGGCAGAAGAAAGCACAGATCAAAATAGTTTTTCTTACCTTAAACCTGCAACCAGACCAGCTGGCATGATTTTCTTGGATCTCTTATACCTCACGCCCATTATGGTGGCCAGGAAGAAAGCTGTAACTACAAACCAAACCAATGCATGAACTGCAGTTTCAAACACATTCTCAATGCTTGCTTATGAAAAAAAAAATGCATATCATTTCAGCTTTTTAATAGAACTATTATGTGTAGGTACTGAGTTGCTATCTTCTTAAAAAGATAAAGTGCTCTATTAAAAGACTTTATGAGGGGTGCCTGGGTGGCTCAGTCGGTTGAGCGGCCGACTTCGGCTCGGGTCATGATCTCACGGTCCGTGAGTTCGAGCCCCGCGTCGGGCTCTGTGCTGACAGCTCAGAGCCTGGAGCCTGTTTCGGATTCTGTGTCTCCCTCTCTCTGACCCTCCCCCGTTCATGCTCTGTCTCTCTCTGTCTCAAAAATAAATAAAGGTTAAAAAAAAATTTTTTTAAAAGACTTTATGAATTAGCTTATTGAAAAGGTTGTTGAGTAAATAAGCATGTTAAAATCTATTCCTGAAATATCTTCAAAATAAAAAGTCTTGGTCTAACTTAAATGTCTAGGAAGGCTAGGACTGCGTCTTACTCAACTTTCCTCAGGAACACTTGGCGGTATGTCTGGATCCACAAGGGGAAATCGAATAAATGCTTAGTTAACTGAAAGTAAAGAAAATAATTGGTATCTTTTTTTAAAAGTAAGACTTAATGAATAAAAAAAAAATACTAGGAAAAAAGGCTGACTGTTTTTTTTTTTTTTTTTTTTTTTTTTTTTTTAATGTTTATTTATTTTTGAGACAGAGAGAGAGCATGAACGGGGGAGGGGCAGAGAGAGAGGGAGACACAGAATCCGAAGCAGGCTCCAGGCTCTGAGCCATCAGCCCAGAGCCCGACGCGGGGCTCAAACTCACGGACCGTGAGATCGTGACCTGAGTTGAAGTCGGACGCTTAACTGACTGAGCCACCCAGGCGCCCCAGGCTGACTGTTTTTAATGTGCAGCATTCAATTTTGGGAAATTGATGCCTGGAGACTAAATAACAATCATCTAGGTAATAATATTAAATTTAGAAGCATCATACCAGCCTTTTAGGAGCTGAACCAATATGGAGAGAGAAGCCGTTTTATTAGGGCACTGATGTCACAATTTAAGAACAGCTTTCAGGGTGCCTGAGTGGCTCAGTCGGTTAAGCATCTGATTTCAGCTCAGGTCATGATATCACAGCTTGTGAGTTTGAGCCCTGTGCTGGGCTCTGTGCTGACAGCTCAGAGCCTGGAGCCTGCTTCAGAGTCTTTGTCTCACTCTCTCTCTGCCCCTCCCCTGCTCATGCTCTGTCTCTCTCTTCTTCAAAAATAAATGAACATTAAAAAAAAAATTATAAAAAAATATTAAAAAGAACAGCTTTCAAGGAACAATTGCTTGCTGATATAAAAAAAATGATGATAAATATATGTGAAGTACTTAAACACACGAGGATAAAAAGCCTAGTATATCCACATCTTGCTGATATGTTTCTTCCTTTGATACAATTTCATTATTAAAAACTATCCCTAGAGGTGCCTGGGCGGCTCAGTCAGTTAAGCAACTGACTTTGGCTCAGGTCATGATCTCTCGGTTCGTGAGTTCGAGCCCTGCATCAGGCTCTGTGCTGACAGCCCAGAGCCTGGAGCCTGCTTCAGATTGTGTGTCTCCCTTTTTCTCTGCCCCTCCCCTGCTCATTCTCTGTCTCTGTCTCTCAAAAATAAACATTAAAAAAAATTTTTTTTAACTATCCCTACCTCCCGTTTCAAACAAAGAAAAAAGTAACACACTAAGTCTCTTTCTCTCCCTCAAATACTAAACTAATACAGTTTGTCTTCATTTGTATTTTCTTCCATAACCCACCAGGGCACTTTGAATAATGATCCAATTAAATAGAGACAATTTCCAAACCTCCACTGTATTTCAAGCTGGACTACAGAAATCCGAGCATCCCGGGCCTTTAAATACACATGGGTTTCCATTTTCACTGTGGACATTCCCCTACTAAACCCAACAGGGGAAGAAGCTAAAAAAGAGTCAGCCTTGGTTTTTTAGATTAAGTCTTAAGGAAAAAAAACAGGATCTAAAAGCTGTTTGTGAATTAAATAATGTGAGGCTGTCCCTTTTTAGGTATTTTAATAGCAACATGAGAACTATGCTAATATGCACTTAGGGAAGTTAACATAAAATCTAGCCATAATTCCTTTAATTTTATAATTTTATTTTTCTAGTAATAAGTTTCACAGAAATATGTTCTGTGTTTGAAAGCTTGGTAGCAATATCCTCATTTTTGATTTGGTCTGTCTAGAAAGGAACAAGAATTGTGTTCAGTCTTGACATATGCATATGCACTTGCCATGTAACTGCGTGTTTTCTTTTTATATATATATATATATATATATATATATATATATTTAATGTTTATTTATTTTTGAGACAGAGAGAGACAGAGCATGAATGGGGGAGGGTCAGAGAGAGGGAGACACAGAATCTGAAACAGGCTCCAGGCTCTGAGCTGTCAGCACAGAGCCCGACATGGGGCTCGAACTCACGGACCACAAGATCATGACCTGAGCCGAAGTCGGCCGCTTAACCAACTGAGCCACCCAGGCGCCCCTAACTGCATGTTTTCTAGTGTACCTGGTATAGGGTATTAAAAAAAACACTCCCAAGGTTTGACCCTTCAGAAGTGGAAAAAAATGCCTTACTTACACAGTGACAGTTTTACATCTCGCTTGTCATTTGAGACTCGGTAAGCTCCATAGCCAGCCAAAAATCCAACAAAAAGACCAGCGATCAAAGATGGAACACCACCTGGGAAAAAAATGGGCTCAGAAAGAGAAATCCCAAATGAAAGGAATTCCTTCCATTCCTTCAAGTATGATACATGCACCTTCAAATGTATTTCTACATTTGGCACTGTAACTAGACAAAGCCAAATTAAATATTAGTCTACTCATGAACAGTTTCTAAGATTTGACTGTTCCCTGCTGAACCTGAAATGCAAGGCAGAGGAATCCCGAATACACAGCAATGCCAGGGTTAGACATGGCTGTATGCCAGTGATGCTGTGAACAAGATACACAAGTCATTGCGTCACAGAGCTCACTCTATTGAGAATCTCAGATTGGAATCCATTGGGGTAGGGTCAGGGCATCTTTAGTTTAAAAATATCTATAGGAAATTCAGATTGCAGCCAGGGTTAAACCATTGCAGCAATGAGCACACGCATGCAACACACACATACACACACACACATACAGAGCAGCATCCTGAATGAGAAGCCATAGGCACTAGGTTCTATTCCTAATTCTTCCATTTGTTGCCTGCAGGACTTTGGCTAAGTCACTTAGTCCTCTGAGTTTTGTCAGCTGCAAAACAGAGTTAATAATATCATCTGTGTCAAATATATAATGGCTTAGAATGTTACAGTTGGAGGTATTAAATTCTTCATTGTTCCTCCCTTCCCGCAAATCTATTTTGCAAACACGGCAACATGATCTCTTAAAAGCATATATCTGGACAGGTCACTCCCCTAATTGAAAACCTTCAATGCTTCCCACTACGCTTAGGGAAAAATTCAAGTCTGCTCTATTATTGGAGCCTTGGCCTTCTTTCAGTTCCTTGAATATGTCAAACTCTTTATTCCTCATGGCTTCTAGGCACGCTGTTCCTTGCCTGGACTGCTCTTCCCTGCACTATTCACCTCGCCAACTGCCGCTCACCTCCAGATGTCTTTGTAAGTGTTAGCTCCTCAGAGATGTCTTCTGTGATTCACTATTCTGAATGAGGACCCCCGTCAAAGTTTCCTACTATTCGTCATCATATATTTGTACACCTGCCTGTATATTTAAGGTCAGCCCCCTGACTTGCTTGTGAGCACTATCTCTTTTTTGCTCACTGATGTTTTCCAGGGCCTGACATAGTGCTGGCTACTTAGCAGCACTAGATAAATACTGACAAAACGCATGCCTGGGAACTCCCTGTTAGGGGTCATATTTAAGCAGAAGATATCAGATTAGAAAAGAGTTAAGGGGACTTAAGTATTTTCTGAAACACTTGACTAGGTCACCTTTATTAAGGTGTCTTCTCAACTCGAGATCTATGACTCTTTTCTGTATTTCCTGATGATTTCTGCACTGCTAAGATCCTCCCGACCTTAAGTATGTGGAGGTGGGAGTGGTGGCATCTGCACCCAAGTCTTGGTGATGTCAGGCAGCAAACAGTGGGGACAGGAATGCACACTAGCAGCCCACGTGAATGAGAACCAGGAAGGCTCCTGGGAGAATTCATCCTGCATGAGGAAGGAGCTGGGACCATGGGCTCTACCTCATAACAAAGCCATGGCTAGTGGAAGGGAGAAAGATCCTGCAAAAAAGCTCACTGTCTATGGTGGGGCTACGAAAAAAGAAGTTCCAAGCTCTGCCCTGCATCCCCTTCCCCCCAGTGCTGACCTGGCTGGGGCAGCCTTGGTAGGGGAGTTTTCAAAGGAACTGAAAGGTACACATGGGGGCCTCCCTCCCTCAGAGCAGGACACCAGCTCTCCTGCTCCCCTCCTCCAGAGGGGCTGCTGTGCCCTGACTTTGAACTAGAGTAGGATGGTGTGAAGCCAGGTTCAGTCCTGGTATAGGAGAAGGCCAAGTGAGCCTTCTGGCCATCTTTAGCTTTGGGCACTGGCCACCTGGCTCAGAAAGAGCCTCAAAATCATAGTGTCTCCCTGGCTATGCACTTCTCTAGGGACTTATATGGGAGAGGGGTGAACCCAGAACTCAGTGCTCAGCATCCTGCCACTGTGCTGCCTCTTTCCACTTTCTCTGCTCCCAGCAAGAAAAGAAATCTCAGTCCCTCACTTTGATCCATACTATGTCAGGCAGCTGGTCTAGTACAGGATTCAGATATACTTGTCTTCTTACCAAACATCTTTTGGACATCACATCATTAACCTACCCAACATTGTTCTTTTTCTTTTTTTAATTTTTATTTTTTAACGTTTATTCATTTTTGAGAGACAGAGAGAGACAGAGCATGAGTAGGGGAGGGGCAGAGAGAGAGGGAGACTCAGAATGCGAAGCAGGCTCCAGGCTCTGAGCTATCAGCACAGAGCCCAACGCGGGGCTGGAACTCACAAACTGCGAGATCATGACCTGAGGTGAAGTCGGACACTCAACCGACTGAGCCACCCAGGCACCCCCAACATTATTCTTAATAACTGTCCCTTGGAATGGTCTCCTGACCCAAGTGCACAGGATTCATGTCTCGGGAAGATGTAAGTAAAATCAGAAAGCATCGACTCACTTTATACAAAAGTTCTAAGACATCAAGACCACAAGCAGCTTAGAATATAATACAGAATACAAAACTAGGAAAAGGTATTTTGCTCCACTGGCCCATAGACCCTCCTACTGGCAGGACAGTAACAACAGAAACAACAAGGGTATTAAACCTTTCTTCTGGGCCAGGCACTGTGTGAAATGTGTTACATGCATTATCTTATTTCATCCTAATGAATTAATATACAAATGAGGGATTCAACCCAAAAGCTAAAACAATTCACACGAGTATCTGAGATAGTAAGCAGTAGTGTCATGAGGAGAATCTAGGAATGCTTAGTTCTGTGGCCTGTGTGCTCTTAACCTACATTATACAAGAGTGGGCTTCTTTGTGAACACATGCCCCCAGGAGCTTCCCAGATCACTTATTTGGGGGCTCTTGTAGGAGGCCAAGCAACCATATTGTGTAGCTGAGCAACAAGCACGTGCCCTCAGAGACCTTACAGCGAATGTGATTTCATTTGTTCCTGAAGAGATCTGGGGTAGAATGTAAAATAATCCTTGTCTCTCTGCCCCTCCTCCACCCCTAGCTGCCCCAACACACACACAGCCTTCTTCCCACCCCTCTAAGAGGCAGGCAAAAATGTCCAGGTGTGCTCTTCTGTTCCGTAACAAGAAGTTATTTAGACACATCTTTGACAAGGGAAATGTTTTTCAGTAACAATCCTATCAGAATTTTAAACTCAGTCCTCCTTAAAGTAGATTATAAAACATGAACTTTTGAGTAGTGGTTTACAGGTCTTTGGTGCGATGATTTTTTCATCAAATACATATCCACGATGCTACACATATTGAGAGAGAAAATAAGAATAACAAACAAAAGTCTAAGTGATTTACAGGCTCTTGGAAATCTTAGAAAATAATGTTTTGGGGCTCCTGGATGGCTCAGTTGGTTAAGCATCCAACTTCGGCTCAGGTCATGATCTCATGATTCGTGGGTTCAAGCCCCGCATCGGGCTCTGTGCTGACAGCTCAGAGCCTGGAGCCTGCTTTGGATTCTGTGTGTGTGTCTCTCTCTCTCTAACCCCTCCCTTGTTCACACACACACACTCTCTCTCTCTCTCAAGAATAAATAAACATTAAAAAGAAAAGAAAATAATCTGTTTAAACCTGCCACCTCTGAGTCCCTACAGAGACCTGTGCTTCTGGCCTTGGACTTTTTAGCAATCTCTAAATAAGGAGTAACTCTAATAACTCTGTAGACCTGGCTTTTTCACTCAAGTTGAAGTCCACCAATGTCACAAATATAACACTCTTTGAAATATAACTTCATTTTTAAAATTTCATGAAAATATAAGAAACAGAAATATGAGACACCATGATTAAAAATACTTCTACCTTAAAACAAAGCAAAATATGAAACTTGGCCTTTTATTTTTCTCCATGAAAGCCCTTTGATTTATCAACTGGGTTTCTTCTTCTTTTGGATACAGATGAAGAGACAACTTCAGATATGATACCTAAGTATTTGACAAATTTTCCTCTGCAAAACATAATCTCAACATAAGTCAGTTTTTGATACCGTGAGTATGTAAACGAATGAAAATATTCCTTTGATAATAAGCACATAGCCCTGAGGTAGTTAAATCAATTAATTATGTAATTGATAATGATGGGTGAAGAGAGACCCAGAAAGCCAGGCTAGAATGCTCTGTCACACCCAGCCCCACTTCCCTCTATGGCTCCCTTCCACACACGACATGCTGGTCCTCAGCCACCTCTAGGACATCTTTAGCTTCTTGTCTTACTTACAAACCCTCAGATAATTTTAGCACAATCACCAACCCCCCACCAAGTCCCTTTGATGAAAAATATGGTTAGGGCTTACCTCTCCGCTTATATCCCAAAATGCTTCCAAAAGTCACAAGGGCCGCATAACCAAAACCAATCAGGTCCATTGGCAAGGTTGCAATTCTAAAGCTGGGGAAAGGGATAAGTTTTACAAAATAAAAAGAACTGGGAGCAGTATATGTATATAAAAATGATACACATTTCACAGAATTACAGAGATTAATTTCTCTAATCTACTAAAAAAAGGAAAGCTCAGTCAAAGACATCCACACATAATCAATAGTAAATCATGGGCGCCTGGGTGGCTCAGTCGGTTGAGTGTCCAATTTTGGCTCAGGTCATGATCTTGCAGTCCATGAGTTCCAACCACACGCCAGGCACTCTGCTGACAGCTCAGAGCCTGGGATCTGCTTGGATTCTGTGTCTCCCTCTCTCTCTGCCCCTCCCCCATTCATGCTCTGTCTCTCTCTGTTTCAAAAATAAACAATTTAAAAAAAAAATTTAAAAATCAGTAGTAAATCACTGAAGAATATTAATGAAACCTCGCACAAAATTAAGTGATCTATGAGAATATCTTATCGTGCCTCATAGCAGCAGTTGAAACGTATCCAGGGGTGAGAAGCTCCATTAAAATCCTGCCCAGGAGTCTATAAGATGTCAGAGAAAGTGTGCTGGCTACAGGCTGGAGATATGGGTACTGGCACTAGCAGGTTGTTGGCCCTTGGACTATGCCCCATCCCTGATGTCAACTCGCCCCAAAGCAAGGGGAGTAGACGAGATGTTCCTTGCAGCTTTCAAATTTCTGATTCCTAGTAGTGCTTTACGTATCTTAATGCTTTTACATCTGTATTTCCTCCGTGGGGAAAATATCTTTGTACATACAAGGAATAGCGTATGAGATTTCTTTGTAGTTTTATAGTGTTTTCACTGCTCACCATTTAAGTTAACCTGGTCTCTTAACCTCTGTACCAACTGGGAACAAACTGACCCAGAAGAACAGAAGAGAGGAAGCCAGAAGTTAGTGTGAGAAAGGGTCTGCAGGGAGGGAATTTGAGGTCCAGGAGATGATGGCACTGAGGAGGCACTAGTGAAAAATCCTCAATATCCATGGGAAGCAGAATTAAAAGAGAAGAACTCATCTTCTCTGTCCAAGAAATGGTGCTACAGGATTGAACACAAAGGAAGGACCTGTGTTCAAAAACCATTGTCAACTGAATGATATGAACACATAATAATAATGGGGATGAAGATGTTTTGGAGCAATTACCATTCGAGAGCCTTACATCAACACATTTAATTATTACTACAACCCTCTTAGGTAAGTGCTATCATTATTATCCCTGCTTTCCAGATAAGCAGACTGAGGCACAGAAAAGGCCAGCAATACTCCTGAGGCCACACAGCAGAACCAAGATTACAGACTCAGAGAAGTCTCATTTCTAACCACTAGCAATAATACCTCTGATAACTGAGTTAGCTGTTTGACAAAAGTGAATGTGCAAATAAAACTAATGTTCTTCAGAGTTTTTAAATTCTGGATCAGTCACTTCTGTTTGGTCTCGCTGCTTAAAGCTGTGGCCTTCCATTGGGTGACTTACCATCTTCAGCCCTATGAGCTTCTCATGGTCAGTCCTACCTCCTGTCTTCCCCAAGAATTAATCATATTCCACAATGTACGCTTGCCTCCAAACCTGATGTCACTACTTACTAGCTATGTTACATTAGGCATGTTCCCTAATTTCTCTGCAATTCAGTGTCTCCATCTGTAAAATAGGGATAATAAAATTACCTACCTCACAGAGTTGTGTTAATCAAATGAGATACTAGTGTAAAGTGCTTAGAACAAAGCCTGGCACATACTGAGAACTCAACAAATGCTAGCTGTTCTAATCATGATCATTCTTCTCTTTCACCTTTACACTCATTTTGGGGTTTGACATGTGTAAGGCCATAACTATAACAGCACACTGACAAATAACTGAGGTAGTGTGAATTTATGATTCAGGTATTCAATGAATCAAACCATAATATTACAACTTATACTGAATTCCACTTCACAACTATTGGGTGTCTTCTTTGTGCAAGGTAGTAGGAAGCAATGGAAAGCCCTTGGACTTGGCTCTGGTCTTCCAGGACTTGCAGTGCTGCACAGCAGAGGAGGCAGATGTGTTAATGAACCCTAAGAGGAGACGCATGGGCACCATAACAAGCAGTGGTGCCTAATGAGACATGGGAGCCTAATGAAGGATTCCTATAGCAAGTGCGGTCCCAGCTGGGACCTTAGGCAGAGGAGTGAGCCAAGTGAAAAGGATGGCAAGGAAGGGTGTGTTCTAGGCAGCCGGGAGAACATGTGCAAAAGCCCAGGGGCACGAGAAAGCATGGCATGTTTTCAAAATGGACGGGGCTGGTGAAAAAGACAGGGCCAGGACACATGTAAACCCTATAAAGGGAGGCTGGGTTCTGTCTCAAGGGTGGTAAGGGATGAATGAAGGGAGCCTCATAACCAGACTTAATTCCAGCAAGTGCTTCCTGGCTGCAGTAGTGGGAGATGGATGGAGTGAGGCAGGAAAATAAGCTAAGCAAGAGATGATGGCAGCCTGGCCTAGAGACATGGCAACGAGGGTGGGTCAGATTTGAGAGAGGATCAGGAAATAGAATCAATAAGTCTGGATGTGGGAGTGTCAGGGGTGGGGGTGGGAGGATAAGTCAGAGATGACTCATCTCTAGGTCTCTGGCTTGGACCACTAGGAAGGAGAGGTGGGAGGCAGGTGAGCCTTGAAGCTATTCTGAGACAAGGAGCACTAGAACAGCAGGAGGCATGTGGTGGCAGGAGGAGGCAGGTCACCAGGAATGATGGGACCTATTTGAGACATAATCTAAGATGCCTGACACACAGTGAGGAAAACACACTTATATAAAGATCTGAAGCTTATGAGAGATCACTCATCATGAGGTAGTAATTTGGGGATCTGATTTTCTCCTTAAGCCAACCACCTGGCATAAAAGGCTGATTCTTCTCCCTCCTCTGAGCCCCCAGCTCTTCTTCTGACTCTCTCCTGGGGCCCCACCCCTTTCTACCTGGTGTAGTTAGTTAGGTTGGGCTCCCCTCCGTATCTCCCTCCAAGCCAGTCAAACTCCTCCAGGGCTAAGCTCAAGTCCAGTTCATCTTCCTCCTCCCCACAGCACAAACCTCACTGCCATGCACAAGGCAGGTGTTTAGAAAATACTTGAATGAATGCATGAGTGACCCAAAGGAACAACTGCCTGAAGGAAGACATTCTGTAAGTGAGCCTCAGGATAGCTCTATTGCCAGGATACAGCCTGTTCCTTTAATCTCTTTACTGAACTGAGTGTTCTGAGGAGGCAAAACAAATCTATTCCCAATCCTTGTAAGATGTCTCTATACTCACAGGGAAAATGTAGACAAAAAGCAATCACCCCTCTTGCTCCATTTCCATGGCAAGACCATATGACCTGCCCAAAACTACACATGAAAGTGATGGAAGTGGGAGACGATGTGCGATGTGCGCTTTGCATCACATGCTCCCATCGCAAACGCTATGCCGGCCGGGCACTTGGAAAGGCCAGAAAGCATCTTGGGTGCAATGCAGCAAAATGACTTACTGCACCGCGTACAAAACCAGATGACAGGGCCCTGCCTTGCCCCTAAACCTCCAAAATTTAGGGAACCCGCTAAGAGATTTTTCCGTAAGCTACTATGTAAAAAGCTACCTATCTTTGTACTCGCTGGGGCTCGAAAGACATTTTCGACTGAAGTCTGGGTGGTACTGGGAAGGTTAAAACTATTTTTGCAATGGTCCGAGAGCCCCATCCCTTCCCCACCTCTTCCTAGCTCCAGGAAAGTAGGAAGGAGGACAGGTGGGAGATTCGGGACCACGGAAGGAAGAAATCTGGGGAATCCCCAAGAGATGGAGCGAAGCGATCCCTGGAAGAAGCAGCCTCCCTCCCCTGCAAAATCCTCCCAAGGTCCTCAGCATCTTTGCTTAGAGCAGTGCCTTTACAAGAAAATTCAGGGGAGGACGTTCTCGACTGCGAGGTGTACAGCTCACCAGCAGCCCCGAGCCCTCCCCGCGGATCATAAGTGAAATCTCAGGGGCCAGCTGCAGGCTAACTTCGTACCTGGTATCCGGAAGCGGTCCCCGCTGCCAGCGCCTCCCGACTCTGCGCGCTACCTTCCCGCACTTGGCCCGGGCCGCTTGTTCCGGGAGGCGCCTTCCCTGCAGCGCGCATGCGCCACGGCCTGCCCTCTCCGCTGGGTGTGCCCAGCGCAGGCTCGCGGGGCTGAACAGAGGAGGCCAGTCAGCTATCCCGTCACCTGCTAGGTCAGCCGGGCTGGGCTGGGGTGGGCTTTAGACTCTGGCCCTTAGCCAGGGGTTGGGCGGGGAGGAGAAGCATCCGCAGAGAGTGGTTTGGGTGTAGCAGGGATCCTAGAAGGTGGAGTTTTAACTGTGAGGCTCATTCATCACTCAGGGGACACTTGGGGACCTCACAACAGCAACCTCGGCCTTTTACAAACTCGATTGTCCTCATTTTCAGTGTGGGGAGCTAAGGTTCAGACAGGTGAAATGATTTAGTTATCCACGGTGTCAGCTCCTAAGTGGGGTACAAAGATTAGAGTCCCAAGTTTATCTGGTTTCAAGGCCAGAGCAACCTCTATTATACTACCCTATCTACAAGGTCATGTAGATGTGGGGAGATCAGGATCCTGATTTTATACCTCAAGCCCAGGATTTGCCGGGCTTCAGTACATGAAGAGAAAGGTATAGACTGGCAGACTTGGAAAGCACTTTGAGTCATGTCCCAGGATAATCCCTGCCTAGGAATGAGCCTTAAATGGATTTAGAATTCGGCTTCCTGGCAACAGCTTCTCATCTCACGCCAGTTTTGCTGGGTAAGCCGCATACAGTAGCTCCAACCCAACCCTCTTCCATATAGAACAGCCCTTCATACATTGTCAGAAGGCGGTCATCTAGGAGTCATCAAGCAGCTCTAGGGGTGTTGCTGGACTGGGAATGACAGCAGAGTTTCTTAAAATTAAAAAAAAAAAAAACAACCCTAAGAATATACATTAAATCTTGTGAAATTTGTTTGCCGAACCTATTCCTTGTGCTTAAAAGTGCTTCAGGAAAGGAATGTAACTAACTTATGAGAAGTCTAAGTCCCAGGGAGTTAATATGATTGCTGAAGGTTCACAGGAGAGTTTATGACAGGCAATGGAATATGGAGGAGGGGGGAAGTGGTACCTAAAATTTGACTCTGAGTCCCAGCTGTCTTTTCCATCCCCTTCTATGTCCATCCTTACCCTAGCCCTCCATCCTCCCCCCCCCCACGCCCCCTTGCCTCCAGATTCCCAGGACAATTTTCCTATTCATAATAAAACGGAAAACCCTCTTGGAATGCCTCATTATCTTTACCTGATACGACCTTTAATAAATAACTTGCCCCTGGATTTCAGTGCCTGGATTTATAAGATGCTTCTCAGACTAGGTGCTCTCAGAGATCCCTTCCACCCCTGTCACTGAGGTATTAGAAGCTGGAAACAGTCCCATGATATTCCTACTCAAGGCATTTTCACCTGAACCTAAAAGGAACTCTCTATTATGGGAATTCCATATTGTTGGGCATGTGGGATCAGAAAGGTTCTTAGGCAAAGGGGCCAGCGTCCTCTCAACTCATATGCCAGCTAATGGTAAGGTTAGAACACAAGGCAAGGGTGCCACAAAGCATTCGTCTCCACCTATTTGTAAAGCTGTCTATTCATGATCCGCAGTAGAGACAGATGGCACTCCAATGTGCCATCAACCCCCTTTGGAAGTCTGGAAAAATATACACAACCAAATACATAGGACTGCCAAGGAAGCCAGTTTTATTGAAACACAGTTATCAAATTATTAAAAATACATCTGGGATATAATAGATGTGCTGCTGCTTTAATTACAGGATTTCAGAATAGGTATAATAATTACCATAATTCCCAAGTAGTGCTATACATAAACAACACTTTGAAGTATCTGTAACATGTGAATGTCTGTGATTCTTAGTGATGACAGAGCCACAAGTACTAATCCCACAGGGGTTTGTTGACTATGAAAGAAATACTAGACTTTAGTTAGAGGTTAGTGGATGTAGAAATTTGTCTTGTCATCCAAGTTCTCAGATCTCCCGAATTCTATCCTCAGGCCCCTTTGGATTTGCAGAACTCCCAATCCATAGTAACACATGCTTTCATAAGTTGTATATAGAGAACTGGAGAAGGGGAGGGCACAGCTGAGTCTGACTGACTGACAGACTGGCTGCTCAGGCAGGACCTCATATTATGTTTACCCCTCAGTGAGTGCTCTGTGGATCTTGAGCCTAATCCTCATTTTCAAATGTTCTGAAACTCAGTCTGCATCAGTTCTTCCATGGGCACCCTAGCTTTGGAAGATTAATTCATAAAAACCAAAGTCCTAAGGGACTTACTGGCTTTTAAGCAAACAACTAAAAGCTGGCTTCAGGTCTGTGACTCTTCCCTTCCTTCAGATCCCACAGGGTTACTTATTATTTAGGGCTCTGCTCATGAGTAAAAGAAATTTTGAACAAGCATCCCTATATGTGTATATTTCTAAATTAGACATATACTGCTGTGCTAATATGCTGTGGATATTTTATTTTATTTTTAATTTAAATCTGAGTTAACATATAGCGTAGTAATTGTTTTAGGAGTAGAATTTAGTGATTCATCACTTATACATACAATAAATAATGCTCATACGCTCATCCCAACAAGTGCCCTCCTTAATCCCCATCACCCATTTAGCCCATTCCCCTACCCACCCCCTCTTCAGCAACTCCCAGTTTGTTTTCTGTATTTAAGAGTCTCTTATGGTTTGCCTCCCTCTCTGTTTTTATCTTATTTTTCCTTCCCTTCCCTTATTTTCATCTGTTTTGTTTCTTAAACTCCATTTACGAGTGAAATCATATATTTGTCTTTCTCTGACTTATTTCATTTAGCATAATACACTCTAGTTCCGTCCATGTTATTGCAAATGGCAAAGTTTCATTCTTTTTGATTGCCAAGTAATATTCCAGTGTGTGTGTGTGTGTGTGTGTGTGTATATACATATAAAGAAGATGTGGTGTATATATATATATATATACACCACATCTTCTTTATCCATTCATCAGTCAATGGATATTTGGGCTCTTTCTATATAGCAGCTAGTGCTGCTATAAACGTTGGGGTGCATGTGCCCCTTCAAATCAGCACTCCAGTATCCTTTGGATAAATACCTAGTAGTGCAATTTCTGGGTCATAGGATAGTTCTATTTTTAATTTTTTGAGGAGCCTCCATTCTGTTTTCTAGAGTGGCTGCACCAGTTTGCATTCCCACCATGCTGTGGATATTTTAAATACAAATATATAATCAAAATAGGATACATGATGCAAGAATTTAAAAGGAGAACATGAATATAATATGATTAAACAGGTATTTCCTACCTTTAATTAAAAATGACATATTTCTTTCTGTCCCATGGTGCAGTAGACTATTTTTATTCTTTCTGTCTTCTTTTTGAGTAATACTTTTGTAAACTGCTTGCAGCCTTTAGGACATCCTTCTTTTCTTTTATGTAGGGGTAAAAATTGAACACAGGCAAATGTAAAATTCACTCTGACTTGCAGCTTGGCTCTCTGCAAGCCCACATCATACGGATTCCCTGCATCAGTCCAGTGTGATGACATTAGGCTGAATGTCTCCCAGTATAAGTGTCTGGACATGGAATACTTAAGGTTTTACTAGCAACAGTGGGTTTTTTAATTTGTAGGAATTAGTTTCCATTTCTCCAAGAATGTCCACCTACTTTATGTCCATAGTCCACAGGCTTGTTTTGACAAGGCAGCTGTTTGTTAATCAGGTCCTTTGCATCTGTAAGTTCATCCTACAGACTACCCATGTCTAAACTGTCCATCCTTTTTAGGGGCACCTGCGTGGCTCAGTTGGTTGAGTGTCTGGCTTTGGCCCAGTCATGATAGCATGGTTTGTGGGTTCAAGCCCCATGTCAGGCTCTGTGCTGACAGCTCAGAGCCTGGAGCCTGCTTCAGATTCTGTGTCTCCCTCTCTCTCTACCCCTCCCCTGCTAATGTTCTGTCTCTCTCAAAAATAAACAGTAAATAAAAATAAATAAATAAATAAATAAATAAATAAATAAATAAATAAATAAATAAAAATAAAATGTCTGTCCTTTTTAAACACTCTGAAGCACACTGGATGTCACCATAAGTTAAACATCTCCTTCTCAGGGAAAATGGTTTTAAGGCACAGAGGTAATGTGAACTGGTAAAACTGAAGTTGGATTCCAAATAAGTTACTGCTTTAGTAAAGAAAATAAAGTCACGTTTAACTTGATTGCCCTTTTCTGGTGACTTTTTTGTTTTTTAATTTTAGTTCTGAAGCAGTCTTATTTCTAAAAAATGAATCATTTTTCCACCATACGAGTTTTTGTCTCAACCTACACATAACATCAAACCGCTCAGATGCAGTCAGTTCATCCTTCTCTAAGCTTCTTATTCCCCCTTCAAAGATCATCAGTTTTGGAGAAACAGCATATAAATGTCTGTTTCCTGTTTCTCCATTCTCATCCTCAATATATTTCCAAATCAAAGAAGGACATTCTTCTTGTCCTACATTTTGAAAGTATGATTTTATGGCAGGCAAACAGTTTAGTATCTTTTCTATGGCTTGGAGCAAGGACATCCATCTTGTAGTCACGTGTCTAACGAGGCTATCTCCTTCCACTTCTACAAAGTAAAAAATATCATTAAGAGCTTTTGCACAATTTAAAAAAATGTTTATTTATTTTTGAGACAGTGTGTATGGGAGGGGCAGAGAGAGGGAGGGAGACAGAGGATCTAAAGCAGCCTCTGAGCTGACAGCGCAAGCCTGCTGTGGGGCCTGAACTCATGAACTGTGAGATAATGACCTCAGCCAAGTCAGATGCTTAACTGACTGAGCCACCCAGGTGCCCTGAGAGCTTCTGTACATTTTGAGGAAACTGAAAAGTGACCCAGACTTTCATTATGAAAGTCTCAATATCACATTTAAGCAAATCACAACCCTTTTTAGCAATGCTGTATACAAGATGTTCAAGACATTGAACAGGTAAGATCTTTTCATTTTCTTTGGTGAGACACTTCTAGACTGAATGGGATTTGCCAAAATTTACATTGGCACTGTTTGATGAATATGCAGATAGATGAGCTATGTCTAGTTTGTATTTGGATAAAATATCAACAATCTTCTGCTTTATGATTTTAGCAGTTTCATTAAAATCCTCATAGAAATCCAGAAGACATGGGGCACCTGGGTGGCTCAATAGGTTAAGCCTCTGATTCTTGATCTCAGCTCAAGTCTTGAGTTCAAACCCCACATTGGGCTCCACGCTGGGCATGAAGCCTACTTAAAAAAGAAAAAGAAAGAAAGAAATTAAGAAGACGATTTGAAATCCATTTTTTTAAGTCAAAGTACCTAAGAATGAGAGGGAACATTTTTTGTTGCCGTGGGTTGATGCATTGCTTAAAGTTGAAGACTGTAGAAAGCATGACAGATGGGGAGAAATGACTAAATCAGCTCTACACCGTAAGGGGCAAACACCTCTGTTATCAAAATTTCTCCTTTTGTTCGCCTGCAGGATATTTTAGTTGCAACCCCTGAGTCAGAAAAAGTAACTTTACTCAGTTTCATAGAGCAATCAAGGGAGCCATATGATAATGTTTGTTTGCGTGGTATACCCAAGCTAATTCAGCAGCTGCTATTTTTGACTGAACATTGGTGTCTTTTGGGGGAATAAAAACACTTTGATTGGTTTAGAGGCACTCGCCTGTCTCACTCTTAACTGGTGAGATTCAGTCTCCATGTGTTTTCACATCCCCTTCTCCACCATGCCTAATCCCCAATTCTTTTCTGCATATCGTGCAGTATGCTCTGTTTTGGTTATTTACCTCCCTGATCCAGTTGTATGTCTCCTTGCATTTGTCATTAAAGCAACACAGTTGTTAGCCTTCTTTTTTGGTGATGGGATTGTTGGTACTATAATTGTTCTCATTTTCATTACCTGACTTCTTAGAAAACATGGTCACGATAAAGTCAAAGACAGACTGTAACATTCATAATTACAACACACTGCAGTCACTCCTCAGTGCAACATGGACAAACCATTACTGTAAACTGCAAATTGTGGTTGACAACACCAGTGGTCAGAAGGAAAGTGGGCAACAGCAACTACAGAAGGTGCAAAATCTCTGCCATATCCATTTGACACTAAAGACAGTGTTGCTTTCAGCCCCTCTTTTTGGGCCACTGGGTCTGGTACTTTTCCTCCAGTCTGCCACACTCATTGCCAAAAACTAAAGCCTATCATACTCCAGGGAAGAGTTTTCCAGGACACGATACTTTCGATGTTAAATTGAGATGACTGATTACCTCACTGGGTCCCCAATTATCCAAGGACTAGCTCTTCAGAAGCAAGAAGCCTCTGGACACCTTGCTTCTAGAATATTTATCACAGGTTTCTCTTCTTTAAGAGTGATGAAAACAGAGCCCTGTCTTTTGTTGGACTCTGGATCCAGTGAAAACTCAATGGCCTTGATCTGGAAACATAGACAAAGCTCAGGGCTGGTGCCTCCTCCAACTCAGAACCTAAAGGGAACTCATAGGAGGGAAGACACCCAATGTCAGAGGAGGAGAAAGAAGTCCTGCTGAGCAGAACTCCAGCCAGCCAAGGAAGGAAGGAAAAAATCAGCCACAGGTGATTGATGGAGAGCATAAACCACACTTTTGGGAGGCACTCACCTCCTAAAATTTGCCAAAGTACTCCCTATCCTCTCCTCTGCAGCTTTGGGGCTCAGACCCCCAATAAAGATTTTCTTCACATGATCCTTCTTCACAGTCATGGCACTTTTGGGGTTCATGCTATGGCCATCCAGCCTGTGCTCCTTCTGGTCTAGGACCTGTTTCCGCAGAGAAGCAGACTGACCAACTGTCCAGGCTTGTCCAGGATGAAGGGATTGGGGGACTTTCAGTGCTAAAACCAGAAGTGAGGGGTTTCTGGGAAGCAGGACTTTCAGTGTGAAAACCAGAACTAAGGGATTTCCCACGTTGAGGGACTAACTAAAACTCGAGACTCGGGTTTCCTGGGCTGTGGGGCTTTTAATGCTAAAACCAGGACAATACCTCCTGAAAAAGGGGTCAGACAGATGCCAGTTCTAATTCTCACTGCCATTTCCTAGCAACATTACCCTGGGCTAGTCCCTTTTCTTTGAACCACAAGACTCCACCACCGGTACACAAAATAGTTCATCCCATCCAAACACACCACACTCTACCTTGAGCCTGACTTCTAAATTTTCTCTAAACCCGAAATCCAGAAGGTTTACCTAAACACACATAAATCAGACCTTAGTCCCTTAGAGCCTCTGTCCATGCTATATGCTCTCTTCCTGTCCTGGTAGTCCTGATTTAAGCCTTGTTTTTTCCAGAGGTAAAATTGCAGGTCTTAAGAGCACAGGCTGTAGCTGGGCTTCCGGTCCCAGAATCCTCACTGTGCTAACCCTCTACTCACATGCAATCTCTTTTAGTTACCAAATCTTCTCTGGGCCTTAATCTCTTCCTTTGTAAAATGGCACTTAAATAGTATCTATTTTATAACATCCTTGGATGCTTTTCTAATTCTTACATGTGAAGTGTTTAGCACAGTGTCGCAAACAAGCAGATAAACAGATAATAAATATCCACTATCGTCTTCCTGGACCACGTCAACCCATATACCTCTTATTCCCCTCTTAAATCTGTACAGAAACAAGTCCCTAAATTCTGCTTCCCTCAGAGGGCTTGGCCATATATAGCTTAGACACAATGATCATAATCCAGGGATGCTATTCTCTCAGAAATCAAATCCTGTACCCAAGGGCCCTTGATGGACTACATAGCTTGCCTTCTCCACACTGGCTGCATCTTGAAAGAGGATCAGCCCAACCCTCTTGATCTTCCAATGTTGGGATCCATTT
Source organism: Neofelis nebulosa (assembly GCF_028018385.1). Taxonomy (NCBI): domain Eukaryota; kingdom Metazoa; phylum Chordata; class Mammalia; order Carnivora; family Felidae; genus Neofelis; species Neofelis nebulosa. The sequence continues at coordinate 53,774,261 of NC_080787.1, read as the reverse complement.
TTATAGCATGTCAACAACCTCTCCAAATTTGGCCGAAGCGTCTTTTGAGTCCTTTGTGCTGGTGTCCCAGCTCAGGCCACCAACGAACAATTTTCTGAAATGGTAGGGCAAGACACATGGCAGCAAGAAGTCTTATAAGGAAGAATGTTTTGAAGGTCTTCAAGAAATCCATGAGTTAAGGAAGAAATGAACCTCCCAAAGCTTTTATTGTAAAGAATACAAAGAAATCCACCATCCACAGGAAAGGTCTACACCTACCCATCCTGTCTGTAAAGATTCTACCTTTGACAAACGTTAATAAATCTACACTACCTCTTTACTGAGATCTCAACTCCACACTGACACTAATAAAACTTAAGAGCAAAGCACCCCAGGCTGGGAAGAAGAAAGAAAGGGCAACCTGGCCAGAGGATAGGCCCTGGGCACTCATCACAACTGGAAGTGAGACTGGCTTTTAAACACCCTCTTGTCAAAGTGCAATCATCTATCTCTGTCTTCCCCTGTGCCCATATGGCTCTCAAGGAACTTGGCCTTCCTGAGAGAGTCTAGACAGTGACTCCATTCCCACTTGGAGGGGAGGATGGAGAAGGATGGAGAGAAGGATAGACGGAGGAGGGTGGGAGGGAGAACGGCCCCTCCAGCACGTGGAGGGGCCCAAACCTTGACACAGCTTGGTTCCGGGTCGGAGCGCACACCTTACCCTTGGCCACCTACCCTCTCCGCCAGGCGGCTGCGTGATGGCACCAAAGTCCACCCAACAACTCCCGCCAACTCCACGGCCATCTAACTTCTTGTTCTCCTCGTTCTTGCGCTGGTTCATCCCGGGGCCATTATCTGGTCGGCCTCGTGCCGTTCTGGCTCCTAGTGGAGGCCTCCTGGTCCCGGCTGGAGACTCACCTTCGGGGGACAGCCTCGTGTTGTTTCTCTGGCGGGCAGGTGGTTCCCACGGGAGGCTCGCCCTCACCTGCTTCCGACATACCGGGCGGACCCGGCCGCTCCCCTAACCGCCGGGAACGCTGCGCAGCCCGCTCGCTCGCCCCGCCCCAGCCCGGACCAAGGTGGCTTTGCCGGAGCCTCCGCTTGACTTAATGCTCACGTTCCGGGACCCGGGAATCGGGACTCGGGGTGGGGGTGGGGTGGGGGAAGGGAGGGCGAGGAATAGCGGGCGGGGAGGGCGGACCCACCCCTGCCACACTGCATGCTCATTGGCTGAACCCACCTGACACTCAACTGTGCGCCGGCGTCCAATTGGCCTCAACGGCGCGCGCTCTAAAACTGTGTGGTGTCCAAACGCTGCCCAGAGGGCCCCGAGGTGGAGACGGAACTGAAGTGTGTCCCAAATCGCCGGGGCACCCGGGCGCACCCTCCACCGGCCGAAGTGGTAGCTTTTCGCCCCTGCGCACCGGTCTCAGGGCTTCACCGGAGTGAAAACAGGCAAGAGTAAGACAAAAACCGGTTCAAATCCCTAAAGCAGAACATCCACAGGCCAATTCAAAGAAGGCAGATACATGAGGAAAGTATAATTAAGTAAAAATCCGCTTTTGCAACGGCAAAGCAAACAACTGAAATTCAAGGGTGGGAATTCCATAAAAGAAGACGTGAATCTAATTTCAAACTTCGGTATACCGGTTTCTGTTTAGACCTCGATAAGCAAAATTTAACTGCCTTTCCGATGAAAAGGCAGCAGGGGGCACAAATGCCCTCGTTTCATTACGGTAGGCGGGTTGTTTTAGCCTGGTCAGAGTTCTCAAACATCAAATAGTTTTGCTCTTAAGAAAACAGGGATGGTTATGAAACTGAATGGTCAATGGGGAAAACAGGACGATAGGTTACGTAGAAAAACGTACGAGAAAGGTATACGATTAATGCATTACAGTCTGTTGGCTAAGGAGTATAGTTGCCTTAATATTGTTGGTGTGTGAGGAGGAGAGGTCAATTATAGGACATAGGGGGAGTTTTGAGGTGGGCTCTGAGAGCGAGCCGGGGCAGTGGAGAGTGACCACAGGGCACTGGCCAACTTCCTGTCCTAAGCCTGCCATTTGGACCCATTCTGAACTTTTGCCAAGGGTGCAGGACTTCCCGTGTGAAAAAGGGACTGAGGGGTTTCCCAGGGTTGGGGACTTTCCTATAAACAATAATAACAACAACAGCTAATATTTAATTAGTTCCTGTTGTGTGCCAGCCACCTTCCCAGCATTTTACAGGTATCAACTTTAATCTTCACAACAACCGTCTGAGGTAATACGGTATCATCCCCATTGTACAGAGGAGGAAACTAAGGCAACTTGCTAAAGGTCATGCAAACAGCTGAGCAGTGTCAGATCCAGGTTTAAGGAAAGTGTGCATGTAGGCTCTGCAGTCATTCTGCCTGGGTTCGAATCATGACTCCCATCGTGTATATTATTAATACAGAAAAGCACATAACATTATGACTAGCACACAGGAAATACTCAAGTGTTTGCTATTCTTACTCAAAGAGTGGTCCTTGGTTTCCAAGAGCTTAAAATATACTTTAAGAGGTTGGTAAGACTGCACCTATCAATGGATGAATGCATATTCATAGATGCATATTAAGTGTTCAGAGGAGGGAACAATTGTGAAACAGTAGTCAGATCTGGGTTGCAGCCTGCTTGGGTGTGGCACCTGCTTAAAATTCTACCCAAGTAATGCTCCAGTCTCTGATCCTCAATGGCTTGAGCTATAATCATTACATTCTCTGTGTTTGATTATCATGTGGGTGTGTATGTGTGTTTAAAAAACATAGTCATTTTTTGTTAGTCACTAAAATTCTCTTAATGCTGTGATATCTACTTTTTCAGCAGGAGGAAGCTTTAATTAATTATTAATTTTTCAGAGGAAGCGTTTATTCATTTTGCAAATAGTTATCTATTAGAGGGCAAGCCCTAGAGTAGGACTCAAAAATAAACGGGGTTCCGAGTCAGAAACTGACTCTGGAATGAGGGGGATGGGAAGGGATATTATTTTAATTGAAACATGAAGTCTGAGAGGGAGCCAGTGGGCAAGGAGTCAGGGGAACCACACTGGGGGCAGCAGGAATGGTCTGAGCAAAGACCCTTGGTGGGGAAAGGGCTCCATGCCTTGGGAGAATCAAGGAATGGTACTCAGTTGGGCCTGGAGAATTGTGAATTTGAAGCAGAGTGAATTGGTTCTGCAACAAGTTCTGTTCACAAAGAGCCAGGGCGGAGTATGGTTTCCTGCCTCTGAGTCTTCTATTTAAATCATCTGGACTGTGCAGCCTGCAGATGTTGCTGTGTGGAAACTTTACTTCATGGGTGAGAGGTAATCTTTGTGCACAGCTTGTTTTTCATTGGTCGTCCTCAACTAAGTTTAATGCTATGTGTTTGTGTATACTTAAATCCAGCAGAGCCTCTGTCTTGAATGAAATGACTCTTCACTCTTGTGTTTTGCTTAACTGTAAAAGAATTCTGTTTGTTTCTATGGCAAAATGGATTTACATACATTCACTAGCATATGTGCCTAACTGCAATTTTTCCAAAAGAGATTTATTTCCCCTTCTTCTTCTTTTTCTTCTTTCTTCTTCTTTCTCCTCCTCCTCCTCTTTTTTATTAATAATTTATTTATTTTTTAATTTACATCCAAGTTAGTTAGCATATGGTGCAACAGATTTCAGGGGTAGATTCCTTAATGTCCCTTACCCATTTAGCCCATCCCCCCTCCCACAACCCCTCCAGCAACCCTCTGTTTGTTCTCTATATTTAAGAGTCTCTTATGTTTTGTCCCCCTCCCTGTTTTATATTGTTTTTGGTTCCCTTCCCTTGTGTCCATCTGTTTTGTATCTTAAATTTCTCACATGAGTGAAGTCATATGATATTTGTCTTTGACTGACTAATGTCACTTAGCATAATACCCTCCAGTTCCATCCATGTAGTTGCAAATGGCAAGATTTCACTCTTTTTGATTGCCGAGTAATACTCCATTGTATATATATATACTACATCTTTATTCATTCATCCATCAATGGACGTTTGGGCTCTTTCCATACTTTGGCTATTGCTGATAGTGCTGCTATATAAACATGGGCGTGCATATGTCCCTTCGAAGCAGCACACCTGTATCCCCTGGATAAATACCTAGTAGTGCAATTCCTGGGTCGCAGAGTAGTTCTATTTTTGATTTTTTGAGGAACCTCTATACTGTTTTCCAGAGTGGCTGCACCAGTTGGCATTCCCACCAGCAATGCAAAGAGATCCTCTTTCTCTGTATCCTTGGCCAACTGTTGTTAATTGTAATTGTAGCCCTTCTGACAGGTGTGAGGTGGTATCTCATTGTGGTTTTGATTTGTATTTCCCTGATGATGAGTGATGTTGAGCATTTTTTCATGTGTCCGTTGGCCATCTGGATGTCTTCTTTGGAGAAGTGTCTATTCATGTCTTTTGCCCATTTCTTCACTGGATTATTTGTTGTTTGGGTGTTGAGTTCAAGAAGTTCTTTATAGATTTTGGATACTAACCCTTTATCTGATAGGTCATTTGCAAATATCTTCTCCCATTCCATTGGTTTCCTTTTAGTTTTGCTGATTGTTTCCTTCACTGTGCAGAAGCTTTCCAGTTTTCCCAGGAGCACCATTTGCTGGAGAGACTGCCTTTATTCTATTAGATAGTCTTTCCTGCTTTGTCAAAGATTAGTTGACCATCCGTTTGTGGGTCCATTTCTGGGTTCTCTGTTCTGTTCTGTTGATCTGAGTGTCTGTTCTTGTGCCAGTTATCATACTGTCTTGATGATTACAGCTTTTGTAATACAGCTTGGAGTCCGGGATTGTGATGCCTCCAGCTTTGGTTTTCTTTTTCAAGATTGCTTTGGCTATTCGGGGTCTTTTCTGGTTCCATACAACTTTTAGGATTGTGAAGAATTCTGTGAAGATTCTGTGAAGAATTCTGGTGTTATTTTGATAGGGATTGCATTGAATACATAGATTGCTTTTGGGTAGTATTGACATTTTAACAATATTTGTTATTCCTATCCAGGAGCATGGAATATTTTTCCATTTTTTTGTGTCTTCTTCAATTTCTTTCATAAGCTTTCTATAATTTTCAGTGTATAGGTTTTTCACCTCTTTGGTTAGATTTATTCCTAGGTATTTTATGGGTTTTGGTGCAATTGTAAATGGGATCAATTCCTTGATTTCTCTTTCTGTTGCTTCTTGTTGGTGTATAGGAATGCAACTGATTTCTGAGCATTGATTTTATATCCTGTGACTTTGCTGAATTCATGGATCAGTTCTAGCAGTTTTTTGATGGAATATTTTGGGTGTTCCATATAGAGTATCATGTCATCTGTGAAGAGTAAAAAAAGTTTGACCTTCTCCTGGACGATTTGGATGACTTTTACGCCTTTATGTTGTCTGATTGCTGAGGCTAAGGCTTCCAATACTATGTTGAATAACAGTGGTGAGAGTGGACATCCCTGTCTTGTTCCTGATCTTAGTGGGAAAGCTCTCAGTTTTTCTCCATTGATGATATTAGCGTTGGGTCTTTCATATATGGCTTTTTTGATCTCAAGACATGATCCTTCTATCCCTACTTTCTTGAGGGTTTTTATCAAGAAAGGATGCTGTATTTTGTCAAATGCTTTCTCTGCATCTATCGAGAGGATCATGTGGTTATTGTCCTGTCTTTTATTGATGTGATGAATCACATTGATTGTTTTGTGGATATTGAACCAGGCCTGCATCCCAGGTATAAATTCCACTTGGTCATCGTGAATAATTCTTTTAATGTATTGTTGGATCTGGTAGGCTAGTATCTTGTTGAGGATTTTTGCATCCATGTTCATCAGGGAAATTAGTCTATAGTTCTTTTTAGTGTGTCTTTGTCTGGTTTTGGAATCAAGGTAATGCTGGCTTCCTAGTAAGAGTTTGGAAGTTTTCCTTCCATTTCTATTTTTTGGAACAGCTTCAAGAGAATAGGTGTTAACTCTTCCTTAAATGTTTGGTAGAATTCCCCTGGAAAGCCATCTGGCCCTGGACTCTTGTTTTGTTGGAAGATTTTTGATTACTAATTCGATTTCTTTATGGGTTATGGGTCTGTTCAAATTTTCTATTTCTTCCTGTTTCAATTTTGGTAGTTTATGTGTTTCTGGGAATTTTTACATTTCTTCCAGATTGCCCATTTTATTGGCATATAATTGCTTATAATATTCTCTTGTTATTGTTTGTATTTCTGATGTGTTGGTTGTGACCGCTCCTCCTTCATTCTTGATTTTATTTATTTGGGTGCTTTCCTTTTTGTTTTTGATCAAACTGCCTAGGGGTTTACCAATTTTGTACCTCCTTCTCCTTCTTTACTTTAGAGAGAGAGATAGGGGCGGAGGAAGAAAGGGAGAGAATCTCAAAGTTCCCACTCTCAGTGCAGACCCCAACATGGGGCTCAGTCCTACAACCCTGGGATCATGACCTGAAATGAGGAGTTGGATGCTCAACCAATTGAGCCACCCAGGCACCCCTACAAAAGAGATTTCTTAGAAATAAATTTTTTAAAAAAGCAAAAATTGAAGAAGATAGGTCAATTTTTCCTATTCTGTTAGTCCCTATGGAGCTACTACTGTTTGTGATACTTGAAGTGTAAAAATCAAAATAGAAAATTGGGTTGATGAGAAAGAGGACTTGATGTACACACAGGGTTAATCCATTCAGCTTCCTTAGATCTCTTTGAGCAGACAACGCTTAATGCAATAAAAACGGCATCTTTGAGGAAAAGCAGATTATCTTGTCTGATAAGGCTAGTTTTTCTCATTACATTAATGTTGCTTAAACAGTGTTTTTAATTTAAAAGAAAAAGACCTAAGAGAAGGTGTAGGCTGAAAAATAGGGCATGATAATACTTGAAGACATGCAATTGAGGAGCATTCTAAAAATCCTCTCAGCAGGGCAGTGAAGCTGACTGTAAAGGTGAAATTGGGTCCAAATTTAATGAGAGGAAAGATTCAGTCCCTTTCTCTGTCCTTACAGTTCAGTCTAAGAGGCAAATTGCTATTGCAAGTTTAGTTGGAGTAGTATCTCCAACAAATTTCTTGGAAAGAATGACAATGAATATTAAAAGAACTGAAATTAAAATCAGGTGTGGATAGGATGTTACTTTAAAAATAACAACACACCCGATGCCTGGGTGGCTCAGTCAGTTAAGAATCTAAGTTTTGATTTTGGCTCAGGTCATGATCTCACAGTTTGTGAGTTCAAGCCTCATGTCAGGCTCTGAACTGAACAGCCTGGAGCCTGCTTGAGATTCTCTCTTTCTCTCTCTCTCTCTCTCTCTCTCTCTCTCAGAAATAAATGAACATTTAAAAAAATAACAACACACCTGTATTACCTTAGGCAGGCTCTGGAACACTTAGTAGCATTTGTGTATCTCACCACCAGGTTAGATTTAATGAAGATTATTGGGATGAAGTTGGAGAGAAAGAAGTTTCATTATTTATGAAATGACTTTTTATTTTTTTTAGAGAGACATAAAGAGCATGAGTGGGGGTGGGGGGGAGAGAGAGAGAGCATGGAGCTGGATGTGGGGCTCAATCCCACGACTGTGGGATCATGACCTGAGCCAAAATCAAGAGTTGGATGCTCAACCAACAGTCACCCAGGTGCCCTATGAAATGACTTTTAAAAAATTTTGGTAAATGATTTCAGTGAGCAAAGTGGTTGATCATGTTGGCTGGCTGTTAAGCTTAAGTTCAATTAGTGAAGCTTCAAGGCCCCAGCAGCCTGCCAGATGAATAAGAAATAGCCAAGGCTGGCTCCTGGATGGCCCAGTTGATTGAGCATCTGATTTTGGCTCAGGTCATGATCCCAAGGTCATGGGATTGAGCCCTGCATCAGGCTCCGTGCTCAACGTGGAGCCTGCTTAAGATTCTCTGCACTCACCCCCGCTTACTCTCTTTCTTAAGAAAAGTAATGGTCAAGACCTCTCCCTCATATTGCCTGGGCCTGTGGCCAGAATGTTACAGGATGCTTCTCTGTAGTTCCCTTTTGCAAAGATGTACCTACAGACAGAACTTTAAGGAAACGTTTTTTCCTCATTTTTCTTAAATATTTCCTTGGAGGCTTCTGAGATGTTTAATTCAGTGGTTTTCAAAAATGTTGCCCATGGGAACCACCTGGGCATCTTTAAAAATTACCAATGCCTGGCTCCCATCTCTAGCTATTGTAATTTACCCGGTATGGGCTGCAACCCAGAGATGGGAAATGGTTTTTTTTTTAATCTAATCTTTTTATAATTATAAATAATTTTAGATTTATATGCACTTGTAAGAAATAATACAGAGATTCCTTGTATTCTTTACTCAGTTTCTGCTTATGGTAACATTTTCCACAACTATAATAAAATATCACAACCAGGTATTGACATTGATATAGCCAAGGCACAGAACATTCATCACAACAAGGATCCCTCCCTCATGTTGGCTTTTATTATCATACCCACTTCCCTGCCTACTCTAACCGCTTGTAACTTCTGGCAGCCACTAATCTGTACTCCATTTCTATACTTTTGTTATTTTGAGAATATTATATAAATGGAATCATATATATGTAACCTTTGGGGATTAGTTTTTTTCACTCAGTGTAATTATCTGGAGATTGATCCTGGTTGTTGCCTGTATCCCTAGCTAGTTCCTTTGTATTCCTGAGTGACAGTACATGGTATGGACGTACCATACTTTGTTCACCCATCTGGATTGCTTTCAGGTTTTGGCTGAAAGTTAGTAATAGACTGATATAAGACTTCATCTACATATTATTATGTGAACACATATTGTCACTTCTCTGGGGAAAACGCCCAGGAGTAGAATTGTTGGATTGTATGATAGGTGTATGTTTGGCTTTTAAAAAAAATGCTGAGCTATTTTTTGGAGTGGCCATCCCATTTTATATTCCTACCAACAGTGTATGAGCAATCCAATTTCTCTGCATCCTTGCCAGCATTTAGCATTGTCTCTCTCTCTTTTTTTTTAAATTAAAAAAAAATTTTTTACATTTATTCATTTTTAAGAAACAGAGAGAGACAGTGCACAAGTGGGGGAGGGGTAGAGAGAGAGGGAGACACAAAATCCGAAGTGGGCTCCAGGCTCTGAGCTGTCATCACAGAGCCCGACGCGGGGCTTGAACCCATGAACCGCGAGATCGTGACCTGAGCCGAAGTCGGACGCTCAACCAACTGAGCTATGTAGGCACCCCAGCATTGGTGCCTTGTCTCTCTTTTATATTTTAATCTTTCTGATAGATGTATAGTGTTGTCACGGTGTGGTTTTAATTTGCATTTCCCTAAAGGTGAGTGATGTTGACTGTCTTTTCATGTGCTTTTGTGCTACCATTTGGCAAAATGTCTTTTCATGTCTTTTATCCATTTTCTACTCGTATTATTTATTTTTTTACTGTTGTGAGTTCAGAATTCCTTATATATTCATATATGTGGTTTGCAAATGTTTTCTCCCACTCTGTAGAGAGATGTTCCAGCCAGATGAGGATGTTCATTTCTGTTTTCTTGTTTAGTTGTGTTGACTTGTTAATAGATATTCATGGTTTCAGAGATACCACATAGACATATAGGTAGACTTAGACTTAGAGCTTCCCAAGATTTGAACTGCAAAACTGCTGCATATCAGATCTGGTCTGTGACATTACAGACAAGATCCTCTCAAAGATCTCTCTACTTGTGGGTGCACAGAGTTGATGAATATAGGGATAATTTCTGCACTGTCACACACAGGCCATACAAGTTCACCAAAGAAATAGTTCATTGTGTAGAGAAAAAAAAGATGTATTGCCATAATGGGAGGAGGTCAGGAAAAGGTTCAGATGTCCCAAATGGAATTATAGCTCATTCATTTGAATGGAGTTACTACTCATTCATTTGAAAAATTAAGTGAGTATATTAAGTACAATCCAAGGGGATTATGAATTATGGGCAGTGTATTTCTTATTTAAAATGTAGAGGGAGGAAGAATTTTTGTATAGTCAGAGCAGTGAATTCCAGTGGCTGAAAGTTTTCAACCAGACCTGAGACCACCACATAGCAGGGCTATTGGAAAGGTGAGTCAGGTACTAGGAAGTAAATTACTCTAGATGAGCTTTGAGAGTCTATCCGATCCTGACTGTCTCTGACATGATGACCCTTCTCCAAGGTAATATATGGAAGTGTCCTACAGAGGAAGAACGTAGGCAGGACTGATCCCAAGAAATTTGGCCAAAGCAGCAGGAAGCAGCCAGATGACTAGACAAGAACCTTCTCTAGATAAAGTTAGATTTATGGAGCTGGGAGAGGCTTTGGAAGGAGGTTTCTCATGCTCTTGATAAAGAGATGGAGAAACTGTATTAGTGAGGCTGGACTATGATGCACTAATAAACTATGAAATCTCAGTGGCTTCACACAAGAAAAGCTTATTGTTCCCTTGTGCAAACTCCTTTTTGAATGTTCCTGAAGTGGCTCTCCTCCAAGTGATGACCCAGTGACCCAAGTTCCTTCCATCTTGTTGCATGGCCCTCAAACACATGGCCTCTAAGATCTACATGAAAGGGGGGAGAGTTCAGGAAAGGCACCTGGATAGTTTAGATATCGGCCCTGAGTGTTTCATGTGTCACTTTCACTTACATCCATTAAGCAGAATTGGTAATACAGCCAACCTAATTTTAAGGGAGGCTGGCAAATGGATGACCAGACATATCATTGGTGCACAACAGTAGTTTTGACCACAAGAAGTCAAGACCCAGAGGGTAATGGTCATGATTTCCATGATTTCATTATGACGACTGTGTTTATGTTGTTAATGTGTTAATGTTGACAGAACTGAGAACAGATAGGATGAGTGATAGGGTTAAATGTGATATATGATGGTATTTGAAGCCTTCCATGGCCTGGTCCTGGACATTCCACCATCCTTTTCTCTCCCCGTGCCTGGAAGCTAGTGCCCCAACAAAGTAGAGCTGTTTGTAGTTCTCCATGCCCACCTGTCCATCTGTCTTTGTTCTTCCTGCCCCTTACTTAGGTGTGAATACTTTCTACTTCTTCACCTAACTTCTCTTTGTATACTTAATGTTTCAGACTTTACAATATCTGTTCTTAGGAAACTGATCCCAACTTCCTGATTCTCCACTCTTCAGATTGGGTTAGATATACTTCTATGCTCCCACATTTTCCTATCCATATCTCTTACAGCATAAGTACTAAAGGTTATGTCATTATCCATTTATGATTCTGTCTCCTGCACTAGATTGTGTACTTCTTGTAAGCAACTCTATTTATTAGAGCTTGGATTTTCCTAGTTCTTGGCATGCTGCATAATTTTGGGTTGTATCCTAGATATTTTGGAGATTATTTTATTAGACTCTGTGGAATGTTGACATTCTTTGTTTCAGCAGGCAATCAACCCAACTGGTTTTATTTTATATTTTTAATATGAAATTTATTGTCAAATTGGTTTCCATACAACACCCAGTGCTCATCCCAACAGGTTCCCTCCTCAGTGCCCATCACCCACTTTCCCCTCCCCCCACCCCCATCAACCCTCAGTTTATTCTCAGTATTTAAGAGTCTCTTATGATTTGCCTCCTTCCCTCTCTGTAACTTCCCTCCTTCTCCTCCCCCCTGGTCTTCTGTTGGGTTTCTCAGGATCCACATATGAGTGAAAACATGTGGTATCTGTCTTTCTCTGCCTGACTATTTCACTTAGCATAACACTTTCCAGTTCCATCCACGTTGCTACAAATGGCCAGATTTCATTCTTTCTCATTGCCAAGTAGTATTCCATTGTATATATAAACCACATCTTCTTTATCCATTTGTCAGTTGATGAACATTTAGGCTCTTTCCATAATTTGGCTATTGTTGAAAGTGCTGCTATAAACATTGGGGTACAAATGCCCCTATGCACCAGTACTCCTGTATCCCTTGGGTAAATTCCTAGCAGTGCTATTGCTGGGGTAGATCTGTTTTTAATTTTTTGAGGAAGCTCCACATTGTTTTCTGGAGCAGCTGCACCAGTTTGCATTCCCACCAACAGTGCGAGAGAGTTCCCATTTCTCCACATCCTCTCCAGCATCTATAGCCACTCTGATGGGCATGAGGTGGTATCGCAGTGTGGTTTTGATTTGTATTTCCCTGATGAGGAGTGACGTCGAGCATCTTTTCATGTGCCTGTTGGCCATCTGGATGTCTTCTTTAGAAAAGTGTCTATTCATGTCTTCTGCCCATTTCTTCACTGGATTATTTGTTTTTTTGTGTGTGGAGTTTGGTGAGTTCTTTATAGATTTTGGATACTAGCCCTTTATCTGTATGTCATTTGCAAATATCTTTTCCTATTCCATCTGTTGCCTTTTAGTTTTGTTGATTGTTTCCTTTGCAGTGCAGAAGCTTTTTATCTTGATGAGGTCCTAATAGTTCATTTTCGCTTTTAATTCCCTTGCCTCACCCCAGTTGGTTTTAAATACCTTTTTTTAATGTTTATTTATTTTTGAGAGACAGAGTGCAAGTGGGGGGGGGGTGCAGAGAGAGAGAGAGACACAGAATCTGAAGCAGGCTCCAGGCTCTGAGATGTTAGCACAGAGCCCGATGTGGGCTCAAACCCATGAACTGTGAGATCATGACCTGAGCTGAAGTCGGACATCCAACCAGCTGAGCCACCTGTGTGCCCCTCAACCCAGTTGGTTTTAGACTGCAAGTTCTGACCAACCTTCTGTGGGTTGTGGTTTCAAAGTCAGATGTTTTGAAAGCCTTTGCAGTGCTGTTGGGATCCATCTGATGTGTATGCCATCTAGCGGCCAGTCTGACCACCTGGGCAGTGATTGCTCTCATGGTTCATGTCAAGTCTAGGATGCATACACTCTTTATGGTCAAATGCATGCACAGCCTGGGAATAAGCCCAAGTTCTTAAATGATTTGACCACTTCCCCCAGCTGCCTTGTCTCTGAGATATCCCTGGTGCTTTCTGGTTCCCTGAAGTGTCCCTTTTTGGTCCTCACCTGCTGTGCATTTCCTATAAGTGCCCATATTTGGGGATGTTTTCATTCAGCAAAAATGGGATGAACCTCCCCCACTCTGCGCTGTGCCAAAAAGAATTTTTTATTTGGGTATTAAGATCAATGATGCCATACATGCAATAAGGAAGCATGGAAAGGGTTATTATATCATGGAACTTTCTGGAGAGAGCAGAAGGCTCCCAAGCTGGTCTGAAAATGGCTTGAAAGAGCCAGGAATGGGGACAGGCTTGGTGTTTCTCATGGCCAAGGGGTGCAGCTGGGGCGAATGTCCCTGCATACAGTTTGGAGCTCCATGGTCTGAAGTTCCCACTGGTGATAAAGGAGCAACTGAGCCTTCTCGCCTCTTTGCCCAGATGTGGGGCAGAAAGGGAAGGGGGAGTGGTGAGATTTGAATGCTGTCAGCAGTCAAACATCAAAAATAGAGTCAGACTCTTCATTATAGTGGCCAAGAGGCAGGAAGACAGAGAGGGGAAGAAAGCAGCACTCTTCTTGGGCCACAGTTCTTGCAATCAGAGAGAAAGGAACCTTCCTCAGAGTTTTAATCACAGGCTGGGGCTTTTGAGAGATTAAGGAAAAGAAAAAGGAAGAAAGGAAATGGGAAATTTCTTCCATTGCTCTGAATGTTGGGAGATCCTTTTCCCACTGCTCATGTCAAAACAAAAGGGCCTTTCCTGCAGCTCTCTCTTTCCTTGCCAAGGCTCACCTCTAGGTTTTAGGCTGCCTTGAATCTAGGCCAGGGGTATCAGAGGGAGAAAAGTGGTAAGCTCACCACCAGCTGAGTCGTACTTCAGATTCCCATCTTTTCCCCCAAGCTACCTGCTACTATTTACTTTTCCTACTACATACCGGCTCCATGTGTTCTGTCAGGTTTTATAGCTGCATTCAGTGGAAGGGACAAGGTTAGGTTCTCCATCTTATTCCATTTTACATGGAACCCTGGAATCTATCTGATTTCATGTTATTCACCCTGTGCCTAGCACAGTGCCTCATACATGGAAGGGACTTAACAGATGTTCATTGAATAACCACAATGTATGGATGGATGAATGAATGAATGAATGCATGAGTAAACAAATCAAAGTCATATGATTTACTTAAAAATAGCACAGAAATCCTCATGTTTCCAATGACAAATCTCTGATATCTGCGCCATGGTCAGTTTTCCTCTATTCTCTTCCTGGGAGAGTATGCAATCCTGTGCAGAGAGGATCTAAACTAAATTAATAAAAATTTTTTTTTCTTGTTTAATCTTTAAATCAATTAAGTATTTCAAAAACCTAAAGTTTCTATGTCTCTGAAAAGGCTTTGGGTTGTATAAGTTTGAATGTACTTTCTTAAACCTTGTTCCTCCCTTGCCTGTTCTAGGATTAAAATGAAATAAGACAAAACTGGGAAAGCACTTCTTTCAGTGGCACATATTTACAGTCTAGCTACCACCCAAACAGGCCGAACTGTATGTTTAAAAAGAACAGTGCAGAGCTCTGTTGTTCATTCATCTCCTTCTAAATAGTCCGCATGTAAATTATGGGATCCATTTACAATCAGAATGCTAGAAACCTCCAAGTATTTGAATAGCAGGCTCTTTAATCTTAAGCTGCTGTGACCCCTGCCTGTGACAGAACTCAGTTGATGAGTCCAACATGAAATCAACTCCAGCTCATCTTTTCCATTCTTGAATTTGGCTTTGACAGGGACCACAGGAGTCAATGGGACCTCTGTGTGTGGATGGGATTCCCAGGAGAGTCAGGAAGGGACTGATGATTCATGATATAAAACATCCCAAAGGGACTCTGCCTCCCTTTTAATTTTGTGTCAGTGTGAGGAATTTTGAAAACTGATGCTGACAGGAACAAAATTCCCATCGTGAGCTAAACAGGATCCCTGACAGAAAAGAAACACAAGCTTCTGAGAACCAGGATCCAATTCTCTTAACAGAGGCCATACCATGGAGAAGGGCAGCTAGCCAAGCGGGGTGCATGCTCTTTTAAATGTATCAGGGACTTGGTCCCCTTCTGCAGAACGTTTTTTCACTGATTCCATAAGAATGAATCAGTTACCTGCTCTGAGTTATTGAATGCCATTTCTCTCTGCATCTGCTTTTTCTCTGCTTCCTTTTTGTTCCCTCTGGGTGCTTTGACTTTTTGAATGCTTTTTTTCTGTCCTGGTTTATCACTGGTATGAATTGCATCCATATCAGGAGGTGTCTCTTATGGCAGATTTGGCATCGAATGGACAAGTTAAAACCTTCCAAATAAAATCTTAAAAAAAAAAAAAAAGTGGTGGGGGCGGGAATTCCTGGCTGGCTCAGTCAGTAGAACTGAGACTCTTGATCTTGGGGTTGTGAGTTTGAATCCTACATTAGGAATAGAGACTACTTAAAAATAATACCTTAAAAAAAACTTTCATAAGTCAAATCCAGTTCCAAGGGGCTCCAGGGAATTATTCATATTCTTTTGACAGTGTTGGTTTTGGTTTTATATGAGCTTTGTATTATTTACTGAAACCTGGAACATCTTTGGTTGTACAAGAATTTTTGTTGACATGGGACTAGTTTAGCCACAGAATCCATTCCTTGCCCCCACCAGCACAGTCCCAGAGGCCCAGTAACCTGCTGTGGTATATCCTCCAAGTCAGCTATGATTCTTAGGTAGCTCCTTGAGAAGGACTCCTATGGATGCACTTTTGTCCTCTAAAGACCTGGCCTCCTGTGGGGGACCTCCTTGCCTCCACTCCTTTCTGGTTTTTATGTATGGATTTAGCTAATAGAAAGGAGAATAAAACTATCCATTTGGGTTTTTTTTTCTTCCTTTATTTCTCCTCTCCTCCCAAATGCAGAGAAATGCAGACTAGAATCATAAGTGCATCTTTCCCACAAGTGTTGTGAGTCTCCAAATTTTCTTTCATTTTAGAGGATTCCCCACTTGTAAAACTGCTCAAGTAAATTGTGTTTGTCAGAGAAAAACTAGAAGAGATCAGTTTAAAAAAAAGAAACATCCAAAAATACCTTCGCAATAAAGAAATCAGGCTTCTCAATTACTTCGCTCTTTTCAGTCTTTCTGAGACTCAGTTCCTGCTAATTTTCATCAAGTATTATTCTTCCCTTGCACCCAGACAGTGCCACTAGCCACCAGCATTCCCTCCACTCCACCACTTTAACTAAGTTGCTTTGAAGAAAGTGTTCTCTCAAAGTGCATGAGGAACATGTGTCCATAAGAGAACAAAATATTTCAATGGGCAATTTAAACAGCTCTCTTACAAGGAAGCTTTGCCTTGATACCGCTTTTTAGGTGGGCTTCCTCTGACTAGCCTCAGTCCTTATGCTTCTTGACCCAGGACAATTTGGCTGTTGTAGGCGACTTTCAGAGTTCTCTTCTTAGAGTCTCTGAATGGCAGTTTCTTGCCAGGCCTGACCAGTCTGTCCCAGCTCTCAGCCTTGTAAGTGACTTATTTCCTTGCATGGTCTTAACTCCATGCATCTACAAATTCCTTTTCCCATTTTGGGGGCAAGTATAGTATATATAAACATCAATCTGCAAATTCAGGAACGCAAAATACTTATTATTTTTTTTTTTTGTAAGCCACTTATTTTCTACTTCAAACCTCCGTCCCATCTGATCCCACTTGTCAGTGTGGGATTTATACACACACACAACACACACCCCTAGTCTAGGTCACTATCTATCCTTGCTGGCATCCCCTGAACTTCACCTGCTCCTGCTTGTCCTTTGGACTATGTGGGTCACTGCTAAGTCATCCTTGACCCAAGTCCTCCAGCTCCAGCTTGCTCTCAGCTCAATTCTTTACTACTTTGAGGTACAAAGGATGGGTCTTCTCTTTCCACGCAATGCTAGGGAAAGTAAGTGAAAACCTCCATGGGGCTATCAATGGCCTTCATCACATCTCAAATATTCTGGAGTCCAAAGATGTCTGGGGCCTATTTCAAAGCCCATGCGCTGGCTGCCTACATCATTTGCTGGACCCAATGCAAGATAAAAACATAAAGCTGGGTGGGCGTGGGGAAAGTAAACCTCCCCCTCCCATGGGCCCACAGCACCAACCCACAGCAGACAGATGATCCCAAAGGAATTGCAATCCTTATGCCACACATACGTGCCATACACACATACATACATATGCCCCCATGCCTGGTCTGGGGGTGGACCAGAGACCACACTGAATTGCCCACCCAATGGCTGTGGAACCCACCACCTGAGGCCAAATGCATCTGCCTTGATTCTCACTTTCAGATGCCTTGAGATGTGTGCACCAGGGCCTGATACTCTCTCCTCTTCTCTGCACCTGTACTCAGGCCCATGCCAGGTATGGAAGGAAACCAAGCAGGGCCACCTATGGTACCAGGGGACCAGGGAGTGAGTGGTGGGGAACTCAACCTAGGAGACAGCTGGAAGCAGGATTACATGTGAGCCAAGGCTCCAAACCCCAGGTGCATGCTCCATTGCCCTGTAGCACCCATCTTTATGAATCATTCATCCAAAGTTAAAGCTGTTAAGAATTACAAAACAGCCACTGCAGAGCATTAAACCCAAGTGCCAGGCCATTCTGAGCACCGTGTCCTGTGCACCTGCACTGGCTTGCTTATGTACCTAGATACACAAAAGCCAGGAAACAGACTTCTTGTATTACATCATTCCTTGGGGGCAATGAGAGTAGAACACTTCTAACTTGTTGCCTAGAACGGGGGTGGGGGTGGGGTGAGAAGACTAGGGAGGGGAAGTTCCTGGGAGTAATAGAAATTATCAGAACAGGAAAACAAAACACCCAAATTCATATTTTAAAACTGTTTTCCTACCGCATAAGCATTTGCTGATCCTAGCTCTCATGGACTTCTGGCTGTAGTCCTGTACCTGATTCACCAGTGCACTCACCTGTGGGACACCAGGGGCCTCCCCCTCCTACCATTGCCCAGGTTGCACCTCAAACTGTAGCCTGTATCTCTGCTGTGGTGGGAAGGGGACTTAATTTCTAGGACTAGGGCAGAGTGCTACCAAGGTTTTATGTCACCTGGCCAAGCTCTCTGGGAGCTGTATTTTAAAATCTAAATATGTTCTTCAAAGTATGATGCCTCCCAGACCTGCAGCATCAGCTTCACTTGGGAACTTGTTAGAAAATGCAAATCGTCAGGCCTGCCCCACACCCTCTGAAACTGGAATTCTAGGGGTGGGGCTCACAGAATGTTTTAACAAGTCTCCAGGGACTTAATGCACAGTGAAGTTTGAGAACCGCTGCTCTAAACCTGTTACATGGGGAGATGTTTTTCAGAGTTCTTTAGTAAGTTTCCATTTACAATCCTATGAAATAAATATTGGACCTACTGCTCAGAGCTGACAGTTCAGAAAATTGTAAGATGGTTCAGCAACTCCAAAATATGTCCTGTAACCACATACTATGATATTTGGAATTCCTGCATTAGAAATGTATTCCTCTGGGTTCTTTTTACTGTTCTCTTTAAAAGGTAAAGGTTCTGTCTGGTAAGTTCACATAAAAGTATCAGTGATATCTGTCTTATTCTGCTTACCATCACTAGGAAGGGAGAGAAAGAACATTATAGACAGGGGAATTCACTGAACAAAGGGAAGCATTACTTAGGGGTGGCTTATTGCGTAGGGCTGGTGTTTTTAGAGCTTATGAAATCACATGAGTAAAGACATTTATTGGAAATGGTCCCTATAGCTTAATTTTAAAATAAAATAAGGGGGAGAGAATGAACGAGTGTGTTCATTGGGTACATGATGAATAAAACCTCATTTCATATGTTGCCACTAATTAGCTAAATTCATAGATAAGTTAAACTCAGTTTTTGTAGAATGTGGTGATACATGGTCTCCGAGACATTATATCACTAGGATGTGGATGCAAGTGACAGAAAATCTAACTCAAATGGTTTTAAACTTTTAAAGAAAAAGGTAATCTATTAGCTTTTGTAAAAAAAAAACAAAAAACCAAAAACAAAAAAAAAGCTCTAGAAATAGTTCTGACTCTAGAACAGCTTGATCAGTGTCCAAAACAGGCCACAAGAACCCAGCTGTTCTTCATTTTACTCTCTGCTGCTGTGTGTGTTGGCTTCATTTTCAGACTGTATAAGTTGGCAAGATGGCAGCCGCAGCTCCAGCCAACATGGCTCCATGGTTCAAGTCTGGATCTGAGGGCAAACCCAGGAGCCCAGAGAAAAACCCCAAATGAGACCGATTGGCTCTGATTTACCTCCCTGGAATGATGTGCCTGTCCTCGAACCAATCACTGACCACAGAAGAAACTGATGCTCTGGACCATATGCCAAGCCTGGGTCATACACTGTCCCTGGCGTGGTGAGGAGGTACTGTCACTGCCACAAAAACCACGAGGACTGAAAGTGGGAAAGGGTGGCTCCCCCACAAATATTGGAGGCTTTTACTGGAAAAGGGTAAATGGATAGGGGTTGGCCAGGAAACCACACACGTCCACTATGGGGATCTCAGTTCCAACATTCTGTAATTCTGTGAGGTCCTCCTGTGGCCCACAGTGCTGGCATAGAAATCGTATTCACCCCCTGCCCTCCCCGTGGAGCAGAACTAAGCTTGGGAGGAAGGAGTCCTGTTTCTATTTAGCATGACTAAACTCATACCCTCCAACAGCCCTGACTGGGAAGGCTGTCCCTCCTGGCAAATCAGTCGGCTTCTCATTTCTCCACAAGAATGTGCCTGGCTGTGTCCCTCTGCTCACCGCCCTCTTCTTGTTCACCTCCATCTGTCTTCTGTGCTCCTCTCTCTCAGCATGTCTGTCTCTTTCTTCCTTTATCTCTTCACCTCTCACCATCTCTGTCTCCTGTCTGGTTTTCTCTGTTGCCTCTCTCTGTTTCTCTCTTTCCATTACTGACTGACCGTCTCTCTCTCTCTCTGTTTCTGTCTAACTCTCCCCGAATTTCCATCTTGGCTTCTTTGTGTTCTCTCTCTCCGAGGTTTCCCTGTCTCTGTCTCATTCACCTTCTGTCTCATATTGTCTGTTCTTTTCTATCTCTGTCTATTTAAGTAAGTAACTGCCTGTCACGTCCTCTACCTGCCAATTTAATTCTTTGTGTCTACTTTCCTTTCCTGTGTGCCTTTGTCTTTATTTTTCTTTGTTCTGAAATAAACCGTTTTCACTGCTTCAGACAGGACTCTAAAATGTTCACAAAATACTGCTTATTCCGTATGTTTCTCAGCCAGTAGACAGTTTAGAGGGATGGAGGGGAGACCTTGAAGGGAGGGAAATTTAGAAAGAAAAAGGAAGCATTGATGAGACACCTGAGGTCTGTCACTGTGAACAAGGGATTGTTCAAACCAAAAGATACGTAAGTAGCGTGTGTGTGTGTGTGTGTGTGTGTGTGCTCTCACACATACACACATAGTAAAGTCACACACTACCTTCAAGCAGGCACTCAGCTTCTCCATCATAATTACAGTTGCGTTTGGTTGAAGTTTTGTTTTTCTTAGTTTAACCAAATAGCTGTTCCCTGGATTTCTAAGCAGTTTGGATATCTGTAACTGAGACACAATCTCAGCACTTTAGCCAGCTACTTTATAACAGAGACAGTGAATGAACTGACACTGTCATAGTGTGCCTTTGTGAGTCCTACTCTGTGCACAGCTCAGCCCCTGTTTTCTTCCTTGTAGCCACACAGGTCCTCCTTCTCAATGACTGAATAGTCTTTAATACCCAAATCAGTAAGGACTAACATCAGACCCTTACCATCAGTCTGCAATTTCCAACTCAATAGGAAACATTGCCGGGTTTTGAACAATAGACTGTGGAATTATAAGGAAATATCTATCCAACAGGTTATGCACCCAGATTTTATTTCTACGTAGCTTAAAAACTGGCTTCACATAGCATCCCAAGGACTGTCCTTTTCATCTTCAACAGAGTTAGTCTTCACTTAATCATGCCTTCATTTCAAAGGTCAATACATTGGCTTCTGTAGACACTAGCATATTCTTTATTACAATGTAAATGGCAAAAAAAGTATGAGGTCATAGGACCTTTTTTCTTTCCAACTTTAACACTTAACTTCTCTATGATGCCAAGCACATAATCTCTCTGAATCCTAATTTCCATATTAGTAAAATAAAGGATAACAGGTGCCTAGCACTTAGTAGGTGCTGATTAAGTGTGTTCATTCATTTAGGACAATGATGCTCAGCTTTTGCTGTCTGTTAGAACTTCCTAGGAAGCTTTTAAAAACTCTGAAGCCCAGGCTATAGATTACCAATTACATTTCTGAGTCTGGCAGCAATATTTTAAAAAAATCTTACCACACATTCCACCCCACATGCTTTCAGTGTGCAGCCAAGCCTCATGTCATCGATTTAAGAAGAGGTTTACATTAGCTATGTGCTTGCTTTGTACTTAAGAAAGGGTCAAAGGCCCTGATTTTTAAAGTGTGCTTAAGGACCCAGAATTTAAACTTGGACCACAGTTCTCATGAATTAATTTCCCAATTTCCGAAGATTACCTATTCCTATAACCTCATCCAAAATGAAAAGTGACCCATAAAATATTCTTTATTTGGCTAAGGGGAAGTACATGTTAAACATTCAGTTCAATAGCATGTACTGAATATTTTCCAGTTTCTAAGAACTAAGCTAAACCAAAAGTCTCTATCTTCAGAAAATAATCCATAACTTCAGATGGCACACCACAAGGAAAAAGCAGTTCTGTATAAAACAAAACAAAACAAAAACTTCCTCCCCTTCCAAGTTGAGCACATACCCCGCCAGATTAATTTTCTGCTGAACATCAGCTCTCCTACTGCTTGTAATGATGGACCTAAGAAGAGGAACAGGAAGTTTGCAATGATGTGGGAGGTTTACTGGAAAATTCTCTTCTAAGAAAATAATTTCAGTGGTCAACATTGCTAACAAAAATACATGGGGCTGACCAAAAAAAAAAAAAAAAAGTAAAACAAGCTTTGTTCATGATGGAATACAGTGGTTTTAATCTAACAAAAGTATGTAGTGTCCTATGTGTACATTCATCAATATCTTTCTCATTTGGATGATACTCTTGACACACTCTGGAAATGATATGGGTTTCTATTGTCCTTTGTTCTTCCCTCTGCATTGGTTGTTCCCAATCTGGAGCAAGGATGTAATCTCAGAAAGGGGATGTATGGGGCGCCTGAGTGGTTCAGTTGGTTAAGTGCCTGACGCTTGATCTCAGCTTAGGTCGTGATCTCATGGTTTGTGAGTTTGAGCCCCACATTGGGCTCTGTACTGAAAGTGTGGAGCATGCTTGAGATTCTCTCTCTCTTCCTCTCTCTCTGCACCCCCATGAGCATGTGTGTGTGTGTGCGTGTGCATGCATGTGTGCTCTCTCCCTCTCGCTCTCAAAAATAAATAAATAAACTTAAAAAAAAAAAAAAGAAAGGGGATGTGTGGAAGGGGATCCCACTCAAGAGAGTCTATCAGGGGCACCTCTTGACTCAGCCCTGCAAGCGATTGCTGTGATGATGGTCATCTGCCATATCTCATGTTCACCTCCTACACCTCCACTCTCCCTCCTCGTTCTCTGGATCCCCACTATCACAGTCTGTGCTTCAGAAGACATTGCCCCAAAGTTTTCTTTTCTGCTGGCCACATCAACTTTTAGTACTACTTTCAGAAGAATTGAAACTAGTATCCAGCCTGGACAGCCCATCTAATGGGAAAGACTTGGAACTAGAAGGCCAGGATTCAGGACCCAGTTTTATTCCTTACCATCTATATGTTCATATCAAGCAAGCATATAACCTCTTTAAGCCTTTCTTTCCTCATTTATAAAATGAAGAATACTAATATTACCTATCTGGTAAAGATTTGTCAACTTACAGGCACATCTTAGAGATATTGCAGGTTCAATTCCAGACCACTGAAATAAGGTGAAGATTGCCATAGAATCCATTGACTTTTTTGGTTTCCCAGCACATATAAAAGTTATGTTTACACTATATGGCAGCCTACTAAGTATGTGGCAGTAGTATGTCTAAAAAGCAATGTACATACCTTAGTTAAAAATACTTTCTTGCTAAAAAATGCTAACCATCATCTAAGCTTTCACTGAGTTATAATCTTTTTGCTGTGGGGGGGTCTTGCCTCAATGTCGATGGCTGCTGACAGGTAGTTGCTAAAGTTCGGGCAACTGCAGCAATTTCTTAAAATAAGACAACAATGAAGTTTGCCTCATCAATTGGCTCTTCCTTTCATGAATGATTCTCTGTAGCATGCAAGGTGCTTTGATAGCATTTTACCCAGAATAGAACTTCTTTCAAAATTGGAGTCCATCCTCTCAAATACTGTTGCTACTTTATCAACAAAGTTTATATAATATTCTAAATCCTTTGCCGTCATTTCAACAGTCTTCCCAGCATCTTCACCTGGAGTATATTCCATATCGTAAAACCACTTTCTGTGCTCATTCATAAGAAGCAGCTCCTCATTCATTCAAGTTTGATCACGAGATTGCAGCAATTCAGTCACATCTTCAGGCTCCACTTCTAATCCTCGTTCTCTCACTGTTTCCACCACATCTGCACTTACTTCCTCCACGGAAGTCTTGAACCCCTCAATGTCTTCACTGAGGGTTGAAATCCACTTCTCCCAAAGTCCTATTAATGTTGGTGTTTTGACCTCTGCCCATGAATGTTCTTAATGACATCTAGAGTCATGAATTCTTTCCAGGAGGTTTTCAGTTTACTTTGCCTAGAGCCATCAGAGGAATCATTGTCTATGGCAGCTATAGCCTTATGAAATGTGAATTAAGTAACATTTGATTTAATTTATATTATAATATTTTTAAGTTTATTTATTTATTTTGAGAAAGGGAGAGAGAGAGAAAGAGCGTGAACAGGGAAGGGGCAGAGAGAAAGGGAGAGAGAGAATCCCAGGCAGGCTCTGTGTTAGCGTGGAGCATGATATGAGGCTTGATCTCACAAACCATGGGATCGGGACCTGAGCTGAAACCAAGAGTTGGATGCTTAACTGGCTGGGCCACCCAGGTGCCCTGATTTAATTTATATTATACATCCTGTAATTTATGGAATTTAAATATGAATTAAATAATAAGACTTGAGAGTTGAAATTACTGCTTGATCCATGGGCTGCAGAAAGGATGTTGGGTTAGCAGGCATGAAAACAACATTAACCTTATTGTACATCTCCGTCAGAGCTCCCGGCTGACCAGGTGCATTGTCAGTGAGCGATAATATTTTGAGAAGAATCTTTTTTCCTGAACAGTAGGTCTCAACATTGGGCTTAAAATGTTTAGTAATCATGTTATAAATAGATGTGCTGTCATCCAGGCTTTGTGTTCCATGTGTAGAGCACAGGGAAAGTAGCTTGAGAGTAATTCTTTTTTTTATATATATATATATGTATTTTTAAATGTTTATAGTTGAGAAAGAGAGAGAGAGAGAGAGAGAGAGAGAGAGAGAGAAAGCAGGGGAGGGGCAGAGAGAGAGGGAGACAGAATCCAAAGCAGGCTTAAGACTCTGAGCTGTCAGCACAGAGCCCAACATGGGGCTCGAACTCACAAATCACGAGATCATGACCTGAGCCAAAGTCAGATGCTTAACCAACTGAGCCACCCAGGTGCCCCGAGAGTAATTCTTAAGAGCCCTAGGATTTTCAGAAAGTCAATGAGCACTGGCTTCAATTTAAGTCACCAGCTGGATTAGCCCCTTACAGGAGAGTCAGCCTGTCCTTGGAAGCTTTGAAGCCAGGCAGTGACTTCTCTGTAGCTATACATCCTAGATGGCTTTTCCTTCCAATAGAAGGCTGTTTTCATCTACAATGAAAATTTCTTATTTAGTGTAGCCACCTCCATGAATTCTCTTAGCTAGATCCCTCTGCACTTTTATGTTACAGAGATGACTTCTTGCCTTAAACGTTATGAACCAACCTCTGTTTGCTAGCTTCAAAATTTTTCTTCTGCAACTTCCTCACCTCTCTCAGCCTTCATAGAGTTGAGGAAAATTAGGGCCTTGCTCTGGATTAGACTTTGGCTTAAGGGAGTGTTGTGGCTGGTTTGATCTTCTATCCAGACTGTTAAAACTGTCTTCATATCAGCAATGAGGCCATTTCGCTTTCTTATCATTCATGTGTTCACTGGGGTAGCACTTTTGATTTCCTTCAAGAACTTTTCCTTTGCGTTTATAACTTAGCTAATTGGTGCAAGAGGCCTAGCTTTTGGCCTGTCTGGGGTTTTGCCATGCCTTCCTCACTAAGCTTAATCATTTCTAGTGTTTGATTTAAAATGAGAGACAGTAGCTCTTCCTTTCACTTGAACACTTAGAGGCCATTGTAGGGTTATCAACTGGCCTAATTTCAATATTGTGTCTGAGGGAATAGGGAGGCCTAAGGAGAGGGAAAGAGATGGAGGAAACTCTGATCACTGGAGCAGTCAGCCACCTACAACATTTATCTGTTAAGCTCACTGTCTTATATAGGCATGGTTCACGGTGCCCCAAAACAATCATGATAGTACCATCAAAGATCACTGATCACAGACCACCATAACATATATGATAATAATGAAAAAGTTTGAAATATTGCGAGAATTCACAAAAATGTGTTCACAGAGACACAAGTGAGCAAATGTGGGGGTAATGGTGCCTATAGACTTGGTGGATGGAGGGTGGCCACAGGCCTTCAATTTGTAACAAATGCAGTATCTGCAAAGTGTAATAAAGTGAGGTACATAAAATGAGGCTCGCCTGTATAGGCTGACATCATGGTATATAACTATTTTATATAATACTCTGAATCTATTTTCTTTTATTTAAGTTTGGAAACATTTCACCCTTAATATGGAAAACTTGTAATAATGACTTGAATGAACCAATCAAACTTTTTCTACAAACTTTAGCCTGCAAACCACCTAGCACACACCTTAGTGCAATCCTGTTCCTTCTGAATAGATAATCCTGAATACTCCAGGAAGAAAGTCAGATTTCAGAACACTTCACCTTGTTCTTTTCTCTTTTTTCAGCTGTGGCTTCCCAGGTAATTTATTACAGAGATCTGGCTGAGCTTCACAGTGGAGTCTGGAGGCCTTGTGGGGGATGACAAAGGAGGAAACGGATCTTGTCTTTAAACAAAGCTGAAGGAAGGGCAGAGAGCTGGTGTTTGGCTATGTGAGAGGCCTCCATATGCTGGCCTTCCCTGCCCACACACTGGGGACCATTGTTCAGAGTTTGAGAATCATCACTGCAGCCTGCACTGATCAGTGAAGGAAAAAAAAACCAACAACAACCCCCACCACACAACAAGAAATTGCCTTCCAAATACTCTTTCATAGAGAGAAATAAAAACTGCAAACAATAAGCAGTATTTCATCACTAGTTATTATAAAATGTTGCCTATGTTCTTAGAGATAAAAGGTGAAGATCTCTCAGCCTTCCCACCCTTGCCCACCTCGATCCACCCATCCCCACCTCACTTGAAAAATAGTTCAAATTGGACTTGTGTAAGTTACCCAAAGAATGTCCAGATACCTGTAAAATATGAAGGAAAAAATGCTCTTCTATCTTGTCTTCCATTAAGGAGTTCAGGGAAGGCAGTAATATTTAGTGAGCTCCTGGCATATGTCAAGACATTTCACAGATGGTATTTAATTTCCATTATGATACTTTGAGATAGAGATTCTCATGCATGTTGATGTGGAAACTGAGGGTCAGAAAAATTAAGAGATGCATTCAAGATCACATAGCAAATAATTAGTAAGCACAGCATTGTAATGTAAATTTACCTCCTTCCTTCCTTCCATTGATTCCTCTTCCAAAACATGAATGGAGAGAAGTATAGCAAAAACTATCACTATATTTCCTTAGCTGGCAAAATGGAAAAAATATTGAGCTTATTTTAAAATAAATCAATCAATCGTGGTTGTTTTCCTCCTAAGAGGCAACACAGACTGGTAAAAAGTCCTTAAAAAATGAAGCCTTCCTGGTATTTGAAAATGACCACATTTTTTCAGTAGGTCTCTGTGGATCAAATTTTGATTTTCCATCAAAATCCCTGGGAAGGTAGAAGATACTACCATCTCTCAAACCATGAGATCTGTCAAAGAAACAAACAAACAAACAAAACCTCCCTTCCTTTCATTAGAAAGTAAACACAATTATTCTTGGCTCACAAGCGTATAGGGATCAGTTGTGATATGCATCTTAAGCAATTTTTTGCCAGTACTTGAAGTTAACAAATGACTGCTCAAATACGATGGAGTGTACATTCTACTTTTCTTGTGTGTTTAAAAATTTACATTAACGGAAAGATTTATTTTAAATTTTTCTCATTTTTGTTGAAGTATAATTTATATACAGTGAAATGACAGATCTTAAGTATATAGCTTGACGAGCTTCAACAGTTGCATTCATCTGTGTAAACCATACCCTTTATAACAGTACAGAATATTGCATGACCTGCAAAATATCCCTTAAGCCCCACCACGGTCGGTCCCCACATGCTCCCACCTCCACAGACACTGTGGTCCGTCCCCACGTGCTCCCGCCTCAGACACCACTGTCCTGATTTCTTTTCCCATAGATTGGTCTTGCCTGTTTCAGAAACTCATACTAATGGAATCATACACTGTGCATCCTTTTGTCCCTGTCTTCTTTTACTCAGTATAATGATATCGAGGTCCATTCACGTATTGTATCAGAAGCCTTTTAATTTTTGTTTTTTATTGCTGAGCAGTATTCCATTGTATGGATACACCGATTTTATTTATTCATTCTTCTGCTGATGGACATTTGGGTTGTTTCTGGTTTGTTCCTAGTCTAGTGGTTAAGGCCAAGGCTGGGAAAAGAAAAAACAAGGTAAAATACTTTGAAATCTGATTTTCTTCCTGAAATGTTCAGGATTAAGAGGAAAACTACTATGATCATCCATGCATGAGTCTGTTCTGTGTTCAGTGTTTTTTTTCCTTCCAGAAGTGTATTAGCTGAGTCATAGAGTAGATGTGTGTTTAACTTACAAGAAACTGCCAAACCAATTTTCAAAGCGGCTGTACACTTTTACATTCCCATTAGTAAAGTGTGAGAATTCTGTTGCTCTACATTCTTGACATTTGGTGCTATCAGTAGCGGTATCTCATTGCAGCTTTCATTTTCATTTCCTTGATGACTAAGGATGTTGAGCAGTTTTTTCATGTGTTTTTTGGCATATCTGTTTTCGTGAAGTGCCTGTTCCAGTCTTTTGCCCACTGAATCTGATTTTTAACTTAAAAACCATGTAATCTCAACACCTAGATATAACAACCATCATTAACATTTGGGACTTTTTTGTATGCATTTACTTATTTACACACATATATTCTTTACAAAAAAATGGGTTCATGTTTATAAACTGTTCTGTAAACATTTTTTTTTTCATTTAGCGATTGTTCATAAACATCTTTCCCTATCAGTAAATATACTTCTATGCCATCATTATTTACCCAGGAATGTTCACTGTAGCTTCGTGCGCAATAGCCCAAACAGGAAACAGCCTTTCATCTGGTGAGTGTGTAAACAAAGTGTGGTGTTTATCTATGCAATGGAATACTACTCAGCAATAAAAAGGAACAGACTACAGATAAATGCAATCTACATGCAAAACTATTATGCTGAATGAAAGAAGCCAGATGTAAAAAGTGTAAATATAAATTGGGGTGCCTGGGTGACTCAGTGGGTTGAGTGTCCAACTTTGGTTCAGGTCATGATCTCGCAGTCTGTGAG
This sequence comes from Neofelis nebulosa, assembly GCF_028018385.1. Lineage (NCBI taxonomy): Eukaryota > Metazoa > Chordata > Mammalia > Carnivora > Felidae > Neofelis > Neofelis nebulosa. The sequence continues at coordinate 53,745,525 of NC_080787.1, read as the reverse complement.
TTCAAGCCCTTGTCTGGCTCTGTGCTGACAGCTCAGAGCCTGGAGCCTGTTTCAGATTCTGTGTCTCCCTCTCTCTCTGTACCTCCCCAGCTCATGCTCTGTCTCTCTCTGTCTCAAAATTAAATAAACGTCAAAAAACCAAACAAACCGCGTGAGTGGGGGAGGAACAGAGAGAGAGAGGGAGACGCAGAATCTGAAACAGGCTTCAGGCTCTGAGCTGTCAGCCCGACTTGAGGCTCGAACTCATGAACCGTGAGACCATGACCTGAGCTGAAGTCGGCCGCTTAACCAACTGAGCCACCCAGACACCTCATGTTAAAAAAATTTTTAAGTGTAAATATAAACTATAGTGAAAATGCAAGTATAGTGACTCCACAAACTGGGGGCTGAGGAATGGACTGCCGAGAGGCAATATGAAAGTTTTGAGAATGGTAAAAATCTTCTCAATATCGATTGTAGCTGTACTTTCACTGGTATGTGGATGCATCAGAAGTCACCTAAGAGTACATTTTAGGTGAATGCCTATTGCAGGCAAATTATAGCTCAATAAAATTGATTTCAACAAAAAGCATTCTTGAGGAGATGCATTATAGGATACAGGCTGGGCACTGAAGGAAGTAGGACAAACATGGCCAACACAATTAAAGAAAAGAAATTAAGTAGTAAGAAGCCTGAAATGTTAGGAAGTTGAGGTAAGAGATTATATAGCAGAGTTTAGGTTGCAGAAAAAATAGTTTTAAGTTGAATTAGGTTTCTTATTTAAACTGTTCAGCTTAAGCCGAAAAAACAATTCATTGCCTCATAGCATGCAAAAAAAAAAAAAAAAAAAAAAAAAGCAAAACTGGAATCAGAGACTCGGTCAAAGCCAGGACTTAATGTTCAGCTCCATGATCTCTGACACTACCTTACTGGGAGGGTAGGGGAGAGATTTGGGGTACCTCTTTATGACCTCACAAGGATGGAGGTCTAGGCTCCCTGCTTGGCCTCACTGGTGAGGATGGGGGTAGGGTTGCAGTTTTATCTCGGGTATTTGGCTGGAGTAGAGTAGTTATTGTCCAACAGATTTCTGTCTTCTAGGCTGCCCCTTTTTGGTCCTTCGACTAGAGCCAGCAGGATTTTCTGGGGGTGGAGGGTGAACACATGTGCACTCATTGGCATTTTCAGGTTGCTGGCTTCTCTACCATCTAGTGTGGGTATATGAGACAAAAAGAAAACCCAGGAACTCACCACCTTGTTCCTCATTTCTCAGGTCTACTGCTGATCTGCCTTCTCTCCACCTTTTAGCCCTTTTAGCTTTGTTTTATGTAGAATGCCCAGAGTTTTTAGCTGTACTTAGGACAAGTAAGGGAAAAATGTGTTTACTCCATCTTTCTGAAGGAGAAGTCTTCCTGACTACTTTTTAAAAATGGAGTTGTTCATCTTCTTATTATTGAGTCATAGGAGTTGTTCATATATTCTAAATACAGGCCCTTTGTCAGATACAGGTCTTTTCTCCTATATGTAGCTTGCTAATTCAATGTATTAACAAAGACTTTTGATGAACAGAAGTTTAAAAGTTTGATTAAGTCCATTTTATGTTTCTTTTATGATTAGTGTTTTGTGGGTCCTTAATAAAGAAGTATTTACCTATCTGTAATTGCAAAAATAACCCCCATTTGTTAGCTTTATGATTTCAGCTTTTACATTAAGAGCCGTGATCCATCTCAAATTAATTTTTGTCTTTTAGTGTATCAGTTGCAACTGATTTTTTTTCTGCATACATAGCCAATTGTTTCAGCACTATTTGATGCAAGTACTTTGCCCATCTAGTTTCTTTGGTACCTTGGTGAAATCAATATATGTGGGTCTACTTTTGTGCTATATTCTAATCCGGTGACCTATTTGTCTGCCTTTATGCCAATAGCCCATTGTCTTGATTACCATAGCATTATAACAATCTTGAAATCAGAGAGTATACATCCTCCAACTTTTTTTTTTCAGAATTGCTTTATCTCTGTTAGGCTCTTCATATTTCTATGAAAATTTCATAGTCCACTTGTCAATTTTTACAAAAAAGTCTTCTGGGATCCTGATTGGGTTTGTGTTGAATCTTTAGATCAATTCTTGAGGAATTGACACCTTAACAAGAAATAATATGTCTTTCCATTTTTCTACTTTGATTCTCTTAGCAATATTAAAGGTTTTCAGGGTATAATCCATATATTTTATTATGTGCATACCTAAGCTTTTTGGGTTTTTAATATTATTCTAAATGGTATTATTCTAAGTTTATACTTTTTCAAATGTTCACTTGCTAATATATAGAAATACAGCTGAGTTTTTTACATTGGCCTTGTATCCTGAAATTGCCCTAAATTCACTTAATAGCCCTAGTAGCTTTTGTTAAATTGTTTAAGATTTTCTATGTACATGACCATGTCATCTGCAAATAAGGACAGTGTTACTCATTCTTTACAGTTTTGTGCCTTTTAATTCTTTTTCTTGTCTCATCACACTGTTGAAGACCTCTAATAAAAGTGTCCCAGACCACTACCAACAGTGGTGGGAGTGGACATACTTGCCCTGATCTTCATCTTAGGGTGAAAATGTTTTGATTTTTCTCTATTAAGTAGTTATTAGCTGTGGATTTTTTAATAGATGTCCTTTATGAGGCTGATGAAGTTTCCTTTTATTCTGTGTTTGCTTAGAGGTTTTATTAGGAATGAGTGTTGAATTTTGTTGAATGCTTTCCTGCATCTATGGAGATGATTGTGTGATTTTTCTTCTTTATTCTTTGAATTGCATCTGTTTATATTCAAATATTAGACGAACATTGCATTCTTGTAATAAATCCCATTCTATCATGATTATTCTTTTTCTATGTTTCTGGGCTCCATTTGCTAAAATTTCATTAAGGACTTCATATCTATGACAGCATTTGGTCAGTTGTTTTCCTTTTTGTAATGTCTTTGTCTAGCTTTGACATCAGAGTAACTCTGGTCTCAAAAAACAGGTTTGTAAGTGTTCCCGTCCTGTATTTTCTAAAAAGAGTTGTATAGGATTAGTACTGTTTCTTCCTTAGATGTTTGAGATAATTCATCAGTGAAGTCTCTTTTGTGTGTATGTAAATTGTTTTCTTTCTTTCAGCAGACATGATGGCTGTCCAGTATCTGAAAACAGCTATTTTATGTATTTTATCTACTTTTGTGTGGTTTATAGTGGAAGGGCTTTGTGGTACCAATTACTTAATCATGGCTAGAATAAGAGTATCTAGTAAGAAGTTTGTTTTATTTGATGCTATTATTAAGATAATTCAAAATTTGGGGTGCCTGGGTGGCTCAGGAAGTTGAGCATCTGACTTTGGCTTAAGTCATGATCTCGCGGTTTGTGAATTTGAGCCCTGCGTCGAGCTGTGTGTTGACAGCTCAGAGCCTGGAGCCTGCTTCGGATTCTGTGTCTCCATCTCTCTCTCTGCCCTACCCCCTCACTTATGTTCTGTCTCTCTGTCTCAAAAATAAACATTAAAAAAAATTTTTTTTAAAGATAATTCTAAATTCAATAGACTTAATGTTACCCCAATATTGAAACTACCTCAATAGATTGTATTAATCTCATTTCTGTTGAATTTACCCCAAAATTAAGTATTAGTATAATTCAATATTAGCAAAGACTAGTACATTGAACAACAGACTTACCACATAGATTCAATAATTAACATTATTTTTGCTTACTTCAATTTTGATATGCTTCCTTGTATGGAATAAAAAGTAGTAAAGTTACAGGTAGAGTTATTTTGCATTACTCTAATATGCTCCATGAGTGTGTTTTGCATTTCATCCATTATGCTTAGTAATATGAGATTAAAAGTTTGAAACTCATCTGGGTGTTGTATGGAAACCAATTTGACAATAAACTTCATAAAAAAAAAGTTTGAAACTCATTATTTAGAGACTTACATGTTTTGGAAATGTTACTGCTTAAATGTGCAAACCTTTTCTTTTTTTTTAATTATTTATTTGTTTATTTTGAGGGAGAGAGAGAGAGAGAGACAGAGAGACAGAGAGAGCAAGCAGTGGAGGCAGAAAGAGAGGGAGACAGAATCCCAGGCAGGCTCTGTGCTATCAGCAACAGAGCCTGATGCAGGAGTTGAACTCACCAACTGTGAGATCATGACCTGAACTAAAACCAAGAGTCAGACACTTAACTGACTGAGCCACCCAGGTGCCCCTGTGCAAACCTTTTCTAATAAAATAAATGTGTATATGATTCTGGTATCTCAGCAGAAATGAGGTGTTTCCCAGTAGAATGTACAAGAACTTTGCCATTAAATCCGCATCTTCTGCATGGCTTTGTCTCTGCTGCTTCTCATCCTACAATTAGACTATGAGGAAAGTAGTCATTTTCCAAAATGATACATAATATCCAGGTTAATACCCATAAAGAATCATGCTAGAAACCTAATCCTTTGCTTATCAGGCCTGCTCCACCTAAATCTACTTTCTTAGACAATCGAATTACTTCAATTTCCTTTTGGAAATTAAGTGGGAATAGTAAACAAATGATAAAATTAAAAACCACTGGGAAGTTGTGATTCTAGCCTTCACTCAGGGTAGGTGAAATTGTTTAGCCTATCCTGACTTAAAGCACTCACACCCAACCCTTTGGACTACCCAAGATCTGAAGGCTATATCCCACTCCTGAGTCCAAAGGGAAAAATCCTCAGAGCTAGGGCTTACCATGGCTATTATTACACTGTGAACTTTAAAGCAGGAGTTGATTAAACACAAAAACAACCAGGAGTGGCTGAGTCGGTTGAGCCGTTGACTTCAGCTCAGGTCATGATCTGGTGGTTTGTGAGTTTGAGCCCTGCATCAGGCTCTGTGCTGACAGCTCGGTGCCTGGAGCCTGCTTTGGTTTCTATGTCTCCCTCTCTCTCTCTGCACCTCCCCTGCTCTCTCTCTCTCACTCTCAATAATATATAAACATAGAAAAAAAGCAACCAACAACCCTCCAGCATTACAGATTATTATATTGACACTGTAATAAGGGTAATGCTACATCCTGTGAAAAATCTTAAATGATATTACAATGCAGAGAATATGAATAGTATGCAGATTAGCAATGGGGAAAACTTTTTTAAAAAGCATATTATAATGTAATGAAACAATATGTTTCTTTGTTGATAGCACTGGTGAATAATTCTAGCACTGGTGAATTTTAGCAATCATTACTCTAGACCTTGTCCACCAGTGTTCTCATCAAAATTAACCATTAGAGGGGCGCCTGGGTGGCTCAGTCGGTTAAGTGGCCGACTTCGGCTCAGGTCATGATCTCACGGTCCGTGAGTTCAAGCCCCGCGTCGGGCTCTGTGCTGACAGCTCGGAGCCTGGAGCCTGCTTCAGATTCTGTGTCTCCCTCTCTCTGACCCTCTGCTCTCTGTCTCTCTGTCTCAAAAATAAATAAAAAACGTTAAAAAAATTAAAAGAAATTAACCATTAGAACAACGATGAGGGTGGAAGGCAGCATCAAAAAAATCTTAATTTCTGCCAACAAATTTATAATAAAAAATTTGATGGTTTATTTAATGTAATGGATTAGATCACAAGCCCCAGGTGCTTCAAAATCACCAGGAGCCTTAATTCAAAGGTCAGGATGCATGCCCAGATACTTCTGTCTCTATGACTTACCTATTCTGGGCCATTTTATAAAAGTGGAATCACAATTTTGTGGCTGACTTCTTTCACTTAGCATAATGTTTTCAAGGTCATATACTATAGCATGAATCAGTACATCGTTCCTTTTTATGACTGCATAATACTCCTTCCATGATGTAGCTATACCATATTTTGTTTATCCATTCAGCAGTTGGTGGACATTTGGATTGTTTCCATTTTGGCTATTATAAATACCACTCTATTTATCTATCAGCAGGGTGCCTGGCTGGTTCAGCCAGAGGAGTGTGCAGCTTTTGATCTCAGGGTCATGAATTTGAGCCCCACGTTGGGTGTAGAAATTACTAAATAAATAAGTAAATACTGCTATGAACATCCATGTTGGGTGTAGAAATTACTAAATAAATAAGTAAATACTGCTATGAACATCCATGTTCAAGTCTTTGTGTGGGTATATATTTTAAGTTCTTTTGGGCATATATTTAAGGGTCAAATTATTGGGTCATATGGTAATTTTATGTTTAACTTTTTGAGGAACTGCATCATTTTATATTTCCACCAACAATGTATGAGGGTTCCAATTTTCCCCACTTTCCCCAGTAACACTTGTTATCTCTCTCCCTCTCTCTCTCTCTCTCTCTCTCTCTCTGTCTGTGTTTAGAGAGCAGGGGAGCGGGGCAAAGGGAGAGAGAAAGAATCTTAAGCAGGCTCCATGCTCAGCATGAAGCCTGATGTGGGGCTCGAACCCACAGCCCTGGGATCATGACCTGAGCTGAAATCAAGAGTCACATGCTCAACTGAATGAGCCACCCAGGCACCCCTATCTGTCTTTTTGATTGTAACTATCCTAGTGGTTATGAAGAAGCAATATCTTGTAGTTTTTTTTACATAAAAACATAAATAATTTTAATTATTATTTTACATAACATTTTTTACATAAAAACATAAATAATTTTAATTATTATTTTAAAATTTTAATTCTAGTATAGTTAACATACAATGTTATATTAGTTTCAGGTGTACAATATAGTGATTCAACAATTCCAGACATTACTCAGTGCTCATGAAGGTAAGTGTGCTCTTAACCTGTTTCATCCAATTCCCCACTGCCACCTCTCCTCTGGTAACCATTAGTTTATTTTCTACAGTTAAGAGTCAGTTTTTTGGTTTGTCTCTTTTTTGTTTGTTTATTATGAGTGAAATCATATGGGATTTGTCTTTCTCTGATTTATTTCACTTTGCATTATACTCTCTAGCTCTATCCATGTTGTTGCAAATGACATGACTTTATTCTTTTTTATGGCTGAATAATATTACATTGTATATATACCACTTCTTTATCCATTTATCAGTGGACACTTGGGCTGCTTCCATAATTTGGCTATTCTAAATAATGCTGCAATAAACATAGGGGTGCACTTATTCCCTCGAATTAATGTTTTCATATTCTTTGGGTAAATATCCAGTAGTGCAATTACTGGATCACAGGACAATTATATTTTTAATTTTTTGAGGAACCTCCATACTGTCTTCCACACTGGCTACCTCAGTTTGCATTCCTACCAACAATGCGTGAGAGTTACTTTTTCTCCACATCTTAATCAACACTTGTTGTTTCTTGACGTTTTGTTTTTAGCTATTCTGACAGGTGTGAGGTGATATCTCATTGTGATTTTGATTTGCATTTCTCTGATGATGAATGATACTGAGCATCTTTTCATGTGTCTATTGTCCATGTGTATGTCTTCTTTGGAGAAATGTCTGTTCTTGTCTTCTCCCCATTTTTAATTGGATTATTTGGTTTTTTGATTTTGAGTTGTATAAGTTCTTTATATATTTTAGATACAAGCCCTTTATCAGATATGTCGTTTACAAATATCTTTTCCCATTTGGTAGGGTGTCTTTTAGTTTTGTTGGTTGTTTCCTTTGCTACGTAGAAGTTTTTTTTATTTTGATGTAGTCCCAATAGTTTATTTTTGCTTTTGTTTCCCTTGCCACAGGAGACATATCTAGAAAAATGCTGCTATGACCATTGTCAGAGAAATTACTGCCTAAGCTCTCTTCTAGGATTTTTATGGTTTCTGGTCTCACATTTAGGTTCTTAATTCGTTTTGAGTTGATTTTTGTTTTTGGTGCAAGAAAGTGGTTCAATTTCATTCTTTTGCATTTAGCTTTCCAGTTTTCCCAAAATCATTTGTTGCATATTCTTTCCCCCTTTGTTGAAGATTAATTTACCAAATGATTATGGGTTTATTTCTGGGATTTCTATTCTGTTCTACTGATCTGTGTGTCTGTTTTTGTGCCAGTATCATACTATTTTGATTACTACAGCTTTGTGATATAACTTGAAGTCTGGGATTGTGGTACCTCCAGTTTTGTTTTTCTTTTCCAAGATTGCTTTGGCTATTTAAGGTCTTTTGTGGTTCTATACAAATTTTAGGATTTTGTTCTAGTTCTGTGAAAAATACTGTTGGTATTTTGATAGGGATTGCATTAAATCTGTAGATTGGTTTGACATTTTAACAATATTTATTCTTCCAATCCATGGAATGTCTTTCCATTTGTTTGTGTTGTCAATATCTTTTATTATGTTTTACAGTTTTCAGAGTCCAGCTCTTTCACCTCTTTGGTTAAGTTTATTCCTAGGTATTTTATTATTTTTGATACAGTTTTAAATGGGATTGTTCTCTTAGTTTCTCTTTCTGCTGACTCATTATTAGTGTATAGAAATGCAACAGATTACTGTACATTGATTTTGTATCCTGAGACTTTACCGAATTCATTTATCAGTTCTATCAGTATGTTTTGGTGGAATCTTTACGGTTTTCTATAAATAGTATCATGTCATCCCAAATAGTGATAGTTTTACTTCTTCCTTACTAATTTGGATGCTTTTTTATTTCATTTTCTTCTCTGATTGATGTGGCTAGGATTTCCAGTACTATGTCGAGTAAGAGTGAGACGTTGTCTTGTTCCTTACCTTAAGGGAAAAGCTCTCAGTTCTTCCCCATTAAGTATGATGTTAGCTGTGGGTTTTTCATATGTAGCCTTTATTATGTTGAGGTAAATCTCCTAAATCTCCTTTGTTAAAGGTTTTTATCATAAATGGATGTTGCACTTTGTCAGATGCTTTTACTGCATCTATTGAAATGATCATACGGTTTTTATCCTTTCTCTTGTTGATATGATATATCCTGTTGATTGATTTGCAAATATTGAATGACACTTGCATTCTGGAAATAAATCCCACTTGATCATAGTGAATGATTTTTTTCAGTGTATTGTTGTATTGGGTTTGCTGGTCTTTTGTTGAGGATTTTTGCATCTATGCTCATCAGAGATATTGGCCTCTAGTCCTTTTTGTGTGTGTGGTGTCTTTATCTGGCTTTGGTTTTGGGATAATGCTGGCCTCATACAATGAATTTGGAAAGTTTTCCATCCTCTTTTAATTTTTGGAAAAGTTTGAAAAGAATAGGTATTAACTCTTCTTTAAATGTTTGGTAGAATTCATCTATGAAGCCATCTGGTCCTGGACTTTTTGTTTGTTGGGAGTTAATTGATTATTGATTCAATTTCATGGCTGGTAATCAGTCTGTTCAGATTTTCTATTTCTTCTTGCTTCATTTTTGGCAGTTTACATGTTTTTAGGAATATCATATTTTGATTTGCATTTCCCTCATGACTAATAATGTTGAGCATCCTTTCATATATTTATCACTCATTTGTATATCTTCTTGAAGAATGTTTATTTAAGTTCTTTTAAATTGGGTTATTTGTCTTTTTATTGTTGAGTTGTAAAAGTCTTTATATATTTTGGATGCTGGAGTATAGATAGATATCAATAGACATGTTGATATATAATATCTAATATATGATTTGCAGATATACGACTTACAAATAATTTTTTTATTTCATGGGTTGCTTTTTACTTCCTTCTAATACTTTTTGATACACAAACATTTTTCATTTTGGTAAAGTCCAGTTTTATTTCTTTCTTATTACGTGTGCTTTTGGTATCAAATCCAAGAAACCATTGCCTACTCCAATGTCATGAAGATTTACATCTATGTTTACTTCTATGGTTTTATAATTTTACCTCTAAAATTTATGTTTTGCTGCATTTTGGGTTAATTCTTGCATATGGAATGAAGTAGGAATCCAACTTGTTCTTTTGCATGTGGATATCCAGTCATTCCAACGTTTAAAAACGTTGTTCTTTCCCCACCAAATGTCTTGACCCTCTTGTCAAAAACAGTCAACTATAGACACATGGGTTTATTTCTGGACTCTAAATTCTGTTTTATTGATCTATATATCTATCCTTATGCCAGTACCAAGCAATCTTGAAGGGCGAGTCTTACAACTTTGTTTTGGTTTTGTTGTGGTATTTTTGGAGATTGTTTTGGCTATTCTGAGTCCCTTACATTTCCATATGAATTTTAGGATCAGCTTGTCAATTTCTACCAAAAAGAGAGCTGGATTTTGATAGGAATTACATTGAATCTATATATCAGTATGAAGAGTATTGTATGTTAACAATATTGAGCCTTCCAATCTATTGACCTGAGATATTTTCATTAACTTACATCTTTTTAAATTGCTTTCAGTGATGTTTTACAAAAAATTTTCAGGGTACAGTATTGCAGCATAGATATTTTTTAAGGTTTTTCAGATAATTATAATGTGCAGCCAGTGTTGAGAATGATTGCTTAATGTCCATAAGATTGTCCCCCAAATCACAAATCTTAGGTTCTCTGCCCATGTGTGGCCCTGCTAGGGACAGGGAGGTGAAATTTACCTTGATTAAGATGTCCCACTTCAGAGAGATGTCCATTTCATGACATGTCATAGGAAAATCTAGTAATAAAATGTAATTGTACCCTACACATAATCCTAGAGTTTCAAAATCTTGAGAGTCCTGAGAATTAATTTGTGTTGGCCCAGAGGGGTGAGAGTCTATCTGATTTTAATGTCTACTAAGAGTGAATGTATGTTGAACAACCTTCATCAATAACCCAACCCCCTATTAACTCTCCCCTCTGAAAAGATCCTCACCCACTACCTCTGCTTTCCTATTTATAACTAGATTTTTAAACCCCTGGGCTCTCTGTCCCATATGTACCCAAATTTTGATGTGTCTAAATTCTGATTATTTTAACTTAAGGCCATATCTGTGGATTTGAGGAACATCTGTTCACCATTTCTAGTACAAAGACTAGAAAGCCTTTGTTGTTTGTTTTTGTTTTTTGGTTGGCTTCTTTTGGGTTCGTTTGGGTTTTTTTCCTTTTGGCTCTTGATTTTTATCCTTCTCATAGGCAACGCCTTCAAGGCTTGACAAAATCACTGTGAGATCTAAAGAGAATGAGGGGCTCCCGGCTGGCTCAGTTGGAAGAGCGTGAAACTCTTGATCTTTGGGTCATGAGTTTGAGCCGCGTGTTGGGTATAGAGATTACTTAAATAAATAAAAAACTTTAAACAAAAATAAAGGGAATGAAATGACCTCTCACATTAATATTACATTTTGTGACCATGGCTAAGTGAAGCTGTGGGTAGCTGGAGGCATTGACTTAGGATGCTATCCTGACAAGTGGTCAGATTATCTCTGAGGAAACTTTGGAATAAATAACACATTGATCCACTTGTGGCAGTAGTCAGTCCCTGATTGCTCATCTTCCCTTCCTATTGCTAGACCTCAGGGCCTCTCTAGGTCCTGATACCATCTACACCTCTGCAATTCTAGTTCACATGAACTACCTGAAGTTTGAAGAGCATTATGGATTTTCTGGAATACCAATGAAGAAGTGATCTCTTCACATGGGACTGAAATATAGACCCAAGGCCCTCATCTTTTTCCCACTTCAACATGAATGATAGATGATGCTCACTACCATGCCTTTCCTTCCTGCTCTATCCAGACATTGAAAAAAATCTGGAAATATTTTATAGCAAAGATAAGAAAATAGTAGTAAGACCTCTTTCTTTCTGGGTTTGATATCAATACATCATTTTATCCATCTAATAAATCAGTCATTAAGAATTTCAAAAATTATAATAAAACATGGAAAAGCACAGTCTTAATTTTTAAACTTTATTTAAAATGCAAGACAAGTTGTTTTTCAGCACATTTTTCCACAGGTATATTAACAGGTCAAATAAGTATTACAAATGAAGAGTAAGCTTAGATAAAACTTGTTTGATCATTTTAATGTTCCATCTGTTGAATTTCTTAAAAGTTTGCATTAATATCAATAACATTAATGCAAACATTCACATCATTGCTTTGGTTTGGTAATAATATTTTATCATGTCATTATAATAGAAATGTTCATAATACCATTCTTATTTATAAACTGTATATATACACTGTGTCTATCCTTTGTATTCTACTATGTATCTATCCATGCTTCTCATTTAAAAGAAAGTGAGGGGGTGCCTGGGTGACTCAGTTGGTTAAGTGTCCAGTTCTTGATTTCCGCTCAGGTCATGATCTCATGGTTTGTTGGATCAAGCTCCACATCGGGCTCTGCGCTGACTGGTGCAGAGTCTGCTTGGGATTCTCTCTCTCCTTCTCTCTCTGCCCCTCCTCCGCTTACTCACATGTGCATGCGCATGCTCTCTTTCAAAACAAGTAAATAAGCATTAAGAAAAAAGTGAGAAATTTTCTCATGAAAAAATGAGAAAACAATCCATTACAATGATTTTCAATTTTCCTAATTATTAATAGTATGTCATTTGTAAAGACTGATTTGGGCCTTTGGAGAAAATGAGTCAAGCTGTATGACTATCTTTTCCCTGGAAAAAAAAGCACACCCAACATTGAAGGCACAATCCATGAAATAAATAATTGGTAAGATGGACTTCATTAAAATTAAAAAATATCTACTTTGCAAAAGACAATGTAAGAGAATGAGAAGGCCAGCCACAGACTGGGAGAACATATTTGCAAAAGTACCGTTATTCAAAATATACATAGCCCTCTTAAAACTCAACAATTAGCAATCAGACAACCTGATTAAACAATGGGCCAAAGATCTTAACAGGCACCTAACCAAAGAAGATGTACAGATGGTAAATGAGCATATGAAAAGCTTTCCACATTATATGTCATTACGGAAATGCAAATTAAAACAACACTGAAATGCCACTACACATCTATCAGAATGGCCAGATGCAGAACACAGACAACAAATCCTGGTGAAGATGTGAGGAACCCTCATTCATTTCTGGCAGAAATGCAAAATGGTACACCTACTTCCAGACATTGGAACACAGTTTGGCAGCTTCTTAGAAAAGTAAACATACTCTTACCACATGATCTAGCAATCAAGTTCCTTGGTACTTACCCAAAGGAATTGAAAACTTACAATCAACACCAAACCTGCACGCATATTTTTAGCAGCTCTATTCATAATTGCCAAAATGCGGAAGCAACCAAGACGTCCTTCAGGAGGTGAATGGATTAATAAACTGTAGTACATCCAGACATTTCTTTTCAGTGCTCACTGGAATATTACTCAGCATTAAAAAGAAATGAGCAGGGCGCCTGGGTGGCACAGTCGGTTGAGTGTCTGACTCTTGATCTTGGCTCATGTCCTAATCTCATGGTTAGTGGGTTGTGCTCTGTGTTGATGGTGTGGAGGCTGCTTGGGGTTCTGTCTCTCCTGCCTGTCCCCCCTCACTTGTATGTGTGTGCTCTGTCTCTCTTTAATAAATAAAACTTAAAAAATTAAAAAAAAAAAGAGCTATCAAGCTATGAGGACACATAGGGGAAACTTAAATGCTTGTTAATAAGTAAAGCAAATCTGAAAAGGCTACATACTATTTGATTTCAACCATATGGCATCCTGGGAAAGGCAAAATTATAGACAGTAAAGATCAGTGGTTGCAGGGGCTGGAAGGTGGAAGGATAGATGAACAGGCAGACCACAGAGGATTATTAGAGTAGTGAAAATATTCTGTATGATACTGTAGTAATGGATACATGTCATTATACAAACCCATAGAACATAAAACACCAAGGATGGACCCTAATGTAAACTATCGACTTTGGTTGATTATCATGTGTCAACGTAGGTAACAAACGTACCTCTCTGGTGGGTCAGTACTGACAATAAGGGAGACTATGTATAAGTGGGGCAGGAAGTATATGGCAAATCTCTGCCCCTTCCTCTTAATTTTGCTGTGAACCTACACCTGCTGTAAAATATAAACTGTTTAAAATTAAAAAAAAAAATTTAAATCATACTACCTATGAAAAAACTGAGAGTGGTAATTTTGAATCTGCTCTGACTTTTTTAAAATCCCAAACTATTATAGTATTTCAATGTTATCAGTAAACATTAATTGCAACGTGCTTCACAGTTAACTGAGGCTAAGTTCCTCTGGTCTGGACAGTTTTTTTGTTTTTGTTTTTGTTTTTTGCATGTACACCTGCCACTAAAAAATGTAAGTGTGAACATTCCAATATATGTATGCATATTTATTTAAAAATTATGTGCATGTAGCACTGTGCTTATATACTCTGTACCCAGAGAGAATAGGAAATTTCAGTGTTTTATTTATGTATGTATGTATGTATGTGTGTATGTATGTATTTAGAGAGAATCCCAAGCAGGTTCCACCCTGTCAGCACAGAGCCTGATGTGGGGCTCAATCTCACAAACCATGAAATCATAAACTGAGCCAAAATCAAGAGTTGACTGCTTAACTGACTGAGCTACCCAGGCACCTCAAGAATAGGAAGTTTTAAAAGGTGACATGAAAATAATTATAAATTAAAACTCTAATATCTTTTTCCTCCATCCATATGGATTGTGTTGCACAGACCTTGGCAAGTTTATTTTTCCCTCCAACTTCTAGAAAAAATAAAGCAGGGAGCTATTTGAGGATCCACCAAGAAATACAATTTCTGGCCTTAAATTTTTCTCTTTGGTACAGAACCATAAACCTACTAAAGAGCAGGTCAGATGTTTGCTTATGCATGTCATCTGTGTTATGTGGGTATTAGAAGGACTTTGGGTTCCCTCCAGAAGCTTCCAGATTGGATTGATTTTGACCTGTCCTATGAACTCTGGAAAGGAGATGAAAATGAGTCATTATAGAGGCTTGAGCTTTTTCTGTTATTTCCCCTTTTCCTCCCATTGAAGGAATAGCACAGAATTGTATGCAGCTTTCGCAGTCTCTTCCTTTTGACAAAACATTGAAATGATGAACCTTTATCAATTGTCTTAACACAAGGTATGTCATGAGATTCTTCATAGAAGTGTCCATTTTGACTTTTGATCCATTCTGTGTTTTGTTGTTTTCATTATTCAAGTCTCCAGTATAAGTTGTATGGAAATCACAGTCAACCATGGGAAGACTTTTATTTTTCCCCAAAGAAACTGAACCAATGGTGGTTTATTTACTTTCTTTGGTTGCTTTTCAAAATAAGGTTTTCTTCTAATTACAAAATAAATACATGTGATTATAAAAAGTTTGGAAAATACAAAAAGCAAAAGAACAGAATTAAAATTTCCTATATTCATATTAACTAATGATTTTTAAAATTAGGATCATATTGAATTTCTCATTTTATTTCATCCATATAAATTAATACCTGATCATAGTATTTTTTCATGTCAAAAATTTTTCAAAAACCTAATTTTTAATGACTGTAAACTATTTTATTAAGTGGATATGTTATAATCTAACCATTCTTACTATGGATATTTAGGCTATTTCTAATGTTTTTATGTGTGCTTTATTTTTTCCCCAAACCTTATTGAGCAATCATTGACAAATATAACTGTATAGATTTAAAGCATACAAGGTGATAATTTGACATACATATACATTTTGGCATGGTTACCATTATCAAGATAATAAGCACATCCATCCCCTCACATATTTAGCTTTATTTATTTATTTTTTTTGTAGTGAAAATGCTTAAGATTGCTTCCAACAACCTCCAAGGATACAATACTGTATTATTTACCATAGTCACCATGCTGTATATTGGGTCCTCTGAACTTCTTTAATTGAAAGTTTGTATCCTTTGACCTACATCTCCCCAATTTCTAATTTTTTGATGTCATTTTTGCAGTGACGAGCATCCTTATATGTATATGATTAGTTACATTTCATGTTATTTGCTTAGGATAGATTCCAAGAAGCTCAATTCCTTCCTTAGAAATAATTTAAGCATTAATAATACTTTTGGTAATATTACAAAATTGCTTTATATAAAGTATCCACTAATTACACTCCTATTAATGATGTATGGAAGTGGAGGTCACACAATGTAATCTAATTATCTCCAAAACATTCTCGAGAGGGTTTGACTGGGAAGGGCATGAGAGAGTCTTCTGTAGTTTTGGAAGTGTTCTGTGTCTTGATTTGTGCAGTTTCACAAAGTGAAGTGTGTGTGTGTGTGTGTGTGTGTGTGTGTGTGTACACACATTCCTGTGCATCAGAAGTCATTGAATATCACCTTTAAAATTTTTGTCCTTTATGTACGTATGTTATTTCTCAATATGTTTTTTTACATTGTATTTATGTTTTATATTTGCCAACTTAACAGATGGGAATGGTATATATTTTTTTCATCTTTCCAAGTGCATCATTATACCTGAGCGAGGGATCACCAAATTCCTTTGTTCGACCATCAATACACTTTTAACAATGGAATTTTCCACTGTGGTCAATGAGTGAAAGCCTTATTTGCATTGTATCTGTAAATCAACATTAAATCTCCTCCATGGATGTTCCTTTGGAAAGTTGTAACTCATCTCTTTTCAGTTTATTCATTGCTTTGTTCAAATGTTGTTTTAGTATATATTTCCAAACAATGTCTATAAAATATCTTTTAAGAATATTAAAGCTTTAAAACTCTAGATACAATACCAGGGTTTTTAGTATCTAGAATAGTGCATCTCAGACTTAGATCCACCTGGGATCTACCTGGGATTCTTTGTGTGTGTGTTTTTAAACACATAGCATAAAATTTACCATCTTACCATTGTAAGTGTGCAGTTCAGTAATGTTAGGTATGTGCACATTGCTGTATAGCAGATCCCAAGAATTTTTCAATCTTGTACAACTGTAACTACTGAACAACAACTCTCCGTGTCCCCCTCCCCCCAGCATCTGACAACCAGCATTCTTTCTGATTCTGTGAGTTTGACTATTCTAGATACCTCATGTAAGTGGAGTATATGTATTTGTGTATTTGTCTTTTTAGAGTACCCTATTTCATCTAGCATCATGTCAAGATTCACCCATGTCATAGCATGTGACAGGACTTCTTTTTTAAAAGCTGAATAATATTCCATTGTATGTATACAGCACATCTTTTGATGAACAGTTGGGTTGCTTCCACCTCTAGTGGAATAATTCACAATATTCTATTGTGAATAATGCTGTAGTAAACATGGGTGTGCAAATATCTCTCTTAGATCCTGCTTTTATTTTTATTTTTAGATATATACTCAGAAATGGGATTGCTGGATCGTATGGTAATTCTATTTTAATTTTTTGAGTAAACTCTATACTATTTTCCAAAACAACTGCACCATTTCATATTCCCACCAATAGTGGACAAAGATTCCAATATCTCCACATCCTCACCAACACTTGCTATTTTCTGTTTTTTGATAGTCACCATCCTAATGGGTGTGAGGTGGGATTTTGACTGGCATTTCTCTAATGATTAGTGATATTAAGCATCTTTTAAATATACTTCTTGGCCATTTGTCTTTGGAGAAATGTCTATTCAACTGTTTTACATATTTTTTTAAGTTTATTTATTTTTAGAGAGACAGAGAAAGTGTGAGTGGGGGAGGGGCAGAGAGAGAGAGAGAGAGAGAGAGAGAAGGAGAATCCCAAGCAGGCTCTTCATGGCCCAATGTGGGGCTCGAACTCATGAACCATGAGGCCATGACCTGAGTCGAAGTCAGATTTTTAACCAACTGAGCCGCCCAAGCACCCCTACCTATTTTTTAATTGGGTTTTTTATTTGTT
This sequence comes from Neofelis nebulosa, assembly GCF_028018385.1. NCBI lineage: Eukaryota > Metazoa > Chordata > Mammalia > Carnivora > Felidae > Neofelis > Neofelis nebulosa. The sequence goes on along the minus strand of NC_080787.1, from coordinate 53,727,874 downwards.
GTTCAGTTGTAGAAGTTCTTTATATGTACTGGATATCAACTCCATCAGATGTATGATTTGCAAATATTTTCTCCCATTCCATAAGTTGCTTTTTCATTACATGGATTGCTTATTTTGTTGTTGTTTGATGTGCAGAAGTTTTTAACTTTGATGTTGTCTTGTTTGTCTACTTTTGCTTTTGTTGCCTGTGCTTTTGGCGTCATATATAAGAAATCATTGCTAATTCCAATATCATGAAGTTTTCCCCTGTGTTTTCTTCTCAGAGTTTTATAATTGTAGGTCTTCAATTTATCTTTGATCCATTGGGGTTGGTTTTTGTATATGGCTTAAGATAAGGATATAACTTTATTACTTCGAATATGGATATCTGGTTTCCCCAACCTTTGTTAAACATCCTTTCCTCATTGAATGATCTTGGCACCCTTGTTGAAAAATTCTTTGACTTGTATTCTTTGACCCATGTATGTCAGGGTTTATTTTCAGGCTCTCTATTCTATTTCATTGATCTACATTTATGTCTTTATGCCAGTACCACATTGTTTTAATTAACATAGCTTTGTAGTAAGTTTTAAAATCATGAAATATGAGGGGCGCCTGGGTGGCTGGGTCAGTTAAGCATCCGACTTTGGCTCAGATCATGATCTCACAGCTTGTGAGTTCCAGCCTGTGTTGGGCTCTGTGCTGACAGCTCAGAGTCTAGAGCCTGCTTCGGGTTCTGTGTCTCCCTCTCTCTCTGCCCCTCCCCTCCTTGCGCTCTGTCTCTCTCAAAGATAAACATTAAAAATTAAAAAAAATAATTAAAATCATAAAATCATAAAATATGAGACTTCCAACTTTGTTTTTTTATCAATATTTTTTTACTATTCCAGATCTCTTGAGATTCTATATGAATTTTAGGATGGTTGTTTTTTTTTAATTTCTGCAAAATACACCATTGAGATCTTGATAGTAATTACACTAAATCTGTATATTACTTTGGATAGTACTGACATGTTAACAATTTTAAGTCTTCCAATTCATGAACACAGATGTCTTTCTAAGCTTTCTCTCTATTATGAATAATTTTTACATATCTTTTACCATTCCTAGGTCATATTAATATCTTTAATTTTTTGTGTTTATTAACTCCTTATATATATATATTTTTTAACGTTTATTTTTGAGACAGAGAGAGACAGAGCATGAACAGAGGAGGGGCAGAGAGAGAGGGAGACGTAGAATCTGAAACAGGCTCCAGGCTCTGAGCTGTCAGCACAGAGCCTGACGTGGGGCTCGAACTCACGGAGCGCGAGATCACGACCTGAGCCGAAGTTGGACGCTTAACCGACCAAGCCACCCAGGTGCCCCGATTAACTCCTTATATATTAAGGATATTAATGTTTTGTCATTATTGTGGCAAATATTTCCCCAGTAATATACCATCATTTTATAGAGTATTTTTGGATTATAAATGAAGTCAAACCCTTTTTAAAATGTATCGGACAATTGTATCTCCTTTTTTGAAAATTATCTATTCATACCTTTTCCATTAAGTTTTTTTAATGTTTATTTATTTTTGAGAGAGAGAGGATGAGTGGGAGAGGGGGAGAGAGAGAGAGAGAGGGAGATACAGAATCCAAAGCAGACTCCAGGCTCTGAGCTGTCAGCACCGAACCCGACCTTTTCCATTTTAAATTAGGGATTGGCATTTTTTATAATTTATCTAAGAGTTAATTTTATGTTATAGTAGATACCTATTGGTTCAACTGCTTGACACCCTTGTTAGGAATTGTCCTTTCCTCTATCCATATGGTTGCAATACGGTAGCATGATTTCACAGTGAACTTCTGACCCTCACCTCCACCCTGGCCACAGTCACTTGGTCCCTGGATAGACATCAGTCCAGACCGAGTTATTCACAGCCGTCCCCAGGAATTTGGAATAGAACCCACCGAGTCAGGTCATACTGTTTCCAAGTAGCTGAGCAACCTACCGTAAAACTTGGGTGCTCCTGGGGACCATTTGATCACCATGTGCTCTGGGAAACAGAGATGGGGATCTGTGAGGAAAGATAAGTATGAAGTAGAGTAGCTGGGGAATGGGGGACAATATTAGATCCTGATGATGTTCTGGTGCTGATTCTAGTAACTGAGGGCCAGCTGCCTCCCCACACTTAATCAGTTGTAATTCAAGTTAGCTTTAATGGTTCTCTGGCAATTATATTAAAAAGTACCAATTAGTAAATATATTTATTCAGTTATTTAACAAATAAATATTGAGTACTACCTGCAAGCACTGTTTTAGATGCTAGAAATATACGAGTGGTCAAAGCAGACATAATCCTTGCTGTCCCTGAGCTTATATTCAAGAGGCAGGGAGACAGAAAACAGAGAAACAAGTAAATGTATAGAATGTTGGTGGGGATTGGTAGCATGGAGGAAAAAAAGCAACCCTTTGGGAAGGGGAAACCCTAATGAAAAAAATTGATAATAGAGAGCTGAAGAAAGTGAGGGAAAGAGTCTTGAGGCAGAGAAGAGCAAGAGCAAAACCCCGGGAATGGAGGTGTGCCTCATGGGCTCAAGGTTCGAAGTGGCCAGTGTGGCTGGAGTAGAGTCATAGAGGGGAAGACCAGAAGGAGGCATGTCAGAGAGATGGCCAGAGGGCCTTGAGGCCACCGCAAAGACTTTGGCTTCAACTTGGAATGAGATGGAAGCCATTGCAAGGATTGAAAAGAAGAGAGAGGTGATCTGCCATGTTGCAAAAGGATCACTGTGTCTGAACTTCTTTGTCATATATGATGAAGTGCTTTTTAATTCCACCTTTATTTAATGTGGATGATGGTGGTTTTTTGATATACAGAAGCAAGACTCTGTGGGGCTGTGCAGGCTTCAGGAGTCACCATTCTTCTTCTGTAATTGTGTGACCCAGAAGCCCTGTAAGAGTTTTATTTTTTCTATATGCTCAAAGCATCATCTTTCCTTTTATGATCTCTTTCTTTATTTATGTTTAGAATGTCCTTCTCTTACAAATACCACTTACCTCTTAATCTGTGTTTTCAAGTAAAATCATATATTTTACGGTTATATGGAAATTTTGAACCCCAAACATTGGAATTAGCTGTGTTCTGTTTTTTTCATATAACCATTTTTTAAAAATATCATCTGTTGAACAATCCTTCCTTTCATCATTGGATTGTGATATTTATCACAAATACATATACTGATAGATCTCTTTCAGAACTATGTTCTATTCTGCTGTATTAGTTTTTCTTTTGATTCTTTTTAAATGTTCTTTTAATGTTTATTTATTTTAGACAGAGACAGAGACAGAGAGACAGAGACAGAGCAGGAGTGGGGGAAGGCAGAGAGAGTGTGAGACACAGAATCTGAAGCAGGCTCCAGGCTCCAAGCTGTCAGCACAGAACCTGCCGTGGGGCTTGAACTCATGAACTGTGAGATCATGACCTGAGCCAAAGTTGGATGCTTAACTGACTGAGCCACTGAGGCACCTCTTTTTAGATTTTTGTACCCATACCAGAACATCTTAAAAATTGAAGTTCTGTTATATTTTAATTTTTGTGGAACAAGAAAAATGTTGATTTTTCTCATCAGTCCATTCTTTTGTGTCCTCAAAGTCCAACAAGAAAACAAAATTCTGCTGGGATTTTTCAATGGGATTGCCTTAATCTTGTAAATTAATTTGATAAGGATTTGAAAAGCAGCCAGTTTTTTTTTTCACCCAGGAATGTAATTTACCTCTCCGCTTATTTTAATTTACTGATGTGTATTTCCTAAAAAGTTTTGGTCATATAGTTCCTGTATATTCTAGGATATTCTATGCATTTCTGCTATTGTCAACATAATTTTTTCATTAGTGTCTTCCAATCAATAATTGCTCAAATATTGGAAAACTACATATAATTCTAAATATTTTATCCAATTTCACTTTATTGGGGGGATTTCCTTATAAACCTCCTAGGTTTACTCCTTAAGTACATCTTGGTAATAAAGCTTTTCAGTAAGAAAGTCTTCACAGTTTCCTTTGGTTGTCTGTTTCATAGTCTAAAAATGCCAACTAATGGAAATCTCGGCTTCGTCATCTCAATATACTAACATGAAATTCTTGCTTAATAAGTCTCCATTTCTTTAAAATTTTTTTTTTGTTTTTCCTACATGAATTTGGTAGATATCTAAGTGGGATCCTCATATTAACAGTGCTAAGGCTTGTTTTTTTTCTTTTTAAAAAAAATACTTATTTTTAAGAGAGAGTGTGTGTGTGTGCATGTGCGCGCAAGCAGGGGAGGGAGAGAGAGAGAGAGACGGAGACAGAAAATCAGAAGCAGGCTCTGCACTGACAGCAGAGAGCCCGATGGGGTTTCGAACTCATAAACCATAAAAGATCATGACCTGAGCCAAAGTCAGACACTCAGCCGACTGAGCCAACCAGGCGCCCAAGCCTGTTCTTTTTCAAGCACTATACTATGATTTATTTGATAACTATTTCTAGTTTATAGTTATACAAAAAATGCAGAAATATACCTACTTACAAAAAGTTAAATATTATAAATAGAACTGTAGTCCCTACTTTGTGCTTACCTTCTATCCTGTCTTCTCCAGAAGTAACCACTCTTACCAATTTGCTATGTATTTTTCTAGAACTTTTTCTAATACATTTACTGTTAGAAAAGATAGGGTTGCTCAAATTTAGTTTTGCTTTCTATTTTTTAATACATGAATATTGTCAGACTGTACATATTACTCAACTGGATGACAAGGAGAGCCAGCCAGCTGAGTATTTATTAGTAACCGTTAGTGTATCCTTCTTCTGTGTTGAATGGTATTCCACAACATGGGTACACTGGTATGTTAGCCATCTCCAATTAATGAATATTGTCGTTGTTTTCTGTGGTTTTGCAATCATAAGAAACCTTATGATGAATATCTTGCTTACTAGTAAGTGGTGGAATATCAGCTGAAATATTCTTATTTCTCATTGAGTTCATAATGTATTTTCAAGGTCTTAGATCATTTTCCATTATTAAATAATAAAACATGTTTGAGACCCAGAGTTATCCTTTCAGCCTTGCACTGGTTAACAAGCAGTTTGGGGCTGTTGTTTTCTTAATCGGTCAGGGTGATTCCTGGCAACCTCATGCAAGCAAGCTGCTGCTGTTTGTTTTTTACCCACTGCCGTTTGGCTTGGAACATTTCTGCAGTCGTTCAGTTCCTGCACATCTAAATGAGTGACTGTTTCTGGGTACAGGTTGTTTGGTGGTTTTTAAAACCTGGACGTGGGCCTCTGTTTCTGGAGGACTCAGTTCTGTGTACTTGTGTTCGTCCTTACAAGGGAGCCTTATGTGAGGAACCATTCATTACACCGCTCAAATGGGCCATAGGAGAGAAGCAATTTCACTCCAACCCGCTAGTTATTACTACAAGGCATACGCCTGAATTGAAGTCTGTGAGGGGAACATTAATCCTACTCATTTTGCATAGTTTAAATTCTGTCCTCCCCTATCTCATCAGTACAAATCACCCAAAAATACCCCTCATCCTGTTCCTTGGTGGATCTCTCTTTCCTCCTCATTTCTCTATCCAATGCCATGTGTTTTTGTTATATTCCTACCGCTCTAGGCAAAACGTAGAGTAGGCCTATACGCCTGGATTTATCAGAAGGACGATGGAAAGGAAATATTGTAACTATCTTTGATTAATACAGAGTAACTTTAAACTAAATGAATCAAAATTACTTGTACTTTGGAGTTCTATTGTTTTGGGTTCAAATTCCAGGCTTATTTGTTCATATCATAATAAGTAAATATTTACCATGAACCTAAGACCTTAAGCCAGATACTTAAACTGTTCGAACCTCAGTTTTTGCATCTCTAAAATGGGTATAATATGTACCTCACACAAAGTGATGTGAGTATATGAGCTCGTAGTGAGTGCTCAACCAGTGGTAGCCATTATTTTATTGGCAAGAATTTGATTTGAAACACCACCAGGTGGTATACTTGTCTCTGCATTGATTTAGGCAGATCTCCCCTGCCATTCTTCTAAGGCCCAGCAAGAGCTCTTATTCTCTCAAAGAATGCTTCCGTTGGATTTCTCCTACTTTCAGGACTGATGCAGGGGAATGAATCAAACATCTTAATAAGATCATTAACAAGACTCCTGGAAAGCAAGGCCTTCCTTAATGCTCTCAAACACTTCATTCCTGATTTATGAGACCGGGGCATGGCATTCTCATGACAGTCAAATCTGGTCATGGCCTTTGCTGCTTCAAAGCCTGTCCAGCCTAAACCTGTTAGCCAGGTTTATGAGATCTCTGATCATCTGGACTTGCTTCCATCTTCAGCCTCTTGCCATGTGTAGTCCACATTCCAGTCTGATTCACATTCTCTCAGTTACTCACACCATATATTCTTATCACCAGGCCACTGCTGTTTTCTGTCTGGTACACAGTTTCTTCAACTTCTTGCCTTTTACTCATTCTTTGTGTGTCACTGTAGATGTCATTTTCTCTGAGTAATATGCTTTGACTTCTCCAAGGCTGGATACTGTGCGATTCTGTGCGTTCCCATCACATTCAGTGCTTCATTATGTCCTGTGCTCTTCCTATCATGGCCGCAGCCAACTCATTGTCTGTATCCTTGAGCAAACAATGAGCTCTTTGAGCGTGGAAACTGTGCACCATCTCTTATCACAGACTGCCACACAGAAGGCACCCAATCCCTTCTTGAATATATGAATACATAGTGTTAAAGAACAAAAATTCAACTGAGTGAATTTGAAGATCTAATTGGCTTTATTAAGCAGCTCTTGAATGGGCAGCATCCCATCTAGCGAGTAGCATGGAGGGTATAAAATGGAGGGTTTTTATGGGAAGGAGGGTGGAGCAAAGAAGTTATTAGGAAAAGAAAAGGATTGTTTCAGGCAAGGTCACTTTCCCTTAGGGGAAGAGAAAGAGGTCTTATCATGCAAATTACCTCATCTTCCTTTGAGGGTTAGAGAGAGCCCTGTAACAGATTACCTCAATGATGCTTATCAGAAAATTCCTGAGTGATGCAGACTACATTTCTGGGGAAGGTTGAAACTACAATTAGGTTAGGTATTAAGCCCTAGTTTAGTGACTTAGCCTAAGTGACACCATTTTGGGTCTGTGGTTTTCTTTTTAGCAATAGATTGCAGTGGGAAAAGGATATATATACTTTTAGTATAATAATCTGACCAATTTGTCCAAGCAGAAAATTTATAATGGGTAGTTGTAGGAAGTGAGATCAGGAAATAAGTTCGTTCCAGATTTTAGAGGCTCTAACACTTAAAAGTTAAGTTAAGAGTTTGATCTGGGGCACCTGGGTGGCTCAATCGGTTAAGCATCCAACTTCAGCTCAGGTCATGATCTCGCATTTGTGGGTTTGAGACCCGGGTCAGGCTCTGTGCTGGCAGCTCAGAGCCTGGAGCCTGCTTCGGATTCTGTGTCTCCTTCTCTCTCTGTCCCTCCCCGTCTCATACTCTGTCTCTCTTTCTCTCTCAAAAATAAATGTTAAATTTTTTTTTTTTAAGAAACAGTTTTATCTTTATCCTGTGAGCAGTGAAGAGCTATTAGAAATTTTACCTCCAAGGAGTGCCTGGGTGGCTCAAACAGTTGGGTGTCCGACTCTTGATCTCAGCTCAGGTCATGATCTCACTCACAATTCGTGGATTTGAGCCCCACATCAGGCTCTGAGCTGACAGAGAATCCCTGCTTAGGATTCTGTCTCTCTCTGCCCCTCCCATTCTCTCTCTCTCTCAAAAAAATATTTTTTTTTATCTCCATGAAATGACATGATTATAATGTTTATTTAGAAATAATAATTTGTCATTGAAGTGCTTTATAGAGAAAATAAGTAAGAGATTGCAGACGGGAGATTAGACTTGGAACTTCAACTTCTCACGTATAAGGAAAAAACACAGAAACAGTTGGTAACTGTGACCCTTAAAAAGCTTTGTAGGCTTCTTAATGGTGAGAACCAAGTCTTATTTCTTATTTCTATCCATTTCTTAGTCTTATACTTGTTTCTATCAATTGCAACTAATACAATGGCATGCATTTCACTGATGGTCAGTAATAGTCACTAAGTGAATGAATGAGGTATACAAAAAAGGACAGATGCATAGGTTTTGGCAAGGAAGACTTGCTAAGACTAAACTGGTTGCCTCTGGAAAGGTGTTAAGTAGTTAATAGTCCTCTTGCTAGAAATAGGGGAAATAGGAACAGGATCCAGTTTATGGAAAAGGTGAGTCCAGAAGTTCACACTTTTTGTGTATCTTTTTCCTAGAAGGGATGGACAAAAAGCAATTCATTCTCATAATACCCTTAAGCCTAAGAAGTAATTCATAATATCCCTACTCTGTTTCTCACCTTTTTAGTGGCAGGAAGAAAGTTGCCAGAAGGTTGAGTGAGTCACCCACAGTCATAAAGCCGGGAGGGCCTGTCCAAAGAATGGAAGCCTAACCCCCTTCTGACATGGTTATCCATGGCTCAGAACATGAAGTCTCATACAAAGCAAATCCTGATTTGAATAAGAGCTTCACGACACTCTGGTTATATTACCTCCTCTTCAACGTTTCACGTAAGTTGAAGGAGATGAAATTCGAATTGCCTGTAGTCTAACTAAACAGCAAAAGTTGAAAGGAAATAAAAACCATGCTGCTTTTAGTAGAATCCTCTGGTTGGTTGTTTTCAGGGAATGCACTCTTGTGTAAAGTGAAATGTTGCAAAAATGGTTAAATTACAACTAAGGTAAGGGTGCAAGTGAAGCCTGGTGATATGTAGTCCAGGTTGGGGTTAAGTAAATGATAATCACCCTCCATGCAGGTTTAATCAGTGACCTTTTCCCCCAAGGCATAAAGATGTTGACTTTCACACATACTTGGCCAGGGGTCTGTGAATGTTGCCTGCCAGCTGTGAACCATATGCTGCCCACCCAGACTGCCTCCAGAACTCGTGTCCCTCACAAATGCCCCAGCTAGGTCACCTTCAAGTCAATGAGACTAGCTGTATAATACATGGGGTGGCCCATGGTTATTCATTCACATACAAATATTTATAGAGTGCCTATTTGTATGACACAGTGCTAAGTCGACTGGAGGTGGGAAAGGGCCATAAATACCAACATGAGTAAAGCATTCCCTGAGCCTGGAAGGAGTTTAAGATTTACTCAGGTAAAGCACATCACTTGAGAAGAAAAATTTTAATAAAAATTTTAATAAAACATTTTAAGAAGTGTAGGTATCCCAAAATATTGTTCCAGTATTCTGCAATAGGTCAGAAAATCAAGAGGTGATCTCAGTTTGTAGGACAGAGATAGAGCTTACTTTTTGTTTGGAGGGAAGATCTTCTGGAGGAGGAGAAAGCTGAGCTGGATCCTTTTGCTGTTTTTATTAAAACCTGGCCTGAGTCTAAGCTAAAACATGCCAAATGAGTCACGCAGAGATAAAACAATTAAACAACAGACTGCTTGGCTTGCACAACCCAACATCCGGGCTTGTTGTTCTGATGTTGCATAGCCTTGGCCTACCATTGCACCTTTTACTGTTTTAAGACTTTGAATTTTTTGAATTTACTGTTTCAGGACTGGTATGAGCTTTTAGTTGTTAATTATGAAGGATTAGTCAAATCCCTGGTAATCAACCAGCAAATGGAAGCCATCTCACCCTAGAATTCTGGATTGTTGAGGCATATTGGGCAGGATCCCAGAGACCAACAGAACATGCTAGACCTGATGGCTGACTCAAGTCTAAGACTCTGAAATCAGATCGGAGGTCAAAGGCTGCTGCTGCATTTTCTGTGCAGAGCCTTGGTAGGGAGGAAACACGCTGAGATAGGATACAAAGAGTGTTCTCTGCTCAGATCCTCCTTCTATAAGTGGGGACAGACAATTTGAGGTATAGAGGGAAGAGATGTCTTAATCCCCTTCTGTTCTACGTGCCTACTACATGTCTAACATGTTGCAAGGATTCCAATAAAAATTTATTGACAGAAAGGGTCCTTGGGAATAATAGTTGACAAAGTTGGGGCCCAGGTGCATGTTTCCCAAACTGGAGTCCTGGAACTCCAGACAGGTGTCTTGGGGACCCCCATGGAGATGTGAGGGAGAGCATTCCCAAGTGCCCTTCCTCCTCCTATAACTGTCTTTGATCCGAGTGGTTCTGCTTTTGTCTGTTTTATATAATAAGAGTTTACCATGGTTTTGTTTGAAAACAGTTTGAAAATTGCCAGAAAAATCCTGGAGGTGGAAAGAAGAAGAGCCTTTGGGACTATATGATACAATCTTAGCAGGATATTGTTACAGGATAAAGGGGAGTCAGGCCACTTAGTAGTGTCACGGAACATGGTCGTAGCCACAAGACTGACCCTAGGCCAGTAGAGAGAAGACCTGCAGAAGAAGGAGAAAGGTGGCCAAAGAGATCTTATGAATCACTTCTCAAGGGCTTTCCTTTGGTCTTTGACTATGAACCAACCTCCTGAATATAGCAGACAAGACCCTACTTCCTCCTCTTACTCTTCCCACTGTCTCTGTCTCTATATTCCAGCTATTCTTCCTCAAATCTTGCCTGAAGATCTTTGCAAAGGCCGTTCCCTCTGCCTGGGAAATGTCCTTCCTCCTTTTCTGGGTGAGTCCTTCTTTGAGTTTCCATTGAAATGTCCCTTTCTGACATCCTATCTCCCTCAGCCTAGACCAGGACGGCTCCTTTGTTTCCTGTATTTCTAATTTAGTGGGCTTATCACAATTGCAATAATCTATTCAAGGACTGCTCCTTTTCCCCCAGATAGATTGTGAGTTCTAATTTTTTTTAATGTTTATTTATTTTTGAGAGAAAAGGTGTGCCAGAGGAGGAGGGACACAGAGAGGGGAAGACAGAGAATCCAAAACAATCAGTGCAAAGCCTGACATGGGGCTTGAACCCAGGAACCATGAGTCATGACCTGAGCAGAAGTCAGATGCTCAACCAACTGAGCCACCCAGTGCCCTTGATAGGTTATGAGTTCTGATGAGAGAAGGAAGTTCTCCACTGTATTCTCTGCACCTAGCACAGTGTCAGGCAGCTAAGAAGTGCTCAAAAAATTCTTCATAAATGTGATTGGCAACTTTTAAAATGTCCCCAATTTTCCCTACCTGCTAGTATTCACAGCCTACGTTACCTGGAGTAACTTGCTTCTAACCAATAGAATTCAGCAACGTTGAGGGTATGTCATTTCCATTATTAGGTTACATAAGACTGCAACTTCCATCTTGCTGATCACCTTCTCACCTTACATGCTTTGATGAAGCAAGCTCACATGTTGGAAAAGCTCAAGGAATTGAATCCTGGCAACAACCACATGAGTCTGGGAGTGGATGCTTCACCCAGTCAACCTTCAGATGAGATCCCTGCCCTAGCCAACACCTTGATTACAGCCTTGTGAGAGACCCTGAAGCTGAGTACTTAGCTAAGCATGCCTCAACTCCTAACCCTCAGAAACTAAGAGATAACAAATGTGTGTAGTGTTAAGCCACTAAGTCTTGGGGATAATTTCTTACACAGCAATAGGTAGCTAATAAGACAAATAAGTGAGTAAGTCAGTAAGTGAATGGATGAAACTGAAGACCTCACTAAAGGAAGGGGAAACTAAGACCTGGTGGAGGTGAGGGGGTAGTGTAGAGAGAGTGGACTGATATGCTCAAAGACAATTGTCCATGCTTCCTGTTTGATTTTGTTTCTCTCAACCATAGAATCTGAAGGAGGTGTTTTGGGGAAAACTCTTCCAAAGTTTTTAGAATCAGAAATTCAATAGGTGAGTGGACATTTTATATGCCCAGGCACTATCTGATATCATTCATAAGTATTTGTGTTTGTAGATGAATAGCAAAGATACATCCTCAGTGATACCAATTCAGATGCAGTTTATATCAAAACATACAGTCTAGCTTGGGAAGCCTTTATTTTAAGTAGCTGTATTTTAAATCTTGATCCAAGTGACCCACTCAGATCATCTTTGTCTCATGTGTAGTTGACACTGAACATGGAAACAGCATTAATAAGTTGGAATAGGTTAGTGGGCTTTGAGTCTGCAATCCAGATGTAAACAATATAAAATCCTTGATAGAGCTATAAATACCAGCTTTATCAATAGCTCTCGTAATTTACAATTTTCCAATGCATTTCAAAATGCTGACTCTCACCTTTTTCCTAGATTGGTTTCTTCACTTCAGAGTGATAAAAGAGTGCAAAAAATAATGATATACTTTGGAGTGCATTCGTGTTCCAACATCCAGTTTTAATGGAGGCCTACAAAGAAGTTCCTTTTCTGCCTTCTTAAATGTCGTATTTTCCTGCCCAGTTACACATGGGAAATATAATTGGTTATGGAATTTCCCTTGGATTAAGCTTGTTTCAATAGGAACTACTAATTACTTTATCACTGTGGCATTGTAATCTGCCCTAACATTTAAAGTTTATTTGCTCTCAAATAAAGGGCATTTGGTCTTCCTATTATTTATAATCATTTTCTTAATCTTCTCCTAGAAGCCAAATCCCATTACAGTTGCTCATTATAAAAAGTTCATGTTTGCTCTGTGGAAATGCATAAATGCATCTAATGGCACCATGTACCTTCAAGTGTATCCAAAAGAAAGGGAGAAATTTGAAGAAATCTGAATGATAAAATCTTGAACTTAAAGATGAGCTGTGGAGTGCTTATCTGAGTTACAAACTTTTAAAAATCTATTTATGTTGAGAGAGAGAGAGTGTGAGCACATGCATGCACATGTGAGTGGGGGAAGGGCAGAGAGAGGGGGAGGGAGAGAATCCCAAGCAAGCTGATAGTGCAGAGCCTGACTCAGGGCTCCATCTCATGAACCATGAGATCATAACCTGAGCCGAAATCAAAAGTCTGACGCTCCGCCAACTGAGTCACTCAGGCATCCCCTTGAGTTACAAACTTAAAAAAAAAAAAAATCATTATTTTTTTTTTTTTTTTTTTTTTTTTTAAAAATCATTATTTACAGAGGGATGCATTTCACTATTCCTTAAAATGTCCAGCTTATGTAGAAGTTGTAAGACCAAGATTCTATTTTTAAACATTTTTGAAAGTCCAGTATTATGTTTTGAAAGACTTATATTTTGAAAGTCCAGTGTTATATTAGTTTCAGGTGTGCAATAATAGTGATTCAGTAATTTTGTGCATTATTCAGTGCTCATTACCATAAATATACTTTTAATCCCCATTACCTATTTCACCCATCCCTTCGCTCACCTCCCCTCTAGAAACCATCGTGTTGTTCTCTATAGTTAAGAGTCTTCTTCTTCTTTTTTTTTTAATATTTATTTATTTTGGAGAGAGAGAGAGAGAGAGTGCATGAGCAGGGAAGGGGCAGAGAGAGAGGGAGACAGAGGATCTAAAGCAGGTTCTGTGCACAGAGTCCAACGTGGGGCTCAAATTCATGAACCGCAAGATTATGACCTGAACTGAAGTTGGATGCTTAATCAACTGAGCCACCCAGGTGACCCAAGAGTCTACATTTTGATTTATCTCTTTTTTCCTTTGTTCATTTGTTTCTTAAATTCCATATATGAGTGAAATCATATAGTATTTGCCTTTCTCTGACTGACGTATTTCACTTAGCATTATACTTTTTTTGTTGCAAATGGCAAGATTTCGTTGTTTTTTTTTTAATGGTTGACTAATACTCCAAGACCAAGATTCTTTTTTTTTTTTAAGTTTATTTATTTATTTTGAGAGAAAGAGAGAGAGCGCACGTGCTTGAGTGTGCAGGTGGGGGTGTGGCAGAGAGAGAGAGAGAGAGAGAGAGAGAGAGAGAGAATCCCAAGCAGATTCCATGCTGTCAGCATGGAGCCTGACTTGGGCTATATCCCATGAAGCATGAGATTATGACCTGAGCCGAAATCAAGAGTTGGATGCTTAACCAACTGAGCCACCCAGGCACCCCACAAGACCAAGATTCTTAAAGCTGCAGTCTCAGGGGCCACTTCCAAGAGGTAATAGATGAGAAATGAGGATAAAGTAGCTGTGAAAGTGTGATGGGAGTGTACTGGGGCTGGAGAGTCAAACGCCTTACACTCAAGTGGGCTGGGACAACAGCTTGTGACTTTCTCACAAGCCCTGGCCCACTGGGTCACCTTAGTCTGCTATAACAGTTCAAACAGTACTTGAGGAGAAAGGCTTGGTCTTGTCAATGTCCTTGCCCTCTCCTGTGCTTCCATAAGATGGGATTGTGGCGAGGGGTGTATTACCTGAATTATCATGGGACTAGAACAGAGAGGTTTAGAATCCAAGAAGTGTCCCTGAATGCTCAGATCCCCACCATTGCCTACTGCCTTCCCTCCTGACTTTGCCTACAGCTAAGTTGACTATAGGCGTGCTTCAACATCTGGCCTCTTGGCCAGGGTGTAGGGGTAATTCCTGGATACTTTGGTTTGCCAGGCTCTTGTTAGTGAGCCCCTCCAAAACTGTCCTGTATCTAGTTCTTGGTCTAGGTGATTAGCCCATGTTGTCTGCTGTAGGGTCATTTCCCTCTGTCACAGTGGGCCATTCTTTCTTTCCTCTCACTTCGTGGGGGAGCTTCAGGAGCCCCTCCATACCATATGGGAACCAAGATGGTCATTATGCCACCAAGTTTACTTAGGAGTGGCCAACTCCTAGACTTTGTGCAGGACAGGTTGCAAGGCAAACTCATTCCAGAGTCCAAGTCATAGATTGAAAAAACAAACAAACAAACAAACAAACAAACAAACAAACAAACAAAATGCCCCTGTCCTTGGCATTACTCTCTACAACTCCCCAGACTTCCCCTAAAATGGAGAGATGGAGAACCATATAATTCACTTCCTGCCTCAAGTGAGAGAGAGAGAGAATCTGCCTCAAGTGACTTCCTGCCTCAAGTGACTCTATCTCCATTTTATTTTGCTTTTCTGAATACCTGAGATCTCCTTTATGTCATATCCTGCTCCTTGCCAACTCCAGCCTCAAGGTTGAGATGTAATGACTGATGAGATAGCATATGAGAAAAATCCACTTACCCATAAAGGAACTAATTCAGGAGGCATTGAAAAATAATATACCTCTTCTATAAGTCAACAGGAAATATATCATCTGATTTGGAATGAAAATTGTAACTTGATTCTTTAATATACTTAGAAATTCATTGGTTGTCACATATGTCAGCCTTTAAAAATGATGAGTTTTCTGCTATTTATTGTATGACATTCAGGAAAAGGTAAAACTATAGGGACAGAAAACAGATCAGTAGTTGTCTAAGGCTAGGGTTGAGGAGAGGGGTCGATGAAAAGGGGGCACCAAGGAACTTTTTGGGGTGCTGTATCTTGATTGTGGTGGTGGTTACATGATTGTATAAGTTTATTAAAACTTACAGAAATGTACACCAAAAGGAGTGAATTTCATTATACATAAATTACATCTAAGTAAACCTGACTTTTACTGAAAAATGATGACCTTTCATATTCCCAAGATGATAGCTGAGCACTTACTAATAATGCACTGTTCTACCACTTAGATTACATGAGCTCATTCAGTCTTAATAGTAACTCTATTTGGAAGGTACTGTTTCATTATCATCACCTCGATCTTACTATCAGGGAGGTGAGGCCTGGAAAATTAAGTAACTTGCCCAAGACCACACAGTGAGTATAGTTGGAATTCAAACCCAGATCCATTAGGTGCCAAAGACTGTGGGTTTCACCACTGTGTTATATGGCCTCTCAAGATAAGTAACTTTAGGCTGATAAATATTTAAGAGGTAAACTGGTAACATTTATGTGTGCCTGTAACTTACACATCTGAGACCCTTTTTTGGTTCAGTCATATTTACTCTCAGATCAGAAAGTAAATGGTATCCCCCACCCCAAAGAGACACACATCCCAGTTGCCCCGATCAAGCATCCTCGGGAAGAGTGGGAGACCCATTCTTGTCAGTAGCCTTCAGTAAGCTAAGGATGAGTCAGATCTGGGTGACTATTTGTTAGGAGGACCCCCTGGAAAGTTCTAGAGGTTATGTGGCCTGCCATAGCTCAAACTGCTGACCAGCCCCCAACCTATACTCTCAACTGGGGGCCTTGCAGTGCCTGGTATGACAGCCTGGTATGACAAAGATGGAAGACTTCTCTCCTGCTTGCAGAGAGTTACCTTCTCAAGGTCATTATCTTTGTGACCTGGGTCTGAGAACTCCACCTCATGCTGCCTCCAACAGCAAATGAATAAAACACTGTTTTCATTAGCTGCTGGTGCTAACACACCCTAGAAGTCAGGGTGTCTGAGAGTCTTCCCAGCTGCTTTTCTCTACAACAGACTGCTTTTCATAATTAATTACGGAGGTTGGTGTAGGATAGTGGTAAGATATGGCAAACTTGTGGGGACTTAGGTTTGGCTTTTGCCCAGGAAAAGGGGTGCTGAGCCCTGCATCTAGTCTCTTGGTTCTTCCAACGTGATATGTATGTTTCAAGGCCCACTTACCATTAGCAAGGCAGTCAGGGAGTACGCTTCAGTACAGCAGAAGCATTGGACATCTGCTGAATCCCCTGCAGTGGAAATTTAATTGGTCTTGTATCAATTTGCTCAGCCAGGGACCTTGGATCAAAAGTAGACAATGCAAACACACTGAATGGGCAAGGATCCACCCCAGCAAATACCACTCTGTGTTTTCATCTTATCTGCTTTACTTAGGGAGCAATTTGGTCCTCCCAGACTGCTGGTGAGTCACTGATGCCCATAGGGCCAGAGGAAGGTGTTTTGGAATTGAGATTGGACCACCTAGGCCACAGTTTAACTCATTTGTCATCAAGCTTTACTGGGCCCCTGGACCAAAGAGCAGAGCATCTCAAAAATGCACTTGTCCCCAATTCTCACTATTAAGGGGACCTACTGGTATATTTGGTCAATGTATGATGAAGACAAGGAAGGCTGGGATAGGTTGGGTAAGTTTTGGTGGGATGGTGAGAAGGAGAGAAGTATAGGAGTCAGGCACAGTTGAAGATAGGGAGCCTTTCCTGAGCTGATAGCCTCAGAAAGACATTCTTGAAGCCAGGGTCATCTTCACACTGAAAACAGAGGATCAAAAATAAGCAAGCAGATCCTTAGGAACAAATTTTGTCTGTTCTTGATTTGGCCTGGAAAAGAACCTATCTGTGCTGCTCTAAATTGTTATCAGTTGTTTGTACCTCTGTATAAAAGAGTTTTCCCTTTTTTCTAGAGAAGCCATGAAAATACTGGACATCTGATGAAAAGGGTCGTGGTCAAGGGAATAAAGGACCTAGAGGAATAAGGACTGGAGACAAAAGAGCAAAATCTTGCATATGATTACCTTTGCAGCCCAAGCATGAAGGGTAAAGAATATTCAAAACTGAATGAGACTGGCAAAAAGCACCCAAGAGATCAGCTGAGATGCTAACAGAAGGTCAGTCTTCGTTCCCAAACAGTGGGTGGAGGGACGGAGGCATGGGCCCTCCTGGAATTTTATTTCCTCAAACATTAGAAATCACATACTTGAAACCTATAAAGCCATCCTATATGTTTAAATAGAAAAGAAGGGGCGCCTGGGAGGCTCAGTCAGTTAAGCGTCTGACTTCGGCTCAGATCATGATCTCACAGTTTGTGGGTGCAAGTCCGTGTTGGGCTCTGTGCTGACAGCTCAGAACTTTGAGCCTGCTTCAGATTCTGTGTCTCCTTCTCTCTCTGCCTCTACCCTGCTCATGCTGTGTTTCTCTCTCTCAAAAGTAAATGAACATTTAAAAAAAAAAGAATATTGCTACATTTATTGCTGTCCTTTTCCCATCTTAGTAACTAGTTTTGGTATTTCAGTCCTCTTAAATAATAAAAACAAGTCCTCTTGTGCTTCAATAATCTTTTATTCCATTTAACAGATAGGTTTGGGGTGACTGCCTGTGTAAACCTCTTTGCAAAGCTTATTGCTACCAGTGGGAAAAGATGACCATTTCCTAAAATTGCTCTGTGTTCTATGCTCAGACCATTATGAAAGAAACATTAGTGTATTTAAAACCCGAGTACCCATGGTATACAAAGCACTGTGCTGATTAGGGAGGACTGTGTTATCTAAAGTTATGCTGCCCTAGCAATTGTGAAGATTGGGAATCCTGATTTAAAGGAAATGCCATGGGATGGGAAACTGAGTTATGAAGGTTCCATTTCCATGATTACTTCTACCCTCTGCAACCTTCGTCTGCCCAACTTGCTTCTTCTCATCTTATAAAATGTACCAGATCACAGTTCATTGATTTAGGTAGTCTGTTCATTGATTTGTAAACATGGATCAAGATGCAGACCATCATTTATGCAAATTGGCCTTGCTTAAAGCTATAGAAACTAAAATAAATCAGACCTTGGGCCAGCAAGCGGTCAGCGTGACCTCAGGAGGCAGAGACTGGGTGCTCCTCATAAGCCTTCTCTGTGGTTCTTTCCATGCTGCATAGTGGTTCAGTGACGACCTGCCCTGCTCGCATGGTCTCCTAAACACCAGAAGATTCTTATCCTCACCCATCCCAAAGGTTTAGTTATCTGCAGAGTGTACCTGTATATACAATATCAGATTCCATTCTAGTTCCTAGCACCAGGGAAAAGGCCTATAAATTTTGACAGTACAGGATGTTTCAAGTTTAGCCTTCAAAAAAGAAGCAACATGGGGGCACCTGAGTGTCCAACTTCAGCTCAGGTTATGATCTTGCAGTTTGTGAGTTCGAGCCCTGCATCGGGCTCTCTGCCTTCAACACAGAGCCTGCTTTGGATCTTCTGTCCCTCTTGCTCTCTGCCCTTCCCCCTCTCACACCCTGTCTCTCAAAAATGAATAAACATTTATAAAATGTATTAGAAAAAAGAAGCAATATAGGTTGGTTTGTAGAAAATTTGGGAAATATAGAAAAATACAAAGCACAAATAAAATTTGCCTTCGATTATGTTTTCTAGTATTTTTAGTATATATATATATATTATAGTATATATATACTAGTATTTCTAGTATTTCTTGTGTATCAGTCAAAGCCACCTTTAAGAATGTATTTTAGAGCAAAAACAATAGTTATAATACTGTTGTTTCTTCTTTTTCTCTGACACTACTCAATATTCTATGGAACCTTCTTCATCCTTTGCTCGACCATCTGACCTGATCAAGAATAAATCCATTCTTGGGGCGCCTGGGTGGCTCAGTCGGTTAAGTGGCTGACTTCAGCTCAGGTCATGATCTCACGGTTTGTGGGTTTGCACCCCGTATCAGGCTTCATGCTAACAGCTCAGAGCCTGGAGCCTGCTTTGGATTCTGTGTGTGTCTCTCTCTCTGCCCCTCCCCAGCTTGCAGTCTGTCTCTCTCTCAAAGCAATAAACATTAAAAAATTAAAAAAAAAAAAAAAAAAGAATAAACCCATTCTTGTCCAGAGAGGGAGCAGATTGAAATTTTAAATATCATATGGCAGTCCCTTCCCAGATATTTGGGATTATGTAAGACACTTCTAGGCCATGCTGTTTCCCTGTTTTGTTCTGTTTTGTTTTGTTTTGTTTTGTTTTTGATTAGGGGAGGTGTGTGTGAAGGAGAATGCCAAGAAAAGTGCTGGAATTATTTCTTAGCCAGTGATCCTCTGACCAACAACAGCATGTCAGACTCTCAGGCCCCAGCCCAGACCTACTGATTGAAAATCTGCATTTTCACACGATCCCCAGGCGCTTCTGAGCTGTGCACCTTACATTTGAGCACTGACCTGTGGGCCCCTTTCTGGCCTTCCTCAGGTGGTATTGATTGTCAGGATTTGTACATAACTTTCACACCTCCTTGATGTTGAAACTAGCAATAAAAATCCCACTTCCATGGGAGTAAACACCTTTTCCTGAGGCCACAATTCACATTCCTTTGGGAAAACGCTAAATGTGTTACTTTCTAAATGCCCTGAGAGTTGTGGGGTGCTCCAAATGGAAGTCGAGGGAAGAGGCCAGTTCTCTACTTTGCTTCCCCTTCAAAGTCCATTCCAGGGTCAGAGCTGTTGTGTTTGTGGCTCCTTAAGTCACAGCAAATCATTCATCCAGTGGGGGACAAGAAAGAGAGTCACAACAGAGCTCTTTAAATTCTGTTGGGGAAAAATCCACAATGATTTTTTTTCCTCCTCTTCTCTCCCCTTTCTCCACAACCACACCTGTCTTATTTTATGACTCAAATGATTCATTTAACCTTTGCTCCTCCACCAGGGGGCCCCAGGAGGCACAGACTGGGTGCTGGGTCCTGAGGACCCTAATCAGGCGAGCTGGGATCAAGGACTCTGAGTACAGGATCAAGGACTCTGAGTACAGTGCTGCTGATAGAGGGAAAAAAAGAAATGACGGAAGCCAAAACAGTTGTGTCTGTCTGGCCGGCCAGCCACAACCATGTGTGGGCATCGAGATGGATGTGGGACCAGCCTGAGCAGAGCCCTCCAGAGAACTGCCTTGATTAGGCCTTCGCTTGAAATCCCAAAGCAGGCAGGTGTTCCTACATGGCCATCTGAAGCCATCCGTGAAGGGCAGTACTCCCCCTTCTAGGACAAGATGCAGCCGTGTGAAGTCATTCCCCTCTCTCTTCACAGATTTGAGAGGTGTCACAAAGTCTTTGTGCCCGGGCACCACGGCTCCCTCTGGGTTCTGGCACTGGGATCTCCTCTGTTTCTTTGGCAGCGTCTGACAATCCCTCCGGCCTGGCTAATCGAGCACTTATCTGGTGCCTCTCCACTCCCAGGCCTGGCTCCCCAAGCTCCTGGGGACCCATCTGCAAACTTTTCCATGGGAGCATCTGGGACACTTACTGGGGTATAGTGCCTGAAGCAGCAGGGAGAAGGGGGAAGGATGGTTAAGAATGGCTCTTTAGTCTGCTTTTTTAAAGTTTATTTTTATTTATTTTGAGAAAGATACAGAGAGCTAGCAGAGGAAGGGCAGAGAGAGAAGGAGACAGAATCTCAAGCAGGCTCCAAGTGGTCAGTGCAGAGCCTGATGCGGGGCTTGAATTCTCGAACCATGAAGTCATGACCTGAGCTGAAATCAAGAGTTGGATGCTGAACCAACTGAGCCACCCTGGTGCCCCTAGATTGGCTACTTCTTGACCCTTCGGGAACTTACAAACATCACCCCATCCATCCTGGCAGCCCTTAGTTGTGTATAAAGTAACTATGCTGGTTTTCTTTCCAGAGGTTATGGAGTGTAAGTGGTTGAAAACTCAGGCCCTGGCATTGCAGAGACTGGCATCCAAATCCCGGCTCTTCATCACCAGCTGGGTGATCCAACTTGGCCTCCTGAAATTTCAGGCCTTAATTTACACCTTTCTAAAACAGGGACAATATCTGCCTCATAGGTTATTATGAGGAATAAACGAGATGCTATATGTAAAGCACTTAGGACCATGCCTGGTGCTTAGTAAGTGCCCAGTAAAAGGTAGCTGTGATTGTTGTTACTTTTACCTAAAAATGGACGACAGCAAGTCATGCTGGATAACCTAACAAGTCAGTGCTAAATCCTAGAGGCCCGAGTTTCAGTTCTGGATCTGCTTTGAATTAGCCTTGTGTGCCCCAGTTTCTTCCTCTGTAAGATGTAGACAATGCTACCTGGCTTTTTGTTCTGGCAGCTAACATTTATCAGTGCTATCTGTGCACCTGGCGTGCTTGAAGGGTTTATGTTAATTCACTTGATTCTTGCCACATCCCTATTTGACAGATGAGAAAACTGAGGCACAGAGGCAATGTGGGTCAGGCAGCTAATAGCAGATGGAGCTGAGGTTCCAACCCAAGCAGTCTGGCCCCAGAGCCTGCATTTCTGCCTTTCTAACTGTGAAAAATCAAATGTTTAATCATGAAAGGGCTTTGGGAATGGGAGGCACTATACAAACTGGAGATTATCACAATTTATCCAAGTCTCTTGGTGTTTGGTCTTCAGTTGGGATCCTTAACCTTTCCTGGTGGGATGTGGAGTCAGGGGGCTCCCTTAGGGTTTCCTGAAGCCTTTTAATCACTGGCTTTTATGAGTTGAATAATGCCCCCCCCCAAAAAAAAACAGATGTTGAAGTCCTAGCCCCCAATACCTCAGAAAGTGACTTTACTTGGAAATAGGTCATCTTTACAGAGGTCATCAGGTTAAAATGAGGTCATTTAGGTGGGCCCTAACCCAATACGACTGGTGTCACACACACAGACACAGACAAGCACAGAGGGAAGATCCCGTGAGTGAAGTCACAGGAGAATGCTGCCTGAACACAGTGGCTCCACACTACGTTTGTGAGGTTTGTCTGTGTTTTGCATTCTCCAAGCCAAAGAACGCCTGAGGCTGTCAGAAGCGAGGAGAGAGACATGGAAAAGATTCTTCCGAGGCAGCATGGCGCTGCTAACACCTTGAATGCTAAGAGGGGCTGAATACCGCCAGGGGTGCAGATGTGTGTGTGCACATTTTGACAGTGTAAGAATCGGTCTGTGAGCCTGAAGACTGTTCCTTCATAAGAAGATCACATGAGAGGCAAAGTGAACATTAAATCATATTCTAGCTCCATTGGAACAGGTAAGGAAGAGGAATCTTGTCTCTGACATTATGTAACTGATTCCATCCCATTTGTTCTGCAGCAGAGAATGTGAGACGCAGGGGAGCTAGGTTTCTTAGAGCCTTCCAGCAGCAGATAACAGTGCAACTGGAGATCAAGTTTTCGGTCACACGGACCCTCAGAGGCTCATTTCTTGGTCGGCGCACAGTTTACTCTCCTGTCACCGCTTCTTTCAAAGATTACATTCTGGTTCCTTTTTTTGTTTGTTTGTTTGTTTGTTTGAGGAAACTTGATTGAAATGTAGCCTACATACAGAAATATGTCCATAAGTGGACAGCTCAGTGCGTCTATATCCATGTAAACAGCATCCAGACAAAGAATTAGTACATCACCAGCACCCCTGAAGCCCTCCTGCCCCTCCCAGTTGCTAAGGCCAACAAAGGAACCACTATCCTGACTTCTAACATCACAGATTGGTTTTGCCTGTTTCTGAGCTTGATATAAATGGGATTTCACAGTATGCTTTTGTGTCTGCCTTCTTTCACTCCACTCTATGTGAGATTTGTCTGCGTTTTGCATATGGAGTAGTGCATTCTCACAGCGATAGAGTATTCCATGGTGCTGGTCTTTTTGAACAAAATCAGGAGGTACACAGAAAGAGAAGTGCCATGAAATAATTCAAGCTGGTCCTTAAAAAAAAAGTTACAGCAAAGAGACTACGGAAACAACAACAAAAAAGTTGGTTACTCTTTACAAATTGGATGCAATTTATTGGCCATTCATTAAAAGCCACTTTCCCAGATCACTTCCCAACCTCCCTCTCCTCTCCTGTGTCCCTGGATTCCCACAGCCTTGCTGTGTCACACTGGGCTGACCCAGTCTGGATGGATGGGATGGGAGCTGGAAGTTAACAAGCTGTGTTCTACCTGGGTGAACCCATCCTGACTTCAGAATTTCTCAGAGCCTAGACTGTCACTTGACCAGCAGGGTTCCTGTACATTCAGCAGCATCAGGGCCACCTTCACCCCCTGCAGGGAAGCCATCTCTCACATCTGGAATTTTGGGGTTATTTCCCTGTCTGAATCGGCCTCAGGATAAAGCTCCTGCAGCCCTGGGCCAGCCAGAGGCCGGAATGAAGGGTGTCTGCAGGAGTGGGCTGGTCCTCTGCCCAATCCTTCCCCTTGCAACCATGTCTAAGAGTCACTCCCACTGCTTTCTCAGGCTCTGGTCTTCATTCCCAAGAGCTGTGTGGCTGGATGGGGCTGCCCCTCTTCTCATCTTTCTCTTGGCAGACCACAATTGGCTCCAGTTTCTTCATGCTGACCAACCTTTCTGGGGTCTCCCTTTTGCTGGTTAACAGTGACCTAATCCCAAAATGCAATTTAAAGGGAGCCCTAATGCAAATCAGTGGGACTGCCTTCTCCAGCCGGAGTCCTTATATGGTACAGTCCCTGAGCCAGGACAGGGAGAGTGGGGAGTGTAAGGCAGCACAGCTGATTCACCAGCTGTCTCTCTCCCTCTCTAAGCTGAGCCTGCCCACTCCAGTTTCCAGTGACGTCAGCACTGCACCCTAGACAAAAGGTTAAGATGGAGAAATGCAAAACTTCTTGGGAGGCTGCAATGTAGTTTTTACTTCTTTCCAGACTCCCTAGTTCCTGGGAGCCTGTCCTCTCTCCAGTGTAACCAAATGTTAATTTGACTAATGGGTTTTCTTCAGCACTTCTCCTGTGGTGGACATGGGCAGGGGGAAGTGAAGACAGGAGACAGTTCTAGCTCAGAGGCTTGCTCGAGCCCGATCAACAAAGCAGACCCTTTGGAACTGGAAGCAGTCTTGGGGCCCCACCCTGACACTGGGTGTTCACAGCCCTTAGTTCGAGCCTTGGCTATTCTTCGGTCTCTACTCTCAGCTAGTTTTTATTTGTTTGGCTTTCGGTGAAGTCTGAGCAATGGAACTAAGGAATTCTCAAACATAGGAAAGAATATTAAGTCTGGGTTACTAGACTCTATTTAAAACTCATTAATGGATAATCATGTTCTTTTTATTAGCATCCTCACCTGCCATTCCAGTGCCTGTTAAAAGCAAATCCTTGTGCTACAGACTCTGGCAGTGGTATGCCGGAGCCAGCCCAAACCAGTCGCGAACCTAATTGTTAAGTTTTCAGGAAACTTGCAAGCCGATCATGAAACACAATGATTAAAGGCTAAGTCACATAGATCAAAATAAAAATAGAATAGGATAGAATAAATCAAAATTTAAATAGCTTTAAAACAAAGGTAATAGCAAGCAAAACTCATTCACTTCCTAATTATTTTACTACATTTCACTATGATCTGGGCTCTTGAGGTAATTCACATCTATGGAATCTGTGTGGTGGAAATATCATATAAAGGTGTGCTTCTACATCTCTCCTAACTCGTTGTTCAGTAATGTCACATCGGGAGCTTGAAATCAGCCGTGATGGGAGAATTCACCTCATGGAAAACAGTACAAATCAGGTGGCTTCCCCCAACCCCTTCCCAGAGCCAGCTGGTAACATTGGCCAGCATGCCACTGACTCTGGGGTCACTAAAGAATGATTCACTCCCTGGCACTCAAGATGCTTGTGATGTAGTGAGGGAGACAAGTCCTTCAAGACTTCAGTTGGGCAGTGTCTCCTCTAAAATGCCAAAAGACAAAGTGAGCAAAAGGACCTGGGCTTTGAAGTCAGAGAGATCTACTGTAGCATCCCAGTTCTGCCATTTACTGGCAAGGTCATCTTAAATAAGTTACCCGATGTTTTTGAATCATTTGCCACATGGGAATCATAGCATCTCATAAGACACAAGGATTTATGGTAAAGGTATAAGGAGATTGAAAGGGGATTTCTGATTGAGGGAATAGCATGAGGAATAATAGCACAGAGGCATAAAGGTGAAAGCACTTGCCAGGGAATGGCCAGACACCTAGTTTGTCTGGATATTAAGATATACCAGAAACACCAAGAGATGCAGAGTGTAGGTGTGGTGTGACCCTGGAAATGGAGGGTTACCAGGGAGGGAAAAGCCAAGCCTGGGTGGTATAGACTGAGAGAGGAGCCAGCATGAGGGCAGCCAGCAACCAAGCTGTCAAGTTTGGAGGGCACCACAAATTCAGGGAAATTAAGACAAATAATCTCAACCCGGAGGTACCACCTGGAAGGCAGCGTTATGGACTATGGGAGATCTATTCACCCAAGACTAATCCCCAGCCATAATCAGAAATATAGGAGCCTTGCCCAGCCCCCAAAGAGGGATCAGCAGGAGCAAGGCAGGAGATCTAGGTTGTTTCGGTGGCTCAACATCATCATCGAAAGGCCAAGCTTTTTCTTTTCACCCTGAAATTCTCATTGCTGCTCTCAGTGTTTCAGCTTTTATCCTAGGTGTGGATGCCTCGTGCTGGCAAGATAGCAGCCACAGCTCATATCACCTCAAACGTAGGTAGGAGCAGGGCAAGCCCCCTCAAAGTCTGTCTTTTTGTCAGGGAGCAAAATCTTTTCCCCAAAGCCCAGCAGATACCCCCTTTATAACTCCTCAGCCAGAGTGGGTCACATGCTGTAGCAGGCAGAACAGTGGCCTCCAAAGATGCCCACACGCTTGTCCTCTGGAGCCTGTGACTCCGTTCGTTATCTTACCTGGCAACAGGGACTTTGCAGATGTGATTAAGGGCAGAAGCTGGAGATGAGGAGGCTCTCTTGGATTACGTGGGATGCCCAATCTAATCACATAAGCCCAGTGAGGTGACAGAGATGGCAGTGTGAAGAGGATGCGTCACTGGTCCTGAGGTGGAGGAGACTATGTGTAAGAACTGGAAAGAGGGCTCTCGATGTTAATAGAGGAACCCAGCTGGCAGCCAGGGACCTGAGTCACAGAGCTTCAGGGAACTAAATTCTGCCAATACCTGAAAGAGCAAGGAAACCAATTTTCCCTGAGAGTCTGCAGAAGGGAACTCAACCCTGCAGACACCTTGATTGTTAGTCCAGGGAGACCTGTGCCCGACCTGTTTTAAGCTAGAGTTGTAGTCGTTTGCTATGGCAACAATAGTACATTAATACACATGCCCTCTCCTGTAGACAATGAAAGTAAAGGAGACAGGGACAACCATGCCTGACTTAGTCCAGTTAGGGATTGTCCCCTGGGATTGGGTGACAGGCCAAGTTCCCTGAGTGTGCTGGCAAGTATCCAAAACATTAGGAAGGAAGGAACATGGCTGCGGGTTTGGAGCCAACAATGCAGGGTACTAGAGCCAGGGAGGGGATCTGGTAAGCACCGGGTCAGACATGCCAGTTGTTTCCAGCTGTCTTCTGGCTGACTGGACTGGCCATGAAACGGTTTACATATCACCCATGGCTACAACCAGAGGGCCCTATCAGCCCTAAGAGATCACCTCCATTTTACCAGACCCAGTCCTGATCTGGAGGAAAAGACTCAGAGAACAGGCACACAGCCTGCCAGCCTCTGACTGAGCTTCTAGAGCTCAGATCTGGAAACTGCTGTTTACCATACTTCATCAAACCTAAGAGACCCTCACTTGTAAGGTACACCATTATTTCATGAGCCTCCGTGAAAGAAAAAGTGCTACCAAATAAGCGATACTGTGCCATTGATTTTAAGATCAATGGTAAATGAATAAGATGCTAAAATGAGGAAAAGGGTGCATCTTCAAATCGAATATGGTGCTGCAAATCTTCCGCCAGTGGTAAGGATGAGCTCTTACCATGCTGTCAGCTCAGTCAAACCCGGCGGGAGAGGTGCTCCTGAGTCTCCAGGGAAGACAAGAAGCCAAGGTGGGAAGGTGAGAGCGTGCCCGTGCAGTTCCCAGAAGCCAGGCTGACGAGTGCAGGCTTCGCCCTTGGCCATGAAGGGCAGTGGCCAAGGGGATCCTGGGTGGGGCTCAGGACAGCTCTGATCCTATGGCCCCTGCTCTCTGAAACAGTATTTATGACTCCATCTAGTATCTAAGCATGAAGGATCATCCCCTCTTGCCCAAGAGAGTTGGAGTGGGACTAGACTAGCTGCCTAGCACTCGTCAGTGTGTTTGCCATGTTATAGATGGCAACGCATTCAACAGCTACTTTGTCCCCTTTATCTCGGGCTGACCTTGAGTCCAGGAAATTTGGGGATCTTTCTGAGTGGCTTTATAATGAGGGGGAAAAATCAGTGTCACCTTATGGAAGTGCCCCCAGGAAATCACCTCATTCCCATAATTTTTCTCATCAGGTAAAGGAGACTTGGAAAATGAGTGTGGCTGGCCTGAAGTGACCCACCTAAGGAGTGGCAGAAGGAAGCTGGGATCCAAGTCTGCTGCTACTCCCCCCCCCCCCCAAGGGCATGAGCGCAGAAACACCATCCCCCAGGCACACCCAGGGTCTGCCTCTTGCTAGCCTCACATCCCATCTCTTTCCTCCTCTGTAAAGCAGGGCTAGTAACAGTACCTGCTGCAGAGGGTTGTTGAGAAGATTAAATTAAGAAGTCCGTGAGAGGTGTAGACAATTGCCTGCCAGCTAGTCATTGCCCCATGAAGAGTGACTGTTACCGTTGTTATTGTTTCGCTCAGTCTTGGGCTGCCTGCATCACCTCGCTCCTGCTATCAAGCCGTAGGTCTGAACTTTGAGACTTAGGGACAGAGGCATCTGTGGAATTTGCTCCCTTTGCTAATCTGGTAAAGTCAACAAATCATTTCTGTCCAACCCTACAGGAGTCTCTGGAGAGGATAGGACGTGGCATGGCACAGTTTCGTGTGAAGGCGCAGAGTGTTGGATGGACGGGGAGTGGGCAGCCCAGCCAGGGAACGGAGGAGGCTGTGCAAAGGCTGGGAAAGCCAGCTGAGTGTGGAGGGGCACAGGAGCCAGGAGGCGCCGGGGCGGGGGCACTTGGCATGTGGATGGAGCGTCGAAGGCCAGGAAGGGGGATGTGATGTGGGCCTTTACGCTAGAAAGGAAGGGGACTCAGTCTATGAAAAGAACCATTTTCTCTGGCGCTCAGGAAGGGCCTCTCACTGGGGATTTCCTACCCAGGGCTCCAGGCCTTGGCTGCCTTCCCAGGGAAAGGTGGTGTTTGTCGCGGGGAACTTGCACACTGCGAGGCTTTAGTTCAGTGACGAATGGTGCCCACTCCCGTCTCTGGCACTGCCGGTCTCCCCGAGCCTTGTTCAGCTGGGAACAAAATACTCTTTGCTTGAAACACCCACTTCAGATGTCTTAAGGCAAGACAGGGACACGGAGGTCAAGGCAGAAGTGGAGTAGACGAGAGGAGAAGTTGTGAATAATGCTGGACTAAGGGGAGGTGAGCGCCATGAAGGGTGTGCCCTGCAGACTGTATGGAGGGGGCTATTTCAAAGGAATGGGCCCTTGGCACAGGGCTTTAGTGTGGCCAGCCCCAGACCACTGGTCATGCTGGCATGGCTAGCCAAAGGAACTCAGTGTGGTCTAAGGAAAAGCCTCCCTGGAGAGAAGAATTTCAAAATTAAAAAAAAAAAAAAAAAAAAAGGCCCAACCAACTCCCTTTTCCTCTCTTCTCCAACCTCAATCAAAAAGTACAGTATGCGCTATTGAAAAATCACATCTCAGAAACAGTGTGCACTTTCTGACAGCATCTGCCAAGATTTCCGATGAGGCCGATAGAAACAAACGTGTTCCATTTTCATGTTGTATAATGAGATGGACTCCTTGCACATCTGTTCAGGCAAGACAATGATGGTGTTATTACTGGAGGCATTGTGCTGCAAATACCATTTTCTCTCTGTCCTACTCCAGCCCGTAGCCCACCTCGCTCGGAGCTTTCCCCCCTCTCCTCTCTTCACTGTCCCATGTCTCCCTTCCTCTCATGTCTCCTTCCTTGCTCTCACTTTCCTCTTCTCTCATCTCTGTCCTCACTCAGCACCCTGCCCACCTTGCACAAACCTGTGGGACACAGTGAGGAATTCCTATCTTATCAAGAGGAGGGGCTACCTGCCAGGAATCAGGAGAGAGGAGAGACTGGGTCACTCATCACAGCCCTGGGACTTCCAACTGTAAAGGGGCCACTCGCACTTGTCAGTAAGAATCATTCAGCCCAGTCAGAGAAACCTCTGGACCTGCCCCACGCCCAATCTCATCAGCAAAGAATCAAGAGGGACAGCAGTGTGACCAGCTAATTCCTGCCAAGGAGACAGCAAGTGGAAAGAGCTTGTTTCTCAAACCATTCATTCATTCATTCATTCTTGGCAACAAATATTCATGTAGTACCTACTGTGTGGCAGGAAATGAACTGGTTTTTAAGGCATATAGATGGAAAGCTATAATTCCTGCCTCTCAGGGCCTAAAAATCTATACCAAGGCTAAATTCTACCCAATCTAAACCTAGCTTTGGTCTCAAACATATCTCCTATGTGGAAGAATTCCCTTGGGGCCCCTTCAATATGGAATTGCCTTGGGTGCCAATATAAAAATAGAATGGTATGGATTCCTATATATTGATCAATTCATCCATCCACCCATCCACTCTTCCACATATCCAACCATTCACCTTTCCAGTCTTCCATTCACCCATCTATCCATCTACCTACCCATAAATCTACTTATCCATCTAGTCATCTGTCTACCTACCTCTACACCTATCTACCCTTCCACTCATCCATCCATCCGTCCACCCAACCATCATCTCCCCAAGCATGTGGTAGGAAGTCCATTATTAGCTCAGTGGGTATCAGTGAACACCTAAACAATTATTGTGGTAGGAAGCTGTGCAAAGACAGATCCCAATTGTTGTATGTAGCGTCCGTGCCTGACAAGTCACAAGTGAATGATCACTGAACCCTGGGCTGTGATCTGAGAAGGAGAGAGGAGATGAATTTCAAAGACTGGCGGCAAAGGTTCACAGGGAGGTGCTTAGGTTTAATCAGGATAGTGTCTACCTTTCTAGCAGTCTAGAAAAGTGTAGGAGAGAGTGGCTCAGGGAAGGCAGTGATTCATGTACACCTTTCCATGGAGTTCTTGCTATTGAGCTTTTCCTCAGTGTGATGACCTCCTATATCACAATGCTCACTCTAGTAATTATTGCTTTCTCCTTAAACATGAAAAAACCAAGGATAAGAATTTTTGTGCACCATTTAAGTTCCCAATATAGTTTCCAATGAACAATACCCCCCCCCACACACACACAAATTGGAGAATTGAGTGGAAATAAAGTTCTGAAATCATTCCCTTACTTCCCAAACTGTTTTTCTGCTTGCGGGAATTCTGACTGAAATCTACTCTTTTCTAATGTCAATCTGAGTTGTGACTCTTTAAAAAAAAAATGCTCCCCTCTTCCCATACATCAGGTGGCACATTCTTCAGTCGTCTGGAATTAATCTGTCTGTCGCTGAATGAGAGCTGGAAAGAGGAAATAGGGGGCAGTGGTTAGAGCCCTGAATGGTCAGGAGTCCTGGTTTCCATGTCTTGCTCTGCCACTGAGTCACTAGCTGACACTGGACTAGTGACTCGGTTTTTCTAAGTTATGCCTGTCTGCAAAAGAAGAGCGGGTACGGACTACAGAGACCGTGCCGGGGATGCTGGCCAGGAGGGGAGAGGCCCTTGTCCTTGCCCCAACTCACCAAATCCTTATTAACCTCAGCATCTTTCTGGGCCTTCAAACTTTCATGGTCTCTAAACGGAAGGGAGTGGCAATATGATTTTTAAGGTAGTTTCTAACACCTAGGATCTTAATTCCACTCACTCTCATATTTAGCATATTTTTAAAAAATGTTTATTTATTTCTGAGAGAGAGAGAGACAGAGTGCTAGGCTAGTGGGGGAGGGGAAGAGAGAGAGGGAGACACAGAATCCAAAGCAGGCTCCAGGCTCTGAGCTGTCAGCACAGAGCCTGATATGGGTCTTGAACTCACAAACTGTGAGATCATGCCCTGAGCTGAAGTCAGGAGCTTAACCCCGACTGAGCAACCCAGGTGCCCTGTTATATTTAGCATATTTAATACCTGATCATTTTTAACTCTCTGCTCCTCAACATGAAAAAATTTTTCAGAAATAATCATGACACATGACACGAAACAAATAGTAATAATGGCGTTTTGCATTGTTTTAAATTTTAAACACACATAAAAGCTGCTAGTGGCCACACAGAGTGACAGAATTGAAGCAACACATTGTTTTTCATCTCTAAAAGCACTGTGCTATAATTGTTTCCAATTTGTGGTTCAAACACAAGCTTCTGAGGTACCATCGGGCTCGAAACAAGCTCAGATGATTCCAGTTGGATATGTGCCTGAACCACACGTGTGCATCTGAGACCCCATATTAGGCATGGGCTGTATGTATGAGAGCTACTAGGATTAACCTGCATGTAGAATGCAGTGCTTACTAAAAGATAAGTAATAAAAATGGGTTAAGTTGGAACTTACATATGTATTATTAAGACTCAACAACAATGACAACAGTAGCCTAGAACTTAGACCAAAAGACTTGGTTGAGGGGGGAAGTATTTTTACCACTAACATTGTTTAGAATTGCTATGGTGATAATACAACAAGCATACCTGATTTTGAGGCACTTTTGTCATTTAGATTTTTTTAATTTTAAAATAATTTTAGATTTATGGGAGAGTTGCAAAGACAATATACAGAGTTCTCACAACTCTTTCACCCAGGTTATATAACCATGGTACATTTATCAAAACACAGAAATTAACACTGGTACAATGTTATTTTATTTTAAGTTTATTTTTTTTTGAGAGAACAAGAGAGACCGGGGGGTGGAGGTGGGGCAGAGAGAGAAGGGGAGACAATGTAGGGCTTGAACCATAAGATAATGACCTGAGCCAAAATCGGATACTTAACTGACTGAGCCACCCAGGCACGCCAACACTGGTACAATGCTATTACCAAAGTACAGACTGTTTGGATATTAGCAGTTTTTACTAATGTCCTTTTTCTGTTTCAGGGTTCAATCTAGTATATCACATTGCATTTAGAGGTTTATCATTGTTTTAAAATT
This sequence comes from Neofelis nebulosa, assembly GCF_028018385.1. Taxonomy (NCBI): domain Eukaryota; kingdom Metazoa; phylum Chordata; class Mammalia; order Carnivora; family Felidae; genus Neofelis; species Neofelis nebulosa. Next base: position 53,695,361 of record NC_080787.1, on the reverse strand, counting down.
CTTCATAGATCATGCAACTCCTTAGTGCTTGCCACCAGGGATGACCCCATCGTATGTCACGGATTCCAATAAACTGCTGTGATCTTGGTGGCAAGAAGATCTGACGGCTGAGATGCCCCATTCTTTGGTGAAAGGTGGTATTGAGTCTGACATCACATGCTGGACTACCAGAACAGACAGTCCACTTTGTGAAGCTGGAGATCCTTCAGCCGAACACTTCCACAGTGACTGTTAAGCGTATGACATTTGCAAGGTTCATGTTCCTACTGTAAGAAACCAGAAAGCAAGGGTTGTTTAGGGCAAAAGTGCTGTGTGTCCTATGAGGCAAAGATGTAAAAATATATAGAGTAAGAAACCCTGAAAAAAGATCACTGTGCAGATCTTTCTGGATGACTGCTCCATACCAATTCTCCCCTTTTTCCTTGCAATCAGAATTTTAATTTTATTTAGGTGAGGGGTAGCCAGAATCTTCAAAGGAGTTGAGAAATCTCTTCAAGCCCTCTGAGGATGCTTCCCTGGTGAGGTGAATCTAATTATGTTAGTTCTATTCACCTTGCCCATGACTTGGTTTAGGAATGGGCATGTGATGTAATTCTAGCCAGTGAGGCAGTAGGAGAAGTCTGGGGTTTCTGGGAAAGTTTTCTTTACTCTTCAAAATGCCCTCTCCTTCTTGTCTGATTTTTAGGTCTTATTGTATGAAGGATAGAAGGCCTGGAGCTGTTGCAGCTACTCTGTAGCCATGAGGGACAAGTCCAAGTCAAAAGCAAACACAGAGTGGCAAAGTGGAAAAATAGTGAGATCCTAGTTTTTGATTAATCATTTACCCCTGGGAATGAACAAACTTAAGACTTCTTATTATGTGAGAAAATACATTTTTGGGGGATAATGATTGTATACATACCAGCCAAGGTAACAGCATCTCTCATTCAATCATTCATTCAACCAACACTTGATGAAAATATACCATGTGGGATTCCTATGCTTGGTGCTGTTGAAATATGAGAGCAAATGATTAGTTTCCTGCCCTCAACGGTGACACTATCCAAAAGGGGGCAAAACTCACAGAAAAATACACTGACTCCAGAAGAATGTGCTGCTACCTGAGAGGTATGCACAAGGTACAGTATGCATGCCTCCAGCCTAGTACCCCAAAGACAGCTTTGTGAAGGAAGAGATACATGCTCTTTATCTTGGAGGATGGTTACTTCTTTGGCAAAGGGACATGGAACAAAGGCCTTGTGAGGGGAACAAAGACACAGAGATTGGGAACCACATGGTCTGTTCTGGAAAGAGGGGCTCTTCCAGTTTAGTTAAGAGTTGGTGTGGCAGAATTATCAGCAGCCATAACAGGACAGGTGGAGAGAGGCAGATGATATCCACCTGATCAGTGCCACGCTTTACGAAGCCTGAAATGCTACGGGATGGTCCAGCAAAGGGAACTCTGTGCTGACCAGCTGCTCTGAGTCCTGGTTAGCCACCCACTAGTTATGTGGCCCTTGGTCATTTATGTGTCTCAAAACAGCTATAACGGGTTGGTAATAACTGTCTTGCCTCCCTCACAAGGCTACTGTCAAGTGCAATAGAAACACAAGAGGTTATTATTTCCTCCACCTCCAGATGTAACTATATATTCACCCATTCTTCATCTTTGCTCCAGCAAAGACAACCACTAGAGGAGTTCTCCCTCTTCCTCCTGTGGTTGGGGCTGTTTTCTAAGTCTCCTCCTTTGTTTCATCAATGATCTCTAGTATTAATAGTTTGAGTATTTTCAGTATTTCCTTCTCTCTCTCTCTCCTGTTTCTTCTCTTCCTCCAATCTCAAAAAATATATACAATTTAAAGATCCATCCTTCAATTCTCTATATCCGCCAAGACACCATCCATTTCCCTTTTTCTCACCAAACTTCTCAAAAGAATAGACTACTTTCTCACCTCCTTTTCTCATCTTCTATCCACCGGTAAGCCCTCTCCAATGTTAAAAATGGGCTCTCAAAAGCCAGAATGGCTGCATCAAGGGACTTCCTTTTATTCTCATCCTGCCTCACCTAGCCTCTCCTTGTGAAATGCCTAGGCTGTGGCTTCCTCCATCCCTACACTTTCCTTTTCGTCCTCCTCCTCCTCCCTCAGTGTTTGGGGTTCCCTAGGATTCTGCTGACCTCAGGCTTTTCCTCACTCAGCACACTCTCCTTGGACCGCTTACCTAACCCCATGGTTTCAACAGTCCCATTGCAGATGAACCACAAATACCTTTAATTCTGATTTTCCCACCCTAACTCCAGTCTAACAGCTTCCATCTGAGCTGTCAAAGTGGCGATTGGGATGTCTCGTAACTCCTCAAGCCCAGCTTGTCCAAAGGTGAGGCCATCTTCAGCTCTCTTATGCCCACTCCTTCCTTCTCTGTTGTTCCACATAGAGCTTTTAATGGTCCCCCTATCACTGTGTCATCCCAGCCTAGAGTTTTGACTCCTTTAACTCCTGTACATCTTATATTAAAGCAGTCACCAAACCCAGTCAAGAAGTCAGCGGGGGCTGTGGTCATCATCTGAAGGCTTCACTGGGACTAAAGGATCTGCTTCCAAGGTGGCAAGCCAGGCAAACTAGTGCTGGTTGTTGGCAGGAGGCCTCGGTTCCTTGCCATGTGGACCTCTCCATAAAGCTGCTTGCGTATCTTTACAACATGGCAGCCAGCTTCCCCCAGAACTAGTGACCTAAGACAAGACAGAAAGGGGAAAGGCAAAATGTGTTTTATGACCTACTCTTGGGAGCCTTACACCATCACATATGCCATAGCCATTTGTTAGAAGTGAGCCGCTAAGTCCAGCCCACACTCAAGAGAGGGTATGGATTGAGAGAGACACAGAATCCGAAGTAGGCTCCAGGCTCTGAGGTGTCAGCACAGAGCCTGATGCGGTCCTCAAACTCACCGACCACGAGATCATGACCTGAGTCGAAGTGGAACACTTAACACTGAGCCACCCAGGCGCCCCTTGAGGACATATTTTAAAACCACCACACATGGATTATCTTATCTTTCTGTCTCTGGTAACAAGCAGTGTTTGTCACTCAGTACGTGCTCAGTAGATGTTTCTCATGGAATGATGTATTAAAGGGGGAGATACTGGAGGCAGGGTATCCAAGGTAACTAGTGTGGGCCAGGTGAAGAATGGTGGAAGTGGGGGCTGTTGGGAGAGATCCTGAGGTTCTGAGATTCATAGGGTCTATGAGTGACTGGATGGGAGGGGCTGAGAAGGGGTCCATTTGGGGTTGAAGATGGTTTTGAAACTAGGACTTTGGGATGGCTGACACAGGCATCTAGTACTTCCCCTGGGGGTTTGCAAGGTAATAAAATGCTAAAACATGCGTAGGAGAACCCTTTGTCAGGGTTCCTGGATGGCTCAGTCAGTTAAGCGTCTGACTCTTGAAATCAGCTCAGGTCTTGATCCCAGGGTCGTGAGTTTGAGTCCTGCATTGCACTCTACGCTCAGCGTGGAGCCTGCCTCAGATTCTCTTTCTCTCTGCTTTCTCCCCCACTCATGCTCTCTCTCTCTCTCTAAAATAATTTTTTTTTTTTTTAAAGAACACTTTGATTACATTTGAAAGGACTCAGGGCTCATCAGTATGAGCACTAAGCCATCCCCTTTACTTCAGGTTTCTCATTTATAAACGTAGAGGTTATAATACCTATACCCAGGACTTTCAGCCTGAACACAATGTTAAGAGGTTAGCAATATCCCACCTTTTGCAAGAAATTCCCACCACGATATCCTCTACAAATGGTCATAGGGAACCAGGAGGAAAGAATTAGGTTGAACCGTGTGAAATGCTGGTATTTCAGTTTTGACCTAGAAAGAAACCGACTGGATAGAGGTTGACCTAATAGATGTGGCAGCAGTTTGAAAATTTGAACACCTTTTCACAGGTGTGATGCTCTGGAGTTCTTAACCTTTTTATTCCTTACATGTGTCAGGTCCAACTTTAAGAAAGGTCAGCCTTGGAGCACATGGGTGGCTCAGTCAGTGAAGGAACTGGCTCTTGATTTCAGCTTAGGTGACGATCTCCAGGTCCTGAGTTCCAGCCCCACAGTGTGCGTGGCGCTGACAGCATGGAGCCTGCTTGGGAATCTCTCTCTCCCTCTCCCCCACTACCTGCTCATTCTCTCTCTCACAAAAATAAATAAACATTTAAAAAAAAAAAAAGGTCAGCCTTGAAGTTAAATGAGGTGTAGTCTTATATAGCCATTACTTTCCCATTTCCTGAAGTCAGATAAAGAAACTAAAGACCAAAGACTGTGTGCTAAATACTGAGTGAAGAAACTACAGATGTAAAATTTATCTAGGAAGTCAAGACAAGCCTAGTCTCAATCACATTTCATACATTGTGCCATATTTAAGAAACCCTATTTACTTAGTGAAATAACTGTGGACCTCATGAAAAAGAGAATGGAAATTAAATAGTTCTTTGTTCATTTTATATTTTTGCACATCTAGAAAGTGATTAGTTGACTCCTTCATCACTGGTAGGAATAAATCCAATATTTGCCTATATAAATTAACTTATTAAAAATACCTTTTGTCCTTCCCAGGAGTACTTTTTAATATTAAATAAAAATTTTCCACGAAAAGGTGGCTTCTTTCTTTCTTCTTCAGTGTTTATTCTTCAGGTCAATTAACATTGAAGGTAGACTTTGGGTAAGACGTGTAAAACTAATTTATAATAGCACAAACGTCTCTCAGAGAAGTTAGCAAAACTGCACCCATCCATCCACTCCCCTCATTGGAATCCAAGCTCCCCAGGGCCAGGCCTTTTTTTGTTTGCTGCATATTCCCAGCGATCTGAAACGTGCTTAAGCCACTGCGAGCTCTCAATAAATACTTGGTTGACCGTCCATTCATTGATCATCCGTGCAGGCGCTGCGGCCAGCGAGAAGGCCGGCCTGCAGTTCCCCTCCCTCCACCGGACCTGAGCCGCTCTCAGCCCTGCAACCCCGGGAGTATCCGGCTGCCTGGCCCACCCCTCGGCCCGGCCGCGGCCTCCCTGGCCCTTCCCCTCCCGCGGAGGAAGGAGCGGGCGCAGAGAAGTGGGAAACCCGGGCCCACTTCCTGTCCCGGCAAGGCCGGGCGTCAGCGCCCCCCGCGGCCTGCTCTCTGGGCGCGGGAGGCGGCCGGGCCGCAGCAGAGAGCATGCACTGGGGCGCCGCAGCGGCGGGCCGGGACGAGGGCGCGGGGCCAGGGGGACCTGGCCGCGCTGGTCGCCCCGCGCGCCGGGCCGGCCCCACCCCGCCCCGCGCGTCCCGGCGGCGAGAGGGTTAAGCGCGCGGGGGGCGGGGCCGCAGCGAGCCCTGAGCGCCGAGTGCGGGCCGCGGGTGGGGAGGGGGCTGCGGCCGGGGGCGGTTCCGGGCGGAGGGGGCGGGGGCGGGGGCGGGCGGAGGAAGGGGGCGGGCCCCAGAAGTTGTTCGGCGCTAGGCCGGCGGGCGGGAGGGCGAGCGGGCAGCGGGCCGGCGGGCGGACCGGGCCGGGGCTGGAGAAGTTTGCGCGGCGGCTCGAGAGCGCAGGGTGCGGGCCCCGCCGGCCGCTGCGCGCCCGCTGCCATGGCTTTCCGCAGGAGGACGAAAAGTTACCCGCTCTTCAGCCAGGAGTTCGTCATCCACAACCATGCGGACATCGGCTTCTGCCTGGTGCTCTGCGTCCTCATCGGGCTTATGTTCGAGGTGAGCGAGACTGGGGAGGGGGTGCCCCCTCTCGTGCGTCGGCCGGCGTAGCCCTGCAGGTTCCGCGGGTACTCGTCTGAGCTGGGGAACCTGGCTGCCATGTACGCTCTCTGCGCCCCGGCTTTGTGCACTCTACGCCCCTTGGCCTCCGGGTCAGCCCGGACGCCACCCTCAGCAATGCGCCGTGGCAGCCTTGCCCTGCTCTGCCGCCCCCTGGAGCACCCACCCTATCTTGCAGCGCTCTCTGCAGCCCTGGATCCTAAGCCTGGCTTCGAACCAACCGCAGCGCTGCCACCCTGGCCCGACCAGTGGGGTTTCCTTTCTGGTGTCCGGGAGCCAAGCCCGGAGACTCCCAGACCCGCAGTCATTGCACAACTCTCCCCCTCCCGAGCGGTGGCTGCCAGCTTCTCTGGGCTTTTCCAGTGGGAGGGACCCTGACTCTTTTCCACCCTCCCATCTGATTTTCCGGGTCTTTTGCATCCTCACCTCTGGAACGTGCTCAGGGTGTTCACGTGTGGCCCTGGCCCCATCCCAGAAGTGCCCTTCTGCCATCCTCCCCGCCCCCCCCCCCCCCCCCCGCCTTCTTTTGCCCTTGCCTAAAAGGCCAGGTTCCATATACCCTTTATGACCCTGTGGACTGTTCCTTTAGAGCCATCTGTAGTGGACCAGAGCTTCTCACCCGTTACAGGGACAGGGAGAGAGATGGAAATACTCTCTGCTTTAGGGGAAAGGTGCTTCTCTCAGAGCTGTGGGGGTGGGGGACGAGGATGGGGTCCTACCAGGGACAGCAGTGCACTGGTGCAGGCCTCACCAAGCAGAGAGTGTTAGTGTGTTAGTGAGCCTCCTGGGGGTCAGAATCCGAGGGGGTCCAGGGAACGACTGACTGTGCTCCGGAGAGGGAGACAAATGTTATATTCAAAGTGGGAGGAACTGGAGGAAAGTGAGTCTAGGGCTTGCTGTGGTGTATCTTGTCTCAGGAGTGAGATTACGTGTGAGTGACACTCCCCTCACTCTCACCGGGTCCTTCCTGCTGGGTAGGATTGCTTATCTGCATTCTCAGGGATGGGATAGGAAGCTGTAATCATTTATGAACTGCTTCAGAGATGAAGGGTTCCTAGTGTGGCTGATTTCTCCCTCTGTGTCCCTCTGTCTCCTGTCTAAGGATGGCAAGGGTTCTCCTTGGCCGGTGAAGCTGCCCTCAGGCTGGGGACATTCTTGTGGTGGTGAGTCAGGGTTGGATGTGTGAATGTGTCCTTGGCTGGGCTTCAGGGTCTGTAGGAGATAAACCTGGGATCAGGATTGGGGTCTGTACTCCAGCTTTTGGTAGTGCTTCTCCATTTCAGCTCCTCCCTCCCTCCCTTCTTCCTCTCCTACCCCCCACCCCCCACCCCCCAGCTCTCATGGTATATTGACCCTGACTTTGTCAAGCCAGGGTCATCCCTGGGTCCCAGTCTCTGCTCTGTCACTAGTCAGACTGAAAAATTGACTGCAGCCTCAGTTTCCCCATCATTAAAGAGGTTTGTAAAACCTGTCTTCCTCACAAGGTTAGTTATTGTAAGGTTTAACCAAGATCATATAAACGATAAAAGCCAGAAGAGATTCTACAAATGTGACAAATCGCTTGTTCCTGAAGGCCTGTTGTTATTGATCATACTACTAGCTTAATGAAATAAGAGAGAATTTTGTTTTGTCCAGCCAATACCCTCAGTATCTATTTGCTGTCCTCCATTCTAAGAGGCCTCTGAGTGTGCAGTGTCACCAGTCTTGGAGGGTGTGGTTGGAAAGACACATGTGACAGCTGGAGACCTCAGAGCCACATGCTATACAGCCAGCAGAGCCTCTTGCATAGTCTTATGGCCCTCTTTGCTGTGTTTCAGGCATTTGCTAAGGTTTGTGGCTCTGTGGGTTTTATCTTTGCTTGAAAGAGCTGCTTAGGGTTTGAGTTTGGTATCTCCTTCCCTCTCCTGCCTTTAGTCTTCTGGAAAGTCCTACGCATTAAACCTGGAGTTTTGTGGGAGTTGAAAAGTGCGAGGAGCCCTTAATCCCACTACCTGACAGAAGAGAAAGGTCCAGGGTAGAAGAAATAACCACAAAAATGCCTTCCCTGATTTCCCCCCTTGGGACTGGACTGGGGAGCATGGAGAAGGCCCTGGCTGTGAAATGCCTGCGGACTCCCTCTTGCCACCACCCTCTCCCTACAGAAGCTTAGACCTACAGCGGTTGGGCTTATAGGGCACCAGAGGTACCTTGTGATATTGGTGATGTATGCTGGTATGTGAGAGGGTCATGCCCAAACTTCCCTTGTGAAGGACATGTGTTCTGCTGTGTTAGGCACAAAGGTTCTTGTTGTCTATACCTAACAACTGACTCCACAGAGATAGGAGAGACAGTCAGATTTTTGGAGCTCTGCTCTCCCTACCGAATGAGAGCAGAAAGAGCTCAGTTACTCCCAAAGGACCTCAGAGGAACACCAGAGGAACACTTCACATTTGGAGTAAAGCCAAGGGGTGGCACCACATAACCCAGCATAGGACTTAATAGATATTACTTAGGGTTCTGGGTTCTCCCCTGGAGAACTGGTGTATATGTAGGGTGCATATGAGCGGGGCAGTCCAGCACTTAACACGATTTTTTGTAGAAGTGAGGACAGAAGGAGGGGGAAGGGAAAGGGGGACACAGGGAGAGAGGATGTCAGGCTCTTGGGTTTCTGACTTGGGGCAGGGCTAGGATTCCTTCATTCAGAAGCTGAGTCAGGAAAACACAGTTATGATTCTTCCCACAAAGAGTGACTCTCCTGGCCGCTCCTCCCTCTGGGGTCCCCTGCCCAGCTTCTGCCAATGAGCTGGACCCCACTGTCCCCACCCCAGGCAGCCACAGCCCCTCACATCCCAACAGGCCTCCATCCCACCTTGCCCCTTCCCCAACTCACCCTCAGCTCGCCAGCATTTAGAGGGGCTTTCATTTCCCCCTCAGGGATCCTAGGACTTGAGTTCTGTCTCCTGGGAGATGATGACTCCAAATTTCCTCCCTCGGGATCCCTTCCTTTGGGAACACACATGAAGAGGTGCCCCTCCCTCCTCCTTTTGGTTTAGTTTTGGGCCGTCCTAAAATTCCTTCTCCCATTTCCAAGGCAGGGGTGGGTTCTTTGCCCTGAACCCAGGTTTCCTTTCCATTCTGCAATGCTGTTTGGAATAGAGCTGTTCTGTGCAGCCACAGCACTTGGCTAAAAAATGTCAGGAATGTGGAGCTTTATTTTCCCCCTCCTTCCCTTCCAGCTCTCTCTTTCTTAACTCTGGCTTTTGGGGGAGTTGGTGCAAGTGGGAGTTTTCTACCCCACGGTTTGGTCCTGCAGTCCTGTCTTTGGTGGAGTCCAGTCTGACTCCCCTTCAGGGTGTGGGCGGCCAGCCGGGGGTGTGTGTGTGTGCGTCAGATTTGAAAGCTGCCTGCCCCTCCCCTTTCCCTTTGCTTTCCAGTGTCCCGTTCAGTGCCACGTTTCAAACTGAAACAGGCAGGGGAAGAGGAAAACTCTCTCATTAGTGAATGGAGAATGAGAAAAAGTGGAGGGGGGGGGGGAGCATCGAACAGAGAGGAAGCAATTATACATTACCTCTAAAATGTCATTTTGAAACAGAAACTTTTTTGTTGGTTTTAAAGCTCATTCGCAGGCCCTGCGGGCTCTGTAGCATGGAAATGTTTCTAGAACTCTAGGCCTGTCATTTGTAGGTTCGGTTCCTGTTTGGTCTGTGATGACTTGAGGGTTTAGGACCCAGAGAACTTTTCTGGTAGTGGCTGGTTTTGCTTCTTTTGGAGGTAGATGTGGAAGAGCTGCCTTCTTCCCTGTTCCGGACACCGTGATTGACTTGTCAGAATGATGTGCCTGCAGCCCGTACAATGGCAGTCCTGTTAACACACAGGTTCCATGGCTCCAGCTCACACCCTCCCAGACGCACCTGTAGGCATTATGACCTGCGTGAGGCTGCTGGTCCTGTCTGATTATTAGCCTTGTGAAACAGTTCTGCTTCTGTTGTATTTCTGTGAAGAGGTATGTAAATGGCACAGGCATGCGTCTGTGGACAGATGTTGTTTCTTGGACTACCTTCAGGGTGCTTTTGAAGATGTCTCTTTGCCAGCTTTTGTAGCTTTTGACTTTATACATCATCCTCACTGGCCTCTGACTTAGTCGTTTAGTGGTGTTCTAGAGAAATTAGTCAAGGGAAACTGAGAAGGGTCACTTATTCTCTTGGGTGCTCTCATTCTGTGGTTGGATTTCCACACACATTGCTCAGTGATCTGAGCAACAGAGCAGAAATTTGGAGCTAGTTTCTCTCCTGGTCAAGCCTCAAGTGTAACTGTATCCTATGGGACTTAATGGTGAATCAGCTATCCCTATTTCTTCCCTTGGCAAAAATGTGCTCTCCGGAAAGGGGGTGTTGATCAGTTAGTGAGTTTTTAACCCTTACCTCAGGATGAAGACTGATACCTGTAAAAATGCCCGGCACTCTGCCTGGCACATGGGCACTTAGTCGATGGTCTCAACAAACACGCCCATCACTGCTGCTCTTGGCTTCATTGTTGGGTCTGTGAGTACATCTTCCACCATCAGACTGGCTTGTTGGGCACGGGGGCTGCATTTCATTTTCGATCTGACATGTTTTGCGATGAGACCTTGCCCCCAAGTTTTCCAGTGCTGGCCATTTGCTCACCAAAGGGGATGATTGCTCTACCCTGGGTCCCTCTTTTTCCCCAGGGAGCCTGTGGTACGGCGTTCTTTGGAGAATGTCTGTTTTCTCTCTGACATCTGTCTCGTTAGAACACGGGCTGTGGGGTCTCTGTGCGGCCACTGTCAGCCGGTGGAGGAGTAAAAACCATGAGGAGACTGCCCCGTGAGCTAAATAGGTGCCCCTTTTCTCTTGCTCACTCCGTTTTCTGAGCCCTCAGTTGCTCGTTTCTCGGGGGCACTGTCCAGACCAGTCACAACAGAGCGCCTCAGTCCTGACTGTTTGTAGAGCACACGTGTTGCTATGGTGAAAACTTCACTCTGGCAGGCATGAGCTCCCTTTTGATCTGCTTTGTCGTGGGCAGGGGCCCCAGAAATCACTCTGTGGCATAGCTGATGTACCTCCCGTTCCCACCCTGATAAATGACGAAGCCAGAGGGTTGATAAGACCGGATTAGAGTTCCCAAACTCCAGAAGTGCTTTCTAATCAGCGAGAGCACTATTAGCAGGCTTTGGTGGGAAATTGCACTGATACTATCTCTTAACCTTTTCATCCAGCGCTGTGTATCTGGTATCCGTTGGTACCTAATGGTTAAAGAAAGGAAAAAAAAAAGAGGAAAAGAAAACAGTAAAACTACTAACATGGCTCCTGACACAGCCCTTCTTATTTCACAAGCAGACCTTTATCTTTTACAGTCTATTGCTTTGCCTTGATTTACCTCCGCTGTCTCAAATGGCCCACAGTAGAGGAGAACCCAACTCAACCTAGTCACAGCTGGTTGACGGTGCAAGTTCACTGTGTGGTTTAAAGAGCTTTGCAGGCAGCTCTTCTGGCCAGTGCAGGTTCACACAGCTTTCTTTGCTTTTCAACAGAGGAAGTGGAGGCAGATTGGAGGCGGGTGGGGGAGGGTGCTCTGAGGCCCCTGGAGCCCACTGGTGAGTTTGTGGGAGCTTAGAGTTAGGTGAGGTGCTGCTCTGTGGCTCTCTGCCTGAGCCACGTTGCCTCTTGACGGCTTCCCTCATTTGTCTGGATGGGTTGGCAACACTTGACATCTGCAAAATGCTTTACTAGCCTCACCCTGTAATCTGGATGGTTTATGGGGGTTGTCATACCCATCCAGAGCCTGGCTTCCAGAGGAGAGACTTGGCCAAGGACCATTCCCTCCTAGTCAGAGTTGGAGCCAAAATAAGAATTCAGCAACGTCTGGCTCACATTTAGAGCTCAGCCCTAATGCTTCCATGAACGAGGAGTCTATGGAATGTAGCCACAGGCTGCTTTATTTTTCTTTGTCTGAGTGGAATCTGTTTATTACCTGGAAGTAATGTCTGCAGGTCATTGTTCCACTTGGAGGCTTTTCTGCCTGGAACAGTCATTGAGATTTGCATCTCCCTGAAAGAGATGACAGAGGATGACCCAAATGTGTGTATCACATGGGAACATAGGTGAATGGGCAGGGGCTTTACCTACTGTGAAAGTTCCTGCCTGTTATTAGCCAGCATCTGTGGAAGAATAGTTTCCTCTGGCTGTTGTATTTTCATTGCCCTTATGGTCAAGTTAATATTGTGGCCATAGCTCAAGGGCATATCTTTTCTTCGCATTTCCCAAGATTAAGGATTAGAGGGAAACCTAGAAGTCATCTACTATGTCTATAGAAGAGGATAATAGACTCCCAGAGGTTGGGAGATTTGCCCAGGACAGTAGAGGGAAGTTTTGGCAAATGTGGGGCTTGAGCATACATCTTCTGACTCAAGTCTAGGGAATTTTCTATGCGTTTATTTGCCCCCTGGAATTCTCGATGCTACCTTTGAGTGCCACGGTATGTGTAGAAGCCTTGCAATTGATACATCTTTCTTAAGTGTGCTATGTTCATTAGTTTGGCAACTGTTTATTGAGTTCCTGCTGTGTTCCTGTGTTGAGTTCTGGGAACACAGATGAATAAGGTGGGGTCCTTGTCCTCAGAGAGGTCACTGTGTGGTAGCTTAAAGCTGGTAAGCTATTTGTGGAGGGGAGTCAGGCCTTGAACTTGATGTAAATGGCAGATGCAGCTTATAGGCAGACTGTTGGGCCTCAACCTTAAGCCACTGCTGTTGGCGGAAGGGGGTGGTTTCTTAAATGTAGGCCCGACACTCTGAGTGTGGAGTTGTCAGTAGTTAGGGGACAAGAGTGGTGGTCATTTCTAGATACCTTGTGAGGCACAGCTGGTGCTCTTAAACTTTACAGCTTTGTGAATAAGTGAACTGACCAAAGGCTTTGTGTGTGTGTGTGTGTGTGTGTGTGTGTGCGCGCGTATGCACATGTCCATGTGCACGTGCCACAGATGTGATTTCTAACACCAGGAGGTCTTTATTGATTGAGATTAGGAGAGCTCTTCCATATGATTTCTTAAGATTTTTACCATAAAACTCCAACATGATCTGAAATGTACCTTTTGGGTTAGTGGAGGTGATGATCACACCTGGGGTGAAAAGGACTTACGACTCTGAGCCTCAGTTGCCCTGTCTTTGCAGTAGGGAGAAGATTTCTTAATAAAGCTCCTGAATTTTATAAGAGCAGAGCATTTCCTTTTTTACTTTATTTATTCATTTTATTTTTTTAAGTAGGTTCTATGCCCAACATGGGGCTTAAACTCATGACCTGGAGATCAGGAATTGCATGCTCCACTGACTGAGCCGGCCGGGCGCCCCAGGGCCGAGTATTATTATCAGTTTGTTCCTTCATTTTTATCATAAATGTGTAGATAATCTCTGCAGAGAGTTTTTAAAAGAGACTTTGTAGTGACCCACCAGTATTCTGAAGATTTCTGTGGCTTTTGGGGAGACAGAAGGGTGTGTCCTACTTCAAGACAAAGGATAGAGAGGTGATTTTTACAGCCTACCTCTCCCCCAGCTACTTGCTTTGAGGAATGTCCAGGATCACACTGGTTTGTCAACAAGTGTGTTTGTGCCTGGTATAGGGTGGGATCTGCCAAAAGATAGTGTTGCGAGTCTGTGAGAATGTGGCTTTAGGTTTAAAGGTACCAGGGATGTATTATGGGCTCCTTTCCTGAATGTTAAGAGCAGGCTGGGGGTTCCTGACCTGAAGGAGCAATTCCAAGGTAAGCAGGCCTCCCCTCCAGCAATGCCTGGAGCCCTGCAGGAAATCACCAGGCCTGCTTCACAATGCCTGGTTTCCTGCTGAGAATTCCTTGGAACTTGGAGCAGAATTGCACTTTTTAGACCCAACACTTCTGGAGTTGAGAGTGTGTTTGGTGTGTAGCATGACTTTGTACTGGATCAACTTTTGACCTCGTTGGGCAAGGACACACTTGTTTGTATGGATTTTGTGACTGTTGGCCTGGAAGGTGGAAAGGGATGGTTGATAGCTGCTTTCTTTTCCTTTTTTTTTTTTTTTAATTGCAGTTTGCTCTCTGGTTTGGCATGAAGTGTGAACACATGTTCCTCTTCCAGAGTCCTCAAGGCTTGAGCTGTCCTCAGGCCTGGATTCTCCCTTGGGTCCTGCCACTAAATAGCTGCATGGCCCATGCAAGCTGCTCAGCTCTCTGGGCCCCATTGCTTCCCGGGCTGTCTCTTGTTCTGTGGCTCAGTCATGCCTGTTTAATGTGGTTATGTACAACAGGGCTGGGGATGTGTAGACAACTTAAGTTGTCAGTCAGAAATTGGGAGGGGAGGAAAGGGGGCACCTTCCTTCCCCCTCTTCTCCCCCAGCCATATAGATTTCGGGGTTAGTCAGAATAAAGTTGTGCCTCCATCGGGTTAAGTGGTCTCAACTTCTCATCTTAGTTTCATTTCTTCTTTGCATCGAAATCAGGTTCTAGCCTAAATTTGGGTTTGATGCAGAGTCCAGCTTAGTGGAACCAGCTTTGGAAAAGGAGAAAATCCTTACATTAGAAAGGAACTGTCGGGAGTCAGGGGAGAGGCTAGGCTTTGTTTGTGACTTTCAAGCCAAAGGCCCTGTGGCCTCTCTAAGGCCGATCAGGGGGTTGAGGCAGAGCAAGAAGAATGGCCCGTGTCTCCTGCTCTGCTGTGTGCGTTTTATCATCCTGGTCTTCTGAGTGTGATCTGGGGCCCTGGGCTGGAGCAGATTTTCCTATTCAGTGATGTGCTTGTTGTGTACACATTACACTCCTCTGTGGCTTCTTTCTTTTCTTTTTTCAGATCAGTAGTGTCTGACCCATGACCTACCATTCTTATCCCCTCTGCCCCCAAGAGTGTTCTCAGGGCTTTGCCTGACTGACTACAACCACTTCTTCTTCTTCTTCTTCTTCTTTTTTAATGTTAATTTACTTTTGAGAGAGAGAGAGAGAGAGAGAGAGAGAGAGAGAGACAGAACACGAGCAGGGGAGGGGCAGAGGACAGGGAGACACAGAATCCGAAGCAGGCTCCAGGCTCTGAGCTGTCAGCACAGAGCCTGACGTGGGGCCTGAACCCCTGAACCGTGAGATCATGACCAGAGCCAAAGTTGGAGGCTCAACCGACTGAGCCACCCAGGTGCCCCAACAACCACTACTTCTGAAGCATCTTCCATCACTCTGACCAAATAGCAGGCTTTGTTCCTCAAAATTATAAGAGTGAGGAAGAGGTAGAGAGGGACGAGGCAGTGCTTAATGACCTTGTTCTGACGCCTAGCTTCAAGTAGGAGTTACCCGTCACATCTCATATTTGAAGTATCACAGTGTTTGGCTCACCAAAAGTAGTCCACACCTGTGGCATCCAGCAGGTGGCCACTAGCCACGTTTGGCTTTTCTAGTGCAGTAGAATGAAGTGAAATTAAAAATTCGGTTCCTCAGTCACATTAGGCACGTTCGACATCTCAGGAGCACAGCTATAGATAGAGTGTTGCCACCACCACAGAAAGTTCTGTTGGACCACGTAGGTGCACATGTTCCTTTCTGAGGGCTTTCATAGTAGTAAGCAGTGGTTCATGCTGTGGTTCTGTGGGGGAACCATTAGAGGCCCTGGATCACGGTGGCTAAGGTCAGGGCCCTACTACCAGTCCGCCTGACTTTGAACTCTGGTTCACCTTGTCATCTTGGTAAAGGATCTAACCTCTCTGTGCTGCCGTTTCCTCATCAGTAAAAATATGCCATAAAGTTGTTGGGAGGATTAGAAGCATTGATATAAAAGATGTCAGAAAGGTTGACATAAATAGAGCACCTAGAAGAAGGTGTGGTACAGGAGCTCAATACCTGCTGCCTGTTGTCCTTCCTACACTTGAACAGTGCTGGAGTGACACCTTAACTCTGCAGAAACCCCCTTTGCAGCTGCCTCATCTGTTTGGAGCATAGCTGAGAAACAGGATGCAGGGGGAGGTCCCGGAGCAGCCCAGTGATGGCCCCAGACCTGTGTCCTGACACCACACCTAGGCTAGTTGCTCGGGCTTTGACCTCTACTCAAAGCCCACCAGCGCTTACTTTTCATACAGCTCTGTGAGGCTTGGTTATCTCATTCCCAAGATTACAGAAGGAAGATTAAGTTAGAACGGGAGAAGTGGCTGGGGTAGCTGACGTTTGGGAGGACTACCCCATTCCTAAACACTTAAGAGTCATAAGAAATGGGGTGCCTGGATGGCTCAGCCAGTTAAGCGTCCAACTCTTGATTTCGACTCAGGTCATGATCTCACAGTTCGTGAGTTCAAGCCCCACATTGGGCTCTGCTGACAGTGCGGAGCATGCTTCCGAGTCTCCGAGTCTCTCTCTCCCCCTCTCTCTGTCCCTCCCCTGCTTGCTTCTCTCTCTCTCTCTCTCTCAGAAAAAAACCCCCAAAACAACAACAACAACAACAAAACAAACTTAAAGTCATAAGAAATGAAAAAAAAAAAAAAAGCAAACATGCGTACTTGGTGTCCCTTAGTATACGCACAGATGCACAGACAACTTGTATAGATTTTGAGGTTACCATGATAGACTAGCACCAGATGATACTCGATCATAATGATTATCTGCAGGGAAAGTGAAAGGTATGTAGGATGCTCACATGTGTAGGAACATTTCTGTCCACAGTGATTAATGTTGCAGTTTCAGTACCTAAATCTTCAGCAATATGGAAACTTTGGATATCCAGAATGATTCAGCCCCAGACATTTCTGGCCAGTCACAGATTTTTTTGTAGCCCTGAAATAAAAGGCAAAGTCGGTCCATTGTACAGTGTACTTTCTTACCCAAGAAATGTGGAAGAAACTTTGCTGACATTCTTATCGTCTAGTCTGGGAAATCCCTTCATTCAACACTATTCAACCACCTGCCATTCAATTTTCTTCTTTTTCTGATCATTCAGTAAATACATCTCTGCGCAAAATTCTGAAATGTGTAACGGAAGCCAGCTGACATAGTTGCTGGCATGACTTGCTCTACTGTGGTCCGTTTTGGAGCTTCCAAACGAAGAAAATGAGATGCTGCTCAGCCACTGTTCCTGGAGTCTCGTGGGTCCAGCATATTCTAGGCCTGACAACTGTGCCTTGTCAGATTATCAGTGGCCACTTACACCACCTTTAGCATATAGCTGTGGCCAGGTGTAACTTGACCAATGTTGCTAGCTTCTCAGTCTCACCATTTGGGTTGTTTGCTCACATGGCCCGATAGATGTGTGTCCAGACTGAGCTGATTCCGATCTCTTGCCTCCTCTTTCTACAAACCTTGATTAAAGAGCTTTTTTGTGAGGCATTGTCTAGATGCTGGCAATACAGGGGAAAGACATGCTACCCAATTAAAAGGAAGAACCTTACCATCTAATAAGGGAGACAGATGATGGGAAACAAGTACAGTCTCTTGATGATGAATATTCCAGTTGAGCCGCCATATTTGTCTTCTGTGTTTGGCACACAGTGGTGTTCACTAGGTAGTGGTCTGCTGGAGGGGATACTCTGGGAACATGGAGGAGGGGCTCCTTGCCCAGAATAAGGGTAAGTGCATGCTGGGTGAGGCCAGGGAGAGAAGAGGATGTGAGAGGACACTAGGCAAGGGGATCCGCTTGTCCCTGTGAATGCACAGCTGGGGCTGGCGTGAAGCACTGGGGTACTCAGCAGGCTAGTGTGATAGGATGCTCTGGGTGAGACTGGAAATGAAGAGTCTGGTCAGGAGGCTGTGGCACTGATCCATGTGAGAACTGCTCCCTCCCCAGAATTTCAGTCTCCTTCCAACCTGGAGGAGGGACCAGGACCCCCACGCTGATGATGTCAATTCAGAGGCTGCTGGAACTAAAGGGTCTCTCCTCTCCCAGTTCTCTTTCCCCAGGCATGTTATGTGACACAGGCAAGCTACAAGGCAGTTGTGGGGGTGGGGGGCAGGCAAGGACAGCTAAAGCTAGGAGAGAGGAACAGCTTTTCTTTAGACCTTATTGTAACCCTGAGGCATGCATTGATGTGATGTTGCTCTTGAATATGAATATCATTGTTTGTCTTGTGTTGCCTTTGCATTATCACTGACATGTCCTTTGAACTTATTTAAAAGGTATTTTTTTTGCATCTAATGTGATTTCCAATTTTTTAAAAAGTAGGGAGGGCCTCAGCTAGATGGAACATCTTTTTCTCCACTTTTTTTTTTTTTTTTTTTTTTTTTTTTTTTTAGTTAAATAAGCCACGAAGAGGTTTGCACTCAAGTACTGTGGCCTTATCTAAGGAAGCTGGTGCTGTTCCTGTGTTCAGAGGAGATGGAGGGAGGGGGAGCATTTTTTTTTTGTAGAGGCTTTTCTAGGTATAGGTGAGGTGGGGACGGACATGTGGGGGTTCACTGGTGGACAGAGGAAGGTAGGCATGGCCTACCTCCTAGCATTTCATTTGCTCTAAGTTATCGAGCACTCACTGTATACTAGAGTATACCCATATCGTGTCAAGGAGTACCCCACGGTGGTGTCAGTAAATAATTCTTTGAAATGTGCTTGGGAGAATGAGGAGTAGCTGATCTGTCACATGCCTTCCATCTCTAAACTTTTGCAGACCCTTAGAAACAGATGCATTGAGATTTGCCTTTGTGTGATTTCTAGCACGTTATTTGAACACCTGGGGGTTGTCTTCCCAAGACCTGTTGGTGATCATCCACTATTTTACGAAACACCCCAGACTCCCATGGGTGGTTTACATTGTCTCCGGAGGAGAGGGAGAATACAAGCATGTGTGTCCGGACAGAAACCCACAGTGGCCACTTCTCCCTTGCCTTGTTCCCCATATCGAAGTCCCAGCAGTTTTACCCCTGCATTTGCTCCCAAGTCCCCTCTAATACTTCACTGCTCTTTGGCTTTAGCTCAGACTCCTGAGTGGTTATACGGGTCCTAGCTTGGACCTCAGCCTCTTGTCTGGTCTCCTGTCCACTCCCTTTCCTCAGAGCTACCACTGATCGTTGTCTTCAGACACAGAGCCGACCATGGGGCTCCCTTACTTAAAATCCTTCCATGGTGCCCACCTAAAGTCTAGGCTACCTAGCATGGCATGCTGGGCTCCCCCAAAGCCTGACCAGCCTTTGTCCTGGACCCCCTCTGTTCCTTGCTTGGGCCCTGCCCTGCCTACCCCCAACGCAAACCACCTACCTGAGGTTCCAGAACATCCTCTCTCTGTGCCTGCCTGCTTCCGTTCATGCTCCTGCCCACCCCCAGGTCTTCTCCTTCCCCCTTCTTGAACCCCTGCCTCCCATATCACACAGCCACCACCTGCTCCAAACGTTGTCCTCAGCCCTTCTTCCTGCCTCCTTTCTGTCTACGTCTCTATTTCTCTTGTTTATTCATTCAACCAGACTCAGACCGAGCATTTGCTCCCTGCCAAGCACTGTTCTTGGGGCTAGGTAGGATAAAAGATGAAAAGGCGAAGATTCTGCCATCGCGGAGCCGAGAGTCCTTAGGGAGGTGACCGTGTCACTGCCACTCCTGTGTGTAGGAGGTACACTTCAAGAGTCAGGGAGGGGAGCATAATTCTCCTGGGAGTATTAGGGACAGTTTATTTGAAAATGGAGAAGTCTGGGCTGGACCCTGAGGCCTGAGGGGCATTGGCCAGGCAGAGAGGACATGTGTAAAGGACAGAGATGTACAGGTGGGTGATGTGATAAGTGGCTCCATGTTACCAAAGTGGGGTGGGGGTGGGGAGTAAGGAAGGAAGTGAGGGAAGATGAGTCTGGACTGGCAGGCAGGGTTCGGCCCATTGGTGGCCCTTGTTCAGAAGTTTGGATTTGCTCCTCAGCTCAGGTAATAGGGAGCCATTGAAGTTTTCCCGAGCACAGGAGTTACTTCATCACATTTGTACTTGGAAGGTCACAGGCAGTAGGGCCGAAGCGTGTTCCTTGCACTTGCTGTGAGCTCCCTGAAAGGAACAGGTTGCTTTACATTTTCTCAGTATCCCCAGCACGTCTGTGCCTAATGTGTAGCTGGTGTGAATTGATTGAGGATGGGCTTGTGCACACACAGGATACTGTGCATCTTGAGTTGCCTTTCTGCTGCTGGTGGTCATGTGCACCTTTTTCTATTCATGCTGTCTCTTCTGGGTTCTCAGGTACCCAGTAAGAGGTGCTCATGAGCATATTCGGAATTCCTGCTACTTTAGCATGTGCACACAGGGAGGGAACCTATAATCCTAGCCATTTAAAGCTTTTAAACATTTTTTTTTGAATAGACAATATTTGGCAGTGCAGTCACATTATTCAAAAATCAAAAACATTAAAAAAAAAGAATACATTCAAAGTGTCCCTCCCTGACCTCTTCTTATCTAGCTCCCCTCCCCTGCCCCTAGGTAGCACTTCATTTATTTTTGTGTATCCTTGAGTTTATTTATGCAAATACAAGCAGCTATAAATTATATGATAGATTTTAGATATATAGAGAGTACATATACACATGTGATATGCACACATATGTATATATATACAACATATACATATGTACGTATGTGTATATATGTATGTGTGTGTATTTCCTGTCCCCCTCTCTTGCGCAGAACAAAGTGTATTATCTACACTGTTCTGCTCCTTGTTGTTTTTGGTTCACAAAATATCCTAGAGCTCTTTCCATGTCAGTATGCAGAGAATTTCCTCATCAGTATGTAAGCTTGCATAGTCTCCCATCATGCAGGTACACTGGACTTCATTTAATCAGTCCCCTTTTGGTGGATACCTGGGTTGTTTCTAATCGTTTGCTCTTATAAGCAATGCTGCAGTGAATATCTTGGTACATAGGTCATTTCATGTCTATACAGCCATATATCTCATAACATATTTTCCCAGAAGCAGGATGACTGGGTCCAAGCATAAGTGCATTTGTGTTTTTGACAGATATTGACAAATTGTCCTCGTCCTTTATTTTTTTTAATTTTTAAATGTTTTTATTTTATTTTTGAGAGAGAGAGAGAGACAGAGACAGAGCATGAACAGGGGAGGGGCAGAGAGAGAGGGAGACACAGAATCCGAAGCAGGCTCCAGGCTCTAAGCTGTTAGCACAGAACCTGATGCAGGGCTCGAACTCATGGACCGTGAGATCATGACCTGAGCCGAAGTCTGACGCTTAACCAACTGAGCCACCCAGGCGCCCCTCCTTTTCTTTTTAAATACCACATTGAAACCAAGAAATCAGCCATAGACTCTTTATTGTGTGTCGTTGAAAATCTAATACCACTGCCTGCATTGATCTTGTTCACTGCTGTATTCTTAGCAACTAACATGGTGCCCGGCATGTAACGGGAGTCAAATACTTGGATTTCTAAATGACGTTGTTTGGCATGTTCGGATAGTGGGGTTCTTCCCTGTTGATTATCTTTCAGCTCTTCTGTGATGTATCTTTTCTGTCCGGCCCTTTATACAAATTTTTCCCTCAGGACACCATCCTGCTTTCACTTGGCCATGGTTCCTCATTCCTGAGGCCACAACCCCCTTTTTTTGGAATGCCCTGCTTTGCCCTACTGGGCAGGGTGCTTCCTTCTGCCTCAGCAGTTCCCTGGGCCCTCCTAACACAGTTCTCATCATTGCCCCGCCTCCATGGTGTGTGGCCTTGTCTGTCTCCAGGGCTTGACTGGGAGCTCCGCCAGGACGGGAGAGGGTCTCGCTCACCATTGTGTCTCTAGGCCCCAGCATGATACTTGGCATTCTGGTGGTTCTCCTGTAATATTCTTGCAGCAAATAAGTGGTAACTTGGAATTATCAATTGATAACCAGTTTTCAAAGGATTTTTGCATATTTAATTGAGATATAATTCATATACTGTAAAATTCACCCGTTAAAAGTGTATAGTTCAGTGGTTTTTAGTATATTCACCATGTTTTGCAACTATCACCATTTTCTCATTCTAGAATATTTCCATCATTCCCCAAAGAGACCGGTTAGCGGTCACTTCCCATTGCTCCCCCACCCCCAACCACTAATCTGCTTTCTGTCTGGATTTGCCTGTTCTGGACACATCGTGTAAATGGGATCATAGAACATGTGGCCTTCTGTGACCGTGTTCTTTCACTTAGCATAATGTTGTCAAGGTTCGTCCATGTTGTAATGTGTGTCATTCCTCTTTATGACTAATATTCCACTGTATGCAAATACCACATTTCGTTTGTTCACTCGGCCGTTGATGGACATTTGGGTTGTTTCCACCATATTACACGAATGATGCTGCTGTGAACATTCATGTATGAGTTTTTGTGTGGACATAATATTTTCCGTTCTCTTGGGCATATACATAGGGGTAGAATTGCTGGGTCACCAGATAATTTTAATACAGGAAAGGAGCCAGGATTGAAACTATAATGTGAACAGTTTGTCTTTTGGATCTGAGAGTTGTATCTCAAGGGCCAGCATTGCAAACATTGCTCATTCTTATCCAGGCTTCTCACAACAGTGCTGGCTTATTGAGAGTTGTATTTAATAGACTGTGGCTCAATAATCATCTGTGATTCTGAGGCAAATAGTGTCAGAGTTTACACAACACAATTTACTGAATTCTTACCATGTGCACCGTGCTAACTATATGGAGCTGCCAAAATACACAGGACACAGCTCTTGCCCTAAAGTCGTCATTCATTTGAAGCAACCTAAATATCCATCTGTAGTGAACCTATTAAGTAAATTATGGTAGAGTCATGCAGTGGAATCCTCTACAGCTGTTTAAAAGAGGATAAGGTCAATCCTTAGGTACTGACACGGACCGATGTGTGAGGGAAAAAATAGGTTAGAGATTAGTATGTCCAGGGTGAGCCCATTTTAATAAAAAACTTATGTTTATGTATACACAGTCAAAATCTGGGAGGACCACAGGAGACTGTCCACATTTATTATGTCACTAGGAGGTAGGTTATGGAAGATGTTAGCTTTCAGTGTTCTGTGTTTCCCTTTAGACATTTTTTTTAATGTTTATTTACTTTTTGAGAGAGAATGAGAGAGACAGAGAGTGAGCAGGGGAAGGGCAGAGAGAGAGAGGGAGACACAGAATATGAAGCAGGCTCCAGGCTCTGCACTATCATCACAGAGCCTGATGTGGGGCTTGAACCCACGAACCATGAGATCATGTCCTGAGCTGAAGTCAGAAGCTTAACCGACAGAGCCACCCATGCGTCCCTCCCTTTAGAATTTTTTTTACACTAGGAAGATAGAGCTTTTAAATTCAAACTTAATTAAACTCATTAAGTTCATGAAAAGAATTTCCCTGATTCTATTTTAGAAAAAGCTTGAGGTAAAAATTCTGTCAGAAAACACTAGATATCAATGTAGGATCTAATATGACATATCAGCACATGACTAAATGCTGACTAAATTAGTAGTAAATAGTCTTATGAGCAGTGTACCCAGGGATAGGAGGGCGTTGAGACTCTGGAAGTTAGGGAAGCTTCATGAAAGAAGGGTAGGACGTTGCTTGGTCCTTAAAGAATGGTGACATTTATATAGCACTTCCCAGTTTATTGAGCCAAAGAATAAATGCATACCAAGTGCTAACCTTGTGCTGAATACTGTAATAAGTAAGCACTTTACCTATCTTCTCGTGATCAGTCTGCACACTCACCCTGTGAGGGAGATACTATGATTACTCCCATTTTACAGATGAGAAAACTGAGGTTTAGAAAGACTGAGTAACCTGACCAGGTCCCCGTCAGTCATAATGTCAGAATCAAAATTCAAAGCCCCTTTGCTAACTTCAGAGCCTGTGTTCCATACTTCATTTAAAGGGCAGGAGACACTGAGGCCTAGAAAGTTTAAATAATTTTCCTGAGATCACACAGTTAGGAAACTGGGGAGCCAGGATCTGAACTCAGAAAATTCCATTGAGATCTCTGGGGGTGGTAATAGGAGGCTGGAAGGTTCTGGGTCAGAGAGGTGTGTGAAACTTCTGCGTATCATGCCCCCTTTGGAGATTCATGTATCATATAAACCTATTAAAGTAGCGTCCTACATTTCTGACCCACCTGACCATCTCTCTCAAGTAGTGTTCAGTAACATCACATAGACCTCGCTTTGTGAAACGCCGCCCTCCCTTCCTGTGAGGCCGCATGCGGGAAGGGTGGTTCATGAGCAGCCTTCTCTCTCCTTTAATAAAGAGAAATGCCAGCTTTAGCGTCGAGGTTGGAAGTATATGCGGAAGAGTGTATTTGTCAGAATGAGTGGAGCAGAATACCCTGGCTGGACGTGAGGCCACATCTCTACCCACCTGTACAATTTATCGACTCCTCCTGCTTTAGAACACCTGGAAGAACCTACCGAGTGTCGTATTTGCCATCTCTTTGTGACTTTTTGTTTCTTACAGAAACATGATCCACTGTCGATAACAGTTACCTCACTAAACCTTCCCCCATACTTCTTAAATTATTCAGCCCACACTCTCTCAGCTTTCAGAAAGTATTAGAATTAATGCATGCTACCTCATCCCCCACCCTGTACCATGTGTTACTGGTTTTTTCCTAAAAATCATGGTCAAATACTCTCAAAATAAATACTCAAAATTAAATTTACTCTCCTAACCATTTTTTAAGTGCACAGTTCAGTAGTGTTAAGTACACTCACATTGTTGTACAATCTCCAGAACTTTTAATTCATTCCACAAGTATTTATGGAGCTCCTTGAACTCCGGAGTGCCTGGGCCACCGGGATGGTTAAGACACACTTTCTGTTCCGTTTGATGAGGAAGATGGATGAGAAAACCAGTGCTTTCTATTCAGTATGGCCAGAGTTGCGAGGTGCTCCTTATGGGATTGGATCCTTGGGGGGCTTCTGTGCTTTGGGATGTGACCTCGTTACCACCCAGTGGTTCAGGGCACCCCCTCTTCTGGCTTCTTGGTGGCTACTTGCTGGCTGCTTCTTGCCCCATCGCTCCCTGGAGCAGTTTGCCACCTCTGCTCTCGGAGCCCGGGCAGGAGTTGGTACATGGTGTCTGTGTGAGGGCCACGCTCTGTAGCTGAGCCCATGTGGCCCGGGGCGGGGGCAGGGTGGGAGAAGGGTGCTGTTGCCAAACCCAGAACTCAAATCAGGTCAAGCCCCAAATCAATGGTTTGCCCAAATATAGTAACCTAGACCTTCCACCCATTGGGTTTAACCTAAATGTGCTGTCCTTCAGCCTGGAAGCTCAGCATCCTCCAAGAATGACTTACATGATTCTTCCTAAGTGCTGTTAGTCCGTTTTCCTTCTGAAAACCAACCACAGTGACGTGGCCGAAATCCCAGACTAGGGGCATGTGAGAAACTAAACAGATTGGAGAGGACTGGCTCCAGATCATGTTTGGTTTTGTGCATTTTCACGGAGATGTCTTGGAAGTGAAGGACAGTCATGGCATTCTTGTATAGTACATAGAGCTCCTTGTAGAGAAAGTTTATTATGATGATGAGCTCACAGGCTCTCCTCCTTCCCCTGAAAAATAGACTGCAGGTTTAAGGCTCATTTGCCTTAGCCATCTGGATATGTACCCTGATTCTCCATTGCATGGTGCCAGACTGTACTGGGTTTATAAATACCATGAAGTGTGCGCAGGTTTGGAATGCAGGCTTTGAATTCACATTGCCTCATTTCTTTTTTTTTTTTTTTTTTAAAGAACACATGTAATTTTTTTTTTAATTTTTTTTTTTAACATTTATTTATTTTTGAGACAGAGAGAGACAGAGCATGAACGGGGGAGGGGCAGAGAGAGAGGGAGACACAGAATCGGAAGCAGGCTCCAGGCTCCGAGCCATCAGCCCAGAGCCCGACGCGGGGCTCGAACTCACGGACCGTGAGATCGTGACCTGAGCCAAAGTCGCAGGCTTAACCGGCTGAGCCACCCAGGCGCCCCCACATTGCCTCATTTCTTACCAGCTCGCTCACTTCACTGGATAACTTGATTAACTTACTTAACCGTGCTCTAGTGTTTTTGCCAGTAAAATGGGAATGCAGATAATTGTGCTTACCTCATGAAGTTTTTGGAAGAATCAAGTAAGCTAATAATGCCTATATGACACTTTTACATAGCTTGATACCATGTAAGGACTCCATCGGTGTTAGTTACTCATGAATATTAATTAATCAATTCCATGACAATTACAGCTGTCATTCTGCAGCCATTTTTCTGTGCCTCTCGTTTTCTCATTCCGTATTAGTTATGTATAGTCTATACATTCTGGTGCATCCATTCTGCACCAGATACACCTTTCACACTCAAACACTGTTGCCTGGGCCACCATGACCGTTAAGAAGCGTGCAGGTTGAGTCCATGTGAAGGCTTCTCCTTGATGGGCTCTGAGCCTGAGCCCCCAGTCCGCGGTTCTCCCTGTGAATGCCTTTCCTTTCCAGAATTACTTCTTCCCTTTTCCCTTTCTCAGAAATCATATAGCTTCAGTACTGCTGTCTTCCTTTCCCACTTGGAAAGGTTATGAGGTTAAATAAGTGGAAATCAGCTGCTTGAAATATTTTACATTGAGGCATGACCTGTCATAGCATCTTTTTCAGTAATAGGGATTTTGCATTTTATGAATTACTTTGTTGAAGGGCTTTTTTTTTTTTTTCTGTTTGAACACCACCTTTATAAACAGATTTCCTCGAGCTCTTTCACTTAGCACAGTTGATTTAATTTCTATTTGTTCTTATGCCCAGACGCTATGGTTTTCATGCTTGTAATAAAAATACACAGACCAAATCCTGATTTTTTCCCGCTCAATATTATATCCAAATATTTTGAGATGTTAGCATTTTTAAAAGATGAGGTTGTTCTTAAATGCCTACCAGTAAGGAATTGGTTAAATTTCAAATGGTGACGTACATCAATATACAATGTCGTTGAATAATGTCCAAGACATATGGCTGTGTTTTTTAAAAAGCAGATTACAGAACGCCATATTGTTGTAGGACTTTTTCTGTAAACATTTGGTTTTTTTTATTTTTATAAAAAAATGTCTCTAAGAATAATCAGAGTGTAATCAGTGGTTTTCTCTGTGTAGTAGAATTCATGTCATTTTTATTTTTTCTCTGTATATTTCAATAAAATCAGGAAAGTCACATTAAAACTGTTCCATTTTGGGGCGCCTGGGTGGCTCAGTCGGCTAAGCGTCCGACTTCGGCTCAGGTCACGATCTCGCGGTCCGTGAGTTCGAGCCCCGCGTCGGGCTCTGGGCTGATGGCTCAGAGCCTGGAGCCTGCTTCCGATTCTGTGTCTCCCTCTCTCTCTGTCCCTCCCCCATTCATGCTCTGTCTCTCTCGGTCTCAAAAATAAATAAAAAACATTAAAAAAAATTTTTTTTAAAAAGCTGTTCCATTTTAGAAAGAGAAAGATGGCAAGGTTGGATCAGTGACAGCCTGTTGCTTGGAGAGCAGGAAAGGTGAATGGAGCATAGAGGGAGAGAAGCTGGAGCCTGGATGGCAGGCTGGTGTGTGTGGGTGGGATAGGGCAAGCAGGGGGAGGGGCTTCAGCAAAACAGTTAGGAGATGCCCCACAGAGAAGCCCTTGCCCTTGATCTTAGAGAGGTCATTCTCACCTACTATAAATAAAATCTTTACTTTTCAGAAGCCTTTTGAAGAATGGCTCAGAGGGTGAAATATGGATATTTTAAACCATTCCGAGAAGCCTATACAAAAGCACCAAGAAAAATGCAAGTCAGGATTGACTAGAAGTGGAAATGAAACCTCTCAGTTCCAGATATTAGCTAGAAAAGTCACATGAATGAAATAGCCTGTGTTGAAAATTTAAGCTTTTAAAAACAGCAATTGAAAATTTAAAGTTTCAATGCCAGCCCAGCAGCCCACTGTTGCCCAGTAGTGGGGCTGTGGCCACCCAGGCCACTTTTGGGTGAGACCTATTCACTTTGGTTTACAGAGCACCCCCCTCCTCCCCCCACCCCAGCCCTTCCAAGGGCATAATAAACAGGTGCTGAGGGCAGAGCAGGACAGTATGGTCCAGGAGATTTTGTGAAGTTAGAGGACTCAACTGCCTTGAAGAATCTCCGGACCGACAGCCTCTTGCTCAGTGCTGGTAGTCTAGGACTGGGGGCTCTATTTCCCTGCCCAGGGTCTACATTTACCTGCTGTCTGGGGGTGGGTGGTGGTGGTTGCCTTACCAGCACATATTTGTTAAACCCAATTTATATGTAGAGGGAAGGGTAGGGGATGGGACAGGACTTAGCCCTGAACTTCCAGTGACTTGCCATCTGAAAGAACTGATAAGTGACAGAAAATGGTAAGTGACAAAACCACGATAAAAAATAAGGAGAAAAATGACTAGTTGTTACTTAAACTCAATACTATGATGTGCCAGGCCTTGTGCTAGACTTGATCTTCTCATCCCACTCATCCCCTCAACAATTTCTTTAATAGATTCTATTATCTCTGTCTACACCAAACAAGCTAAACAACTCCATCTCAGAGTTATAGTGAGGGCAGATTTGGGATTTTAACACTGGTCTTTCTGAATTCAAAACCCAGGCTCTCAACCATCGTGCACCCCTGCCTCTCAGCAAGGAGGTATAGAAAGTAGGTGCTTCAGATGGAGGGGAAGGAAGCAGCATGGGTGCTGGTGGTCTGATGGGGGAGAAGGCTCCAGGGAGGTGAGCTCAGAGCCGGCCCTGAAAGGAAAGTCAAAGCAGAGGCATAGGGGCACCTGGGTGGCTCAGTCGGTTAGGCGTCCGACTTCAGCTCAGGTCACCATCTTGCGGTCCGTGAGTTCGAGCCCCGTGTCGGGCTCTGTGCTGACTGCTCAGAGCCTGGAGCCTGTTTCGGATTCTGTGTCTCCCTCTCTCTCTGACCCTCCCCCGTTCATGCTCTCTCTCTGTCTCAAAAATAAATACACGTTAAAAAAAATTAAAAAAAATTAAAAAAAGCAGAGGCATAAATGGAAGGCAGAACAGAGGGCTGGTATTTCAGGCAAGAAAAAGGGTTCAGAGAAATGAAGAAAGCAGTTAGTTAATAGGTATAATGCTACAAAAAGTTCTTGGGCCACATAGGCTTGGGAAATGCTAGGCTAAACAGGTTTATTTACTGCAAGACTTGTCAGAGCCTTTAATGTAGTAATAATGAATATTGTATCTCTGCACCAAACATATTTGTTGACCTTGGAGAGTATTTCATGGAATAATAATCTAGAATATCCTTTGGCACAGCCAGGGCTGTTGTACTGAGTTTGTTGGGGGAGTTGCAGTAATCAAAGGAGGAGAGGGAAGGAGGTTCAAGAATGTCAGATTAAAGAGATATATCCTCTAAGCAGTGGGGAGCCATGAAGGGGGTACCCATTGTTTATGTTATGTATAGCCTGGTTGTTCTGTTCAGGATGGTGGGGGTGGGTTGGGGTTGAGTACTGAGGCAGACCATCCAGTTAGAAGGCTCTTCTACAGGCTAGTATGAGAGGAGGGTGTGAGGCATTTTAGTAGCAGTGTGAGTGGAAATAATGGATTTAATAAAATAGTAAAGGAAAGAGCCAACAGGTGGCTGGCTGTAAGGGATGGTGGGCAGCCTAGGATATGGGCAAGTATAGGGATGTTTCCTGGGCACCAGCTTTTGGAATAAAGACATGAGGTTTGACTTGGGGTGTGCCCAGTGAGAGCTGGTGATGTGCTCTTTAGGTAGAGATGCAGGAATATCCTCAGGAGAAAGATCTGAGTGGGGAAGGTAGATTTGAGAGTCACTGGAATCAAGGCAACCGCTATGGCAGGGATTTCCAAGGGAGCAAGAAGGGCTGGGCTTGAACTCTATATCTGGAGGTGAATCCCTGTCCTGGCAGCGTGTGGGGAAAGATCAGTGGAAGTAGAGGAACTTCTGTGAACATGCTTTAAAAAATAAGAACCCTGAGGCCTAGCGAGGGGATGGGAGCAGCCTGAGGCCCTACATCTGGTTTGTGTCCGAGCTTCCCCAGCACCTCCCAGTGCTTTTTCTCATTTGCTCTTCAGGGCTGCTGACTTCCTCTCCTCAGTAACATATATAGCCATCTGGGGTTAGACATTTGCAGGTGCTCCAGGAAGGCTACAGGTGGCCTTCTGACCAGGTGTGGCCACAAAATGCCCACCAGGACTTTTGGCTTGTCTGTTCTTGTCCCCTAAGCCTTTCTGCAGGGCGGCAGAAGGGCCTGTGTGGCCTGGGGGTCTTGTTTGTTGGATTGTCTCCTCTGAATCTTTCCCCCGCACCCTCCCCCCCCTCCCCCCTCCCCCCCTCCCCCCCCCCCCCCCCCCCTTCAGGCTCAGGGGAGCCTGAAGTGTCTGTCTTTGAGGCTGGAGACCAGGATGTCTGCTCGGGACTGCTGGCTCTCTGTGCCCTCCACCTTGCCTGGCCTCCTCCGTCTGGGGCTGAATATGGCCCAGAGCCTGCTTGTCAGCACGTGGCTTGGGTTTCCGTGTTAACGTTCCCAAATTGGGATCGAGGAGGATTGAGTGTCCGTGCTGTCTGATCATGCTGAGCCTTCTCCAGCAGGCAGCTGCGAACCTTTCAAAGGGCTGTGTGTAATTGGTTTGGGAGATGTTGGCGGGGGAGGGTGGGGACTGAGACGGGGACA
This sequence comes from Neofelis nebulosa, assembly GCF_028018385.1. Lineage (NCBI taxonomy): Eukaryota > Metazoa > Chordata > Mammalia > Carnivora > Felidae > Neofelis > Neofelis nebulosa. The sequence continues at coordinate 53,665,059 of NC_080787.1, read as the reverse complement.
AAGAAGTCAGTTTTTAAAAGAAAAAAAAAATAAATGAACTTAACAGCCTTGGGACATTTGGGTGGGGCGTGGCATTTGGGTACATTGAAACCCCTTTCCTCTTTACCTTCATATTTTTTCCACTTCCAGAGCCCCATTTGGCCGGTGCCTTACTGACCCCTGCAGACCCCTTCCGTGTAAATACAGCCTCTGTCTCCCACCCCCTCACTCATTATGCATTCCTTTAATCTGACCCATCTCCAGGTCGCCAGCTGGCAGAGACTCAGCAGATTCCGAACCCCAGCTGGTGCCAGAGTGTTTACACGGGCGGGGAAGCTTGGCAGACAACTTGCCCCTGGGCTACTCAGCTGTAGGAAAAGGTAGAAAGACATCCTGGAGATGAGTGGCCCCGTTCATTCTCGTTCGTTCTCGTTCGTTGGTTCGTTCGTTCGCAGACTCACCCTCCTCCCTCATTCACCTTCCCCCTCCTGCCTCCCCTCACTCCAATTCTTGCTCTATCCTGAAAAAATAGGAGGGGAAAGAATTTCTTTGCGTCAGAAGAGGTGCTGGGCTGGGGCTCCCTGGCTTATCCCTTCCATCTAATGTAGCACTTGGGGCACATAAGGCAAAGAACCTTTCACTTCCTGACAGGAGTTGGTCAGAGATGATTTAGAAGCCATTCTTTGTCAGTATAAAGTCAGTCCCCATTCATAGTGGGTGTGATCTTGCAGAATCAATACTAAAAGCTATGTCATCGAGTGTTCCTGATGCCAGACCTGGGATTTGTTAATGCAGCCTGAGGTCAGTGGTGTCCTCAGGGGCCTATGTTCTCCTGTGTCCTCGGTAAAGGACCCCTGGGACACTCAGATGGGTGATCACTGATCCCCGGTGAGGGTTGTTTTGATCGGATTTTGTGAGAAGTCAGTTCCAGGGTGTCCCGTACAACAAAAGCTAGTCATCGTCAGCACCATTGGGCATTCGGAACTCAGCTGGCCCAGAGAGAGGGATATTTCCAGCATGTATGTATGGGAGAGAGTTTTCCTGACGGGAAGTGCCCCATTGCCAGGGGTTGTATTGAGGTTAATTATCATCATGCGGTGTTAGTATTAAGTCTTTTATTTGAGGAGCAGAATTGCATCAGTCAGGGTCCCACAGGAAACAGATGGGGTGTTTAGAGCAAGGTATTGAAGGCACCATTAACAAGGGTACAGACAGGATCAGGGGAAACAGATAAGGGATGGTAAAGCACCTCGGAGTTTACAGAAGTGTGAGATAGCCCTAAGCCTGAGGGGACCAGGAATGGAGCACATACAGAACTTCTTTAGACGTAAGGAGGAAAGGGAAGATGTAGGGGAGGTAATGCCGGGAGCTGTGGCTGAAGGAGGGGGGCTGGACCTTTGATGTAAATCCGGGTCACTGCCACATCTGCCCAGCAGGGAGGGAGCCAGGTGACAAGCTCCCTCCTTGAGCTCTCTCATCTCCTGCGGATTCATCTGAAGGCAGCGGTCCTGGAAGCCCACTGATGCCTGCTCCATAAAGGTCACCTGCTCTCTGCTCTGGGGCATAGGGACAGAGTGGAGAATGGACCCGGAGGGCCAAGTGGGGAATTGTCCAGCCCAGTAGCACTCACACAGTCTATTTCCTATTTGAATCCTGCCTCACTTACACCCATAGGCAATCGGAAAAGGTGGCAGGGCAAGACTGACACTCTTGAAATACTGCAGACTCTAACACAGGCTTTCTGGACAGATGTTTCCTGACTGCAATAAAGCCAAAGAGCATAACGCATCCACCTTCAGCTACTTACTGCCTTGGTCTCTGGTGAGACCAGGATGGCCCTCACTTCTTAAAAGTGGCACTACATCACATGCCTCCATTTCCATCTTTTGCGGCTAGCTCAGATGATACTCAAGTACCACTTAAACCCATTTCCTTCTCTTACCCTTACTCTACTCTTTGCACGCTCAGCCCTCAGGGACCAAGAGGAGTTTCCAGTGTAGCATTAATGGGATTCTAATCACCGTGTCCAGTTACCACCAGTCTTTGAATATTGGTATCCATCAGGAAATTACTTTCGTAACAGCTTCACGTGGAGGCGCTTGGGCTCACTTGTCCATTAAGTAACTGATAAAATTTAATTGGTAAATTATGAAATATGGGACCGCTTTTAGAGTTTTGTGGCTGGAAATAGAGCTTGAATCTTCATGTTACAGTGTTGTTTGCCTTGCTTTGAGGGAAGCAACTGTTTCTTTATCTGGGCTTGGATGGTTTGGGGAAGCAAGGTTTTGAAATGCACTGTTGTGCTGGAATTGGCACGTCTCTATTGATGAACTAACTCAGAGGATGGAGACAGTTGACTTTGGGGCCCAGTAGCTCTTAGAATAAACGAGTGGATGGATGAATGGATAAAAGCTTTAAGGACTCTGAGGGCCAGATCTCCTTTCCTCTTTCCATTTTAGACTTGTTTGAAACAGATGAGGACACCTGAGATCGAAAGTTGGCCTGCACAGAGGATAGTCCCCCAAAGCCACCATGATGATATTAAGCTAGAAGGTGCTAATCTGGGTCCCCTTCGTGTGCTTTCTCAGCACAGTAATGACTCTTTTCTAACCCTGAGCCCCTTCCCCTCTTCTTATCCCCAATCTAGGTCTTTCTAGCTTAGCTCAGTGTCTCCCAGAAGCCTTCCCAGAGGAGATGCATAAATCTCCAAACCCAGAGAACTTAACTGATATTTACTGAGTCCCTCCTTAGTACCAAGGACCCTGGGCATGCAAATATGAATATAGCCATGGTCTCTGCCTTGAGAAAGGAAAAGAGCCTTAATTTCTCCTTTGCCTAATTGTGTCCAGATCCATGACATCTTTTCCTGTCTTAAAACTAGCTTTTCACAGATCAAAGTCTTGCTTTGATCATTAGTTTTTAGACACATTACACGGGTAGCATGGTGGTGAAGAATCCAGACGTCCTAGTCTGATGAATCTCGAGATCCAGTTCTCTCTTGGGACTTATTAGCCGTGTGCCTCTGAGCAAGTGTCTCAAGCTTTCTGAGCCTCACTTGTTCTGTACAGTATGGCCTCTGGGAGTATGAAAGGAGATAATTTCTGTCCTGGCACATGGTAGGAGCTCAGTAAATAATAGTAGTGCCAGTAACAGAGGCAGCCGAAGTTTTTCTAGAGTTGGAGGTTAAATGAGGTAATCCTGTTTGGTGTTGAGCACAAGGCCTGGCATTTACTCAGATCTTACACGTTAGTTGTTGTTCTTTACAGGGTTCTTGAGGGTTACATGAGGTAATCATAGAAAGTGCCTCAACCTTGCCTGGCTCGCAGTAAATGGTCAATAAAAGGCAGTTGGTTTTATCACTTCTGAAATAAGGGAGTTGGACTAGATTGATAACCTAGCTCCTGATTTTGGTCTCTGAGGGAAGAAAATGAGTCTTACAAGTTTTTAGATCTACTGTAGCCTTGGGCCTTGCCCGGATGATGCACTCAAATATTTTGTGATTGATTATATGTTTCTAACTCTGCTTTTTCTAGAGGTGTTTCTAAGCAAATGCATGTTTCTGGAGTGTGAAAAAAATGTCTTACCAGCTAGCTTTGCTCATGTGTGCGCCCGTACATGTGCGTGCACGCGCGCGCACGCACACACACACACACACACACACACACACACACTGCTTTCCTTGACACACCTGTTTAGAAAACCTGGTGTGGCCATTGTGAGATGTGGGAAAAAAGTCCCAGAATCACCCCTGTGGCCATGGCGGCAGTCACAACAGGTCTCAGAACAGGGACCTTGGCCCATGGCCAGACACTTATCTGCATGTCTGCAGGTTCTGATTCCGAACCCTGTCAGTCTGGCCAGAGACAGCACAGGCTGATGGAATGATAGGAAGCCAGAGCCTCCTCGTGGCCCTCTGACCAGCACCCCACCCCGGGAACCCACAGAACAGCTATCCTTTTGCAAATCCATCCAGGTGACCCTGCCTCTCCCTCTTGGGAAATGAGTGAAAGTAGAGTCATGGCCACCCAGAGTGATAGTGTAGCACTGGTTCAAAGGAATTGACTAAATAGAGGGCATAAACGTTTCCTAGTCTTGCTGTGAATATAGTTGGGGGGGGGTGTTAATTTTGGTTTTGCATCTCTCCCCAAACCCCCAAGTCCTTGGTAATCTTCTTTCACTTGTCTTTTCCTCCTCTGATTTATATCGATTCAAGGCGCATTGATCGAGCTGCTTCTCTGTATCTGGTATTTGTATCTAGATACCGTCAGAGCTTCGGAGAGAGGGATCTTGGGGAACCAGGAGGTGTGGGGCCTGACCAGGAAGCTGCCCAGGACTGGTGTTCTCCTAGGGCATCCCTCTCCTGTGGTTCTAGGTGCCGTTAAGAAAGAAGTTTCCTTTGGATGGATGCATTCCTCTCCAGCTCCCCCTACTCCTCTGCATATCCGACCACTCTTCTCTCATTGTCTTTCTCCTCATGACTCGACTGGTAGGTTCAAGCTTCCCCCATCCTCTCCCTGACCCCCCTCCCCCCATCTAGCTCCCAGCCACCTGAACAAGCTTTATGGACCTTTGTCTCCACTCTTCCACTTCACATTCACCCACATACACTGACTTCCCTCCTTCCTAGAACGTTTACCCTGTGAGGACCCAGTAACCTTCTGGTCCCCAAATCTAATGGAGTCTTCATGCATTCATTTATTCCTCAAATATTTTTGGAAATCTCACTGTGTGCTGAGCACCATTGGGACCCATCAGAGAGGAAAAAATTAAATAAATAAATAAATAAATAAATAAGTAAGTAAGACTGCTGCCCCTGTGCAGTCTGCATCTCAGCCCCCAGTTGACCTGTTCTCCCTGAAGGTCTCTTCGTGCTGAGCACGGGCTCCTCACTGCTCACCTCCCTTGGCTGCTGGGGCCCTTTGGCTTTCCTCTGGCCTCTGACTGGCCCTTCTCAAGTCTCCCCTTCCCAGCCCTGGACTTCCGTTGTGTCTCTGTTGATGTCGTCACCGTCTACAATGTTTTGAGTTAACTGTCATAACACCTAGCATATCTTATTTGAATTATATGTTTGTGCATCTGCTTCCTGAGCAAGCCCTGGGCACCCCTCTTGACTACTTTTCCACCTTAATGTATCGTGCCATTGAATCTTCTGAAAATCACCCATCACTGTCGTGCGTCTGTGCCGTTACCTGAATCCAGGCCTGCGTCATCCCTTGTTGCGGCAACCTCCTTCCTAACCTTTCCACGCTGCCCGGCTCACCTCCCCTTCCCCAGCCCACCCTCCACACACTGAGCAGAATGCACTTTCTGCAGTGGAAATCTCACTGTATCTTCCCATTAAAAATCGTAGGTGGCTACCTCCCACATGTAGGATAAAGTCCACTTTTTATACCTGCCATAAAGGACCCTTCATAGACCTGCTTTCTGCCAGCCCTCCAGCCTCATCCCCATCTACACTCAGACATTCATTTTTCCTGGGAATTACATTTCTTCTACTTCTCGACCCTTAGTGCAGGCAGCCCCTTTCTGGCCTTCTTTTGGCTCATCCATCCCTTAGAATACGGGTGAGGCAGAACCTCATTGGTGATGTTCCCCATGGGACGGGGTGGTTAGGGGGCTCAGTGCCCATTTCAGTCAGGGGACCCCCACTGGTCTCTTGAATTGCTTGCGTGTGCTGTCGTCCCCCTCATCTGCGGTTTCCCTTTTCACGGTTTCAGTTACCTGCGGTCAACTATGGTGCGGAAGCAGATGACCTTCAGATGGTCAGTAGCCTGATGCTACGTCACGAGGCCACACCATTCACCTCACTTCGTCTCATTATGTAGGCCTTTTATCATCTCACGTTGTCACAAGAAGAAGGGCAAGTAGGGAGCGGTGAGATATTTTGAGAGAGAGACCTCATTCACATAACTCTTATTACATATTGTTATAATTATTCTGTTTTATTATTAGTTATTGTTGTTAATTCCTCACTGTGGCTAATTTACAAATTAAACTTGATCGTAGGTATGTGTGTTTGTATAGGAAAAAACATAGTATATGTAGGTTTCGGTACTGTCCACACTTGCTGGCATCCAGTTGGGGTCTCAGAACGTATCACTCACGGATAAGGGGGGACTACTGTACCTGCTAATAACGATGGTTTTGTTGTGTTATAAGTAAGCTTTTACAGACTGGTTTGTCTGACTGGGCTCTACATTTGGGTATTGCCTTTCCTGTCTGGGATGGTGTTTGGATTAGGAGGGGTAGGGGGGCATTCTTGTGTCTCAGATTTGAGGGGCCAAAGCTCGGAAATGTGAGGTGGGGTACCTGTGGAATCCTGTGATACCAGCTGGGGATCTCGATTCTCTCCTAGGCACTAGGGAGTCATGGGGGACTGTAGAACAGGGCCTGTAGTGTTTTAGCAAGATGGATCTGTCATCTTTCTTGGTGTAGTCGGGAAATGGCAGAAAGAACAGCCAAGGGTAGTCCTTCAATCTGCCCTCTGCAGGCCGTGGCCTTGGTTCCTGCCTCAGGGGGACAGAGCAGTGGCTAAAGAGTGAAAGGAGCAGACCCACATTCCCACACCCAAGGCCTTGGCAGGGGAGAGTCTTTCCTCTTTCCCTCCCACTCGGTGTGTGTCTGTGTGTGGCTCTGTCCTCCCCTCTGTCAGCTCTCACTGTGTGATTGTCTTGCATGGAGATTATCTGTGTTTCTTGGCCAAAGTTTAAGGTCACTGGTGTCCCAGGCAGTTCCTGTTTCTTTTTGTATCCCCTGAAATACAGTTACCCAGTGGGCCCAGCCGAGGGGACACCTGGCCTCCTGTCTCTTGCTCTAAGGCCGGGATTTATTATAAGCAAGTGGGGTGTTGCACATCAAGCCTGGGATGAGGGTGCCTGCAGCCTCCTGTCAGCCTCTGAGGACCAGCTGTGAGTTCAGATTGAGGTCCAGCCTCTCCCTCTGATGGTTGGTTTGCTCCTCAGGCTATCTTTACCCTGTGTGAGGTCACAGTCAGTCGCCTGGGGTGCTGAGAGGCTGGGCAGAGAAAAAGCACACCAATGTTTAGATGTTATTTAAAATACCACTTTCTGGGGTGCCTGGGTGGCTCAGTCAGTTAAGTGTCTGACTTCGGCTCAGGCCATGATCTCACAGTTCATGGGTTTGAGCCACACACCGGGCTCTGTGCTGACAGCGCAGAGTCTGGAGCCTGCTTCAAATTTTGTATCTCCCTCTCTCTCTGTCCCTCCCCTGCTTGAGTGTGCTGCCCCCCCAACAATAAATAAAATAAAATAAATTACCACTTTCTATTAGTAAAATGAGTTCTGTGGTAACGTATATTGCCAGATCTGTGGGGTGCGGGGAGAGGGAGATATCTTGGAATATGGCATTCTACCTAAATATTGACATTTGCCCAGACTTTGCTTATTAGGTTTAGGGGTATGGAGAGATTGGTTTGTGGCACAGTGTGGGTAGTGTTTACCTCCAGCCATGCCTTTGGGGTTAGATTTGTATTTTCTGTTTATCTGTAGTACATTTTGGGGGGATCTCTTGTCTTTTAAGTTGTTTTTCTTCTCCACTTTGAAGATGATGTGGAATATCCCCTGTGAATATTATTTGCTGACAAATAAGGATATTTGAGTGCTAGATGTTTTTCATTAACCTTCTTGGCCTTGATTTAATTCACTTGAATCAAATCATCATCATTAAGTTCTGTTTATCAGGTGCCCCCATTCAGGTGGTCCTTGATGGGTCTTTGTAGACTCAGGTGTAACAGGCTGGATGCCAGCCCAGAATGGGGTTATAATGCATGTCCCGTAGGAGCAGGAGGCATTGTAACACAGAGAGTGGTAGGAAGTAAAGGTGATGCGGAATCAAGATGCACATTTAAGAGTTCCCTTGCCTGACCTCAACTCCTTGCCTGTGTGGAAGAGAATGGCTCTTACTGGTATTAGAATGGTACCATGGTGGCCCATTCACGGGGCCTATTCCTTAATCCCTTTCACCCCTCAGTGGAGTAGGGGTGTGCAGAAACTGGGACAGCAGAGATCCCACATCTCAAATTCCTACAGAGTGGCTTATTTGAAAAACTCACTTATTTGCCTTCTAGCCCTGGTTCTCAGTTTAAATATGGACAGAGGTGGACCCTCTGAGTCAGGATCTCTCTTCAGGTGCCCTGACACAGATAACTAGAGGAATCTGAAAGCTCCCTGTGTGAGTCAGCCATCAGCCCCCTGATGGGCCTGGTGTATGGCCCTTGGAGATGGCTTCACTCCACTCCATCCCTGTGAACTCACAGTTCATTTTTCTAGTAAGCTCTAATCCACATGGCTGGCTCTTCAGACAAAACATGGGGATCAACATACTGCTGTTTTGAGTCGGATACTTTCCAAAAGGTAGAGACTAATTAAAGATGGTTGCAGGAGAGGGATCACTTTCTGCCTTCTCTTTCTTTCCTGAGTGTAAACAGATGAAGGCCAATACACCTGGGCCCCGCCTGGTCCAGCTACCCTGGGTTTTTGGAGCCCCTGAGTAATCCTTTCATTTCCTCAAGTACCAGGAAACGCCATAAGTTCCTTGAGGATGATTCTCTCTGGCACCCACTTATGATGATTGACGACGGTTAGCAACTTGCTGTCACAGACAAATCTGTAACGATTCGAATTACCCCCTTTGTGCTTCCTGCTTTATGGAGCTAAAGCTTCTTTAAAAACCACAGCTGATCGACACTGTGGCACTGTGCGGTGGTCTTCTTCTGCAGTCTAGTCTAAAATGTTACCCAGTCTTTATTTATTTACTAATGCTTCTTTATTTTTGAGAGACAGTGAGTGGGGTAGGGGCAGAGAGAGAGGAAGAGATAGAGAATTGAGAGTAGGCTCTGCACTGTCATCATAGAGCCCAACATGGGGCTCGATCTCAAAAACCATGAGATCATGACCTGAACTGAAATCAAGAGTTGCATGCTTAACCAACTGAGCCACCCAGGGGCCCCTAAAATGTTACCCAGTCTTAACTTGCAACCTGAAATGCCACACTCCAAGACTTTTTCATTTGCCTATTTTGATTTTTAATTTATTTTTAATTATATATTTATTTACTGTTTATATTCTGTCTGAATAGGTGGCTTTTGGTCACATTGAGAAATATTTTGTTCAGACCAACAAAACGTGTGTTTTGGGACTATCCACAGTGCAACCAGCCATCTGAACTCCACCATGCAGTGCAAGAGAGATACATCCGAAGAGTATTGACATTCTAAATTGTCTTATGTGAATACTTCTTTATTTTTCTTTAGTTTTTAGCTCCCACAAGGAATGGTTTATGAGTATGCTGTGCTGTCCAAATGGCGGGATAGCTATTGGGATGTGCAGTTGGGAGAGTGCAGTATATAATCAACTAGAATGCCAGAAATATTGGTCAAGGGGTCTTTTTTTTGAGGGGGCAGATGAGGGGTATATATACTAAGGCCTTGAGAGAAGAAATACATTTCATATGTTACCTAAGGGTATCTGTAGGGCACCAGTAGATCAAGTTCAATCTATGTAAACCGATTGCGTAAATATGTAGTCTTCCTGAAGTTGTCATTCAGTTGTGGATATAAAGGCAGTGGATGAGAGCTGGCTTTAGGCTACCTCCTGTCTTTCAGTACATAATTAACTTCCCAAATTGGGGATGGATCACATGACAAATTCAATCTTCAGATGCATTTTTTTTTTTAAGCCCATCTTCAAAGATTTTTAAAACTCTGGAAGTGACCCTTTCTAAATTCCTGTTTATCCCAATATAAAATTGAGACCTTGGAACCGATGAGTATAACAAAGTGGGTAATAACAATTTGATCATGGCCGTTCTGATTATGGACTTTTCTCATAAATATGTATTGTCATTTTTAAGTCCAAAATAGAAAAGTGTGATCGTCGCTGTTTGTGGTGAGTCTTCTATTCAACGTTGTGAACATGGGCTCGTGGAGAGTCTGTTGTGTGTGTGTTTGTGTAGCTTTGCTAAATTCTTATATCAAGGCAGTTTTTCAAGTGAGAAAACCAGGATGTCTAGGCGTTGCTGAAAAAAATCACACAGAAAGGTACTGTCAGAACTCTGCCTCCTGGTTTCAGGCGCTCGGCCCTCCCAGCCAGCTTCTGGTCATCCAAAACGTAGAATTTCAGAACGCAGGAGTGAAAAGCATCTTTGTTTCAGCTGTATCTGCCTTTCATTGAGTGACAGAGGGGCTGCAAACCTGGTCCATTGAGTCCTGCTCATGTACTTGCAGGTGACCAGCCCGCCGCCCATGGTTCTCCTGAAGCAGGAGCCCCGGGGAGCAAATGCTTGGGGCTAAAAGACTCTTTATTAAAAAAAAAAAAAAAAAAATCTTCCCCACCAATTGGGCGTAACTTTCAAATGTTTTCCTGTCTGACTGAAATTTTCCTATGCACTGCCTCAGCAGAAAGATGCAAAATCAATTTTGGGAAATTCTGAGCTGAGACCGTTTGGCTTCCAGAGAGCAGAGGCTGAGCTGGGGGACAAGGATGTTTCACTTGGCCACCCCCTGTGCTTCTTGGGAGGAGGGGCGCCATGCTGGCTGTCCCTCGTGGGGTCAGGGTCCCCCGTGTGCTTCTCTTTGTGTCCTGGGCCCTAGGAGGGGGTGGTGGTCGTGCACGGGACAATGGCGGCTGGAGCAGAGCTGTTTCTGTGAAACAGGCCACATACCCTCTCCTGTCCTCGGTGGCTGGTCCTCCACCCCAGCCCCCTTCCAAGGGCCCACGCGTGCTTGTGACTGCCAAGAAATAAAGAGAACTAGCCAGATCTGAGGGTGAAATACTACCAAAAAAGAAAGCAATGAGGCTGCTTTCATTGCATTTCTTCTCTCTTATCTTTGGTGCCCAGATATCAGCTTGCATTGAAAAGACAACAGTTTGGGGCATTTGGGAACCTTGGTGTGGCCGGAAGCTGTGGCTGGCAGGCTGGTCTATGGTGGGTTGGCTCAAGAGGCCTTGCTTTTCCTTGCCCTGTCAGATACAGGTGATACCCAGGCCCTGTCTCCACAAGGTGGAGAAACAGTAATATGGTTCAGACTTTGGGATGACCTCCCAGCGAGCTGTCAGCATGAGGCTGTGCTTTTGGGGGTTGATGATAAATGGAATCCTGAAATGATAGCCTTTTGGAGCGGAGGGTGGAGAGGATCTTTAAGGACATCTCTTCTGACCACCTTAGTTGGCTTTATCCTTTCCACCTTATCTGTAAAATGGGGATATTATTAGTACCTACCCTTAGGGTTGTTGTGAGCATTACATGAAATAATTTATGTCAAGCACTTGGAACTGTGCAAGGTGCAGACTAAGCACTTGATAACACTAATTGTCCTTTTTGTTGTTGTTGTTAATGGATGAGAAACCTGGGATCCAGAGAGGTAAAATACCTTGCCTGCGGTCACCCAGCTGCCCAGGAGCAGAACTGGGACTGGAATCCAAGCCCAGTATGCTTTGCCAAAAACAGCTATTTCACCGGCATCTTTGGTCTCATTGCAGCCAAGAGCTCAGATTCATGTGCCCCTAATAGAACACGGCATGCGGAATGATTTTAGATTTGTTATGGCTACACAAGCATGCTCAACATCACTGTGTTTGTGCTTGATGCCCTGTTTTAGTTAAAAGTTCAGTGAAGCTGTGTGTGTGTGTGTGTGTGTGTGTGTGTGTGTGTGTGTGTTTGAGAGACAGAGAGGGAGAAAGGAGGGAACGAGGGAGATGTGGCTCCCCCTCCATAATTTAGTGTACCCCTTTAGTGTATTAGCACATTTTCACTTTTAACCTTTCACCCACTGAACCTGGCATTTAAAATGCTATTAAACTCAATAATGTTTCCTATAAACAGCCTTAAAGGGATGGGAGATAATTGGAATGACATTTTTAATAGGCTCCTGTTTCTCAGCCCTGTGTGCTCTGCAAACCCAGTGAGAACTTGCAGAGAGCAGCTTGTTAGCTGTTTTGTCCTTGCTCTGAGGTTGGAAGAGGGTTATGGGGTGAGGTTTTTGGGGTGCCTTTTAAAGAACAAAGTGGCTTTTATGCTGGAGAAGTAGAATTGCTTTTTTCGAGTAGTCTTTTTTTTTTTTTTTTTTTAATTAATGAACATGGTGAATGCAGGAGCCAGTCACTCCTTCCTCCTTCAGATGCCTTCAGCACGGAGCAAATTTCTGGCCACCTTAGCCTATGAGAAGGACTTCCTGGACTGCATTTTTGTGGAGCAGTCTCATTCCTCACTCTTCCTCTTTGCCTCCAGTAGATAATTTTTGTTCCTTTCCTGCTTCTGTTTTATGTCACCATTCTATTTTATGTGCCATATTGTGAATATCCTAAATTTTTGGGGGGAACACATTTTTAAAAAATCACATTGAAGGGCACCTGTGTGGTTCAGTCAGTTGAGTGTCTGACTCTTGGTTTTAGCTCAGGCCATGATCTCATGATTTGTGGGTTTGAGCCCCACATCGGGCTCTGTGCCGACAGTGCAGAGCCTGCTTAGGATTTGCTTTCTCTCCCTCTCTTTACTCCCCTCCCCCACCACCTCTTTCTCTCAAAATTAATAAATAAATAAACTTACAAAAATAAAAATCAGATTGAATGTGCCTTTTCTGCTTATACAATTGTGAGGTCTCAGGAGACCACTGTACCCCTCTGGGCCTCACGTTTATCTTCTTCATCCGTGAAACAGAGGTACTGATGTCACCTTACTGAGACAGACTAAAATGGGGGGGTAAGCATGGCCACCTATAGAGAAAGATGCAGGGCCTCGAATGGTTTCTGCTGCTACGACCCAGCGGTTAGGGATGGAAAAACACTGGAATTTGGTGTTTTTGCCTTAATCAGAGTCCCAGATCCTATTCTCTCAGAATCATGTCCAGAAAACCTCTGTTAAGCAACCATCTGTGGTTACTAACTATGGCTGCTTGCACCATTAGTTCATCAACTAGGTATGTATGAGATACCTACTACGTGCCTCGCACTGGGCTGGACCCCAGGGAGAGGGAGAGGACATGCAGATGATGGGCCGAGGGGCAGCCAGCTGAGCACAGCACTGGCTCCCCTACCTCATCGCTGTATTCATTTAACAAGAGCTCCCTGAGTGCTGGCTGTGTCCTCGGCACCATTGGAGGTGATGGTTTGGAGATAATCGAGACGAGTAAGATCCACACTTTCCTGGAACTTGTATTCCAGTGAATGGAGAGTGTAAAAACAAGTAAAGATAAACCCTATAAAGCTATACACTTACAGTGGGTAAACTTTATAGTGTGTAAATTATACCTCAAAGAGGTGTTACAAAAAATCTTGGCCCTCATGGAGTTGGCAGTCGGGTTTGTCCCAACAGTTGATCCTTGTCCTTCACACATTTTGTGCGTGCCGATGCTCCTCCTCGCTAAAATTTATTTGTGACTCTGAACATCAACACTGGGCAATTGTGTGGCCATTTGTGAACATACACACAGCAATGGAAAATTTGAGTCACCCAATGAGCACATTCCCAGCTGACATCAAACAAGACCATGCTTTGCCTTCTAGTTTCAGCTCTCCTGTTGTAAGCAAATGTCTTTTTTGTGGTCTATCCAGTGCCACATTTTTTTTTTCATTTTTGTGCTTTTTGTTGGTGATTTTGCTGTTTAAAATGGCCCTCACCCCTGGTGCTGAAGTGCCATCTGTCGTTCCTAAGCATGAGAAGGCCCTGATATGCCTCACAGAGGATGTACGTGTGTTAGATAAGCTTCTTCAGGCATGAATTACAGCGCTGTTGGCCATGAGTTTAGTGTTCATGCTTTAGCAATATATTATAAATACAGCATCCTTACACAAAAACGCACATAGTGATTGGTTGATGGAAATGTTGTGACCAGACTGTTGGTACCTAACTCTATTTCTCCTGGGAGCAGTGGTCCAGTGTTTGTTAACTCAGTGTCCGCAGTGACTTCATTGAACAGAACTACCATGAATAACAAGAATTGACTGTATATTCAGGACCAGGGAAAGAATATATATATGTACAGCCCATATAGCAAATGTCTGTCTTCTTCAAAGAAAAAAAAAGTGAGATGATTCTTCAGTAGCTGGAGTAGTGGACTCTATACATTTATATCTCCTGTCAGAGCTCATTTTATTCTGCTGAGCTTTTTGGTGTCGAATATCATTTGACCTTGTGGCAAATATTAGTGAAAAACCCTAGAATGTATAAGGAAATTTTTATTAAATAGCCAGTTATTTATATGTTGACATTAGTAAAGAAAAGTTGACCTGCACATTCTCCATGTAACTAACCATACTTCAGATACTTTGATGTACATTGAATAGATCTGTATCTTGGTCCATATGATACTGAGCTTAAGATGTGATTTAAACATTATTTATAGGCTGTAGCTCTTTTTAAATTTTTTCATTCTTTCATCCCTTGCGTCAAGTTATATAAACACAATTCACATTGTAATGTCAAAATAAAAGGTAATAAATTCCAAATAAGATACATGCAGAGGAAAAGCTCTCACAGAATTGGCATCGAACATACAGAGGGAGACATGAATATGGGCTGCAGAAGGTAAGAAAGCAAAGAACACAGAGAGGGTGGTAGGTTTTTACTTTACATATTTCTGAATTGTTCCTTTTTTTTTTTTTTTAAAGTTTATTTGTTTTGAGAGAGATAGAGATCAGGGGAGGGGCAGAAAGAGAGGGAGAGAGAATCCCAAGCAGGCCCCATACTGCCAGCGTGGAGCCCCATGCAGGGCTCGAGCCCACAAATCGTGAGATTGTGACCTGAGCTGAAATCAAGAGTCGGATGCTTAACTGACTATGCTGCCTAGGTGCCCCTGAATTGTTCGGCTTTTTAAAGTACGTATGTTTCTTTAGAAGTTAAAATAAAAATGTACTTAAGACATAAATTAATTAAATTCTGTGAAGGGCACAGGAAAAGTTCCTAGATAGAGAGCCTGACAGCCTTGCTTAGACAAGGTGGTGAAGGCGAGTCTCTGCGTGAGTGGCCTTGCAGACTTGGCTACGCGTGGGAGCGCTCTGGGGAGCTTAGCGACATGCTGATGCCACGAAGGATGAGGTTTAATGGACTGGGGGCGGCCCAGGCATAGACATTTTAAAAGCTTACCTAGGAATTCAAATGTGTGAGCTAGAGTTGAACACCAGTACTCGATACATGGAACTATAATGTGTCTTAGGAATGGACTCTGGCCAACTTAAGGAGGCTCTCTGGGGGTTCATGCAGTTGATGAGGGTCTGGGGCACTCCAGGGCAGGGCTGT
Organism: Neofelis nebulosa; assembly: GCF_028018385.1. Taxonomy (NCBI): domain Eukaryota; kingdom Metazoa; phylum Chordata; class Mammalia; order Carnivora; family Felidae; genus Neofelis; species Neofelis nebulosa. The sequence continues at coordinate 53,649,828 of NC_080787.1, read as the reverse complement.
GGGAGCTGCAGAGGAAGAATCTGGTCAGGCACCTGGCACTGACCAGCAATTCCTACATTCCTGCCCAAGTTTCTGAGTCCAGGAGAAGGTATCTGATTGGCTGGTCTTCTGTCCAGGGGAGAGGGCCTGGCCTTGTCATCCCTCCAGGAGGAAGGTGGTCATCAGGGTAATCCCCAAACATGCATGTGTGCGTGTACACACATAAAACACACACAGCTGGGGAGAGGTGATGCCCTCAGGGAGCAGGGAGTGGATCCCGGTCAGCCAAAACCTCATGGAGGTCCACTCCACTCCATGAAGTTAAAAGATGGGTGTGTTTCCTGGATGAAACTGAATGGAGATTTGTGCCTAGAACATATGTAGTTTGGTAAATATACATATTTACCTAGAACATATGTAGTGTGTGCCTAGAACATATGTAGTTTGGTTTTGTGCCTGTCTGCCTGTCTTTCTCCTCTGTCTTCCCTTCTGCTTCCTCTGGCTTCCTCATCTTCCCTTGAGGGGATTTCAGCCTGAGAAGACAAAGCTTACTCGCAAAAGAAGTCATGGCGGACAGTATAGAGTCAGGCAGTTGGGTCACGGATGACCAGTGTGAGTAGAGTCAGGTACACGACCAACACGTCGTACACCGACGCCTGAGCCCTACTAATAACTCTCATCGCCACATCCCTAACAGCTGCCTACAGTGAGACACCACCGTGGCTGCAGTGGTGGGGGGCTTCATGACATCATGCGTTCAGCTGGTGTAGCAGCCAGATGGTGTCAAAGAAAAGCTGTGGGCGACAGAGAGGTGACAGAGGACCACCAACGTGACAGCACTGGGGCAGCTCCTGCTAAAGAGTGGGAACAGAACAGTTGAGTGAAGCAGGCCAGTGCAGACTCAGCTTTTGATTTTCCATCTTGTCCAGTGAGCAGTTACTGAGGCCTTCCTTGTGCATCTGGGTTAGTCCCTGTGTGCAGGGAGTGGCACCTGACAGGTAAAGGAATAGACAGAAAAGGTGGTGTGGTGGGGGGCGCAGCGGAAGAAAGCATTCCACTCTGAGCAGTTGGGGGGGGGGGCTTGGTGGAGAGCTATAGTTGAGCTGGACTATGATGGATAAATGAGATTCTGATCAATAGAATTTGGGGAGGGGGGGATGTAACAGAAGTAGGATACAAAATGAGAGGGGCTAAAACCCCCAAAAGGAAAAATAATGGGTACCACATTTTGGCTAAACCAGTGTCCCTCTGTTCTAAAGAAATACAGGCAATTGGGGGCACCTGGGTGGCTCAGTCACTTGAGCTTCTGATTTAGGCTCAGGTCACGATCTCACAGTTTGTGAGTTTGAGCCCCGCGTCTAGCTCTGGGCAGTCAGCCAGCAGCCTGCTTCGGGTCCTCAGTCCCCTCCTCTCTCTGCCCCTCCCCTGCTCATGCTCTCTCTCTCTCAAAAATAAATAATGAAAACATTTTTCACAAAAAGAAATATAGGCAATTGGACTAGAAGGGACATTGGGAACATCCTGAAAAAGGTTTTGTGGACCACAGTAATAAGATAGATTTGGGGATGGACGTGGGGGAAGACCTGTGGATTTGGATAGGGCTTTGTGTTTTCCAGAGCGCCTTCTTATCCCTAGTCTCATTTGACTTTTTCCCTGTGAGCATGACAGAACATGTCCAAGAAAACAGCACAAATACATGAGAAGGCTTGTGCATCGCTGTGTGCAGAGAGCAAATGACACCCCGCTGCAGAGGAGTGGGTCTCGGTGATGGGGAGAGTGGCCATGGACAGTCACCTCCCTCTGGGTGTGTTGGGAGTCCACCCGGGGAGGGTCTTGGTTCCACGCTACTTTCTGCCATGCCCAGTGTGTTTCCCCCACACCCATGGTGCAGCCTTCAAACCTTTCTATTTAGAGGAGAACCAGCAAGTCTTTATTGCTGAGGCGTATCCAGGGCCCCCCTCCTCACCTGGCCTCCTCCCCTGCTCCACAACAGTGTGGGTGGTACTTCTGAGCCCCAGCTGCACATCAGAAACATCTGGGGAGCCTTCAACCACACCCACAGTTGGGCCAGCGCTACCCAGATATTACAAGCTGGGATATTACAAATGTCCCTGATTTTTGTGGACAGGGAAACTGAGGCTCGGGTGTAAGGTTACACCTAGCAAATGGCCGAGGCAGCATTTGAACCCAGGTTGTTGATCCTTAAAGTCCAAGCTTTGAATCCCCACATTTTGTCATCTCTTCTCTGCAGGCTGAATTGCCAGGGTACTGATTTGGTTATTAATAACCAGGTGACAACCATAGATTTTTCACAACACAAGATTTTATTTAAAGGCAGCTTTCAAAATAAACAAGCCAGCAGTGGGGGGCATTATGTCTTGTCCCGTGTCCCACACACACTGGATGTGAAATTAGCAGCTGGAGTTCTCTGTTTCTGAAGCTCAGGTGTAGACTTTTGGGGCTGCTGTCCAGTGTGCCGTTAGCCTGTGCGCTGGGGGGAACCCCAGCTAGGTCTGAAGCTTCTTGAAGTCCGTGTCCTCATTTCCTGTTAGTTTCTGCAATCCAAAACGCCGGGTACCTAGAATGAACTTAATACATACTTGAATGAATGGCAGGCAGATTTGTACAGCCCTCGGCTGCCAAGCACAGCTTGTTTCTTTCCATCCTCAGTGGGTCCAAGTCTAGATACCGTGCAGGGCCCCACGCTGTCTTGTTGGGTTTTAGTGCAGGTATTGGGAGGCTTGTCATTAAAGGTAAACGGGGAAATAAACAGTGCAAACTCCTCCTTAGGTGAAACCCTTCATTGGACAGGTCTGTGGGTCCGAGATGCAAAAGGGGTGGGCCCTGGGGGCTGGTAGCAGGATCCACTTGTTTCTTTTGATGTGACCAAGAAACTAAATTGGAACATTTTCCCTTTATTTTACAGGTCACCGCCAAGACTGCCTTCCTATTTATTTTACCTCAGTATAACGTTAGCGTGCCTACAGCAGGTAAGGAAAGCACTAGTCTCTGTCTCTCCCTGGCCCTGTTAACTCTGAAGGACTTGGACTTTTCAGATATTGAAGCTCAGCATCCACCATTGTAGGACCGTTAAGATGCAGCTGCAGGCCACGCACAGCCCTCGGCCTGTGGCTCTGCAATCTTGGGGTTCTCGGGTCCCCCACCACCAGGAAGCAGGCATTGCACCTCCCTTTCAGTTGCAAAGCCCTGGGTGTCCTCTCGGTGAAGAAAGGGGAAATTTTTGTTTGCTGAATCTACTTCTTTCTTCAGTAATACAGAGATGAATTGACTTGACTTTAAGGTGAGATTCTCTTCTTTGCCTAGCTGAAGGACTCTGGGGGCAAATCCCTTAACCCATGGCATACAGAGGATGTAGTTTCTGTAGCCAGACTCTGGGGAAATCACGCTTCGGGGGCAGCCAAATCAATTCCTTCACCTGAGGATCAAAGTGAGAGACACTAGCAGGAGAGCAGGAAAACCCAATGCTGGTGAAGGAAGAGATAGGAAACACCGTGGCCAGCAGACACGGCAAACGCTCGCTCGTCCCAAGGCACACCCCAGCCCTGGTGGGCACAGTGGATTGTCTTGCTCAGTGCCACGTGGTCCAAGGTCAGGTTCTGCCTTCTCTACTCCTGTGTCCCTCCCGCTTTTTTTTTTTAATTGTAGTATAGTTGAGACACCATGTTACACTACCTATTCCTGTCTCTTGAAAATCCTAATAACTAACACACTGCTAGATCCGGTGGTACTTACCATTTACTAATTTAAATTTTTTAGCTTTTTTTCTGGTTTTAAAAACGTTGTGCTAAATTTAACATAACATACAATTTACCATCTTAACCCTGTTTAAGTGTACAGTTCAGGGGCACTAAGCACATTCACACTGTTGTGCAACCATCACCACCACCCATCTTGCAAAACTGAAACTCTGTACCCATTAAACAGTAACTCCACACTCCACCCCCCACCCCTTCCCTGCAACCCCTGGCAACTCCCATGCTACTTCCTGTCTCTATGAAGTTGACTATTCTAGGTACCTTATGTAAGTGGAATCATATAGTTTTTGTCTTTTTGTGACTGGTTAAAATTCCTTGTATGGAAACATATTTCAAAATGACTCCCAGAGGAAATTTATAAAATGCGGATAAACACAGGAAGGTAAAAATCACCTGACACCACCACCTACCCGACCACTACAGTTAAGGAATATTGATTCTTAACCCAGTTTTTTGCTTTCAGCATATGATGAACCTTTTTTCCAAGCCATTAATTAATTATGATTCTATTCGATAAGATATTTTGAAAAGCTGCAGAGACTTTCTCCTTCCTTCCTTCCTTCCTTCCTTCCTTCCTTCCTTCCTTCCTTCCTTCCTTTCTTTCTTTTCTTTCGAGAGGGAGTGTGAGTGGGGGGCTCAGTGTGGAAAGCAGCACAGGGCTCGATCCCATGACCCTGGGATCATGACCTGAGCCAAAATCAAAAGTTGGACGCTCAACCAACTGAGCCCCACCTAGGCACCCTCGCAAATTATTCTTAGTAGGGATTACCACAAATTATCCTTCAACCCCGTATTACTGAATATTTAAGCTTCCAGTTTCTGTTGTAAACAGAGCTACAGTAAACATTCTTGGGACTAAATTTTTACATGCATTTGTGATTATTTTCTCAGGATGAATTCCTATTACTGGAATTTCTGGGCCAAGTCTATGTACATTTTTTTTTTTTTTTTTTTTTTTATTTTATTTTTTTTTCAACGGTTTTTATTTATTTTTGGGACAGAGAGAGACAGAGCATGAACGGGGGAGGGGCAGAGAGAGAGGGAGACACAGAATCGGAAACAGGCTCCAGGCTCCGAGCCATCAGCCCAGAGCCTGACGCGGGGCTCGAACTCACGGACCGCGAGATCGTGACCTGGCTGAAGTCGGACGCTTAACCGACTGCGCCACCCAGGCGCCCCTAGTCTATGTACATTTTAAAGGTTGTAGGTTGTGTATTTGCATTGCCAAAATGCCCTCGGTCATCTAATTCTAATGACCCATAAGTCCTATTTTTTCTTTTTTTTTTCCAAATATAAAATGGACAGCCTTTTTCTTTTTTGTTAATGTCAGAATGCCAATTTATTAATTTATAAAGAGAGATCCAGCTATCAAATGCTGTGTTGGTATTTTCATCACATTTCTCCCTGAAGTCCATTTATATGGGCTGCCAGATCACAACCCAACACTGCTTTATTAATTTACCATGAGAAAGTATTGTCCTGGGGACTACAACAGCTGATGTGCATGTGACCAGGGTATGCTTTTATTATAGAAAAGACCTCGGAGATACTTCGGGTTCAGTTCCAGACCACTGTCATAAAATGAGTATCGCAGTAAAGCAAATCAGATGAACTTTTTGGTTTCCTGGTGCATATAATCGTTGTGTTTCCACTATACTGTAGCCTGTTAAGTGTGCAGTAGCATTATGTCTAAAAAGCAGCGTACCTACCTCAAGTAAAAAATAGTGTATTGCTGCAAAATGCTAACCATCATCTGAGCTTTCAGCGACTTGCAATCACTGATCATGGATGACAGTAGCAAACATAATAATGAAAACCTTTGAAGTATTTTGAGAATTGCCAAAATGTGACACACAAACCAGTGAGCAAATGCTGTTGGAAAAATGGCGCCAGTTCACTTGCTGGACCCAGGACTTCCATAAGCCTTCAGTTTGTGAAAAATGCAGTGTCTGCAAAGTGCAATAAAATGAGATATGCCTGTGTTTATAAAGCTCGAGCATGATCAGAGGGTTGATTTTTGAGTTTGAAACTTTCCCAGAGAAATTAGCAGACAAGTGATATCCTAAAAGAATCCATCTCCAGCTGGGATGAGAAGGTAGACTGCATGCTCCAGGGCTGAACTTGGAGCCTCTGAGCATACAGACCTTCCTGGCAGGATTTGGAAGTATGCCGCTATTGATCATAGCATGCTCTCATTCATTTGTTTTAAATAATTAATTAATTGATCAATCCCCACAAATGTTTGTGTGCCTCCTGAGCTCCAAGCCCTGGGTGTTAAGGAGTTTCTAAAACATGTCTGATTTCTTTCTTTCTTTTAAGAAATGGCTATTTTAAATTTTTATTAAGAAACAGTCTGGGAGGGGTACGACTTCTTTATAGATGAACATAGAGGTAAGAATTACATCTGAGTTCTTGGAAACTATGAACAAGCAAGAAGAGAGTGAAGTGAAATAAAGGTTGTCGTTTTTACTTTTATTTTTAATTTTTCAATTGTTTTATTTGAGTACAGTTGACACACAATGTTACGTTAGTTTCAGGTGTACGACTTTGTGATTCCACAAGTTTATATATTATGCTATGCCCATCACAAGTGTAGCTATCATCTATCACCGTACAACGTTATTACAGTACCATTGACTGACTGTATTTTCTGTGCTGTACCTTTTACTCCTGTGACTTATTCATTAAATAACTGGAAGCCTTTATCTCCCACTTCCCTTCACCCATTCTGCCTATACTCTTCCCTTCTCCACTCTGGTGACCATCATATGAAATTTGTCTCTCTCTGACTTATTTCACTTTGCATAGTACCCTCTAGGTCCGTCCTTATTGTCATAAATGGCAAGATCTCATCCTTTTAAAAAAAAAAAGTTTATTTTGAGAGAGAGTGAGCGAGCACAAGCAGGGGAGGGGCAGAGAGAGAGGAAGAGAGAGAATCCCAAGCAGCCTCCATGTTCAGTGCAGAGCCTGATGCGAGGCTTGATCCCACAACTGTGAGATCATGACCCGAGCCAACATCAAGAGTTGGACACTCGACTGACTTAGCCACCCAGGCACCCCTGAGATCTCATCCTTTTTTTTTTTTCATGACTGTGTAATATTCTGTTCTCTCTGTATATTGGTTATGTACATACACATATGTTTATATATGACATCTTCCTTGTCTATTCATCTATTGATGACCACTTTGGTTGCTCCCATGTTTTGGCTATTGTACATAATGCTGTAATAAACATAGGGATGCATATATCTTTTTGAATGAGTGTTTTCACTTTCTTTGGGCAAATATCGAGTAGAATTATTGGACCATATAGTATTTCTATTTTTAATTTTTTGAGGAACCTCCATGCTGTTTTCCACAGTGGTTGCATCAATTTACATTCCCACCAATAAGGCACAAGTGTTCCCTTATTCACCATATTCTCACCAACACTTGTTATTGTTTTGTCTGATTCTAGCCATTCTGACAAGTGTGAGGTATTCTCTCATTGTTTTGATTTGCATTTCTCTGATAGTGATGTTGACCTACTTTTTACATGTCTGGTGTGCATCTGTCTATATTCTTTGGAAACATGTCTGTTCAGGTTCTCTACCGATTTTTAATTGGATTATTTGGTTTTTTGGCATGGAGGTGTAGGAGTTCTTTATATATTTTGGATATTAATCCCTTACAAGATTTATTACTCGCAAATACCTTTCCCCATTCTGTAGGTTGCCTTTTCATTTTGTTGACTGTTTCCTTTGGTGTGCAGAAGCTTTTTATATTGGTATAGTCCCAATAGTTTGCTTTTGCTTTTGTTTGCCTTGCCTTAGGAGACATATCTAGAAAAATACTGCTATAGCTGATGGTGGAGAAATTACTGCCTGTGTTCTCTTCTAGGATTTTTATGGCTTTGGGTGTCACCTTTAAGTCTTTAATCCATTTTAAGTTTATTTTTGTGTGTGGTGTAAGAAAGTGGTCCAATTTCATTCTTTTGCATGTAGCTGTCCAGTTTTCCCAGCACCATTTATTGAAGAGACTGTCTTTCCCCCAATTGTATATTCTTGCCTCCTTTGTCATAGATGAATTGGCCATGTAAGTGTGAGTTTATTTCTGGGTTCTCTATTCTGTTCCATTGATCTTTGTGTCTATTTTTGTGTACAAAACATGTCTGATTTCTGACTCATGGAGCTCACCATTTATTAGGGAGGGATAGATAATAAACAAGTAAACAATAAAAAATTATGGTTGTGGTAGGGGTGGTGAAGGGAATAGACAGGCTTATGTTATAAAGAAAAATGAAAAAGTAAGGACAGAAGATGCTGCTGAGAAGCTGATGTTAGAGCCGAGTATGTGTGGCCAGTTGTGTTGGGACACAGGGAGAGGGTCCAGGCAGAAGAAAGAACGTTCCAGACATAGGGATTAGCATGTGCAGAGGCCTCAAGTGAGAAACAAATATCTTGGCCCATTCTGGTGACTGAGCGAAGGCCAGTGTGGCAGGAGCCAGCTGGGTTTGGCATTTTTCTTGGGTGCGGTTATTGAATTCTGCTCCTGGCCTGCCCCTCCGGGCCACAACGAGGCCTGGGTAAAGGTGAAGGTCCATTAGAATCCATTCTGAATTGAGGAGGTTTCAGTTACTTTGGAAAGAGAGGATAAAGTATTGTTAAATAGCGTATCTTTTGTTTAAATCTTGCCTTTTGGGGTTATACGAAATATGACAAGCAAATAATCAAGAGAGGCAATGAAATCAGAATAGCCTGCTTAATTTTGCATTGGCCTCTTTAGTCACCAGCTCGGTGTGGTCATGTTTGGTTTGTAAGTACAGGAGGAAAGCAGACTTCTCATGGGAAAACAGCGGTTCACAATAACGGGTCTGTTGAGGTTGCAAGTTTTAGAACACTCCTCCCAAATGTCTTTAAGACTGAGGGTGCTTGGGAACGTATCCTTTTTGTGTAACCTGGGTAAGGGTTTCTTATTTCTAAGGTTTCTTTAAATCGTGTGTAACTTGCTCAATTCGACATTTAAGTTTGAATTTTAGTAGGGCAGTGGCTGTGTTCACACAAAGCAGCCTACTATTTCTGAATCCCAGTGTCTTCCCTCAGCTGAAGTTTTCAAGTTTGACAGAAAATAGCTAATGGTAATGTTGATGGGTTTCTCGTCTCTGTCCTCTCTTCCCTTCCTCCCAGCTGCCAGCATCTGCTCATGGGGCTGAGGTCACAAAAGTGCCACAAACTGAGTGGCTTAACAACAGAAATTTATTGTCTCACAGTTCTGGAGGCAAGAAGTCCAAGATCAAGGCATCAGGAGGGCCACGCTCCCTCTGCTCCAGCCCTCGGTCCTGAAGCTCGTGGCATCAGAATGCCAGTCTTCATATGGCATTTGCTCTGCGTGCATGTCAGTCTCTGCATCCGCATTTCCCCCTTTTATAAGGACATCAGTCATATTAGATTAAGGGCATTCTACTCCACTATGACCTCATCTTAACTAATTGCAGCTGCTACTGATTCTATTTCCAAATAAGGTCACATTCTGAAGTGCTGGGGTTAGGACTTCCAACATAGGAGTTTGCGGGGATGCAATTCAACTAATAATACCAGCCCTCCATGTATGATTTTGTCACATTGTAATGAGCTGGTTGAGAAGATTAAGCCGTGTTCAGAGAGGTGAACTAAAGAGGAGATGGGCATTCTTGTTGCCGTAGTAAGTTGTGCATCCTGGTGAAACGCCTGCCATGCTGGCTTCCTCGTGTTTTTCTTTAACGTCGACAGCAGTGAAGCAGAGAGTGCTCCTTGTTACCAAATCCCTACTGTCCTTATTCCCATTTTGCTACCGTTAGGGTTGCCAGACTTAGCAAACAAAAATCCAGGACTGCCAGTTAAACTTGAGTTTCAGATAAACAGTGAATACTTTCTTTTTCAGTATGAGTATATCCCAGATTGTGTATGGGACATAATTATACTAGAAAATTATTCTTTATCTGTCTGAAATTTAAGTTGAACTGGTCGTCTTGTATTTTATCTGGCAACTACGTGCCAGTACCCCGTGGCAAGGAATAAGATGTCTGGTTTCTGGTCGTACCATTAGACACTGAGTCTTCTTTCTCATTAAAATACCACAGAGCGTAATGTTGTGGCCAGAAATATACAGAACATAAAGGCTCAGGAAAAGATGTTTGATTCTTTACGCAGACCCAAGGCCTGCTGGCTTTCTGTCTGATCTAGAACAGGTGACCGCAAATGGGCTGAGCATTTACAAGGTTATTTTGGGCTTTGCCACTGATTTGCAGAATGACCCAAGGCCTGCTGGCTTTCCGTCTGATCTAGAACAGGTGACCGCAAATGGGCTGAGCATTTACAAGGTTGTTTTGGGCTTTTCCACTGATTTGCTGAATGACCCAAGGCCTGCTGGCTTTCCTGCTGGTCTAGAACAGGTGACCCCAAATGGGCTGAGCATTTATAAGGTTGTCTTGGGTTGTGCCACTGAACTGCTGAATTATCTTGGGCGGATCACGTAACATTTGTTGTCTCCATCCTTGATCTGCAAAATCGAGAGCTATGGTCATGCTCTCAATCTCAAGTGTTTCCTGAATACAGGAAGCCCTGAGAGTCTTCTTAAGTGCTTGCCACTCAAATGATCCACGGACCCACACTGTTCACATCACTTGAGAACTTGTTAGACATGCAGGCTCCCCGGGCCCTGCCACACACCTGCATCAGATCTTGCTTTTTAAGGAGATCCACAGGTGATTCCTGTGAAGACTAAAAGCGCTGTTCTAAGTGCCCTGCGTAAAAAGCACCAGGCAGACTTTCAAACGACCCTTTGCTTCCATCCTTGAAGGTAAGACAGGGAAACTTGCTAAATCCTGTGAATCATTTGCATTTTTCTGTTCTCTTCCAATTTTGGTTTTTCTAGAACTCTTTGGTCTGAGGAGTGGAGGGGGGTGAACAGTATCATGGGCTGGATTTGGTTTCAAGCTGGGCTGTAGCTCCCTGAGAAGTCATGGCCATGTTTGGGGCGCCCCCTGCGTGGGCAGGGGTTGTGGTAGCTCTGACGTTCCCGAGCCTGTTGCTGTGCCCCTAGGACTAAATCACCGAGGGTGAGGGCTTCTTTGAGAGAAAGGTTTGTTTTGTGGTCCTCAAAGGTGACAAGGACACATCCCTGGCATTCTTGTCCTCACTGCTTTATTGCCACCAGTTGCTGTGCAGCTTTTTGCAGGGAGAGATGCAAAGACCAGGGACCTCCCATAAGATAGCCTGGCCGTGTTCTCCCAACCCCTGGTAGGATGAGACATTCTGCCCCATCAAAACAACCTCAGACAGATGGTTTGCAAGCTTCATTCAGCTGAAGGCCTTTGTCCAGGGCTTGGAGTGGGGTTTGTTCCCTGGGCTGCGTGGCAGGAATTAGTCTTGTCTTCTGCTTGTTCCATGGACTTGAAACTGGCATCGCATATCAGACTGAGTGCCTCTTTGTAAGATAATCTTGTGGGGGACAAAAGGGAAGAGATGGGTGGGAAGCAGTGGCTCTGGGCAGAGAAAGCTGCCCAATGTAGCTGGAGGGTACTGGAGGCTCGCCTGGCCTGGCCCCATCCTTTTCCTGCTGAGGGAGCTGAGACACACAGACATTCCCAGGGGCACACCGAGGCTGGGCTGCTCACACCCCATGCAGCACTGGTCCAGACAAGCCAGAGGAAGGCTGGGTTTACCAAATGGGGCAGCGGAGAGAGGGCAAACCCAACCAGGGAGGCAGAGACCTAGCTCTGTCCTGGCCCCATGGTCAAAGCAGCTGCCAAGGTTCCCTTTGGCCCTGAGGTCTTGTCTGTATGAGTAAGAGAAAATAAACCACAGCCCCCGGTGTCCCTGGCCTTATTGGTCAGCCATCTGAAAGACAGTGAGGGGCCTCTAACCCAGGACTGATAGCCAGCCCCAAACCTGTTTTTTGTTTTTTGTTTTTGTTTTTTTTTTTTTCCCCAGTGAACTGAAACATGTTAAACTTGCTGCCTCACTCTGTTTGGTCTGTTCAAACAGAATAGCATAGAAGGTGGCCTCTAAACAAGAGAAACTTATTTCTCCCAGGTCTGGAGCCTAGAAGCCTGAGATCTGAGTGCCAGCATGTTCGGGTGAGGGCCCTCTTCCAGTCACAAACGTCTTGTTGTGTCCTGATAGGGGGTGGGGGGCAGGGAGCTATGTGAGTTCCCTTCTAAGGCCCCAGTCCCATACATGAAGGCTTCGCCTCATTCCCTAATAATAAGCGACTCCCAAAGGCCCCCACCTGTAACACCTTCACCTTGGCGTTAGGACCCCAACGTGTGAATTTGGGCCTGATCCATTCAGAACAGGACAGGTATTATCTTAGCATAACAGTTGTGTAGAAAAGTGGACACAACGTAAGTGGTCAGCTCAGTGAATTTCCACAAAGGGAAAACAGCATCTCAGAGGTGACCCCCTTCCAGCCTAAACTTGGTTTAATCCAATTCCCTGCCACAGCCCAGAGGATTCCTCCCCTTCTGGGTACAGTTCCAGAGGTTTAAGTAAGTGGAGCCCGAGTTGCTGTGGCTAATTGTTCACCAGCCGGAAGCCTGGCAATGGCATCTTTGACCTGCAGCCTCCCACTGTCTTTTCTCCCATCCTCCTAGTTTCTTCTCCTCGTGAGTTGTCTTGTTCTTTCCCTTCCCTCCAACACACCCTCTGATCCAGACCCTGCCCCGCGTTTTCACTTCTGCACATTCCTGGCCTTCCCAATCAAATCCCTTCTTCTGTCTAGCTAGGATAATTGTTTTCTTATTCAGTTCTTACTGAAATAATTTTTGTTCCTAATTTAACAATGAACTTGTTGACATTGTTATTTTTACCCAGAGGGAGAAAAAAGCAGTGATTTTAGATTTTTCTTTTTTCTTTTTCTTTTTCTTTTTTTCTTTTTTTTTTTTGCATGGGATCCTTGTGGAGTTATTTTTCCTTTATGGCTCTCAATGAAGTTTTCTCTTGAAGTTCATGCTTTCCCTCCCTGTAGGCATTCTCCACGTGCTGCATTGTTGTCTGCCCAGGTGAGTTGTGTATAGAAGCCTCATGTGTGTAAACTGCAGTGTGTAAACTGCTGAGTGTGTGCTTGGCACCTAGGACTTACTATTTTATTTCTTTCCCGAAGGCCCGGGGAGGGTTATAGCTTTATTAAAAAAAAAAAAAAAAAAATGATACATCAAGAAAACGAGTCACAAGTTAGGCCCTTTATTTCCAAATTCTCTTTAATGCTTCTCTCATTTTTGCTGCATCTTTTTACATCATGAAAGTATCCTTTCCTTATCTTTCTATCTTACTAGAAAATTGTTGAAAATCTATCTCAAGCCATACAAGATGGGGATAAAATGGTAACCTTGAAGATCCTCGGGCAGATCTTTAATTTTGTGGGCAGGGGCGGGGTTGGGGTCTATGTGAGGAAGGATTGTATAAGGGTATGTATTTCTCTAGTGCTGCCATGGCAAAATACTACAGACCAAGTGGCTTAAGGAACAGAAATTTATTGTCTCACAGCTCCGGAGGCTAGAAGTTCCAAAATCAAAGTGTCGGCAGGTTGGCTTGCTTGAGGGCTCTGAGCCACGATCTGTTCCAGGCCTCTGTCCTTGGCGTGTAGACGGCCATCCTCTTTGTATGTGTCTCTGTGTCCGGATCCATCCCCCCACCCCTTTTTTCTAAGATTTTTTTTTAACGTTTATTTATTTTTGAGAGCGAGACAAAGTGCACAAGCAGGGGAGGGGCGGAGAGAGAGGGAGATAAAGGACCAAAGTAGGGTTTGTGCTGATGGCAGAGAGCCCAATGCAGGGCTCAAACTTGTGAATTTTGAGATCATGACCTGAGCCAAAGTTGGATGCTTAACCAACTGAGCAACCCAGGTGCCTCCAGATTTCCCCTTTTTGTAAGGACACCAGTCACATTGGATTAGGGTACACCCTAACGTTCTCATTTTAACTTGATGACCTCTGTAAAGACCCCGTGTCCCAATGAGGTCACATTGTGAGGTGGTAAGGGTTAGGACTTCAACATAATCATTTTTGGCAGGAGGGTGAGGGGAGCCACATTTCGGCCCATACCAGCTGAGTGCATGTGAGAACCATGGTGATGCTTATAGTTTGGGAGGTCAGCGGCGGTGTGACCTGGCGGCCTGGCCACACAGGGTGAGATTGGAGATCAGAATGTTGCCCTGTGAGGCATGGGCCCCATGCCTGTCCTCAACCCCACTCTTCCCCTGGCACCTCGGCGTGCCATTGTTTATATTAGCATGGCCTTCGGGGAGTCAGAAAGCAAGGAGGCCTCGGAATAAACGATGGGCCTCAGCCCCTGTCATTGGCAGCATGTTTGGGGTCTTAGCCCACTCCTAACTAACTCCCACCTCTTAACCTCAGCTGCCCTGTCTGTAAAATGGGTATAATACTCAGGATTCCTGGGAGAGGTGAATGATGCCGCTTACAAGATGTGTTCACTACAGTGCCAGGCACAGAGCACATGCTCAATAAGTGGCTTATGGTTGTTTGTATTCCTTATCCTAAATAAGCACCCTGATGGGAGTACTTTGTATGTGGTACATGGTGACAGTTATGTTCTTTTAGCTTCTGGTTCTGAAAGAAGTGGTCAGAATGATCTCCTCTTTTGGTGTAGCACTTTATAAGTCCGTTATCTACTTGATCCTTAGAGCTTTGTGAGAAGAGGTAGATGGCATTAACCTCATTGTCCCAAAGGAGTAACTGAGGGCAGAGAGACCCTGGATCACACCCACCCTGGTGGGCGAGTGGCAACATTAGAAATGAGCTTCAGGTCTTTTCATGCTTTGTCTGGGTCCCTGTGGTAAAAAAAAAAAAAGGGGGGGGGGGAGAGACAGCGAGGTGGGAAAAATGGATACTTTTTAGTTTTATTTGTACAAAGCGGAAGAATTATTTTTTGAGTAGGAAATACACTCACATGTCCAAAAATTCAGTCTTGTTCTCACCCTGAACTCTCTTCCTTTGACACTCGCATCCCCTGTGGATAATCCCTGTTGTTTCCTGTGTGCCCTTCCTGGATTTATCCCCCGCCTTCCACTGTTGCTTTATGCAGACACAAATACACATATTTCTTTTCTTCTCTTTTTTATGTAATTGGTAGAATACTGTACTGTTCTGGGCCTAACTTTTTTCCCCACTAAGTAATGTATGCTGGATATCCTTTTATGTCAATGGGTAGAGAGCTTCATCATTTTCGTCACAAACTTTATTGAGGTATAGCACCTGCAGTGAAACATACGTGTTCTTGAGGGTACGGCCGGTGAATTTGTACATAGATGTGCACCCACGCCACCATCACCTACAGCAGGATACAGCACTCCCAGCCATTACCCCCTCCCAAAGCAACCATGGGTCTGCTTTCTAAATCTCCTGATTGGTTTTCCCTGTTTCTGATCTTTGTTTCTCTCTGATTTTTTTTTTCTTTTTTTAATTTTTATTTCTTTTTGAGAGCACGCACAAGCTGGAGAGGGGCAGGGAGAAAGGGGTACAGAGGATCCAAAGCGTGCTCTTCACTGACAGCAGAGAGCCCGATGCGGGGCTTGAACTCTGTGCATGATGAGATAATGACCTAAACTGAAGTCGGACGCTTAACCAATGGAGTCACTCAGGCGTCCCCTCTCTGATTTTAAAAAACAGACCCATTGTTTATATCAGCACTTCTTTTTAAAAAAAATTTTTTTTAATGTTTTATTTATTTTTTGAGACAGAGACAGAGCATGAGCAAGGGAGGGACAGAGAGAGAGGGAGACACAGAATCTGAAGCAGGCTCCAGGCTCTGAGCTGTCAGCACAGAGCCCGACGAGGGACTCAAACTCACGAACCGTGAGATCATGACCTGAGCCGAAGTCAGACGCTTAACCGACTGAACCGCCCGGGTGCCCCATACCAGCACTTCTTAAATGTTAGCATGCATCAGAATCACATGGAGATGTCATTAAGCATGGAGTCCTGGGCCATCCCGAGTTTCTGATCCAGCAGGCCTGGGGTAGATCCACAACAGCCCGTGTTTCCAAGCCCGTAGGTGATGCCATTGCTGTTGGTCCACAGCCACACTTTGCATAGCCCCAGTGTATTAGAACTATGGGCTATGTAACCTGCCCCTGATAGATGAAAACAACTTGGATTGCTTCCATTAGTTTATTGTTCAAAACAGTGCTGCCGTGCATAACCTCATCACATGTCATTGTGAACGTGGCAGGTATTACCACAAGATAAATTCCCAGAAGTGCAGCCGCCACATCAAAGGGTTGATGCGCTTGTAATCTCAATAGAAATTGCCAAATTGCCCTTCCAAAGGGGTGGTCCATTTTGCACCCCCATCAGTGGTGTGTGAAGGAGAGGTTTCTCCACAGCCTCAGCGAGAGTATGTTGTCAAGCTGTGGATCTTTGCCAATGTGATGGGTATGAAATGGCAGCTCATTGTAGTTTTTATTTGCATTTCCTTTCTGTGTAAGGTGGAGCATCTTTTAAATTTTTTCTGTAAATTGTTCGTATCCTTTGCCCATTTTTCTTTTGGATTTTTGATCTTTTTATTATCAAGTGTTTTACATATTAGCAAGCTTAGTCCTTTGTTTATGATCTGAATTATAAATATTTCCCCCTTAAGTGATCATTTCCCTTTTGATTTTGCTTGTGGTGGTTTTTTTTTTTTTTTTTTTCCCGTATCTGAGTTCTTTTAGACGTCACACTAACATGGAAACAGAGTTGGCTATAAGCACAGAAACTAACAGAAAGTACATCTTATAAACCGAGATATGCAGGCATTAGGAAAGGAACCAGGAGCAAAGACGCAGCCAGGATGGGCAGTGATGCTCTTTGAGCAACCAGTTTTTCACACAAAGGCTAGAAGTCTCGTTGGCAGGTGCCCAGACTCCAAGGATCTAAGAGGTGGATGGGATGGCTACAGACAGCCACCAACCAGCTCAAGTCGTGGGAGGAGGGCCGAGACCGCACAGTAGTACCCGGACGGGATGGGAACATGTGAGGCAGACCAGAGAAGCTGCTTACAGGTGACACCAGAGGAAACAGGAATGTATCTCTTAGTCATAGGAAGCAAAGCAGGATGTCCATAAGAATGTTACTCCCGTAAAGGGGCAGCTGCTGACTGAGGCTGTTGGTCAAAACAGCCAAGGCTGTTATTGATTACTGTAGCTTTCTTTTTAAACTGTGATCAGAGATCAGCCAAGCAGATGCCACTTTGGATGAGGGCTGAGTAACTCATCTACAGTTGGAAGATCATTACTGAAGGTACTTTCTTCTAAAGCTAGAGTAATGCCTACAGAAGGGCATATCGACATACTCCATGGGGGTGTGTAGGAAGGAGACTCCCAGGATGTTCCTATTGGAAAGTTGCAGGGGTCATGTTGCCTGGGGGTTACACACTGGTGGCCCATGGTCACCATGGCCCGGCAGGTCCATTTTTTCTGGTCAGTCTGGTGTTGGCCCATAAAGTGTTTTTTAAAATTTTGAATTTGTGCGCAGTGTCTTTAAATCAAGTGATTTCATGTAAAGATCTCTTTCTTTGCTTCTGGAATATCGAGAATCTGGACACACTGGGCTGTATCCCTCCCACAGCCTCCGTATCTGAGGAGCGACTTCCCCACTCCTTCTTCTCCCCCCGGGGGACACACGCTGTGCAGTTTCCCACAGTTACCGACTCCCCTCCAGTGTGTCCCTGACAGCTTGACTACCTGTCAGTAACTGTGTGTTCCACTTTTAACTGTTCTTTTAGTAAGGTGGAGAAAGAAGAACGTGTCCCTCTCTCAAAGCAGAAATGTGAATGATAGACCAAGAAGGTGCGATGGTTGAAGGAAGTCAGTTGGAAGCGTACTGTGGACGTGCAGATATTCCCTGGGTAACCAGCAGACCTCTGTGCCGAAAGGTTTTAGCTTACCACACCCAGACTGCTTTGCTCGTTTGGGTTACCCACCTGGTACCTGTCGGCATTTTGCTGCAACTCACAACCAGGGTGGCCTCCCTGGTCTAATAGCTCAGAGATGTGTTGCAAGTTACTTTTCAGAAAAAATTATACTAGGTTTCTGCCAAACCATTGCCAGCCTTTTTGAGAGCTCATGCAAGACAGGGGCAGTGCTTGAAGAGCAAGAACTCCAGCCTGGGTCCTGAGAGGGTTTGTATTAGAATTAGTGAGCAACCAAAAAAAAAAAAAAAAAAAAAGAAAAAGAAAAATCTGCCAGAAACAGGGACTTGTTTATAGCCTCCTGTAAGAATACTTTGTGTTCACAAAGTATCCACCCAGCCTCCATGGCTCTGTGGAGAGCAGAAAGGGCCAAACCAGTTCACTTGCCTGCTTTGATCAAAAGTAGGAAAGTAGCAGATAAGGGGAAAGCACCAGAGATCATGTGTATGAACCAGAGCATGTCTTCTCAGTATTTGTGGATGCTGCTACCCGTTATGATTGTAGGCGAAAGACCTCAAAGGAGCAGATTATCACCAGTAAGGATGTGGGGCAAGGGGAGGGTGTCAGTGGCTTGTGTTGACCCTGAGGTGGCATTGGGGGGCTGGGCTGGGGTGCGGAAGCCCCTGGGGGACCTGAGGATGGCCAGTATCCCTTACCTCTCTCAACCCCGTGTTGTCAGCTGCTCTCCTTGCCCATTGAGAACCACTCCCTATGGCTGGCCCATCCCCCACCTCTATGTGGACTTGTCCTCTCCCCATCACTGTGCCACCATCCGAGTGCAGGGCACCGACTGCACTGGGCACTGTGCTCAGGTCCCTCAGAGCGAGGCTTCTGCTCCCTCTTATTCCCCCTCAGCCTTCAGTCCACCTCAGAGCACTTCTCACACGTGGCCACTGGTGGTTGTTTTTTTTTTTTTTTTAATTTAAATATATAGAAGATGAAATTTGTGATCTTTACCATTTCTAAGTGTTCAGTAGCTGTTAAATGCATTCACATTGTCCTGCAAGTGGTCTCCAGAATCCTATTCATCTTGCAAAACTGCAACTTTGTAGCTATTATACAGCAACGCCCCATTCCCTCCACAGCCCCCACCTAGCATTCTGGTTTGTGCCTATGATTTTGACTACTTCTACCTTATAGGATGGAATCATCCAGTATGTCTTTTGTGATTGGCCTGTTTCACTTAGTATGATATCCTGTAGGTTGATCTGTGCTGTAGCATGTGACAGGATTTCCTTCCTTTTTAAGGCTGAATAGTGTTCTGTTGTATGTGTATACCACATTTTGTTTATCCATCCGTCAATAGACATTGGGGTCGTTTCCACCTTTGGCTATTGCGAAAAATGCTGCTGTGAACATGGGTGTACAAATATTTCTTTGAGATCCTGCTTTCAGTTGTTTTGAGTATATACTCAAAAGTGGAATTGCAGAATCACGTGGTGACTCCATTTTTAATTTTTTTAAAGGGAATATAGTTGACATACAATGTTGTAATAGTTTCTGGTGTGCAACAAACATAGCGAGTTGACATTACACTGTGCTCATCACCAAAAGTGTAGTTACTGTCACCATATGACATTATTACAGCATCACTGACTAGACTCCCTATACTGGACTTGTCATCTCCATGGGTTACTTTTAACTAGTAGTGTAGGCTTCTTAATCCCCTTCACTTATTTCACTCATCACCTACCCCCACTGTCTGGCAACCAGCCATCTGTTCTCTCTATATAGGAGTCTGTTTCTGTTTTGTTTTTTACATGCCACATAGAAGTGAAATCATAAGGCATTTATATTTCTCGGACTTACTTTACTTGGCATAATACCCTGTAGGTCCATCCATGTTGTCTTGAATGGCAAGATCTCCTTCATTTTTATGGCTGAATAATATCCCATTATATACATGTATATACCACATCTTCTTTATCAGTGGACACTTAGGTTGCTTCCATAATGTGGCTATTGTTAATAATGCTGCAGTAAACATAGGGGTGCATACATCTTTTCGAATGAGTGTTTTCATTTTATTTGGGTAAATACCCAGTAGTAGAATTGCTGGATTGTATGGTATTTCTATTTTTAATTTTTTGGGGGGAAACTCCATACTGTTTTCCACAGTGGTTGGACCAATTTACATCCCCACCAACAGTGCACAGGGGTTCCCTATTCTCCACATTCTCACCAACAATTGTTATTTCTTGTCTGATTCTAGCCATTCTGACAGGTGTGAGGTATTCTCTCATTGTAGTTTTGATTTGCATTTCCCAGATGATTAGTGATGTTGAACATGTTTTCATGTGTGTTGGCCATCTGTATGTCTTCTTTGGAAACCTGTCTATTCAGGTCTTGTGCTCATTTTTAATCAGATTATTATTGTGTGTGTGTTGACTTGTATAAATTCTTTATATATTTTGCATATTAACCCTTTATTAGATCACTTGCAAATAATCTCCTTCCAGTTTGTAGGTTGCCTTTTTGTTTTGTTGATGGTTTCCTTTGCTGTGCAAAACCTTTTTATTTTGGCGTAGGCCCAATAGTTTATTTTTGCTTTTGTTTCCCTTGCCTTAGGGGATATATCCAGAAAAATGTTGCTAAGGCTGATGTCCAAGAGATTACTGCCTATGTTTTTGTTTGTTTAGGAGTTTTTATGGCTTCAGATCTTACAGTTAGGTCTTTAATCCATTTTGAGTTTACTATTTTTAATTTTTTAGGAACTACCATACTGTTTTCCATAGTGACTACCATTTTACAGTGCATAAAAGTTCCAATTTATCTACGTCCTCATCAACGCTTGTTATTTTCTGTTCTTTTTCATTTTTTTTTTTAAATTGTAGCCATTCTGATGGATGTGGGGTAGTTTCGATTTGTATTTCCCTAACAGTAATGATGGTGAGCACTTTGTCACATACATGTTGACCATTTTTACATCTCTCTTTTTTTTAAAGTTTATTTATTTTTGAGAGGAGGGGAGAGGGGGCAGAGAGAGAGGGGGACAGAGAATCAGAAGTAGGCTCTGTGCTGACAGCAGCAAGCCTGATGTGGGGCTCAAACTCACGAATCGTGAAATCACAACCTGAGCGGAAATTGGATGCTTAATCAAGTGCCTCTAGTTGTATGTCTTTTTAAGATAAATGTCTGTTCACATCCTTTGCCCATTTTTAATCTGGTTGTTTCAGTTTTTTTGGTTGTTGCTGTGTTGTAGTTTTAGCCTCTGTAGTTTTTAAGTATGAGAATTTGGTGCACATCCACTAAGCTCCAAGAGGGCAGGTCTGTGCCCATCCTTCATGGTCTTCTCCCAGCACCCAGAATGGAGCTCTGCACATGGTTTATTTGTTGATGAAAAACATGCATGTGGCTCTCAACAGCGAAGGAACAAAAGAATGTATTAACTCATGCACTGATTCTTGTTTCAAGAGGGGTCTAAGGCTATGGTCACGTCTCTTTCGAACCATGGTATTTGGGGGTGAAGAATAACAGGTGACCTTGAATAGGCCTTAAAGAAGATAACCCAAAGTCTTGACAGGTGTTATTTCACTACTGTTAGACTATACTTGAGTTTAAATTCCATTTTGCCTAGGGATGCTAGTCTTTTTTTAAAAAAGTTTTTAATGTTTATTTTTGAGAGAGACAGGGTGCAAGCAGGGGAGGGACAGAGAGAGGGAGACAGAGAATCCAAAGCAGTCTCCAGGCTCTGAGCTGTCAGCACAGAGCCCAACGTGGGGCTCAAACTCATAGACCGTGAGACCATGACCTGAGCCGAAGTCGGACACTTAACCGACTGAGCCACCCAGGCGCCCATAACTCGTGATGCTGGTCTTGATGGAACTCTGCATGTGTTCAGTTATTTTATAGTTTCAAAATATACTACAATTGAACTTGTCTCCTCTGGTCCTCCATTCTGAGGGAGGCTAGGAAAGTGTCATTGCAGCCATCCTCTTGGCTCTAGTGCCTTCTCCACCGGCCAGTGCCTGACTCCCCCTCCCAGCCCTCAGCCCCTGGGTGGGCCAGTCCCCCTGTGTTGCCCGTTGTCTCACTGACAGCCCTCTCCGTCTCTCATCCTGCTTTAATTCAGGCCTCCATGCTTCCTTATTGTGGATCCGGAGGCAGCTCCCTGACTGGTGTCTTCACCTCCAGGCACGGCGCTGTTCACTGCTGCCAGAGTAAACTTTCCAAAACCCGTATTTTGTCATTTGCCTGTTGGATTTGAATTCTTCCATGTGTCCCATGTTGCCCCCAGGACAAAGCCCACCCCCTTTCACGCGGTACCCAGGCACTCAACAGGCGCTGCGGTCTCATTCCCTGCAGCCTGTGCAGACACTACCTCCTCAGCCTAGATGGCCCCCTCCCCCCTCCCCCCCGTGCTTCTCCCCAAGTTCCGGTGTCCTCCTGTTCACCCTGACCTGCTGCCCACTGCGCCCACCCAGCCGGGGTTGGGCCCTGGCCTGCCGGGGCCCGCTGGGACGCTCTCTTTGCCTCTTGGCCCCACGTGCCTGTCTGTAGGGTAATTGTACGTTTACTTATCCGTCTCCTCACCGGTCTGTGTGCTCTGAAGTCCGGCCAGTATCCCTTATCTCCACACTCCGGCAGTTAGCCCAGTGCCCCTTACAGAGTAGGTTTTTGTGGAAAGGAGGAGGGAGAGGAAAAAGGCAAGTCTGTCTGATTCCAGAGTTCACGTGCTCGCTGCCCTCTCCCCACTCAGCGCCATGGACCATCCCGTTCTCTCCGTCCCGGGAGGCAGAGGGGATGGTTTGATTCCCTGGGTGACCCAGTCAGCTCTGCTTCGCTCCGTGGCCACCCCGAAACTCACCGGCCCTGGTCCACCTTCTGGTAAACGCATCCTGGCAGAGACAGATGACTCATGTGTGTGCGACTCCGCGTGAGCACAGCATAGCTGGAAAGGCAGCCAGCGAGTCTGCTTGGTGGAGCCAGGGGGGCGTTTACAGAGCAGCAGAGACCCAGCGCGCGTTCATGAGCCCTTGCAACCCTAGCCTGCTAACTGGAACAAAAGTATAAATCCTCCTCTGTCCGTGGAGAACGAGGCCGCCACAGCAGGGCTATACAAGGCTTATTACATGTCTGGGATGCTGTCTAATTTATTACTATTAAATAATATTTTAATAGACTGCCATTTATGGCATGTTTGCCATGGGTGTAGGCACGGTGATAATCCTCTTGATACAGATTATTTCATTTAATCCTCACACTAGCCCAACAACAGAAATAATAACAAATATACATATGGCACTTGCTATGTACTAGATATTGTTCCCTGCACTTTGCTTTGAAGCCGTCTGATTCTGAGGGAAACCTTACGATACAGGAACTGCTGTTACTCTCATTTTACAGATGAGGAAACTGAGGCACAGAAAAGTCACATATAGAGGTGCCCCAAAGTCACATAGGTAATGAGTGAGCTGTGATATAAACTCGGGCTTCTGAGTCCACTCTCCTAACCGCTACTCCATGCTTCCGTGCTGAAGACGACAGTCCCATCTTCCAGGGATGGAAATTGTGGCTCAGAGAGGTTGGTCACTTCTGTATAGTCGCACAGCCAGGGAGCGATCGAGATGGCTTGTCTCTTATCCTGGCTCCTAACCACTGCGCTCTCCTGCCCAGATGCAGGAGATGTAGTCATCACCGTTTGTGCTTGGTTCTCCTTAATCCTCCCCATTGGCACTTACCAAGGGCGATGCCCACGGGGTGGGTAGGATTCTAGGGAAAAAGGTTTCTTCCAAGTCCAGGGGTACGGCATGGCGCCTTCTGCTTCAGAGATCTCTTCAGTTTGGGGTCCCAGAGCATTTCCTCAGCCCGGGGATGCTGACATGGCTTTTCTTACCTCCACAGATAGTGAGACTGTGCACTACCACTATGGGCCGAAGGATCTGGTCACCATCTTGTTCTACGTCTTCATCACCATCATCTTGCACGCTGTGGTTCAGGAGTACATTTTAGATGTGAGTGACGCTGTCTGGATTCTGAGATCACAAGCTGGGGAGATGCGGTGGGCAGAAGGGCCTCGCCTTAGAGGACACTGCAGCTCTCTGCCCCTTTCCCTCCTAATCTGCATGCCCTGATTGGTCCTATTGACTGGACATCCATTGTGACACACTGTGGTTTCTGTCCCCTCTCACAGCCTTTTAGTGCATGGGATGCAGCGTTTACTGCATGAGGGGACAGCTGCCCGAAATGGCAAGACACAGTGCTTATGGGTCTGTCATATGTGGCCTGATTGTGGGGTGTTTTCTTTACATCTAGGCTGAGGACCTCAATCTGGCCGCTTTCTCAACATGCTTGCCTTGAACTGAGCGCTCCATGCACACAGCAGGCTTACACTGAATGGCCTGAGCCATGGCCGCTTCAGACTGCTATCCTTTCAAGGGTAGAAAATGGGAGTTTGAAGCCGCCCATTATGAATGCACCTGCATATATTAATATGCAGGATTCTCTTTATTCTTTAGAAAATCAGCAAACGGCTTCACCTCTCCAAGGTGAAACACAGCAAGTTCAACGAATCTGGACAGCTGGTCGTCTTTCATCTCAGCTCTGTGGTATGGTGCTTCTATGTGGTGGTGACGGTGAGTGGCCCCGGGGACCGCTGAAGCACAGGGCCTGGGCTTCCAGCAACGTATCTCTTCTCAGATGGCTGATAAAATGACCGTGAAGGGCTAAGCAGGGAAGGAAAAGAGTCAGGAGCAGTTTGTAAAAGCTTTGAGCAGTTTCTTGGAACTACGACTATTTTTGTATCCTCATGGTAGGAGAGAGGGGCCAGATGGTATAGATGCTCTTTTAAAGCTGCAGAGAGCCCTCTTGTCCAAAAATAAACCCTTGTTATAGTTATTCTGTGATGCTATGATAATGGTACCATACCTCTACACAGCGCTGTATCATTTGACAGTGTCCTCCTACCAGTGCTATCCCATGAGATGAGTTGTTTGTTTATTCTGGTCCCCATGTTGATAGATTGATGGCATCCAAGATCAAATTTTGCAGTGTCCCCATGGTCATGTGGTTCTGAGGTGGCAAGGACCAGACTGGGACTTAGGAGTCTGGTTCCAAGTTCAGTACACTTTCTGTTTTACCACACTGGCCTCCTGCAAGCATCCCCTCATCCGCACATCAAATCCTGTGAGAGTCAGTGCCATTCCCACAAATGCCTGGGGGACCAGACAATTTATCTACCTCTCCTTTCTACACAATAGGACTCTTATTTCAAGCAGCCTTTGATACACCAGAATTCCTTACTAGCAAGGAATGCGGATAGTCCTTTGGGGTTCGCTGTAACAAGACCTGGCCTGTGATGCATGAAAGTGTTTAATTAGAAGCCCCCCACCCCCACGTGAAATAACTCCTGTCTGTAACTTGGTCCCTTTTTCTAGAGCTAGAGTCGTCCTGTGAGAAACACAGGCCTAGGGCTTGGAAAATTCAGCAACCCTGTGATCTCTAAGTTCCCTTCCCTGCCTTCTGCTGACCTCTCATTCCCTGCCTTCTGCTGACCTCTCACCCCCTTCCTCTTCCTTCAGTGACAGTGATGAACTTTCACATCCTAAGGAACTCTCTGCTTCCAGAGCTCAACGCTGAATTCACGTTCTGAGAGCAGGAGTCTGCATGTCCTTGTGTATATTGCTTGTATGTCTCTTATCCTTTAATCATGGAACCGTTTCCTAAACAGAACATTAGGAATTTTAAATGTAGGACCTGAGGCTTCTGTCCTCTTGAGCAGGACTGCCATGTTACACTGTCCCCAGAGGGAAAGATGTGCAGTGTGGCCCATATGAGGAGTGCCCCTTAATGTTGCACAGTGTGTGTCCAGGCCCCTTCAGGTCTAGGTAATGCTGCCTTTCAGACTTCTCCCAACCTCTCGGTGTTCGCCCGTGGAGTCCCTCTGCTGCTTTGAGGCTGAATGGCCTCAGGGTCTTTCAGAAGAAACATTGCCTCGTCTCTGAATCACTTCTACCCCTCCTACTTCAGCCCCAGATATTCTCCTGGAGCTGTGACACATTTAGACCAGATTCTGGAGGCCAAAAGCCATGTTATGTGACGTCTCTTCCAGTGCGTTAAATGCTCAACTGCTCTTTGTTTCTCTCAGGCCTTCAGGGGCTTAAAAATGATGCTCATTAGTCTGACAGCATGTAGCACTTTACTTGGGGAAGCTCATGACAGGCCTTTATTATGGTGACAGCCAGTTCCCCACTCAACATCTTCAGTAGAAAGTGGGGGCCATGGGGACCCAGGAAAGCTCCAGTGACCCCCAACTCCTAAGAGCACCATGCCACTCCTGGCCCTCTTCTACTCCCACTGCACCATCCTGCAGGGAATAAAGATGATTGAAGAAGAAGGGAGGGTAGTTTTGTAAAAGGAGTGAGAAATAGCTAAGTGTTTCTTAAATCCTATTTTTCTGTTAGGATGAAATCTTCCTTGGTTCTTGTCTTCTATTGTCTGCAGTCAGTTCATCAGCAGGTCCTGCGAACCCCACCTGCAGAGCTCATTGAGGTTCTATCCATACTGTAGCCCAGCCCACCAGTTTCCACAGGGGAGATTTTGGCCCCTGGGGACATGGGGCTGGCGGGTGGAGCCCAGGAGTGCTGCTGAATGTCCTGCACCACACAGGACAGCCCCCACCACCGAGAATTACCCAGCCCCAGATGTTGGTAGTGCCAAGGTTGGGAAGTCCTCCTCCACAGTCCAAACCGCCATTACCTCTTGCCTGGACCACTGACCATCGTCCTTCTAGATGGAGACGTTTCCTCTCTCGTAGCCTCCCTCCACAATCCGTTTTCTTCTGCTTAGCCAGACAGGTCCTTTTAGAACATAAATGAAGTCCTGCACCCTTGTGTAAAAGCCCTTGTCCCTCTTGCAGCCAGTTAAGCCATTATCTTCCTTGCTCCTGTGATCTGGGTCCCACTATTACCTCTGCTCCTCTACCTCTCCTGGCTGTTCCTGATTCTTGCGCTTTGCGGGGGCGGTTCCTCTCCTCACATGCTCCACCCCCTGAATCCCACGGCCGCCCATGGCTGACTCCTTCCCATCTGAGTCTCCACATAAATGCCATCTCCTCAGAGAACCCCCTCCCCCAGTTTGTACTGCATGCACTACACCCATTGCTGTGACATTTTTCTCATTCATGCATATATTCCGTGCTGTCTGTCTGTCCCACTAGACCCCGAACTGCTTGTGAACAGCCTGCATGCTCACAGAGTCTCTAGTGCAGAGCCCGGCAGGTACTAAGTGCTCACTAAACAGTGGTTGTGAGACTGAGGGGGTAAGCAGCAGTTACGTCTTCTTGCTCTGGCCCTTAACTGCTTTTAAAATAACAAGTCAATTGTTTTTGTAAACTTCTAGATGACAGTCTATTACATAAGAAATACGTAAAAGGTTTTTTTTGTTTTTTTAAGTAAAAAAATTTGCCCCAGATCCATCCCCCTAGAAGTAACTGGTTTTGGGCAGTGGGGTTTGGACATTTCTCTCTGCATTTAACAAGCAGAGTGATGAGAGTGTGACTGGACCGACCAATACTTTATGAAAAGATCAACCTCCTACTGTTAACCTACCTATGGACTACTTCCTATTGATTAGAAAACACAACAAAACACGAGCACTCTATAGGGGAAAGCAGGGTGGGCCGTGTTTGGTCTCCATGCCGGCTTCCTGGGGATGTTTCCCTTCATGTTTTAAATCCTGAAGTCTGGTGCTCCTTGAGAGCCTGGTATGGGGAATGCTCTTCACCCTGGACTGATTTCCTGTTAACAGACTGGCTACTCAGAGCAGAACTTTAGTACATGATTGTTTCTGAAGGACAAACGCTATTGGTATGTCTGAATCTAGGTAGCAACTGTGGCTGTGTCATGACTGGATTCTGCTGTTTCTGTGGTTCTGTTTGTCCATTCACCAAAAAGGAAGGCTTCAGGGCAGGGGTGGGGGAGGGAGAGATTGCTCCAGTTCGCTCAGGCCTCACTTAGCTTGTAGGTTAAGGAGATAACGAAGGATTTCAAAAGTTCCCAGGCCCCTCTGCCAGTGCCTGATGGGGCCTGGGATTCAGAGGCGGGTGGGGTGCAGGTGCTGGCTCTAGCCCTCTTGGCTCCCCATAATCTCAGGTACATAGCCTGCCAGAGCTCTGAGGGCACCCCGGCCCCAGGCCGCCCTCAGGCAGCTGCCTGGCCCGAGGTCTGGAAAAGGCTGTTCTCAGAGCGGTGAGTCATTTTCCTCCGACTCCCCCACCCTCCCCCCTGCATACCCTCCCTGAACTCCCTGTGGACTGGACATTCACAAGCAGGCAGCATTTTTCTGGGGAGTTTTCTTTGCTTGTTGGCTTAAAAGTTCTGACCTCCTTGTCTCCTAAGAAAAGGCGCCAGGCCAAGGAGGTTCATGTTTAAAATCACAAGATCATCTGGACTTTTAGGTTTTTCTCCATGCTGCTTCTCTTGGGCGGCCTCTTTTTGGGCAGAAGTTTTCCTCCCACCTCAGTCCCAGATGTACCATTTTCCTCCTTAAATGCATTGCTGCTTCTTCCATCATGGTGCGTTCTTACCTCTGATTTCCCTGGACTGAGGTAGAGAGTGGAAGACCATATATATGACTGTGTGCCTGGGTCCTCATGAGCAGCAGAGAGGGAAGGCAGAGCCCGATAGCAGCGGTGTGGCAAAGTGCTCCTGTCACCCTCCAGAGGCCCCGGAACTTTCCATCTGTGTGTGACTGAGGGAGGAGGCAGTGGTAGGAAGAAAGGACTGGGAGTGAGGCTGTGAGGGGTTGGGGAGAGACCTTTTCCTTCAGAAATGTTACCATGACCACACTGGTGCATGTGGCCTGACTGGACCTGTCACTTTGGTCACTGTGCTAATGGGGCCCCAGCTTGTGGGCTGGGGGCTGGGGACTATACCTGAGATGTCCAAGGTAATGTAGTGACTTGAGGGTGGGTAGGTCAGGCCTCACATGGAAACACAGCTGTGGATCCACGAGGCAGTAAGTCAAGTGTTTGTCCCTGAACCACGTTGGCTTTGAGCACTGCTAATGCCCTGATCTTAGTCCCAGTGTGACATTTGAGTCTCGGTCTCCTCATCAAAGCCGCCAGCTCAGTTTATTTTCTGACTTACTGAGGAACTGGGCTTGAGGTTATTGGGCCAGGAGGTTGGTGGCCCAGCTCAGATTACACCTATGCTGCTGAAAAACCATCTCATTTCAGGAGCTACTTCCTGTCTTTTCCTTTATTAGCCTGTTTGTGGAATGGGGTCATATTGATCTAACCATCTCTGAGTGACAAATAAGAGCCTTGTTTTTTCCCTCAGAAGGGAGAAATCACCTAAAGCGTTCATCATTGATTCATTCAACCGACAAGTTTTTATTGGATTCCTGTAACATCAGCTGACTCTTGCTCATGGTGGATTGTTTCCTCTTATGTTTTGTAATTTTGGATTGTAATCTCCTCTTTAGCAAGATTTTAATGCATGAGAATCCTGTACATCCTTGGATGAGAGTATGTCCCAATGGTGTCACAGTAGCATTAACACTAATTTCTTAGCTTGGTGGTTCCTGGACCATACAAGTGGTTATAAATTTGAACTCCAAACCCATCTGAAAGTGAACCCAAGGTTACAGATTTTCAAGGGCTAATATATTTTAGTTTTCATCGTGAGCACAGGGTGAGCAAACAGCTTCTTTATCTCCTTTTATTGTTGCCAGACTATAGTCGACCCTTTCTCTAGTCTAATCCAAACTAATGCAGACTCTAATCTAACCTTCTCTTGAAGTTTGTAGCCATTGAGGGGTCCTGATTTTTTTTTTTTTTCAACGTTTTTTATTTATTTTTGGGACAGAGAGAGACAGAGCATGAACGGGGGAGGGGCAGAGAGAGAGGGAGACACAGAATCGGAAACAGGCTCCAGGCTCCGAGCCATCAGCCCAGAGCCTGACGCGGGGCTCGAACTCACGGACCGCGAGATCGTGACCTGGCTGAAGTCGGACGCTCAACCGACTGCGCCACCCAGGCGCCCCAAGGGGTCCTGATATTTTTAAAAATTTTTTTCAATGTTTGTTTATTTTTGAGAGGGAAGGAGAGAGAATGAGAACAAGCGGGGGATGGGCAGAGAGAGAGGGAGACACACAATCTGAGGCAGGCTCCAGGCTCTGAGCTGTCAGCACAGAGCCCGACATGGGGCTCAAACTCACTGACCGTGAGATCATGACCTGAGCCGAAGTTGGACACTTAACCGACTGAGCCACCCAGGTGCCCCAGGGATCCTGATTTTATACAAGGTCTTGGGCTCCAACTCCCGAGGCATCATCTTCTGTTCCCACATGGGCATGACCACCCTGGCCCAAGAATAGGGCCTTGTGGGCTGCCTCAGCCTCCCCTTACTGCTTAGGCTTTTAGCCTTCTAGCCCTTTTGAATTCCAAAGGTTTTCCCTTTCTGGTAAAAACTTTTTGAATACAAAAGAATTAGTTGTTAGGTTTCACTCAGCATTTCTAGATGTTTCGTGATGGGAGCGTTTTCAGGTTACCTCGCCCACTCTGTAATAGGCCCTGGGCTAGGTGCTGGAGGTGTAAAGAAGGGCATGATGAGACCCATGAGCTTGCAGAGTAATGGAGATCTCTAGCAATGATGACCCAGTGTGGTATGTGTCACACTTACAAGGCCTCTGGGGTGAGGCCTCCCAGGGTGGCCTGTGCGGTCCTGCATTCTTTTTACTGCCAGAGTTGTGAAAAGCCAAAGTAGGCTTTTCATTTTTCCAGTGGATGGTGATTCTAGAGGTCACGTGCTTACTCATTCTACAAGCATTTCCTGAGTACCTTCATGCCAGGCATCATGCTAGACACATAAACATGAGCTATCACATTTATTTCTAACAATAACTCTGGGAGGGTATTTTTGTCCTCATTTAAAGATGACCCAACTGAAGCTTAGGGAGACGAGCTTGCTCAGAGGCTAGAGCCAGTAAGTCCCAGATCCATGTCCAGACACAGGTCTTCAAACCCCAGAGTAGAGCATTTTCACAATAAAAAAGCCAGTTGAAGGCCGGGTGGCTCCCCTTCAGAGAAGGCCTTCGTTTTCACGTTTCCTGTATCTTCCTCTTCCTGGTAGCTGGGGATTGGATGTGCCCCTGACCCCTAGGCCTGCCCAGGGCCCCAGCGGGTCTCATATCCACATCTCTAAACACTACCTCTTCTTGCCCACTACAGGAAGGATATTTAACAAACCCAAGAAGCCTCTGGGAAGACTACCCACACGTGTACCTCCCGTGAGTATTCTCATGACTTGGTCTCCAGGGAGGAGCAAGCTGGTCCACCGGCTTCCCCACCCCAGAGAACTCCAGACCAGCTGGCAGGAGGAGCAGGTTGCACCCCGAGCCTGTGGGGGCCCAGTATTGTAGATGGCAGTCTCGTCCGGGAGCTGCTTCCTCCTAGGGCGCTTGACTGGACAACCCCCAAATGAAATGTCTTCTGCGGTAGCCCCCGTCACGGAGCGGGTGTCCTAGCTCAGGCTGCTGTGCCAGGACCCCGTAGGCTGTGTGGCTTATAAACAACAGAAACTTCTCACAGTTCTGGAGGCCGAAAAGCCCAAGATGAGGACGCCGGCAGTTTTGGTGTCTGGTTCATAGATGGTTGTCTTCTGGCCGTATCCTCATGTGGAGGAGCAGAGAAGGAGCCCTCTGGGGTCTGTTTGACGAGGGCACGAATCCCATTACTGAGGTCCCCGTCCTCACTGCTAGATCTCCTCCCAAAGGCCCCCACCTCCTAGCACCATCACATTGGGATTCGGGTTCCAACATAGGAATTTTGAGGGGACGCACACATTTAGTCCACAGCAGGCACCTAAATGGTCGGAAGATGGATACGCAAGCGGAGCATCTCCGTAATGCTCTCTGGGCTTTGTATGTCCTTGGTGACCTGCGCTCGTGCACCACACACCGTCCGCCCAGCCTCGCGTGGCGGGTGCCCTTCCAGAGGCAGCACCCCCTTCCCCTCCTGCTCTGTGCTGCCAAGACCCCAGAAGGGCAGCACCAGGTCTGCCTCCCACAGGACACCCTCCCTGCCATTCCTGGCCACCCTTCGGAACCACAACAGCACAGGGCTAACAGCTGCACGAGGACCCTCCTTTGCTTAAATCTGTTCACTCTTCAGTATATTGGTGCCCCGTCTTCCTTGTCCTTGCTCAGCCTTCCCTTCTCCAAGCCGAAGAACCTTCCTCCTCTGTACTCTTTTCACCATTTTTGTTTCTTTCTGTGGACTCCGTGCCCCATTAAGTGGTCCCGTATGTGGAGCAGGGTCCCCGGGTGTGGGGCCTCCCTCCCGCAGTCCTGGCCCAGCTCGTCCCACGGTCCTGGGCCTCACCTTTTTGTCCTGTGTTTTGCCAGCACGTGCAGGAATAGTCTTCTCCCTCCCGTGTGACTCGTTTCCTTGTCTCCAGCTTCCAGGTGAAGTTTTTCTACCTGTGCCAGCTGGCCTACTGGCTGCATGCACTGCCTGAGCTGTACTTCCAGAAGGTACGGAAGGTGAGTACTCGTTTCCCCCTTGGAAGGTACGTGCCCTTCACTGCCCTCCTGCTCTTCCCAGCCTCCTTCCCCTGAGCCTTCCTCCAGAAGCCCAGAGCTGGGTGGGGACAGGGGACGTGTTGGCGGGTTGAGGAAAATGCTGAGCCAGTGAAGTCTCTGCAAAGATCTCCCTGAGAGCAGGCCACCAGCGGGTCTCCTGCTGCCCACACTAGACATGTGGCTTTGGGGGAGGTCTACCTCTTGTCTTCCGGGTAGTGGATCAGAGGTTTTTGCCTTTCCCAGTCTTTTTTTTTTTTTTTAAATAGCCTTCCTCTGAATTATTTCCAGAAGCCCTGTTCCCCAGTCCCTGTCTCTTCTTTCTCAACCCAGCCCTGCCACATGGACCTGAAGCCAGCACCTCGTCCTCTGACTTCCCAGCAGCCTGGTGCATGGGCTTCTGGTGTGACCTGGGGACTGTCTGTGTCAGAGCAACCTGGCCTGCTGCCCTCTCCCCGCCCCTCTGTACCTCCCCTCTGCGGAGAGGAGGTGGGGATGAGCACATTTACTGCCTGCTTCTCTTGTTTGCAGGAGGAAATTCCCCGCCAGCTCCAGTACATCTGTCTGTACCTGGTCCACATAGCTGGAGCATACCTCTTAAAGTGAGTGAGATCCCGGAGCCTGTCACATTTCTGTGCCCTTTTATGTCCGTGCATCTCTCCACACATTCAGTTAGGAGGCGGTTACTGCACACCTTCTGTTTGCCCACCACCGTGCTAAGACCTGGGGATACAAAGGCGGCGATTCCCTTGTCTTTAGTGGTTCATGCTCAGCCTAGTAGGAGTGACAGCAGAGGCACAGGTCAGGACAGCTTAGTGAGATGATGGCTGTGCTACAATATGGGTCATCTGCCGTGGGAATCCAGAAGAGGGACTAACGCATCCTGAGACAGAGCCAGGGAAGGCTTTGAGGGATGCTGGCACTTGAACCGTGCCTTTGAAGTCGGAGGAATGGCCATGGTGTTTGGCCTTGAGTGTCTTTTACAAAAAGAATCCTACTGATGAGTAGATATGTCATTGCTAATTTGGAATTTTCCTGAGCTTTATCCGAGCAGGATAGGAGAGCACCCTGTACTTTCTCTGGGCTGACGTTTTAAGGGTTTGTGATGTATAACTTTCTGCTAAGCTGCTTGGAGGTCCTTGGGCCTGTCATCTCCTAGGCCCTCACAGCAGGCTTCCTGTGAGGATGACGGACCTGGGGTAATGGAATTAGGAGGATGGCAGCTCTCAAATATGCTCTTATCCCTGGAGGCGTGAAATAGCATCGACACCTGGATGGGTCCTTGGAGGCCAAAGCTTCTATGGTGGGACCAGCCTTGCTCTTGTGCTGCACCCAGCAGTGTGTGGTGAGGACCAGGGTGAGAACCTTTAGGCAGGACCATGTGGAAAGAGAGCTTCTTGCTGCTTGTCGGGTCCCTGCTGTATTGTCAGTGTTCCTCCCAAACAAAGGAGATGCTCTAAGATCTGCTTTTCCCACAGCTGATGTGTCCCACGGAAGGAGAAGGGCAGGTGTCAGACCCCGTTTGGGCGAGTCCTGTGATTCTTGTTTTGGGATGAGGATAGAAGCGAGAGGGCAGGGAGCAGCAGGCCCTCCAAAACGAGGCCCATTCCCTTTCCAGCGATGCTGGTGCAGCCGTCTCTCTGCTCCTGTAAGGACCGTGGCCTGGCCTTCCTTTGCTTCCATCCTTGCTGTGGTTTTCAGAAGTGAGTGTGGGGACAGGAGAGACCCCCTGACTACAGGACTTCCCAAGGGAGGCAGACCTTTGAAATGCTGAATGATTGCAGAGCCTTGTTTTGGTGAAGAGCTTGACTTTTAGAGGCCTTCACTTGCTTGACACGTACCTGAGCTCCTCCTCTGGGCCAGGCACTGCTCTTGGAGCCGAAGTTACCCCTGGGTGAAGTCAGACCAAGGCCTTGTTCTCCTGGGGTGTCCAATCTAGAGGGAGTCAGACAATTAACAAGAAAATAGCTTCCTGTGTTGGTAAATGCGATGAAGAAAATACTAGGGGCGCCTGGGTGGCTTAGTTGGTTGAACGTCTGACTCTTGATTTCTGTTCAGGTCATGGTCCCAGGGTTATGAGATCAAGCCCTACATTGGGCTCCTCATTGGGTATGAAGCCTGCTTGAGATATTTTCTCTCTGTCCCTCTGTCCCTCTGTCCCTCTGTCCCTCTGTCCCTCTGTCCCTCTCTCCCTCTCTCCCTCTCTCCCTCTCTCCCTCCCTCTCCCCCTCTCCCCCTCTCCCTGCCCCCCTTCCCTCTCCCCTGAGATATTCATTCATTCATTTTGTCTCTCTTTCTCTCCCTGTCCCCCTGCTCCTCTCCCCTGCTCACTAGTGTACTCTCTAAAACAATAAAGTAGGGTATTGTAACAGCGACTTGTCTACGTGGCACCGTTGTCGTGGGGAGGGAGGTGACTCAGGTTGAGGCAGGTATGATGAGAGTCAGGCATGTGAAGATCTGGGGATAGAGCTGTGTGGGCAGAGAAACAGCAGGTGCAGAGGCCCTGAGGTGTTCGTAAAGCCCACCGTGGCTGGAATGCAGAAAATGAGTTTTGACATGAGGTCACTGGGCACGGTCATATTGGACTTTCTAGGTCACGTGAAGACCTTGGGTAGTGCTCCCATCATTCTCTTGACCATCCTCAGGACCCAGTGACCACCCCACTGGATTCTGCGCTGCTTTCGTTTTGTTGGGTGGAATTGGCCGGGCCCTTCATTAGCACAGCCTGTGGGGCTGCTCCCACATTTTTTTATTGACTACCTGAAGCCCTGCATGTTCAGCAGGGTCTGCGGTTTCCCTTCGCGGTCTTTCTCCATTTGAGCTACAGTTGACATCTGTAGCAAACTGCCTAAGAAAGCTGGTAACGCCACCATGCCTGGAATTGAGGGGAGGGGGTGTCTGAGTGGGTGTAGATTTTTAAGAGGTGGGTTCAGTAGCACATCTCTTTGCATTATGTTGAGTTTTGCTTCTTCTTGTACCTCTTAGCTGTGAAGACTTGGATAATGAAAAACCAGACGGGAATCCTTTGTATTTCTGTGTACAAAGCTCAGTCACTTGTTCTGAGCACCTTTCATGCACTGGGTCCTGGGCCCGGTAAAGAATGCATGGCGACTGGTGCCGTGGAGCCTAAGCTAGGTTCACTGTGGGAGCGGTGAGGGGCCCCTGACCCAGACAGGACAGGCGGAGGCCTGGGGGATTCAGTATTCTGTTAAAGGTGTGACGGCAGAACTGAATCCTGTAGGGTGAGGAGGGCCAGCCAGGGAAGGCTGGCGAGGAGAGCAGAGCCCAGGGTGTGGGGTGCCTCACGCTCTGTAGCATCCCAGGGGGGGAACTGTGAGGCTTGTCCATTTCTCCCAGCCTCAGCCGCCTGGGCCTGATCTTGCTGCTGCTGCAGTACTCAACTGAGTTCCTCTTCCACATGGCTCGACTCTTCTACTTTGCCGACGAGAACAACGAGAAGCTGTAAGTAGTGTAAAGCAGGCTGGCCCGCTCACAGTGCTGTGGGCAGGAGCCTCCCATGAGGCATGGCTGATAGTGCCCCTTCCTGCAGATGGAACCCCAGGGTTGTTTTTTTGGAGTATCTTACTCCAGAGATCTCCCTCAAACACCCCGATGCGCTACCTTCACACCCTCTTTCCACTTGGCGTTGCTTCTGGAGAAGTGGGTGAAAGCTCCCTCACCGGCCCTAAAGGCTGACGTCCCTTTGCCACCTCCACGAGCAGGTTTAACGCCTGGGCTGCTGTGTTTGGGGTCACCCGCCTCTTCATCCTCACACTCGCCGTGCTGGCCATCGGCTTTGGACTCGCTCGCATAGAAAACCAGGCCTTTGATCCCGAGAAAGGAAACTTCAACACCTTACTTTGCAGGTGAGTTGGGAAAAAGCCCCCGAAGATAAATCAAGGCTCCCTGAGTGCTGCCAGGAGCCTCCTGAACTTGGCACAACTTCAGAAGGTCAGGGGGCAATAGACCCCCGGGGTCTCCCGCACACTGATGTTTAGCTGGAGATCTGTAGACATCAGGCCTGAGGGAAGAAGGAGTGCCAGCCTTCTGCTTCCAGCAAAACCATCTCCACCACCTGCTGGGACTCTAGTCGAGGTTCCCAAGCAGGAATCCCCTCCCCCTTGTCCAGTGC
This sequence comes from Neofelis nebulosa, assembly GCF_028018385.1. Classification (NCBI taxonomy): domain Eukaryota; kingdom Metazoa; phylum Chordata; class Mammalia; order Carnivora; family Felidae; genus Neofelis; species Neofelis nebulosa. Next base: position 53,613,495 of record NC_080787.1, on the reverse strand, counting down.
TTCAAGTGCATGATAGGTGACCTCTCTAGCCCCTCAGCTGATCATTACGGCCACGTGTGCTCAGCAGCGCGGCCTGTGGCCTCCCATAGTAGCAGGGAAAATGGGGAGGAAGCCGTTGTGTTCCCATGTGACCCTGGGCCTGGGAGGGTGTGTGATTGATCCATTGTTGCTCAGCTTTTAAGTGGCATTCTAAATGAGAAGCTACTCTTCTAGAATTATTCTGCTGTATTGTAGTTCAATTCAGTTGAATTCTTTCAGTATATGTACATGGAGCTTAGTCATGTTGTTTGTTGTGGGTACAGAAAAGACAGGCCATGGAGGCAGTGACTCTGGAGCTGGACATGCAGATGTCCCCTCCTCCTCCCTGGTGTCCCTAGACCCCATCTCTTTGTCACCAGCCCTGAAGTGCACTAGAGCGGACACCGGCACCGAACCACACGCCCTCCCTCGTGCGGGTGGCAGGATGGGGGCGTGCTGGCGCCCAGGGTGATGGCCAGGGGAGCTGTGGGGTTCCTGCCCTGGTCTCCCGCTCTGCCCTGAGGCGACTCCCGAGCCCACCGCCCTGTCCCTCCGCAGGCTCTGTGTGCTGCTGCTGGTGTGCGCTGCCCAGGCCTGGCTCATGTGGCGCTTCATCCACTCCCAGCTGCGACACTGGCGGGAATACTGGAATGAGCAGAGCGCCAAGCGGAGAGTCCCAGCTGCCCCCAGACTGCCGGCCAGGCTCGTCAAGAGGGAATCTGGTGAGTGCTGGGCCCGTGGGCAGGTAGACACAGAAGTGGGTCTGGGATGGGTGGGGAGGGGCCTGGGCTCGGCTCCTCCACCTCCACCCAGACCAGCCCTGCCGCTCCCCTGTCCTTCCCTGGGGCCCTGGGTCCTCGGCCCCTGCCGGGGCCTAACTGGCACGTGGCTGGGCGTCGGCCAGGGACACTTTGTGGGTGAGGCTGGCCGCGGTGGGGCAGGGCAGCAACCGGCTGGGGAGCTGTGGCCGGAAGCATGTCCTCGAAGTGGCTTCTGAACCCCAGCCAAGATCTGCCGCCTGTTCCCTGTGTGGCCCAGCAGCCCTGTCCTCACCTGCCCTCTTGCTCCGCATCTCGGCATCCCCCACCTCCCAGGCCGCTGGCTCCTCTCCTGTCTTCAAGAATGACTAGGGGCGATACAGTGCTGGGTGGGCGGAAAGGGTGGGATGCCCGCTTTGCCTCTGGCCCTGGCCACGCTCCAGTAACTGCCCGCCCCTGCCAGGTCCCAGGCCCACTGGCAGCCCTGCACGTTCTGTGCAGCCCGGGGGCCTGTCTGCACCGGGCTCTGTTCCCTGACTCACCTGCCTTGCTCCAGGTGTGGCCTGCTTGGCAAGGGCTCCCGTGTGTTTGAACCAGACACGTGCGGGGCTGGGTGTGACGAGTCAGGCCTGGCTGGGAGGGGATGTGGGGCGTGAGGCTGCAGCCCGATTGACTTTGAGCAAGCACATGGAGGTGTTTTCCACAACAGTAAAAAGCAGTTTTTTTCTGCCAGAGGAGTATCAGGCCTCTGAGTAATGCCTGTCCCTACAGCGTCTCTACCTCCTCCTTTCCACTCTCCCTTCCCAGGGAGTGGTCGCGGAAGTGGGCTGGTGCCCTGTGGGGGAGAGAAACTGAGGCCCCTGGCAGCTTCTGTGCCATTCCACCTAGGATCTGGTTCCAGCCTGAGGCCTGGGCGAGCAGGCGGGCGGGCCCCGGCCTGTTCCTGGGTTACTATATGTCATCCCAGCCGCCTCCTGCTAAAGGACAGAGACCAACCACCTTTAGCAGAGTCACGTTGAGGGGAGCAAGGGCCTCCTGGGAGCATCTACTGGTTTCCCGTCTTGGCAGGAAGCTGCAGCCAGGCATCCCCTTGGTTGGTCCCCATGTGCAAGCTCGGCCCTCACGGGCCCCTCTCCTGTTCCAGTCCAGGCAGGAACACCATGTGTGTCTGTCTCCCTTCACTTCCTAGGTTACCATGAAAACGGAGTAGTGAAAGCGGAGAATGGGACCTCCCCACGGACTAAGAAACTCAAGTCTCCTTGAGGCCAAAGTGCTGGAACAGGGATCCTCTCATGGGGGCACGGCAGGGAGGTTGGGGAGCCTGGCCCCCGCCACTGCCTTCCCCCTCCTGCTCCTGATGCTCCATCTCAAGCAGCAGGAACCTGTCTTCAAATGGGGCTTTTCCTTTCTCACTTTTTGGCTTTCTTTTCTTACTCCTCCATAAACCATTCTCAATAAAACCAAAACTCTTCCTTCTTTCTCTCCCTTAAGCCACCTCACGTCCTTGCCTCTGTCCTGTGTTGGGTTTTCTAGAAGCCCAGGCCCTCATGGTTATCTTTTTGCTTGCCTCCTCTCTCTCTTCCTTCACGGCTGCTGCTTTTTACTTCTCTCACCGTATTGTGCAATTTTTCCGTGTCTGATTTTTACAATGAGAGGGAGCTCAAGTTGCAGTGAGTCCTGGCCATCCACCACCCAGCTTCAGTCCCCAGGACTTGTCAAAGCCAGAAGCCTCGTGCCAAGGAGCCTCTGCCTGGGGCCACTGGCAGGCCCACCCGCGGGCCCCATGTTCGCTCGAGGAGAGGAGAGACCAGCCCTCTTGGATCATAATCTCCTAGGTGCTGATTAACTGAGATGTATGATTCCAGTTCCACACGCACCAGCTGGAGGCCCAGCATAGCCACTGCTCCTTGGAATTGCCAAGGCATTTGGCTGTGGGGCATGGAGACCTGGTCCAGAAAGATGGTGTTAACCATGTTGGGTCCCGTGACTCGAGACGGCTTACCGGTGGCTGGTCATGGACGGGGGCCAGCCTGCCCTCACTTTGCCGGGGAGGTGCTGAAGGAGGACAAGTCTCCCCACCCTCTAAAGCAAGAACAAAGCGTACTGAGCAGCAGGCTCCTCTGGAAAGGTAACAGCGGCAGAGGCGATGGAGCTGTTGTCCTCAGCCTTTCTTCAGCCCCAGCTACAGCTGCTTTTTCAACCGTTCACCAGCATCCAAAACCAAATCCAAACCACAGTGAACAGACCAGCCTGATGGACGCTGGTCCTCAACCCCAGACCCAGGCAGCCCTGTCAGGGCTGGCCTCACTACCTGACTTCATCTCTCTAGCTGCAGGAACATCCGAGTCCCCCACTCGTCCCCTGGTGCCCCAGAGAGGGTCACTGGTCCACATCCCCTCTGGCCCCGTCTGTCGTGTGTTCTTCAGCAAGGTCGTTGTCATCCTCCGATGTCTGTCCAGCGCACCTCCAGCATTTGAGAGTATCTGAGAGCAGGACCGATTTGGAATTCGTCTGCAGGGTAGACGAGCAAACGCCACTCTACCACTGTGCCACTGGGGGGCCTCTGCCCTGTCCCTCACATATCCTTTCCCTCTGCTCCACCCAAAGACAAGGCCTCCAAGCCCATGTGGGGCCTGGTTTGGACTTCGGGAAGGGGTTAGGCTTTCAGAGGTCCTAATTAAGAACTCTTGAATTTTGCATTAAGGTGCTGGGGAGTGATTCTTGGGGGGCATAGAAATGTTAGTACCCTTTGATGTGCTGGTCCTCTTTCTGATGCCACAGTAGAAGCCAAACCTTGGGTTATTATCCTAAAAGGGGGGAGATGGGTTTTTTCATCAGGGCAACTCCTCCTCCATGTCCCTTTTATCAGCAACAGATTGGATTTTCCAGTGACTGAGGAAGTTGTACCCTCCTCTGTCCAGGATAAGGTAGAAATGCGAAAAGCTACCCTTGGCTTCTGATTACCCTTAGGAAGTGGGACGGTGCTTTTGGAGATCTGCATCTCTCCCATCCTCGTCTGACACTTCCTAGGCTGCAGAGCAGAATGTTGCTAAAAGGGTACTTGGAATCAACCCTGCAGACCCGAGCCAGGACCCTTTAGCCATTCGGCCAAATACCCTGCTGAGGCTGCGTTCGGGTTCCTTACCTTGCCTGGAGATGGAGGGGCATTCAGCCAGCAGCCTCCAACCTGCCCGTCAGCCTCACAGCCCTTCCTGGTCCTCTCCTGGCTGTGTCTCGGGCAGCAACCTGCCTCCTGTGAGGGGCCACTCCCTCAGGTGAGCCCCAGTTAATTTTCGGTGGGTATGCAGTAGGCTGCAGGCCTGGGAGGTGGGGAGAGTGGCCCCAGGCATGCCATCAGGCAGCCCCCTTCTCATGTAGGTGTGCTAGGTGTTTGTGGTCAGAGACTACGTGGCTTCGTGCTCCCTCAGCCTCCTGCAAACTTCTGGCTCTGTGGTAGGTATGATTCAGAGCTGCTACCACCACTCCAGGGATCTGGGTCAACCTAGGCTCCCTGAGACCATGACTCAGGCTAGCATGTCACTAGCAGGGCCTCTGGGATGATTTGAGAGGAGACGGGATGAGAGTAAATGTAGGGTGCTTTGTCACCCCACTGGCATCCCTGCCACATATATTTCAGAGCAGAGCCCGGGCTTTGGCAGGCTGGCTCAAAGCATGTTGCCGAAATAACTCCATCCTGTGAGCTTGTTGTGCTGGCTTGTCCTGATTTGGCCACTTTGGCTGTCGTCTTCCGTCTTCTACACGCTCTCCTGTTCCCAAAGTGCCAAGCCATCTGGGAAGGCCCTGCCAGACAGCTCTGAGTTTGAGAGGCTGGCTCAGCAAGAGCAGGAGAACAGATGCTCATCTACCTCAGCCAACAGCCGCCTCTCTCTCTAAACACCCCTGGCCAGCACAGGTGTGGCAGGTGGCAGTGGGCAAGAGAGGCAGGCTGTGTGGTGGACAGGAGGGCCCTGTGCTCCTCGGGTTCAGTGGTGGGAAAGTTATTTTTACCATCTAGGCTCTGATAGCTGCACTATTAAGTGACATGTGTTCCTTTTGAAGGTAGGGGAAGGTTCTAGAGGAAAGGGAAGCAGGCTGAGCCAGGAGGGGAGCTGCTTCTCCCCCATTCTAGTCCATTCTAACCCCGTGTGTGTGTGTGTGTCTGGGCCAACAGATGTAAATGGTTGCCGAGAACCGTTTCTGTTTCTGTCCCCAGGCAGAACTTACTGACATTTCAGAAACCAAAATTGACATCTGTACTCTGGCCACCTTTGCAGATGCTTCTCTTGACTAGAATCCCTGGGACCCTAGAAACCCCTAAAGCTTGGGTGGGGTATTCTCCCAGGGGGTGTGCATCTCGGTTTTCTTTAGGGATCTTCTTCCTTAGCGGCCTTTGATTTTTTTTTTTTTTTTTTTTTTTTTTTTTCCTAAGTGGTGAATAAGAGGTAGGGGCAGAGAGTACACCCTCCCAAGATTCCACAATAGAAAATTCTTCTCCCTGGATGCCTCTTTAAATTTGAAGTGGCTTGCCAGGCCACATGTGGCTAGGGAAGGCTCAGCTTTTGGATTTACATCACAGGTTTCAGCCTTCCCTGTCTGTTTTCCCTGGCCTGGACAGCACTCACTCCCCTTGCTGAGTGCCTGGGAGACCCAAGTGAGCAGAGTTGTTCCATAATGGAAGGTGTGCTGTGGTCTTGGGAGGTGGGAAGATAGAATGGTCTTCCTTCCCTCCCACTGCCTCCCAGCCCACAACCCTGCTCCTCAGAAGGGCGCAGGGTCATTGTCAGATGGTGAGACACTTAAATAGAATCCCTCTTCAGCCGGAGGCTGGCCCAGTGAGCAAGCCTTCATCGGCTTCACTGTCTTTACCCCGGGTCTCTCCTCTCCTGCCTCCCCCCTACTCATTTTTATAGATGTCTCAACAGCATCGAGACTTCCATGTTCTGTTCTGACTCTGTGCTCAGCAACCCCTGAGAGTTTGTCCTGAGCAGACCCTCCTCCTCGCTGTAGAAGTGCCTTACTTGCCATGTGGTCTTCTGGCCTTGGCTTGTACTGCAAGCTGCCAGGCCTCTAGGGTGGTCTGTCCTGTGCAGCCAAGGACACCGGACCCTGGGATATCACATGTAAAAGGGACATGGATTGTGACAGTTTGGCCACACTCGTCTCTGTTCCCTCCCTCCATCGTGTTCGGGTATGTGGTCAGTTCTAGGTTGTTTCTGGTTTCTCCTTTGTGTCGGTTTTCTGGCCCACAGGGGTGGCTGCAGTCACCTGTGCCTCTTACCCATGGAAGGAAGCCTGGTGGCCTCCAGGGACACTGAGTGCCCTGTGAACCCTGCTCTGCCAGCACCCCCAACCCCTAGTTTAAAAAGAAAGGCGCCCTGGCTGTAACCTCTTCCACTCTGTTTTGTCTCCCATTCAACCCACAGTTTGTATGGTAAAGGTGTTAGTCACAAGTGTCGGCCCGCAGACACCCATTTGACAGCGGGTCTAGTGTGGCTGTTGCAGTCTCCTTGCGCTCCAAACTCAGTGTTACCTATGTTCGCAGCGGCTGCCTGCCGTCCCCTTGCTCTTCCGGGCTGTGCAATAACTCTCCCAGCCGGTGGTCTTTCCACAGGCCTTGCTGTCCCTAAACACCCTGCAGTTGGGGAGGGAAGGGACCCGTGGGAGGGCGGTCGACATCCCTTACAGAAGAAATGTGCGCCACTTCCCCTGTGTTGCTGCCCTTGTCTTCACCCTGGGTGGGTTTCTGTGGCACTCGAATAGAGCATCGTAGCATCACCTTAGAAGTTCGTGTATTTTTTTTTTTTTAATCTGTTGAAAAGTAAAAAAAAAAAAAAAAACCATCCTCATGATGGGGCATTAAATAAGTCCATGTCTGGGAAGTAGATCTGCTGTGACCCCTGAGATGTCACCGTCACTCTGTCTAAAGGCGTTCTAGAGTTTCTTGTTTGCGTGGAGAGGAAGCAGCTTGTGCGGAGATGCGGCCACGCGGGGACAGCCCTGCTCACCCGGTAGGAGCGGGCTGGCATCGTAAGTGCCACTGTTGCCTTGGGGGTGGATTCCCGTGTTTGTGTGATGAGACCATACACCTCACGTGTCTGTCCCTCTGGTTTAACAAACAGCTGAAGGACAAGCTGAGGCCGCTGGTGCCGCCTGAGCAACTCCTAATGCAAATGTGGACAAAGTGTCTTTTTGTTTTCTACTTTAGCCTGTTCACGTTATGGACCAAATTTCAACAAGGAACTCAAGGAAAATTTGTACCTGCCGTATTTATGCTTTCATGTAAAAGGGTTTTTTTTTTTTTTTTTTTTGGAGGGGGGGGGTCTTTTTATTTTCAGTGAACTTTTTTCAAAATCCTTTTCCACCGTTTCTGTCTGGTTTTAAAACAAATTGCAGTTTTGTATGGATTTTTTTTTAATGTACATTTCGAAACAAATCAAATATTTTTGAAATAACTGAATAAAAGGCATAGAATTATCAGTCTAATTGTCTCTGGTATAATTACTTCTATTCCTTTTTAATCTGGATGCTTACATTTGCTTTCACTTGGAAAATAATTTCGTGTCAATTTTAGCCTCATTTTTCACTGTAGGAGTTCTTTCTCATATATCTTTTTGAACGATGTTCATCTTGGTCATGTGAATGAGGGAACTGTAATTAAGGATGGAGAAAGTTACATGCAGTGTGCATAGTAACGAGCATTTTTGAGTCTGTATCAGTAGACTATAAAAACGGAAAGGAGTTTTCTTGACCTTGAGTTTGTAGCTCTCACAAGGAAGTGCCGTGGACTTGATGCCTACTACGGTGTGAGGTCACTGGCTCGGAGAAGACGGAAGGTGTGTGTGGAATCTTGGTGCCGGTGCTGAGCAGTAGTGGTGACAATGGAGGGTAGTGGGGGCTGCCGGTGCCAGTTCTAAGGCCTGCTCTTGGCTGCAGTGGTGTTTTCCAGAACCATCTTCTGAGAGCTCAGGAGAGGAGTGGTTACAGCTGGCAGTCAGCCATGGACACCACAGGGTGTGAGGATTACCCAGGAAGGGTTCACCTGAGGTCAAGGTGAGTGGCACTCACAGAGGTCAGGCTTTGGCTCAGACTTGGGTTTCAGTCTGGCTCTGCCAGAAGCAGCTAGGTGGCCCCAGGTGGTTAACCTTTCTGAGCCCATTTGCTTACATGTGGGGTTTGTGTGCTTGTTGCTTGTTTTTGCAGGCAGCAGTGCTGGCGAGATTTAGGGATAGTGAGTGCTGTTCATGCTACAAGTAAAGCACTCAATTTTTTTTAAGAGGCACACTTCTGTGCCAGCAGGACATTAAGGAGTCCCTCATCCAAGTGACCCTTGATTCTCTGGAAACTGTTTCGAGAGGGCTTCTCCACCTTGTGGTCCCAAATACCCTTAGTGCCTATAGATAGGGGTTTGATACACGTTAATTCGATGGTATTTTCAAGGCCCCCTAGTAGTGCAGACAGAGTCCAGGCCCAAGGCCTGGGTAGTGGCTTCTTTTAGCCGGCCACCAGGGAGGGGAGACAAAGGAGGTCGTTTCTCCCTATAGTACTGCTTGCTGCAGGCTAACGCTCAACTCTTCCATCATCTAGGCCAGGACGCCAGATGCGTGTCGGGTGTGACCGCAGTGTAAGTGACCTCAAAAGGCCGCACCGCCATTCGGGATTCAGTAGGAAAAGCGATTTGCTCGGACTTGCGTGGCGCCTGTACTCCGCCATCTCATGTAAACTAGCAGGGCTGAGCACAGCCCTTCTGTGTGTGGATGACAGAAGTGACCTGCTAGCTCTGGTCGTCTGCACCTGGTGATGGTGCTGGCATATCACACCTTCCCATCTCAGGGAGACTTGGAAAGTGAGTGGTGAGTGGATCGTGAGCCCAAGTCATACATGTGAATGCTGCCTACTGTGCTCAGCACAGCTGTGAGGCACTTCTGACGGCTGCAGCAGGCTGACGTTTTCATCCTGCTCCCCATGACAGTGGGGAGGGTGCCAGGAGTCCAAGAAGAAGAAATGTCGGATCGGACAGAAGGGCTATGAGCACTTGGATCTCAAAGGGTGGGTAAGAGGATTTTTTCCTAATGTCTCCATTTAAGCCAAAGACAGAAGTCGGCAAGGATCTCTGCTGCAGCTGGTGCAGAGCCACCAGAGACTTGAAGCAGGCCCAGAGTCTGGTGAACGTCCCTCCTGCGGGGGCGGGGGAGAAATTGATGGAGTGTGGATTTCTTGAGAGGGGCCATCAGTGCTGTAGGTCCACAAGCTCCATGACGGAGGTGCTTTAACAGACTCAGGGCTTGACACGTATCCCCTGGAGTTTAGAGAGCGTGAGGTTTAGGGTGCCTGCTTCTCCCCTAAAGTGAGTCTCCAGAAGATGGACTGTCTGAGCTGCTTAACTGCAGAGCCCTGAGAGCAATCTAAGTGGATACAGAGGGAAAGAGTGGATCTGGAAGGGTTAGCCCGAGGAGGCCCCACCTGTAGGGCCTCCTGAGAGGATGAGAGGGAGCCTGGAGGGAATGTACTACTGGAACCGGGCATGTTGGAGACTGGGCCATCTGTATCTGAGAATGGCACTCTGGGAGGTTTTCTGGGGGAAAGTGTCCTGAGAACTCACAAAAGCTGCCTTGGGAGAGAGAAAGAGCCAGCTTTTCGGCACATGACACACAGAAGGTCCTGGTCCAGTAGGGCTTTACTGGCCACAGAAGTAAGACCTTGCCCCTTTCCTCTGGTGTCTACTCCCTAACCCTTCCCAGACATTACAAAGGCCAGAAACAGTAGTATGGCAGGTGGGAAGGGGAAGGGGAAGGAGCAGAAAGGAAAGAAGGAGAAACCCACCATAGCTGCCCCAGCACCTACCCATCCTTCCTCCCTCTTTCCTCTCTCACTCACTCACACACACACATACTAGACTATGTGTATCTAAGCTTGACCTGGGCATGCAGGATAGAGCTTAGTATTTTCACTTTAGACTGAAATGGACTTCTGAATACTTGAAAATAATACTTTCAACAGTAATGAGTGACTGGGGGTAAAAAATTTTAAATTGGGTGGTTCTTGAAATCTTGACCTGGAGCAGAAAAACTCAACATGTACTATCTTACAGAACTTTTAGCAAGCTAGTTCGAGGTGGCTTGGTTCAGCAACAGAGGAAGAACTGTGGGAAGTTACCCAGCACTTCCGAGGCCAGGTATCCCGGATCTTGTATCGACAACTCCCACTCATTCACACCACTGGCTGGGCAGCAGGGAGGAGCTGGAGCTGGTGGCTGACCTCAACTCTGGAGCAGCCATGGTTCTAAAAACTGAGTCAGAGCTCACAGATAACCAGTAACTGTTTTTCCTCCCATCTCAAGGCCAGTTTCTCTAAAAGCAGGGATTTTATATATATTCTCTAAAAGCAGCATGTGTGTAGATATGTGTGTGTGTGTGTGTATAAAATTATTAACTATAGTTCAAATCAAGAAATACATTTTCTATTATGACCCAGTAAATACATCCTCAGCTGAAACAAAAGTTTCATGAAACAGTATATACCTACTATTTGTATTACACTCTCATATTTTCTGTTCTATTCCATTTTTGTTTAAATGCAGGTCTAATGGGCCTATAGCCACAGTTCGTCAATGTCTATTTCCCTGCAATGCTGGGGTAAGTAGGCACATGGCGGGGGGCATCGGCTTGCAGCAACAGCAGTCTGTGTGCTGTCTACACCCCAAGTGATGCTTCTCCTGACAAAATCTAGTTTTTCTCCTGCTCTTAATCATGCCACACCTGTATGAGGATTGTCCAGAGAAACAGAACCAATGGAAGGTATATAGAGAGAAAGATGATTACTAAAAGAATTGGCTCACATGATTACGGAGGCTGACAAAGCCCAAGATTTGCAGCAAGCAGGCTAGAGACCCAGGAGAGCTGATGGTGTAGTTCTGGTCTGAAGGCCAGGCCAGCAGGCTTGAGACCCAGGACGAGCCAGTGTTTTAGTTTGAGTCCAAAGGCAGGAAAAGGTTGTCCTAGTTCAAAGGCAAGCAGGAGGAATTCTTTCTTACTTCAGGAAAGCACAGCCTATTCAGGCTTTCAGGGGAGTGGGTGAGGCCCACCCACACCAGGGAGGGCAATCTGCTTTACTCATTCTATAAACCCAAATGTTAATCTCATCCAGAAACAGTCACATCCAGAAAAATGACCCCAAGGCCCAGACAAGTTGACACATAAAATTAACCATCACAATATCCCTACCCCTACCTCACTAAATAAGGTACCATCTTAGCTCTTTAAAGATCCAATTTAATTTAGACTTTAGTATTAAAATATAGGAACCAAAAAAACATAACTTTAAGAGTTCTGTAAATGCCTCTCTGAAAAGTAGGTGTTTCAAAATGTAGGTCCAACCTCCAAACGATACCACATTCTCTCATCAGCCAGGTCCGTTTGAAAAAGCACGAACAAAGTTAGAGTAGTTAATCTTGTCTTCTCCGTGAGAGCACACCGTGATCAACTGCAGGAGAGAGCAGAGAGCAAGTGAGGCAGAGCTGCGGGGTACGCTTGTTAATAACAATCCCCAGCCTTTGTAAACCAGGTCAGAGTTTGTATCAGAGGATTCCAAAATGGTCCTGCGAACCTGCCAGGTAGCTCAGATGTTATGCCCATCTTAAACTTTATGAAATTGAAGCTCAGATGGAATAAAAGGCCTGCCTGGGATTTCAGGACTAACATTTGTAAGCATATTGCCATTTCCAAAGCACTTTTAATTATTTTTATATTCAAATACGAGCTTTGTCCACCCAGCCTGCACAGAGTAAAACTCTTAAAACAGCAAGCTGCTATTATCATCGCCTAACAAAAGAATCCAGTTATGTCACTGCTCAAACCAGGTCCCCTGAAATGCAGCTGTGGGTGATGGTAGACTTCTAGATTTGCTGTGGTCACCTTTATAAAATGTGCAAACCCATGCTGCCCACACCTTCCCACCCCCCCCCCCACCCCCCGCCACTTCCCACTGACTGCAGTTCCTCTCTCGCTAGGTCATGGATGGCACACATGACTTAAAAGCTGGGTACACTATCACTGTGAGATTTGGGAAGCCAAAGGGGCATTTGCCCAGGTAAACACCTTCTCTCCTGTCTCCTGTACTCCCTGCTAATGTCCTGATTTATGAAAAATCCTCATCTCTGATCTAGCCCCTCCAGCACCATGCAGACAGCCTTCCCTAAGTGAGTCTTCAGTTCTGAACATCACTTTTTGCTAAAAAATCTTTAAGAAGGTCTACAGCATTTCAGTGTTTTTCATCAGTGAGAAGTCTCTATGAAAAGTCACAGTCCTTGGCAATTGTGGGAGAAATTTTGTTCTGAGTTCCAGGGAAACCCAAGCTTCCTGGGAATTTATAATGAAAAAAGGCACAAAACACCTTCTTTTACTCACTTATGAAAATTCTAGAAGGAGACTGGCCATGTCCTTCCTCCACTTGCATCTGGCCATGCGTGACCCCTTACCAATAGATGTCACTGCCCCTGGCAGTGATCATGCCCTCTTCCATGATGGCTAGACTGCTGGGCTAATGTAAGCATCGCCATGAAGGGTGTCACAGGCTGCTCACCATTCTGCTCAACCCAGTTACCTTTGAGTCTCCCCTCGGGGCTGCCTCTCTAGGATCACCTCTGTGGAGTCTCCTTCAGCCCAGAAATGACTCATCAGCCACCCTGTGCTGTCTAGCCCCTATCCACTTAAACAGAGTCCCTGCTGCAGCCATTAGGAAAGAACATCAATGCAAAAATCCAGGGGAAACACCATAACCAGAAATGAATAGGATATCTGATTTGAACACCTTTAAGTTTCCCATTAAAACAAAATATGCATGCAATTGCCTTTGGGAGAGAATGAACGGTGTTCAGCCTCTGCAGTCACCCAGAAGAGCAATTCATACTGACCTCCTTAATCAAAGAATCATCAACTGGGAGGTGGAGAGAGTCACAGATTTTAAAGAACATTTCTTTGTCCACATATCCTGAAGCTTCCTTGTCATAAATTTGAAATGCTTCACGAATGTTGTCTTTGCATGGATGATGTTTCAGTTGCTTCTGGATTGTGTCTATTAATGCTTCCAGTTCTTGCTCACCCGGATCCTCTTTAGTTTGCTTGCTGTAGACAAAGGAAGGAAATGCCTGGCATCTTATTTATACTTGACTGGTCTCATCTCAGTGACCAAAGTTCTCATTTGGCGAAGTGGGGGAAGCTTCTAATGGCAAGCGGCTTGGACACTTAGCTGGCCAATAACGGAATGCTTGCCTGCAGGGGCTGGCTGATGACTGACCCCCACAGGAAGGCCTGATTAGGGGGTTTCTGAACTGAAGCCCAGCCTCCCTGGCTGCCACCTGTTAAATCACTGCACCACAAAGAGCCAAATCTCCCACTGTGGCAGCCTCCCCAAGCTCGGTGTTTGCGCGAATCATCTGCTGCTGCTTAATGCTGATGCAGGTCTACATGGTCTGTTATCTCATCTAAAACTAAGGGAGTTTAAAAAAAATTACACACAGTCAGCAATCTGTTGTACTTTTAACATTCCCTCTCCAGTTCATTCTGAATTTTGTGAAAGGTAGTGGATTGAGAAGTTTAGGCTTAGCATTTACTGAAATGAGAGATGAGTAACACAGAGCATTAGAAAGAAGGCGGTCTATCCTTTCAAACCACAACCAGGATAAGCAGAAGCCCAATTCATTTCCTTTGAACACAAAGGTACCATTACACAAAGACTTTTAGAGCTGGAAAAGACATTTCATCTTTATAAAGGCATTTTGGGATAAAATGAGACCGCAATAAACTCAGAAACCCTTTCTCAATGATGAAAAAACAGACTTGAAGACCCAGATGTCATGTCAGAGGCAGGACCAGAACAGACATCTCACTCGGGTTCTGACATGTTCTTTCAAGGATGCCCACCACCTCTCACCTACCCTCCCCCTCCACACCATCACAGTACCAGTCTACCATGGCTTTCCTGTTCCTATTTCCTTCTGCATAGGATAGTCAAAAGGTTCACTGTTCCAAATGGCCTCTGTTAACTTCATTCCCTTTTGAACCACTGGCGACCCTTGCTGGGGAAGGCATAAAGTGCTACAGCCTTTCAGGGACAATTTAGAAAACATGAAGCAAAAGCCCAGCAAAGAATTTCAAATAATTTATCCTAAGGAAATAATCATGAGTTGTATACAAGGATACATCTAATAAAGCAGTTTTGAGACAGCCTAAATGTCTAAAAAGATTGTCCAAAAATCAGGAATTGGTTAAACAATATCCCCCAATCAGGCAATATAAAAATCATGTGGCATGGACAATGTTGCAGAAAGAATAGATAGATGGGTGAGAAAATCAATGTGTAAAAGTGTATACAGAAGGCTACATTTTGCATCAAAGTTGTGAGGGGAATAAGAACATACAATTAAATCCGCTTACATTGTGCAAAGAAACTCTGGGAAGAGATTTTAAAACCAATGAAGTAGGTAGTTAGCTATGGAGAATGGAGGGTAACAAGCAGGTGGATGGAAGATGGGGCAGGAATAAAACTTTTCATTTGTCCTTCAAATATATATATTATATATAACATATAACTCATGTCAATTATATATTACATTATATATAACTCATTATATATATCATATGATATATAACTCATGTGAATATAATACCTACTCTAAAAATTATCAATGCTCCATAAAATATTTCGTATCAGAAATGTTCATGATATGCAAAAAGCTAATTAAATATTACAGGATTACTCCACTTTATATGCATATTAAAGCAATATTGGAAGTAATCATCTCTGGGTTATGGGATTTTAAGGAATATTTTTATTTCTATTTCCTAAATTTTTACTCCGTGAATGTTATTTATTATGGGCATGTGTTACCTTTATAGTAAGACAAAAACAATATAAATTGCAATGATGAAAATCTCTAGTATCTAAATGCTGTCTGGCATTATTGAAGCAGAATATATTTACCTGGTAGGTACACCTCCAGTCATATATACTAAATTATGAATGATTGCCTGGGCACTATTTTAGTGGCAGAAAGCAGTGAAACCTCAATCTTCTATATCTTCCCAGGAGTTAGAGCCATAGAGCATATATATTTGAAATGTGATCATCCATTCATTTTGGGAAAGAGAAGATAACCCTCCCTTCCCTGAAGGGGCCAGATGTTTAATACTGCTTCATACAATAGGGAAAATGTCGATGGCATCTGCTGCCTTTGAGTATGCTGGAGTAAATTCAAACAGAGCTTGCCACAGGTGGTGCTGTTTACAACAGAGCTAGTGAGAGTTCTAGCCCCTACATTATTGAGGGGCCCAAAACAGGGCCCCTTCTCTAGGACAGCTGCAACATTGTTCCACATGTTAACAAGGGAACACAGGGGCCAAATGGTCATCCTTAATGGGGACCGCCGACTGAGAGAGGTGGCTGGGTTCCCAGCACACGAGGTGCAAACTCTGTGCCAACCCCTCCGATGCTCTTCTTTTTCTTTCCACAAAAGCAAACATGAGTTTTATGGGGCGATTAATCTCCCATAGGTAAAAAAAAGACGTCATGGTTTTCATTCCACTCTTAGACTATTTTCCTAGGGGCAACCTGGCAAAGCCCTCTACTTAGCAAGAAAGAAATAAATGGAATTCACATATTTTCTTCAACAGCAAAGAGACTGCAGTTTTGTTCTTTCTTATATTTGGGGGCAGGGTGGAGAGCAGTGGGCAACTCTATGATTTGTCAGAACTTTAAAGTGTGGCCATTTTGACTACAAAGGTTCAGCGTCAACCCCTTAGCCTGACTTTAGCTCTTGATCCATGATCGAATGTCTCCCCTTGGCCCCAGTGGTAAACTCACTTCCAGGGCAGGCAGCCCCTTGCCTAGAGACCTTAGAGTGGTCAGGGAGCTGAGTAACAACCTCCTCGATTTTTTGGTGCTTTTCTCTGGTGAGAGAGAAGAAATTGTAGTAAGAGCATGAGCTCTAGAATCTGACTGGTTCAATAGCTTAAAGCCTGCATGATCTTAAGTAGATTACCTAACTGCTCTATGCCTCAATTTCATTATCTGTCATAGGGGAGTTTGAAAGGAAGCCACCTCATAAAGATTGCTTTGAGAATTAAATGAACTATTACATATAAAGCACTTAGTACCTGACATAGCAAGTGCACACAAATGTCAGCTTTGAACAAAGTTCTTTTCACAGTCCTAGTAGAAATAGTCACTCATCTAACAACTATTTATTGAACATGTTTGGCTGAGTACGACAAGGAACCAGTTTCTAGTAAGGATCCCTGCTCTCCAGAAGGGAATTAAGACATGGACTTTAAAGTCGCTCACAGGGGCGCCTGGGTGGCTCAGTAGGTTGGGCGTCTGACTTCGGCTCAGGTCATGATCTCACGGTCTGTGAGTTTGAGCCCCGCATCGGGCTCTGGGCTGACAGCTCAGAGCCTGGAGCCTGTTTCGGATTCTGTGTCTCCCTCTCTCTCTGACCCTCCCCTGCTCATGCTCTGTCTCTCTCTGTCTCAAAAAAATAAATAAAATGTAAAAAAAATAAATGAATAAAGTCGCTCACAGAAGGGAGAAAATGACCATTAGGGGTCATGTAGGGGAGGTACAAAGCCTGAGAGGATCACCAAGGGCTGAACTGGGAGATGGTCTTGAAGGATGTGAGGGCTTGGACCTGCTGAACGAAATAAAGGAACTTCAGACAATGGGAAGAGCCTGAGAAAAGGCATGAAGAAAGGAATGCCAGAGGTTGGTATAATAAACCTGTTTGTCTGGAGTGCAGTGTGTGTGGAAAGGTAAGCTGGAACTCGAAGTTCAATGGTCATTTGGAGACACACTATGAAGGTTCTTGGTGGAACCTGGAAAGTTCAGACTAAGAACTTTAGAACTTTGTTTTTAAGTATATATATATATATATATATATATATATATATATACACATGTATATATGTGTGTATATATATATATGTATATATGTATACACACACACACACACACACATACATACAATGGAGTATTACTCGGCAATCAAAAAGAATGAAATCTTGCCATTTGCAACTATGTGGGTGGAACCAGAGGGTATTATGCTAAGTGAAACTAGTCGGAGAAAGATAAATATCATCTGACTTCACTCATATGAGGACTTTAAGATAGAAAACAGATGAACATAAGGGAAGGGAAGCAAAAATAATATAAAAACAGGGAGGGGGGCCAAAACATAAGAGACTCTTAAATATGGAGAACAAACAGAGGGTTACTGGAGGGGTTATGGGAGTGAGGATGGGCTAAATGGGTAAGGGGCATTAAGGAATCTACTCCTGAAATCATTGTTGCACTATATGCTAACTAGGATGTAAATTAAAAAAATTAAAGGAAAATTAAAGGAAAGAAAAATTAGTACCAGTCCTTCTCAAACTCTCCAAAAAAAAAAAAAAACCTATCTATCTATCTATCTATCTATCTATCTATCTATCTATCGAGAAGGAAACACTTCCAAACTTATTTTATGAGGCCATTATTACCCTGATACCAAAGCCAGTCAAAGTCCCTTAAAGAAAATTACACACCAATATCTTTGGTGAACATCGATGCAAAAATCTTCAACAAAACACTAGCAAACCAAATTCAACAGCACATTAAAAGGATCATACACCATGATCAAATGGTAATTATCCTTTTTATGCAATGATGGTGCAACATACACAAGTCAGTAAATGTGATATACCACATTAACAGAATGAAGAATAAAAATCACGCATACATGGTCAACTAATCTTTGACAAGGGTGCCAAGAATACACAATGGAGAAAGGACAGTCTCTTTAATAAATGGTGCTGGCAAAACTGAGTATCCACAGCAAAAGAATGAAAATGGATCTCGATTTAAGATAACAAAAATTAATTCAAAATGGATTGAAGACTTAAACATAAGACCTGGAACTGTAAAACTCTTAGAAGTAAACAAAGGAAAGCTCTTTGACATTGGTTTTGGCAATGATTTTTTGGATAGGACACCAAAAGCACAGTCAACAAAAGTAAAAACAAATAGAACTATTTCAAACTAAAAAGCTTTTGCACAGCAAAAGGAATAATCAACAAAATGACAAGGCAATCTATGAAATGGGAGAAAATATTTACAAGCTGTCTTAGTCTGTTCAGGGTACTATAACAAAATACCAGAGACTAGGTAGCTTATAAACAACCAAAATTTATTTCTCACAATTATGGAGGCTAAAAGCCCAAGATCATGGCACCACAGATTCCACATGGTGGCTAGGGAAGGCTCTCTCTTTGGTTCAGAGATAGTATCTTCTCATTGTGTCCTCATGGTATAAGGGGGCTAGCAAGTTCTCTGGGGCCTCTTTTATACAAGCACTAATCCCATCCATAGGACTCTCATGACCTAATCGCCTTCCAGAGGCCCTACCTCTTAATACCATCACATGAACTCTTAATATGGATCAAGATATCAACACATAGGGGCACCTGGGTGGCTCAGTTGGTTAAACCTCCAGATCTGGCTCAGGTCATGATCTCCCAGTCTGTGGATTCGAGCCCCACATCAGGCTCTGTACTGACAGCTCAGAGTCTGGAGCTTGCTTCGGATTCTGTCTCTCTCTCTCTCTCTCTCTCTGCCCCTTCCCCACTCACACTCTGTCTCTTTCTCTTTCAAAAATAAATAAACATTAAAAAACTTTTTTTAGTATCAACATATAAATTCTGAGAGGACACAAACATTCAGACCATGGCACAAACCATATATCTGATAAGGGATTAATAGCTAAAATATATAAGGAACTCATACAACTCAATAGCAAAAATGAATGAATAAATAAATAAACAATCCAGTTAAAACATGGGCAAAAGACCTGGGTAGACATTTTCCCAAAAAGGATATACAAATACTAAGAGGCACATGAGAAAGTGCTCAACCTCACTAATTATGAGGGAAATGTAAATCAAAACCACAATAAGATATAACACCTGTTAAGATGGTTATCAAAAAGACAAGAGATAACAACTTGGAGAGGATGTGGAGAAAAGGGAACTCTTGTACATTCCCATTGGGAATGTAAATTAGTACAGCCATTATGGAAAAGTTATGGAATTGCTTCAAAAAATTAAAAATAGAACTATCACAGGATCTAGCAATCCCATTTCTGGATATGTATCTGAGGGAAAAGAAATCAGGACCTCAAGGAGACATCTGCAGTGACATATTTACTGCAGCATTATTCACAATAGCCAAGATATGAAAATAACCTAAGTGTCCAACAATGGATGAATAGATTTTAAAAATGTGACACATATATAAAAAACATGGCCCGACAGAATATTATTCAGACATAAAAAGAAGGAAATCCTGCCCTTTGTGACAACACGGATGAATTGGAAGGATATTGTGCTTAGTGAAATAACCCAGAGAAAGACAAATACTGTATAATCTCATTTATATGTGGAATCTAAAAAAAGTCGCACTCATAGAAACAGAGTAGAAGGTGGTTACCAGGGGCTGGGGGAAAGGTGATGTTGGTCAAAGGGTTAAAAAAAAAAAATCAATAACAAGACGAATAACTTCTGGAGGTCTAATTGTGACTATTATCAATAATACTGTACCGTATACTTGCTGTTTGCTACGAGATCTTCAACATTCCCACCACACACACACACACACACACACACACACACACACACACAAATAAATGGTAGCCATGTAAGGTGATGGATATGTTAATTAACTTGATTGTGGTAGTCATTCACAATGTATATCAAATCACCATGTTGTAGATTTTAAATATATACACTTATACCTCAATAAAATTGGGGGAGGGGGGAAGTAGTATGATCAATTTGGAGCCAAGTTCCAGGAAGACTGGTCTGGTAATAGTGTGTGAAGTGGATTAAGGGAAAAAGAGAATGGACGTGGGAAGATAAGTTGGGAGGTACTGTGGAGGCCTAGGTAAGCAGTGATGGGAGCATGGCAGACATCAGTGGTCCCCTGTTCAATATTCACCCTCTCCCTTCCTAACAGAGCCTTTATTTTGTTTGGAGCAGCAGTAAAAAGTGGCTCTGTGATGCAGCCCAGACAATGAGATGTCAGCAGAACTTGCTAGGTGGGGCTCCTGGATAAGCCCTTTAAAAACAGGAAAGACGTGGTGAGATTGGCTGTTCAGTCTTTTACCCTTTGTCCTTCCCCTTCTTCCTGCCTGGACTATAATGCAGTGCTAGAGATGGAACGTTCATTTTGTGGCCACAGGGTGAAAAGCAGGAGGACTAAAGCTACTACTTGCTAAGGGTGTCTGAGAAGAGAGAAAAAAACATCAAGTCTCTGTTGGCATTGCAAAGCCACCACACGGGCTCTGGAGTGCTTCCCTCCAGATGTCCTGTTACAGGTTAAGCTAATGTAAATTTGTTTTTGTTGTTGTTGTTATGTGTGGACTAATGCAGCTCCTAACTGAGTGCTTTAGATTAGGAAATGGTGGGGAGAATGAAAAGGAGAAGTCAGAGGCAAGACATATCATAGAATAAAAGAATTTAGCTTATTGAATATAGTGCAAAACAAAAGAGGTCAAAAGAATCTCAAAGATTTCAAACAACGATAAATGGAACACTGATGTGATTAAGAGAAAGCAGGCAATTAACATTTATGGCTTGCCTCCTGTGTGTGCAGACACTATGCTGGCACTTTACATATGTTATTACAACACACTGTTATCACAACTTTATGAGACACACACAGAAAGAAGGAAGAGCAGTTGTGCTAGAAAGTTGGAAACAACAATGGCGTTTTTTCTTGTTGTACAAATTGTGAGGTGCTGTGGTTCACCTGGATGAAGACACACTGAACAGGCCAACAGGAATCTAGAACTAGCGTCAGGAGAGTGGTTGGGATGGAGAGCAACTTGTTTAGACACTGTGCGACGAGGTGAGAGGAGATTGTCAGGCTTTAGAAAAAGCAAACAAGAGGACCAAAAATAGGACCTTGAGAAATACCAACCTAGTAGACAAAAAGTAGCAAAAAGATACAAAGAATAGAATCCCAGAAGTAGCAGGGGTATCAGAGACTCTGACTTTCTAGAACTCATAAGAGGGTTTCAAAAAAGGGGCTCACCTCATCCTATGGATATACCTAGAAAACACCCACACCAGTGTAAACCCAAAAAAAGACCCAAAGGGTGGCAGTATAGATCTCCACAGCTAAATGTAGAGAAGAGGCCACATTAAAGAGGGTAGGAAGGTTAGAGACATGGTCAGCAGCCAAACAGACCCACAAGACTGTCCATGGGAGGGAGGGACTCCAGCAGTGTGGAGAGAAGAGAGAAGCAGACCCTATATGAGGTACCCCAGGCAAAGGGGACTCACATGGGGAAGATGAATCCCCACAACATTTGGTTTTCAACACTAGAGAGGCTTAACAATCAATAAGGCTTAACACCTGGAACTTTAAAAATCAGCAGCTTGGCTCTGGGAGAGCCAGGAGGGCAATAGGAAACTGAGTCTACGTCCCTAAAGAGACAGCACAACAAACAGCCCCACCAAGATACAGCATAGAAGCACGTTTGGGGAAGAAAAAAAAAAAAAAAGCCTGGGGGTATAGAGGAGAGAGATTTGTTTACTAATCTCAGAGTGTGTGCTGGAGGGGCAGGGATCTTTGGCAGACTTCTTTAAGAACAAAAGAGTAGGTACCATCCCCCCCTACCCCCACACCTAGACAACAAGGACACCTGGGGGAACCAGGACAGTATGAAGACTCTCCACCTAGCTTGCTACCAGCGCACTCTGTTTGCAGGTTCTCCTGTGGACATGACATACCCCTCCTCCATCCAGGATCAGGCGAGAGTTCTCCCCCTGCTGGGTGCAGGTCCCCTTATACAGAAGACCAACATGGACTTTGCTGGCACTGCACAACCTGCCCCCATGGTCTTCTGTGGACCCGCTCCCTACAGCCTGACCTGGGCAGGAGTCCATCCAAAGTGGTGCCACCAGCCTGCCAGTGCACAAAAAGCCCTGAGAGAGTCCAGCACCACTCCAAAGTGACTCTGCCCCAGGGAGAGGGGAAGATAACTGCACACACTATTTGAGTGCACTGGGGGCAGACACGTAATCTGACTGCAGACCCTGCCCACCAACAAAAGCTTCTCAGTGGAAAACACAGAAAGAGTGCCCTACAGTTCAGTGCTATTGCAGCCTTGGCAAATGCCTGGTCTGACTCAACTCAAGTCCCAGGTGGCCCCAGACTTTCACTAACACCACAGGGACCAAACACTGCCATTGCCCACAATGGGAAAAAAGAGCCACTGCAGACAACTGGACTGAAGGCAAATGCGGCTTAGCCATAACAGGAGGGCCCGTGCAACCCACATAGGAGACAGCCCTGAAGCGTCAGGTTCTGGTGAACAGGGGACACAGCACTGCAGGACACTCCACGACCTCTTCTTCATAAAGCCACTACTTTCAAGAGCAGGAGTTGTAGCTGACTTTTCTAACACATAGAAACAGACACAGAGAGAAAAAATGAGACAGAACAATATATTCCAAATGAAACAACAGGACAAAACCACAGCAAGAGAGCTAAACAAAACAGAGATAAGTAATATGCCTGAGAGAGAACCTGAAGTCATGCTCATAAAGATACTCACTGAACTTGAGTGGATGACTTCAGTAAGACCCTCGACTAAGAGATAGAAAACATAAAAAGGAACTAATCACAGATGAAGAACTCACTAACTGAAATTAAACATATACTTAGAGGGAATAAATACTAGGCCTGAGGAAACAGAAGAATGAATCAGTGACCTGAAGGACAGAGTAATGGAGAGCAATCAAGCTGAACAGGAGAGAGAAAAAAGAATAACAAAAAATAAAAACAGATTAAGGGAATGCAACAACGCCATCAAACAATAATAACATTCACATTATAGGGATTCCAGAAGGGGAAGAGAGAGAAAACGTGGTAGAAAATGTACCTGAAGAAGTAAGAGCTGAAAACTTCCTGAATCTGGGGAAGGAAACAGAAATCCAGACCCAGGAGGCACAGAGAGCCCCAACAAAATCAACCTAAACAGGTCCACACCTAGGCACATAGTAATTTAAATAGCAGAAAGTAATGATAAAGAGAGACTCTCAAAAGCAGCATGAGAAAAGAAACTAGTTTCATACAAAGGAACCCCTATAAAGCTATCAGCTAATATTTTAGCAGAAATTTTGCAGGCCAAAGTGCTGAAAGAAAAAAGCCTGCAGTCAAGAATACTCTATGCAGCAAGGTTATCATTCATAATAGAAAGAGTGATAAATAGTTTTTCAGACAAACAAAAGTGAAAAGAATTCATCGCAGCTAAACCAGACCTGCAAGAAATGTTAAACGGGATGCTTTGAAAGGAAGTGAAAGCCCATAAGAAGGATTAAGAAAAGTAGGGAGCACTAAAGAAGTAAAATTAAGCATATCTATAAAATCAGTCAAGGGATTAAAAAAAGATAAAAAGATGTAAATTATGACACCATGTATCTAGTCATGAAGGGAAGAGGAGCAAAAATTTAGTGCTTTTAGGATGGGTTTCAAATTTAAGTGAACATCAACTTAATATAGACTGCTATAGGCAGAAGATGTTACAATCTTAATAGTAGCCACAAATCAAAAACTGGTAATAGATATTCAAACAATGAAGAGAAATGAATCCAACTACATCACTAAAGAAAGCCAGCAAACTATGAGAGAAGAGAGATGGACTATGTTCCAATCAAAAGACATAGGGTTATGGAATGGATAAAAAAGCAAGACCGTCTATATGTTACCTATATGACTCATTTCAGATCTAAAGACACCTGCAGATTGAAAGTGAAGGGACGGAAAAGCATTAATCATGCAAATGGCAGTGAAAAGAAAGCCAGGGTCACAATACTTAGACAAAATACACTTTGAAACAAAGGGAACAATCCAACAAGAAGACATAACAATTGTAAATATGTGTACTTAATATGGGAGTACCCAAATACATAAAGCAGTTAATAACAAACATAGAGGAAGTGAATGATAGTAATGCAGTAATAGTAAGGGACTTTAATACCCCACTTACGTCAATGGATAAATCATCCAAACAGAAAATCAACAAAGAAACAGTGGTTTTGAATAACACACTGGACCAGATGATTTAAGAGTACTCAGAACATTCCATCCTAAAACAGCAGATTACACATTCTTTTCAAGTGCACATGGAATGTTCTCCAGAATAGACCATATATTAGGCCACAAAACTAGTGTCAACAAATTAAAAAAGACTGAAGTCATACCATGAATCTTTTGTGACAACACTATGAAGCTAGAAATCAACTGCGCATGCGTGTGCGCGCGTGCACGCGCACACACACAAGTCTGGAAAGAACACAAATACATGAAAGCTAAATAACATGCTACTATGAATGAGTCAACCAAGAAATCAAAGAGGAAATGAAAAATACATGAGATGAATGAAAACAATGGTCCAATATCTTTAGGATGCAGCATAAGTGGTTCTCAGAGGAAAGATTATAGCAATATAGGTCTACCTCAAGAAGTAAGAGAAACCTCAAATAATCAAACTAACCTAGAAATACCTAGGAAAAGAAGAACAAACAAAACCCCAAACCAGTAAAAGTAAACAATAAAGATTAGAGCAGAAATAAACGAAATAGAAACTAAAAAAAAAACCCAAAAACAAAAAAACAAAACAAACCCAAAACAATAGAATAGTACAATGATACCAGGAACTGCTTCTTTGAAAAGACCAACAAAATTGACAAGCCTGTAGCCAGACTCATAAAAAAATTTAAAAAATAAAAAAAGAACTCGAAACCATAAATGAGAAATAATTGACACCACACAAATTCAAAGGACTGTAAAGGTATATAGTTTTTTATAATATTCTGACAAACTAGACAGCCTAGAAGAAAAAGATAAATTCCTAGAAACATAACCTCCCAAAACTGAATCAGGAAGAAACTGAAAATTTGAACAGACTGATTTCCAGCAATGAAATAGAATCAGTAATCAAAAAACTCCTAACGGGTGCCTGGGTGATTCAGTCCGTTAAGGTTCTGACTGCAGCTCAGCTCATGATCGCATGGTCTGTGAGTTCAAACCCTGCATTGGGCTCTGTGCTGACAGCTCAGAGCCTGGAGCCTGCTTCTGAGTCTGTGTCTCCTTCTCTTTCTGCCCCAGCCCCACTCATGCTCTGTTTCTCCTCTGTCTCTCAAAAATGAATAAATGTTAAAAAAAATATTTTAATTACAAAAAAAACTCCCAACAAATAAAAGTCGAGGGCCAGATGGCTTTACAGGTAAATTCTACCAAATATTTAAAGACTTAATACCTATTGTTCTCAAACTATTCCAAGAAATAAAACAGGAAGGAAAGCTGTCAAATTCATTCTATGAGGCCAGCATTACCCTGATACCAAAACCAGATAAAGACATTACAAAAAAAGAGCAGGCCAGTATCTCTGATGAGCATAGATGCAAAATTCCTCAACAAAGTATTAGGAAACCAAATCCAACAATACATTAAAAAAATAATTCACCACAATCAAGCGGGCCCCAGGATGCAAGGCTGATTCAATATACACAAATCGACAAGATACATCTGTAAGAGAAAGGATAAAAACTATGTGATCATTTCATTAGATGCAGTAAAAACATATGATAAAATACAACATCAACTCATGACAAAAACCCTCAACAAAGTAGAGATAGAGGGAACATACTTTAACATAATAAAGGCCATATATGAAAAGCACACAACTAACATCATACTCAATGGTGAAGAACTGAGAGCTTTTCCCCTAAGATCAAGGATGTTCACTGTCACCACTTTTATTCAACATAGTACTGAAAGTCCTAGCCACAGCAATAAGAGAAAAGAATAAATGGCAACCAAATTGGTAAGGAAGAAGTAAAATTGTCACTATGTGCAGATGACATGATATAGAAAACCCCAAAGACTCCACCAAAAAACCCCTAGAACTGATAAATGAATTTGGTAAGGTCACAGGATACAAAATCAATAGAGAGAAATCCACTGCATTTCTATACACTAATAATGAAGTAGCTGAAAGAGAAATTAAGAAAATAGTTCCATTTATAATTGTACCAAAAATAATAAAATACCTAGGAATAAACTTAACCAAGGAGGTGAACCTGTACTCTAAAAACTATAAAACACTGATGAAAGAAATTGAAGATGACACAAACAAATGGAAAGCTATTCCATGTTTGTGGACTGGGAGAACAAACACTGTTAAAAATGTCCATACTACGCAAAGCAATTTATACATTTAAATCCCTATCCCTAAATGTATACATTGCAATCCCTATCAAAATACCAAGAGTATTTTTCACAGAAGTAGAATATTCCTAACATCTGTGTGGAACCACAAAGGACCCCAATAGCCAAAGAAATCTTAAAAAAGAAAAACAAAACTGGAGGTATCACAATCCCAGATTTCAAGACATACTACAAAGCTGTAATAATCAAAGCAGTATGGTACTGGCACAAAAATAGACACATAGATCAATGGAACAGAACAGAGAGCCCAGAAATAAACCCACAATAACATGGTCAATTAATCTTTGACAAAGGAGACAAGAACATACAATACGAGGGCAACTGGGTGGTTCAGTCAGTTAAGTATCCAACTATTGATTTTGGCTCAGGTCATGATCTCACAGTTTGTGAGATCAAGCACTGCATCAGGCTCTGCACTGACAGCATGGAGCCTGCTTGAGATTCTCTCTCTCTCCCTCTCTCTGCCCTCCTGTGCTCACTCTCTCTCTCAAAATAAATAACTTAAAAAAAAAGAATACACAGGGGGTGCCTAGGTGGGTCAGTTGGTTAAGGGCCGGACTTCAGCTCAGGTCATGATCTCATGGTTCATGGGTTCGAGCCCCGTAACAGGCTCTGTGCTGGCAGCTCAGAGCCTGGAGCCTGCTTCAAAATTCTGTGTCTCCCTCTCTTTCTGCCCCTCCCCCACTCACACTCTATGTCTCTCTCTCAAAATTAAATAAACATTACAAAAAAAGAATATGCAATGTGAAAAAGATAATCTCTTCAATAAATGGTGCTGGGAAAACTGGATAGCTACATGAAAAATAAAAAAAAAATAAAAAACTCAAAATGTGTTAAAGACCTAAATGTGAGACCTGAAACCACAAAAATCCTAGAAGAGAGCATAGGCAGTAATTTCTTTGACATCAGCCATAGCAACATTTTTCTAGATAAGTCTCCTGAAGGAAGGGAAACAAAAGCAAAAATTAACTATTGAGACTATATATCAAAGTAAAAAAGCTTCTGCACAGCACACAATTGGCAAAACTAAAAGACAACCTACCAAATGGGAGAAGAGATTTGTAAATGCCACACCCAATAAAGGGTTAGCATCTAAAGAACTTATACAAGTCAACACCAAAAAAGTAAATAATCTAATTAAAAAATAGGTAGGAGAGGGGCACCCAGGCAGCTCAGTTGGTTAAGTGTCCAACTTCAGCTCAGGTAATGATCTCACAGTTTGTGAATTCAAGTCCCGCATCGGGATCTGTGCTGACAGCTCAGAGCCTGGAGCCTGCTTCTGATTCTGCGTCTCTTTCTCTCTCTGCCCCTCCCCCACATGTGCTCTGTCTCTGTCTCTCAAAAATAAACAAAAATGTAAAAAAAAAAAAAAAAAAAAAAAAAGTTAAAAAAAATAGGTAGAAGATATGAACAAACATTTGTCCAAAGAAGATATCCATGTGTCCAAGAGACACATGAAAAGATACTCATTATCTTTTTTGAGAGAAATGCAAATCAGAACCATAATGAGATATCACCTCACACCTATCAATATGGCTAAGATAAAAAACCCAAGAAACAACAAGCATTGGCAAGGATGTATAGAAAAAGGAACACTCATGCACTGTTGGTGGGACTGCAAACTGGTGCAGCCATGTGGACAACATACAGTATGAAGTTTTCTCAAAAAATTAAAAAAAGAATTACCATATGATGTAGTAACTCCAGTTCTGGGTATTTACCCAAAGAATATGAAAACAGGAATTTGAAAAGATTTATGCACCCCTATGTTTATTACATAATTATTTACAACAGCCAAATCATGGAAATTGTGTCCATTGATAGATGAATGGATAAAGAAAGTGTGGTATACACACACATATACATACACACAATGGAATATTACTCAGCCATAAAAAATAATGAAATTTTCCATTTGCAACAACATGGATGGAGCTAGGGAGTATAATGCTAAGTGAAATAAGAGACAAACACCATATGATTTCATTCATATGTGGAATTTAACAAAACAAATGAACAAAGAAAAAAAGACACCAAAAAATGATTTTTAAATTTAGAGAACTGGTTACCAGAGGGGAGGTGGGGGGCATGGGTGAAATAGGTAAAGGTGATTAAGAGTACACTTATTGTGATAAACACTGAGTAATGTATAGAATAGGTGAATATATTATTATACACTTGAAACTAATACAACACTATGTTAAAACATTTTAAAGATAGTCTCTTCGGCAAATGGTGCTGGAAAAACTGGACAGCGACATGCAGTAAAATGAACCTGGACCACTTTCTTACATCATACACAAAAATAAACTCAAAATAGATGAAAGACCTAAATAAATGTAAGACAGGAAGCTATAAAAATCCTCAAGGAGAAAGCAGGCAAAAACCTCTTTGACCTTGGCCGCAGCAATTCCTTACTCAACACATCTCAGGAGGCAAGGGAAACAAAAGCAAAAGTAAACAATTGGGACCTCATCAAAATAAAAAGCGAAGGAAATAATCAACAAAACTAAAAGGCAACCGACACTATGGGAGAAGATATTTGCAAATGACCTATCAGATAAAGGGTTAGTATCCAAAATCTATAAAGAACTTCTAGAGCTCAACACCCAAACAACAAATAATCCAGTGAAGAATGGGCAAAAGACATGAATAGACACTTCTCCAAAGAAGACATCCAGATGGCCACCGACAAATGAAAAAATGCTCAACATCACTCATCATCAAGGAAATACAAATCAAAACCACAATGAATGAGATATCACCTCACACCTGTCAGAAGGGCTACAATTAACAACTCAGACAACAATAGATGTTGGCGAGGATGTAGAGAAAGAGGATCTCTTTTGCATTGCTGGTGGGAATGCAAACTGGTGCAGCCACTCTGGAAAACAGTATAGAGGTTCCTCAAAAAATCAAAAATAGAACTACTCTACGACCCAGGAATTGCACTACTATGTATTTATCCCAGGGACACAGGTGCTGTTTCGAAGAAACACATGCACCACATGCAATGTTTATAGCAGCACTATCAACAACAGCCAAAGAATGGAAAGAGCCCAAATGTTCATCAATGGATGAATGGATAAAAAAGATGTGGTGCGCATATATATATATATATACACACACACACACACACACACACACACACACACACACACACACACACACACACAAAAGAGTATTACTCGGCAATCAAAAAGAAGGAAATCTTGACATTTGCAAGTACATGGATGGAACTAGAGGGTAATATGCTAAATGAAATTAGTCAGAGAAAGACAAATATCATCTGACTTCACTTATATGAGGACTTTAAGATAGAAAACAGATGAACATAAGGGAAGGGACCTAATAATAATATAAAAACAGGGAGGGGGATAAAACAGAAGAGACTCATAAATATGGAGAACAAACTGAGGGTTACTGGGGAGTTGTGGGAGGGAGGATGGACTAAATGGATAAGGGGCATTAAAGAATCTACTCCTAAAAAAAAAAAAGAAAAAAGAATCTACTCCTGATATCATTGTTGCACTATATGCTAACTTGGATATGAATTAAAAAAATAAAATGGTAAAAAAAATTTTTTAAGTAAATAAAACAAGGTAATGGAATTAAAAAAGGAAGGGGTGATGGCAAAGAGTAACTTACATGTAGATCAAACAAGGCTTACCGCTAGACCAGGGACTTGGCAAACTACAACAGTTCAACACCAACCTGCTGCCTGTTCTTCTAAATAAAGTCTAATTTGTGTACAGCCACACCTTAATTTACACATTGTCTATGACAGCTATCACTCTGTAAGGGCAGAGTTGAGTGGTTCCAACAGAGACGGTATGGCCCACAAAGCCTAATCTATTTACTACCTACTCTCTCATATATTTTCCTGAGCATTTATGAAGGTCTGGCATGGCACGCAAGCTCAAATATCTGTTGAGTTGATGAATAAATGAGAAAAGACCATTAGATATGGAAATAATTGACAACCTTCAAGAAAGCAACTTATGAAGCATGGATTCTGAAGCAGTCAGAAAGGAGGTGGTTACATACCCAAAACAAAAGAAATAAACTTGGAGAAATGGGAGCTACTTATCTTTGACAAGAAGGTAAAGAGAAGATGAATGACAGCTTGGAAACTTTCTAAGGTGAAGAATGGGAAAATTGAACTTACCTTGCATCATTTGGTCTCATATTTGAGACCAACTGCAAAGTGAATATGGAAGAGCTTGGGGTACAAAAAAAACAGAAAGAAAAAAAGAGAGAGAGAGAGAATATTTGATCATGTCTGTATAGGAAACGTGGCTGGAAGTGAAAAAGGATGAAAAAGATCACAGTGAGCAGGGGAGGAATGTCCTCTTGAAAATGAAGAGCACAAATGGGGATGCTAATTGATAATATATAAATGCATGGAGATTTCCTGTAGAGGGGTGGATTTATGAGCATTTGTTTTTGCAGCAAGGACCCAAAACCCAAAAAAAGCTTCAGATAAAGTCAATAATTCCCTGTGCACTTTTTAATTTTCTGGCTCTGAGAAAGCAAATGGCTAACCAAGGGTGCCTGGGTGGCTCAGACTGTTGAGCGTCCAGCCCTTGATACCAACTCAGGTCATGATCTCACAGTTTGAGATCAAGCTCCACAGAGAGCCTGCTTGGGATCTCTCTCTCCCTTTCTCTCTGCCTCTACCCAGCTCACGCTCTCTCAAAATAAACTTAAAAAAAAAAAAAAAGGCTAACTCCTAATTTTATCATGCTGTGATTGACACTTGACACAAGAAGTACTCAGGTCTGACAAGTACTCGAGATCCCCTTTCATTATTCTTGGTGATGATTAGTCAAATAAAGGATTTGTATCCCCTTAGAGTGGGTTCTTTCCCAGATGGGAGGAGTTAGGAGCCAAAGACAGAACAGATAGAAGACAGGGAAGATGCGATGCCTGGCTTCTTATCACCTTCAAGCATTTTCTGGCCCATTACAATAGAAGAGAGGGAAGATGAGGGTCAAAACAGGGATAGCAATGGAACTCTTAACCCAGAACTTGAATTTGAATTTCTTTTTATTTTCATTGGTATCTTATCCTAAGGGCCACACATTATCTTTTTCTCAGAAAAAAAAAAAAAAAGATTCTCCTGATAGTATGCCAAAGCAAGAAGCCTTCCAGTGTTGCTGGTATTTGCACAGATAAAGGGAAATTACAGAAAAACTTCTGAGAAGTACTTGAATTAGATAGATGACCACGAATCTCCCCTCAGCCCTTAATGCTGCCCAGTCACCAAACAGTGCTTGTCCAGTCCATGCGCCCTCCCGCTTTCCTAGACAGCTGTTGTCTTTCATTAGGCCTGTGATGTTTGTTTCACATTTTTTACAACTCCAGAAGTAAGATGCATTTTTTGATTGATGGTGAATAACAATTATAATTGCCAGTTCATTTCTTAGATCAAATAATGCTATGCATTTATTTTCATTTTATTTTTATATTTATTTTATGAATATAGTCAATAGAACGGTGCATTTCACAGCTTCTCCTCTCTCCCGAAACCTCCAACATGTCCCCATCCTTACTCTTCCTGTGACATGACTGCTCTGAAAATGGCACACTGAGAAGGGCCCCTCAACCATGTTCACCCACCTTCCAGATGCTGCACCCACACTGGCCGTCTTCCTACCTACTGCCATAGATCAAGGTTTCAAAGAGTAATCCCAGGACTCCTGGAAGCTCTATTCTCATAATACTACTAAACCAGTACTATTTGCTTTTTAACTTTTGTTTTCTCACAAATGCACAATGGAGTTTTCCAAAGATTACATGACCAATGGTAACACAGCAGTCTGAATACAGAAGCAGATGAAAACCCAGCTGTCGTCTATTAATAAAGTCACACATTAAAGAGATTTGCAGAAATGTAAAACAATGCCACTCTTCTATTTTTCTGTTTGGAGAATATAGTCATTAAAAAAATTATTTACTTTGAGAGAGAGAGAGAGAGAGATCGATCATGGGGAGAGGCAAAGAGAGAGAATCCCAAGGAGGTTCCGTGCTATCAGCACAGAGCCCAGTGCAGGGGTTGATCCCACAAACCATGGGATCACAACCCAAAACCAAGAGTCAAACACTGAATTGACTGAGCCACCCAGGTGCCTCTGGAAAATGTAGTTACTTTTAATAAAATATTGTTGTCTGTGTTAACATGATGGGTTTATTATTTTTTTAAAAAACTAATAAATATTTAAAAATTTCTCAGATATAATTTTCAATATGGTGAATATCAATAGATGAAAACCACACGAACAAAAACTCTTTGTGGTCCTCACTAATTTTTAGCAGCATACAGGTGCTCTGAGACCAGAAAGTTTGAGAACAAGTGCCAGAGATGAATGCTTGGTGCTTCTGTCTCCACCGGGTACCGAGTCCCATCCTCTGGCCCATTCTCCACAAAGCTCCTCACTCACACATTTGTCAGTTTCCCTTTCTGCAAACTCATTCCCATTTATGTACAAATAGGCTGTTATTTATTTTATCTTAAAAATAAACAAAAACCTTCCCTGTTGACTCTAGTTCCTCTGACTGCCCAGGTTTCCTCCCCTTTACAGCAAACTTCCTCAGAAGAGTTGTCTATAATTCTAGGGTCTCAAATTCCTCTCCTCCCATTCTCTCTTATATCCCCTCCCATCAGGTTCTCCTGCCCTTCCCATTCTACTGAAACTCCCACTTGGATCCCCCTACATTGCTACATCCCCATTTGACACAATGAATCATTCTGTCTTCCTTGATATATAGTAGGCTCTCCCTTTGCAAGGTTCAGATATGCATGAATTTCAGTTGCCACTGTTGAGTTAAATGACCCAGTCCCTTAACAACATGGTTCAAATTTCAGTGACCACAGTGTATTGACTGTGATGAACTGCACAAAGCACAAACTCACTGTCAGGCTGGTCAATGTACTAATCACCACACAAACAACACATGCACATCGATCGGTGACCATCATTGCACTTTTTTCAAAGTCTGTCAGCGACTGGCCACTGGGTATCTATTTTTCTGCTCACACATAGATGGCAAAATGTATATCTGAAATGTATCATTGAAAAGGAAATGGGCCAAGAAAAGTGGAAGTGAAGCAAAGACAACAGAAAGTTCTAACACTGGAAGTAAACCTGGAATGTAACATAATGGAGGTACAGAAGTAGCTGACCAGGAAAATGGCCACCACCACCATTGGTGACTCTCAACGAGTGCACAGACGGGACAGGCAGCCCAAGGCCCAAATGTGGAGACTGGGTGCTCGGGAAGGATAAGGATCTCCCAGATCCAGTGAGAAACTTCCCATTAAAAGAACTCTCAGAGGTACTTCATGGTCATTAAAAGAATAGGAGGAGATACTTTGCCACATTGAAAGTGAAAATAATGTAATGTTGAAAGCTGATCCAAAATTAGAAAGGACTATGACAATCTGCCAGGGCATAGAAAAGACACTCATTCGCTCTGAACAAGGCAAGCACTGTTCAACCTAGTCTTGGCAAGTTTTGAGAGAGACCATCCCAAGCAGGTTCCGAGCCGCCAATGCAGACAGCCCGATGCGGGGCTTGATCCCACAACCCTGGGATCATGACCTGAGCAAAAATCAAGAGTTGGACTCTCAACTGACTGAGTCACCCAGGCACCCTGGCAAGTGTTTTACAAAGAGGTAAAACACTTTAATTCTTAATGTTGCTAATGTTTTAAATCACAGTGTACCAAATAAAAACTGGTTTTACTATTTTTTTCATGTCCCTATACATTCATAACCATTCAATGTCCCTATACATTCATGTTTTTTTCATGTTTTGACTGAAATTTTTACAGGTCACAGAACAACAGTAAATTTTCCCATTAATTATTAAGATTATTTTTGCATGGCTGTTTTTAGGGTCCCATGCTCTGTGCAAAGGGAGGGTGGCCTGCACTTCCTTCACCTGACTTCCAGGGCACAACACCCACTTCGTTTTCTTCCTGCCTCACTAGCTGTCCTTCCCAGTCTCCTCCCTCGATGCTTACTTTTGAAGGACTCAGAGCCTAGTCCTTGGAGCTATTTTCTTCATTTAAATGGACTCCCTTAGAGATTTCACCCAGTCCTGTGGCCTAAAACATCATCTATATGCCAACAGCTTCCACATTTACATCTCCAGCCCAGACCTGAAACCCAGATTTATATATCCAAAGGCCTGTTTGATATTTCTACCTGGATATCCAATAGTTACCTTAAACCTAGGGTATCTGTTAGAAGGTGGAGGAGGGTCAGTAAAGTATCCCCTGGAACAGAAAGGCACTTTAAGGCTGAAAAACAAAGTAAGCCACTCCATACCATTTATATAGTTTCTTTCGGGGTAAGTTACTGACAGGGGGATCGGGTAGATGGATCCAGGTAGTACCCAGCTATTCTCTGCCCCCATTCTCCATCCAGTTGGGACCTGAATCCCCAGCTTTCATGGAGCGAGGGGTATGGTGGTGAGGTCACAGGGTAGCTATCTAAAGTACTACCATTTGTGCACCAAAGGATCTTTACTGGTTACCTAAAGCAGGCCTTCTGTGCCCCAGCCAGCTCTACCAGTTACTGAAAGCAGGCCTTCTATGTACCACTTTAGGAAAGATCAGAACAAGCCTTCCTGCAGTCCAGTCAGGGCAGACATTAACCACCACTGGGCCAGGAACACACCAGCCCCCAGCAGGGACTTTGTATGGGCATGAACAAGATGGCGGGCCAAAGATGGAGTCAGTGTTGTCAGAACTCCTACAATAACCAAAACCGAAATCCTCCACCAACCAAAAAGAAAAAAAAAAAAACCCTCCTTTACCCATAATGCACATCTTTCCCATCTCAGTTGATGGCAACTCCTTCCTTCCAGTTGCTCAGGACAAAAACCTTGCAGTCATTTTTAACCGCAGTCTTAAATCCTTTATACAATCTGTCTGAAGTCCCATTGGCTCTACCTTCAAAATACATCCTGAATAAAAGCACTTTTCCCCACGTTCACTGACGCACCTGGTCACACATCGTCCCCTCTTGCCTGGATTGCTACCATATCATCCTAACTCATCTCCCTCCTGATCTAGTCTCAGCATAAGAGCCAGGGGGGTTCTTTTAAAACATGTCAAATCTTGCCATTCCTTGACACAGAACCCCCCACAGTGGCTCTCCATGTCACTCAGAGAAAAGTCAACATTTTCCCAAAGACCCAGTGGGGCCTACCTGATCTAATCCCCTGTTAGGTTCTAACCCCCCACCCCTCCTCTCACTCCCCGGCTCCCATCTGCTTGCTTCTTGCCAGTACCCGAGGCAGGCTGGGCCTTCACACTTGCCATTCCCTCTTCCTGGATAGCTCCTCCCCCACATATCCACATACCTAACTCCTTTTCCTTCAAGTGTTTGCTCGCTGTCACCTACTCTAGGTGTGCCAGGCTCCCCACATCAACTGCAACCTAGCACCACCCTCCAGATATCCTTATCCTCCTATTGTCCTCCACTTTTCCATACCACCCATCACCTACTGTGTTGTTTATTGGCTGTCTCCCTCCTACTGCTTATAAGGTCAACTCCATGAGAAGAGCAACTTCTCATCTATTCTGCTGACTGATAAAAAGCCCAAGGGCTTAGTGAGAGTATCTGATACCTACTAGGCATTCAATAATTATTTGCTAAGTAAATGAAGTTGAAAAAGTTCTAAGTTTCTAGTTACGATAATGGACTCAGGAAGCCTTTTGCGTATGTCTAATAACTCTCATTTGGTGAGGGAAATCTGAAAATCTAAAATGTGATTACCCATCTATTTTACCAAGAAGTATTTCCTAAATATCTTATATGTGCCAAAGCCAAAGTGGACCCTAGACAGGCAAACATACTTTTCCAATTCCGGTGCAGGAGCTTCTCGCTTTTGAACACGGTTCTGAATGGACAAGAGTGCTTCTGGCGAATACTGGGCAGCATTGCTCTCCATGTACTTCAAAACATAGTCATCCGTATCAAGGATGATGAACCGGTGGCCAAACACTGGGGAGAGGATAGAAATACGCTTAGGTTGGTTATGCCTTTAATCATCCAATTAGGGGTAAAATAACACTGATCCTCCAATGAAAAATTCAGATAGGCATTTGTGAACTAGATGACTGAATTTTCAATAGTTCTCTAAACTAATATGCAGTAGTTTGCTCAGTTTGCTCAGGAAGTCAGGGCCTACATCCATAGCCTACAAATGCAACCAACTTCTAGTTAATTGATAAGAAAACAGATTAAGACACTGTATCACATATATAAGCATACAAGCTTTATTTCAGCTGGAATATAGCCTACCTGCCTCTTACAAGAGTTAAACGAATTAAATTCCAACTAAGAAGAATCCATTCGCTTGGTGGGTAGGAAAGCTAAACCATGTTTAGACCTACCCTCAATCACAGCACCAATGAAGAAGTCAGTAGGGCCATAGTAGATGGGGTTTTCCACTGACGAGGACGGCTTAACAACTTTAGTTCTGCCAAGGTACTTGCCACCAATGATGCCAGAATTGCGAACAGGCGGCTCAAAGATACTGATCATGTCACTGGCTAGAAAATAAGAGAAGACAAATCGGCGGTCTTTGTCTTCTGGGATGGGAGAGTCCTAGAAAGGAGAAGAAAGGAAGTTATTATGAAGGTACGTGATCTATCCAGATGCTCTAAACTTAAATATCTATAGGACTAGGTATAAAATATAAACCAAATATACAAAGTATAATATAAATGAACAGAGATGGGGGGCAAGGGGAGACTCTGGTAGCCTGGAATAGACATGACTCATTTAAAGGAGGCTGCTCCAGCTCAACTCTGGTTGCTGCCTTGTGGTAAAGTAGGCCCAATGTTGCTAGATTCTCCCAGTTTTCATGAGAAGACAGAAATCTGGGTGTTGTATGTAAGTGATGAATCACTAAATTCTACACCTGAAACTAATGTTACACTATATGTTAACTAACTAGAATTTAAATAAAAACTTGGAAAGAAAATAAAACTCCAGATTTTAAAAATGTTGACCTTAACTCTTTTAAAGCACCATGCGGGCCAAACAAAACATATGTGGGCTATATTCTGTCACAGGCTGCCCACAGTTTGAGACCTCTTGGCTGACATTATGTTCAACTTCATGGACACTAAGATGATTATGCAAAGTTCAGTTCTTTAAACCAATCCATTTATACACATATTTTTTAAAAATAAAACTAAAGAAAGGGGGAATCAGTAATAAAATGTCATAGAGCTGAAACTGATTCTGAGAAACTATCTTGTAGACAAGACTGTTCCTAAATCAAATCACTGAGAGTGATCACAGAACCCTAAGAAACAGATTCCAGATTGAACAGGCCTAAATGCAGACATGCTTATTCTTGACTGAAATCCTCTCAAATTTTAACTCCAGCACATACCTTCTCATTCACAACATGGAATTTCTTGTATATCAATTTCTCCTTTATCAAAGAAAGTCATTGGGTTTCTTCTTAGTAAAATAATTTCCTCCTACCATTCCCTAATCTAACAGTCTCCAAACCTTTTTGATACTCCTACAATGAAAAAATTTTTCAATATCCACAATATAGTTAATAAAAATCAAATCACATCACTCCTCTGCTCTCAAACCTCCAGAGGATTCCCATCACATTGAATAAAATATGAAGTTCTGAGCACGGCTACAGACAGGGCTATACTCAGGGGGTTATAGGAAGAACACCAATGGTTCACTCTGGCAGGACTATTTTAAAACTTAAAAAAATATATTTTTTAATTTTTATTTTGAACTAAGATTAGACTTAAAGTTGTATCAACAAAAGGGAATTTTCACATACCCCTCACCAAGCTTCCCCTAATATTAGCATCTTACATAATCACAGTACAATGATCAAAGCCACAGTAACGGTAAACAGTAATGTACAATACTGTTAAATAAATTACTGTCCTTATTCAAATTTCTCCTGTTTTTCACTTATGTTCTTTTTCTGTTTCAGAATCCTATACAGGATCTCACGTTGCATTTAGCTGTTGTTTCTCTTCAGTCTCCTCCAAACTGTGACGGTTCCTCATTCTGTCTTTGTCTTTCATGACCTTGACACTTTTGAACCATAATGGTCAATTATTTTGGTGAATATCCCTTGTGCATCTCATTTTTGCACATTTGACAAAAATACCACAGAAAAAATGTCATGTCTTTCTCAGCATATCAAGTTCACGGTATTGCCTTATCTTATTAGTGATGTTGACCGTGGTCACTTGGTTAAGAAGATACCTGCTGGGTTTCTCCCTTCTAAAGTTACATTTCCCTCCGCACTTGATAAATATCTTGAGTAACACACACTATGAAAATCCTGTTTCTCCTCAAAGGTTTTCCCTCTGATTTGAATTTAATTTTAGCATCCACTGAAGGATCTTATCTACGACAGTTATTGCTGTGATGGTGTGTGCTTAGTGGTAATTTCTTATTGCCCTCTTCTCTCTGCATTTATTAACTGAAATTGTACTGTACAGAGGTGCTGTCCCTTTGAGGATGAGTATTGTATTGCTGATGTTTAGAATTACAGGTGTGTGATGACAGTAAGAAGATCAACTTTTGGTTTTATTTTTTAATTGTCTGCAGGTTTGTTACCTACATCCCTTGTTGCCTGCACCACGGGGGACTACTCCCACCGCTCTAGCCCTTTGATCTTGTTAGGCCACTGGTTGCACAGCTCTGAGCTTGTGCCTGACCCCATCTTCATGGCAATCTCTCTACCTTCCATTCCCTGTACACCACCTCTGCATCAGATGCAGTTCCCTCAGATATGCCACTGGTAGCTCCCTCGGTCATTCATTCTGGTCATTCTCCTGTACTCTGTGGTCCCCCACCTCCCCCAGCACTTCCCTTATCTTCCAGTATAAATGAGCCCTTCCCCCATCACTCTGTCTCCGGCTTTACTTTTTACAGAATGTTTGTCTTGTTTTCCGCTGTACCCTCAATGCCCAGAACTATGCCAAGCCCAAAGTAGTTCTCTAATATTTGTTGAATGAATGAATAATGCAACATATGTTCTTCTATATAAACATGTTCTGTGCACTACAAAGTACATGTAAAAATATCAGAGGCTATAAAATACATGCACTCATAATAAATTATAAACAGAGGTTGTAATATTTTCTTCACACCCCCATGGATTATATGCTGTCCCCAGGCTCGTTGGAAGGGCAAGCCTGCTGCTGTGGAGACCACTGCTCAAGTTACGTCCTTATGCTCTTCTCAAGCTTCCCAAAGTTTGTCAGTTAGCACTCCACTCTGAGCCCTGGATATTTCCCTAGCATATTTTTACTTAGGCACCAACTGCCTACCTGGGTTTATAGCATACTTGATTTCTTCAGAACATGTGCAGTATATGTCTGAAATCAAGAGAACTCAATTGTATTTGTCTCTGATCACTGTGCCAACATACTTCCTTCTTCTGAATTTCTGTCTTTTCTTCTGGAGTCCCCATATTCTGAGGCCCCTCTTACTGTCAGGCACACTTCTTTCATCCTCCAGAGCTTTTGTGATGAACTAAATGAATACACCCTCTACTTCACTAACTAGGTCAGGGAAAAACCTTTGAAAATTACCATGACCAGAATACCACCTCTTTCTTCTTGCCCATGAGAAGATAACCACTACTTCTTTACTAATAGTTCTGCTGGTGTTCTTTTAAATCTGTATATACACACACACACACACACACTTTACTGTGAAATACAATACAGAGAAACACTACAAAAAAGCCAAAAATGTACAGTTCAAAGAATTTTAATAAAGTATGAACAATGTGTAACCACCACCCAGATCAAGAAACAGAACATTGATGGAATCTGGAAAACCTCTCCAATCAACATCCTATCCCTCCCTAAATTTTTCTTTGCTTTGTTTTACTAGAAAGCTGGCATCCCTAAACAGTTCTGTTTTGCCTGTTTTTTTTTAATCTTCATAAAAATGAAATTTTATAATACGTATGTATTCTTTTGTGTCTGGATTATTTTAAATACTTTTTTTTAAGTTTATTTTTTAAGAGAGAGAGTGCAAGAATATGAGCATGAGCAGGGGAGGAGCAGAGAGAGAGGGGGACAGAGGATCCAAAGTGGGCTCCATCCTGACAGCAGAGAGCCTGACATGGGACTCAAACCCATGAACTGTGAGCATGACCTGAACTGAAGTTAGACGCTTAACCAACTGAGCCACCCAGGTGCCCCTTGTGTCTGGATTCTTACATTCCAAGTTATGTTTGTGTGATTTATCCTTGTTATTTGTAGCTATAGTTGATTCATTTTCATTGCTGACCAGAATTCAAATTATTGTATAATATGCCATAATTTGTTTATCCAGTTTCCTATAGATGGACATTTAGGTCTATTTTTGGCTACATGAATTATGCTGCTAAGGACATTCTTATTTTTTGGTGTGCGTGTAGTGTTCCATTTTGGCACAATCTAGTATACTTGATTATGCCAAACTGTTTTCCTAACTAAGTCACTAAAAGTAAGAGAATTCGTATTGTTTCATGTTCTCACCAATGTAGGTAATCCTGGTAGGTGAGTAGAGGCAATTCACTGCAGTTAGAATTTGTACTTCACTGATCACTAAAGAGGCTGTGTACCTTTCCTTAGGTTTGTTGGCTTTTTGGATATCCTGTTTCACGAAATAGTGGTTTCTGGCTCATTTAAAAAAATGATTTTAGACTCTTTATTATATGTTCTGGATATAAGTTCTTTGTTGATTTCTCTTTTTTTAAGTTTATTTATGTATTTTGAGAGAGAACGAACCCCAAGCAGCCACCCCTCTGTCAGCCCAGAGCCCAATGTGAGGCTCGATCTCACCAACTGATCATGACCTGAGCTGAAACCAAGAGTTGGACACTTAACTGACTGAGCCCCCCAGGTGCCCCGTTGATTTCTATAGTAACATCTTCTCCCACTCTGACCTTGCTCTTTCTACTCTCTTAATGGTGTTTTTTGAGGAACAAAAACTTTCCATCTTACTGGGTCAAATTTACCCATTTTTAAAACAATTACTGCTCTTTGTGTCCTGCTAAAAAAATCTTTCCTTACTACAAAGATTATATTATCATCAGGATGTTTGACTGCTTTGCCTTTTACATTTAAGTCTTCAATCCACCCAGAATTGATTCCTATTTTTGGTGTGAGGTGAGATCAAATTTTCTTCTCACTCCCCATATGGATATGGATATCTGATTGTTCTGATACCATTTATTGGTATTTGTCATTTTTCTTAAGTGGGTGGGGTCTGTTTCTCAATTTATTTGATTCCATGCTATAAATACCTATCGTTGTACCAATACCATATTGTCTTAATTACTTTATGTAACTTTTTAATATACTGTGGTATTTTGGAGAACAAATTCCACTGATCTTGTTCTCCAGTGTCTTGGCTATTCTTGGTGCCTTGCATCTCCACACAAATTATAGAATCAATTTGCCAAGTTCTGCAAAAATAAAAACACTTTGGGATTTTGACTGCAATTGTTTTGAAACCATAGATCAACTTGTGGCAAATTATCTTTATAATACTGAATCTTTTAACTGGTGAACATGGTATGTCCCTTCATTTATTTAGGTCTTCTTTAATTTTCTCTCAATAATCTTTTTGGTATTAAACATGTTTTGTTTTATTCCTAGAAATATTTTTGAAGCTATGGCATTTTTCCAACTTTAATTGGAAATGGCATTTAATTGGAAATGACATTTTTCCAACTTTATTTTGTGTTGCCATTTATACATGGATTCTACTAATGTAGAATCTACACATAATGTAGATCCTTTGTGATTTTCCACATATATAATCCTTTATTTTAGATAATGATAATTATCTTCCTTTTTAATCCTCATACCTTTTATTTCTCTTATTGTTTTACTGCTCTTGCTAGGACCTCCAGTACAATGTTGAATAGAAGGAGTGATAGCAGTCTTACCTTGTTCCTAGTCTCAGAGAATACACACTCAACATTTCATCACTAAGTCTGCTGTTTGAATGAATACTTAGTAGATTTTTGAAAAATACTCTTCATCAGACTAAGGAAATCCCCTTTTATACCCTACTTACTAAGAGTTTTGTTTTGAAGTCATAATAGGTGAATTTTATCAAATACTCTCCTGCATTTAATTTTATCCCTTTATTTCTGCAATAATTTTTCAAAACTGAAATACTCTGTTTCTTGTTCTCTGCTGAAGTCCTCAATCTTATCCTCTTTCTCCTTAAACACAGTAAATATTGTTTGTTTTTTAAGTTTGAGTTTGGTAACACCAGCATTTGAAGCTCCTGTGGATCTATTTCTATTGTCTATCGTTTGTGTTCATTTTTCTTCACGTCATCTTGCCTTGTGTCTGGACACCGTGTTATTAATATTGCTTTTTTGAATAAATGCCATATATTATATTTTTCACATTGTTTGTAGAAATAGTTCAAAGCTTATGATGATGCTATCTTCAAAGAATTTAATTTGCTTCTGCCAGACACCTGGGTCATTAGGTGTCTAGGATCACATTAATCTGATTTCTGGAACTGAGACACTTCAGGGACTGAGACAATTCAAAGCCAGACAATAGTCCCTTTAAGGATTATGCACTTATGGATAAAGTACAGAGGGTTTACCAGCTACTTCTGCATTTGATGGGCTCTACATTCCAATATTTGCCCTCGTAGGTGCTTCCACCGCAACCAGCACAATTCCCAGAGGAAAAATGGCTGCACCTGCCAGGCTCACCTCTCTGGTTTTCAATATTTCCATGGTTTTTGCTCACTGATTCTTCACATCTTATTGTCCAGCACCTTCATACAGTAGTAAAGACATACACACACACACACACACACACACACGCACGCACACACACAGGCACACACACCAATTCTTCTAGTTACCTTCAACAAGAGGGAAGTCCAAATTATCTAGTCTATCATTGCTAGAAATAGAAGTCTTCTACTGACTCTTCAAACTTTTGTGATATATCACATTTGCCCAGGTTGTTTGTGAATATAGAACACTGCAGTCAATATAAATGTATTTTTTTCTCCTCAGTTAGCAATATCTAACATTATTCATAGGAATTTTTGTAATCAATTATAGAATATAGTAATTTTTCCATGATTTGCAGGCATGGGAGGTAAACTACAATTATGTAATTTATAAACTCACGTGAGCCCTTTTCCCTTCTCACAGACTAAGTGTTATACTGGTTCTTAATCAAAAGAATACCGGGCTGAGGGTTCTCAGAGCTGCAGGGATAAGATTTGTTTACTAGCTTCCTTCCTCATGATGGCTTTTCATGTCACTTTCTTCAGGGCTGTGGTATTTCTCTGTAGTAAAAACACCCATGATACTCTTTTCTACTGCCTTGCTCACATATAAGATGGCAGCACTAAAATTGCTTATACTGGAGGTACTGTCATATTCCCCAAATTATTTACACTGTAAAATAGAAATGTACTAGGGGCGCCTGGGTGGCTCAGTCAGTTAAGTGTCCAACTTCAGCTCAGGTCATGATCTTGCAGTCTGTTGAGTTCGAGCCCCACGTCCAGCTCAGTACTGACATTTCAGAGCCTGGAGCCTGCTTTGGATTCTGTGTTTCCCTCTCTCTCTGCCCCTCGCCTGTTCACGCTCTGTCTCTCTCTCTCCCAAAAATAAACATTAAAAAAATTAAAAAATAATAAAATAGAAATGTACTCTTTAAAAAAAAAAAGAATGCTGGGCTGGACTCATAAGGCTGTGTTCTAGTGCTGCCTCTGCCTAAGCAGCATTAACCCCTGGGACAAACCAACTAGCCTCTCTGATTCTTATGTTTTGAAACATAAAATATGCATAATATTATATTGCCTAACTCATGGGTAGTGTATGTGTAAAAAAACTTACTTACCCATTCAACCAACAGTTACCAAATACCTACAAAGTCTAGAGAGACATGATCCTGGTCCTCACGGAGCTTACAGTTACTACATCATAATTCAAGAAGCATCCTGAACTTTAACAGTAACTCAGAGAACTTGGTAAAAGTATAAAACATTCACCAATCAGAATTTTTATGGTGTGGAGTGTGCTAGTTGGCCTAGAGTTTACTAGGACTCTTTGTACTTAAAGCTTTGTTCAACATTTTTCTAAAATATATTAGCCAACTATAGTTTAGAAAAATATTTGATTAAATTTTTATTCTTTCAAATATATGCATACAATTTGAAAAGTCACCTGGCCCACCTCTCCACACTCCCAATTCCTATTTCCAGAAGTAACTTATTTCAATTTCTATTTATGTCCATATTTCTAAATAAAATGCTTACGTTCCTATTTCTACATATTTTCCATTTTAAAAGGCATTATCCTTTGAATTTCCATCCGGAATTTGCCTCAGGTAATTCAGCCAATGAGTAGAATATTAGGGATTTAAATTTATGCCTGTTTCCAAACCCATGCTCTTAACCACTGGCCATATGACCTCTCAAAGGCAATATCTATTGAACTGGTATGATTCCATTTATTACATTTAATGAATATAAAATGCATCAACCTAGATGTCAAAGGTAATGATAAAAATTAGTGAGATATGGTCCCTATCCTCAAGGAAAACACAGTACCCTCGACTGCACACAGGTATACAAATAACTTGACTGTGCCAGACTTTCATAATTACTTAATAAAAAAGGCAAACACGTCAGTCAAAAGTTAAGGGGTAGGGAGAGATTAATG
The DNA here is from genome assembly GCF_028018385.1 of Neofelis nebulosa. Taxonomy (NCBI): domain Eukaryota; kingdom Metazoa; phylum Chordata; class Mammalia; order Carnivora; family Felidae; genus Neofelis; species Neofelis nebulosa. The sequence goes on along the minus strand of NC_080787.1, from coordinate 53,568,668 downwards.
ATCTACTAAAGATGGTTATAGGAAATAGAACTAGAGCTGGGTGTGGGTTCAGGGCACCACCCCTAATACTATCCAACCTGCCCAAAGGTTGGGGATTGGATCTCATGCCTTGTTCAAGTAACACACAACTCTGAGAGCTGATATTCCACAGCTCACAGATAAAATGGACAACTGGGCACCAAGACAGAACAGAATCTCAGCACATGAAAGTCCTCCTCACCAGTGCAGCCAAATAACGAAGCACCTTGTTATCGTCCATCAGCATTTTCATAACATCTTTTTTTGGAGCTTTTGGAATGAGAACAAAGCAATTCTGAGCAGAGTCTTCAACTAGTCCATAGCCGTTATAAGGAGGTAATTCCTGAAGAAATACAAGAAGTAAAGCAGATGATATTTGCGTTAAAATTACATTAAAGGTAACTAAGTTTATTTTTTAAAAATCTAGAAAATACTTATTCAAAAGCAATTTCTATATATAAGAATGTACTGTATTCAGAAAATGTAACATTGCATTTTCCATTCCTTTTTATATATAGACTTTACACCATGATCGCTGCCCATAGGAGTGGCTGATGATGCTACAGAGTAACCGTCAGGGCTAGATTGAAAGTACAGTCATCCCCTTTACCCATGCGGGGGTATGTCCCAAGACCCCGGTAGATGCCTTAACCCTATATATACTATTCTCTTTCTCATACATACCCATGAAGAAATTATACAGTAGGCACAGGAAGAAATTAACAACAATAACTAATTATAAAATAGAACAATTATAACAACATACTATAATAGAAGTTATGTGAATGTGGGCTCTTTCTCTCAAAATATCTTGTTGTACTGCACCCACACTTCATCTTCATCTTGTGAGGACACGAGATGATAAAATGCCTACGTAATGAGATGACATGAGGTGAGTGACATAGGCGTTGTGACAGTGTTTGGCTACTATTGACCTTCTGATGATACATCAGGAGGGGGATCATGTGCTTCCAGACTGCAGTTGACCACCAGTAACTGAAACCATGAAGAGCGAAACCACGGACAAGGAAGGGGTGTGACTCTTGTGTTGCTGATGTCCACTGCTGACCCCTTACTGCCAAAGCAGCAGCTGGCCCTACTCCCAATCCTGGCCCTTGTGATCATCCTACCGTGGAGAAGCCCAAGGCTCCGTGACTTCTTTGCTCTAGGGTATGGGCCTCAGCCTAACGATCTGGAAACTGTTTTCTCAGTTCACCCAAAGGGTGTGTGTGTGTGTGTGTGTGTGTGTGTGTGTGTGTGTGTGTGTTGGAGTCAGGGGAGGCCAAGGCATGGTTTGTGCTTTTTTCCTATTTATCTCCATATTTCTAATATTTTTATTTCTTGATTTTGGCATGACAGCCAGGAGTCTGTGTTCTCAGTAGAAACAGAACACATCCAACAGATTCATGTTTATTTCTTCCTCAGCTAACAGATCAGCCTGACCTAAGCGTCATGAATATGTCCACTTCATACCCACTTCTATCCCTGACCATAGGCTTGGCTCTAGCTTTATCCCTCTAGACCCAGCTATGGCTTCCCATCCCTGCTTTCCAACTACATTGTTCAGTGTTTAAATGACTGAAATGTAATGACTAAGGAGAGCTGAAAGGTGTTTGCTGTTTGGTAAGTAGCTCTCTCCTACTCATTTCCAACAAATACTTTCATAGACAGGCAGACAGAGCTTACTATGACTAACGTGCCATATGTGTGGATGCAGAATTAGTTTTATTATGTAGGGTGACTGAGATAGGGCAAAACAAACCAAAATCTACAGTGGTTCTTTAGGTCTCTCTGCTGTTTATCAAAGCCTTCCTTCCCTTTCCTTTCTTTAGAAGAGAGGTTAGGAGAAAAAGATGATAGTAAAAGGATGGGAAGCAGATGTATTCTGGACTCAAAGTCTTTGATCAGTCAAAAGATGGATCATAGCCTTTTCATGAGTGCTCCATTTTATTGCAATCCCTCTCCACCCTACCTCTTGGTTAGGTCAGGTTCCTTCTTGTAAAGATGTCTGACATTTAACAGAGTCACCCTTGTACTTTGCGGTGTGACCTTAGACCGACTTTGGCTCACGTCATGATCTCACAGTTTGTGAGTTCAAGCCCCACATCAGGCTCACTGCTGTCAAGAGCAGATCCTCTGTCCCCCATTCTCTCTACCCCTCCCTGTTCATACACTCTCTCTCAAAAGTAAATAAACATTTAAAAAATCTAAATCTCTCCTACGGTACTTTTTCCTGTATATTGCATCAAATGCTACCCTAAAATTTGGGGGTAGGCAAAAGGGCCTTATTGTAAATCTTAATCAATGAGTCCATTCATTGATAAGGAGTTCTATCAGAGAAAAAACTGACAGAGAAAGGTACTATCATCATCCATACTTCCTTCTAGAAGTTTTATTGCCCCTGGGAACTCATAGCATACCAAAATCCAAATCCTTCTTTGTAACTGTTTGTATGAAATGTTGGTTCTAAAAGGCTGCCTAAGATATCACTTGCCTCTTTGGGGAAAAAATACATACTTTATAGGTAGTCTTCTTGTCCAGTTCAAGAAACATACCAAATGTGTCCTATTTGCTAGGCACTGTGTTAGGTGCTCTCTGCCCTCAAAGAACTTACAGTCTAGTAGAAAAGATTCATAGATATTCTAATATAATAGACCAGTGCTGGCAGAAGGAGGTACAGGACCCCAGGAACACACAGGAGAGGTGATTAGCCCTGCCAGGAGCTTTAGAGAAGCCCGTTTGTCTGGGAGGAGAAGGAAGAGCCATGTAAAGAAATAATGGAAAAGTGAAAAGTGGTTCAAGCAAGTGGAAGAGCATCAGCAAAAGTCCAGGAGAGCAAAACAGAAGGCTGTACTGGCAGAACCATACATAATTCAGTATAATTGGAGGCTCAGTGAGAGCAGCAGGGCAGCTGATCAGGGGAAGGCAGAGGCCTGGGCTGCAGGAATTCAATAATTCCATCCTTCCATTCACATCTTTCTTTTGAAAAGAAAGAGCCATGACATTATCTTACACACAGAGTGGCAATATAAAGATGGGTCACAGGTATTAATACCCTATTTTATACCTATTTTAGACCAAAGAAGTTGTATGCGTTACTCTGGACCCAAACGTGTGTGACAGGCACCAGCATTTTGCAGCCTATGAAACTGTGCTGCCTTAATACAATAGATATTTCTTGAACTTGCTGTGTAATGTGTAATTTTTAACACAGGCAATTCTTATTTGAATTTCTAAAATATGTGACTGAACCACTCTGAAGGCTGAAGTCTATCAAATTACTATTTTGGTGCACGTAAAAGTACCGTGAGCTTACTCTCGGATCAGAGTGGACTCTGGCACACAGAACTAAATTTCAGGGTTAGGAAAGCTACGTTGCAACAAAAGAAAGCCATCTTCCAGTATCTCCATTAATCAGCTTCAGTTTTGCTCCCAATCAGTTTTTAAGTAAAAGGGTTTGACAAATAGGCAAGGATCAATGAAATACCCTAGCAGTCTGGAATTTTAAAAGATGTCTTTTTTAAATAAAAATGAAAACAAAATTATGAAAGTAATACAAGGCTTGCTATAGAAAGATAAACTAAAAGCACACAGAATATAAAAAGAAAGGTCCCTGATCAGCTCACACTTCCCTCCCTACCTCTCCATTCCCACATGTTGAACAGTGGTTTTTATACAAATAGTGCTGTATCACGTAAACACATTCACTTACAAATGTGATGGACATTCTTCCATGTTAATCTGCAGAAACTATTTCTTTTCTTTTTAACCAGTCTTACAGTCTTATAGTCTTCTCATTGTATTCTAGTTTATTCTGCCAATCTCCTTACACTTTTTTATAAATAATGCTACGGTACACATCCTAACACATATCTTTTTATAGTCCCCAAACAAGATTTTCTAGTTCAAGAGATATTTTATTTTGAAAAAATTAAAATGATGACACTGCCCTTCAGAAAGGTTTTTCCTACTGGCTCTCCTATTAACACTACATGAAAATGTCCATTTCAGGGCACCCGGCAGGCTTAGTCAGTGGAGCGACTCTTGGTCTTGGAGTTGTGGATTTGAGCCCCACAGTGGGCATAGAGATTACTTAAAAAAATAAAATTTAAAAAAAAAAAGAAAGAAAATGTCCATTTCTTCACACCAGGGCAAACACTGGATATCTTGAGTCTTTTAAATCAAATTGACCCAAAACCTCATTATTTTCATTTCTATTTTTTTTTTATTATCAGTTAAGTTGAGGGTCTTTTTGTATGTTCACCAACCATTTGTATTTCTTCTTCTGTGAACCAACTTTATTTCTCATGTTTTGTCCATTTTTTATTCGGTATTCACACGAGTCTTTTTTTTTCTTTTTCTTAAACCTCTGTATCAAAAGATTTAATTCTCTTCCTATACTCAGAACTAGTGTTCCATTACCTGTTTCACAGGAGGTGGTTCCTTCTTGCTCACGTCAATTCGTGGTAAATCAGAGATTCCAAACTTTTCTTTGTAATACTGCCGAGTAAAAGGATCACAGTCATAAATGAAGAAGGTTCTCCCAAGGATAGTGATCGGTTTTCCCACGATGAAGTCTTTGGCAGTATACCATTCCAACACCTCTTGATCGGAGATTTCCAGCACACACTGAGGAAAGTTCTCTAACGTAAGATAATAGGGAGAGAGGAAAGAAAAGGGATGAGGATGGGAAAGACTGAGATTCTTGGGAAGTTGAGAGAGCGTGGTCTCTAGCTCTGCTCAAGGATCAGGGACTCCTCTACTTTCCCAGCAAAACAGTAAGCTGTGTATTTCCATCTGTTGATAGGATACAGAAATAACATCCTAGATGGTTTCCGTGAAGTCTCTCTCTCATATTCAGCTTGCACTATCAGTACAGGTCACTAATCTTAGCAGAATTCATGCTTAGAGGAAATCTTTACAGGAAGAAAGAATAAATGTCCTTCTATGGAGTACCAGATCTAGAGGGAGGGATCCAAGTCATTTAGTTCAACCTTCCACCTATTTACTCGCTTACCCAATATATTATCAATGACTGCATCTATCATGTACCAGGTTCACTGCTAAACACTGAGGTTATAACAATTAACAATGTAGGTGAATTTTCTACCTTGATGGAGAGAGCATTCTGTTTGGGACAACAGATACTAAATAATTATACAAATAATGATTTCATTTCTATTGTGATCACTGCTGCAATGACAGTCTGATCTAGTCCTCTGGCAGGAGGCAGGGTCAGTCAGTGAGATGATCATACTAAGCTGTTCATCTGGGCACTCAACAGCTTTTCAAATGTAGAATCAACCTTGCCTTTTTTTTTTTTTTTAATGTTTATCTATTTTTGAGACAGAGCAAGAGACAGAGTACAAGTGGGGGAGGGGCAGAGGGAGACACAGAATCTGAAGCAGGCTCCAGGCTCTGAGCTGTCAGCACAAAGCCCGACACAGGGCTTGAATTCACGAACCATGAGATCATGACCTGAGCCAAAGTTGTACGCTTAACTGACTGAGCCACCCACGCGCCCCTCAACCTTGCATTTTTAAGGGAATAAACCTAATTCCCATCATGCTGTTTTATGAGAACTAAGGATTGACTTGTTTAAGATTGATTCCCGGCAGTCTGGCCATCATAGAAACCATAAGATAGCCCATTCTGGTAAAATGCCACACTGTATAGCTGTAATCCACAAAGCTTGACCCTAGAACTCTGACACAGAGGGCCTGAGAGGCAGGCTGCTATTCTCCTGATAATTGCTAAGATGGAAAAATAGGGAAGGAGACTAAGGGTCTATTACATCTGACAGAAAGGCTTGAGCTCCAACCCTTGATCATGCCAAAAGATCATGATTTTCCTAATCATTCATCTTAAACGCTCTAGAGACCAAGGGTTCTTTCTCCCAGTGCCTAGTGCCTAACCTAAGACCCCTTTGAATTACCCCAGGAAGTGATGGGCAGTGGGGGAAACAGCCTGTGTGACTCCATGAGTTTCCTTCAGTTGACAATGTTCCAGGAGATCTGGAGTGTGTGTCTGTGTGCTATACAATAACCATTTGTCTTTGTTTGCTCAACAATTATCTTTTTCATATACAGCTGAATTTCATTTACTGAGATTTTATATATATATATATATATATATATATATATATATACACACACACGTATATGTATATACATACGTATTATATATATATATATATATATATATATATATATATATATATATTCATGAGTAAGATTGTAGTTCTTTCTCATGGTGTCTTTGGTTATTGGTCTTTTTCAATCAATGAATTAAAGTTCTTTTCTGTGAGTTTGTATTAAACTTAGAATTAGCTGTTTTTAAATATTTGACAAAACTGAAAAATTATCTAGACCTGGTGTTTTCTTTGTGGAGAATTTTTTAAATGATTCTATTTCCTTAATGGTTAATTACATTTGGTTTCTATTTCTTCTTGGACAAATTACATTTTTCTAAAAATTTGCTCATTTCACAAAGAAGAGACAAACCAAAAAGCAGACTTTTTATAGAGCACACAGAGGAGAGATAGGTGGAGGATGGGTAATATGGGTGATGGGGATTAAGGAATGCACTTATCCTGATGAGCACTAGATGTTGTATGGAAGTGTGGAATGACTATATTGTATGCCTGAGACTAATGTAACACTGTATGTTAAGTATAACCGGAATTAAAGTTAAATTAGAGTTAAATTTAAATTTAAATCTGCGGGGCACCCAGGTGGCTCAGTAGGTTAAGTGTCTGATTCTTGATTTCAGCTCAGGTCATGATCCCAGCATTACGGGATTGAGGTCCATGTTGGGCTCCACACTGAGTGTGGAGCTTTTTAAGATTCTCTCTCCCTCTCCCTCCTCCCCTCCTCACACCCTCCCTCCCTCTGCCCCTCTCCCCCTCTTACACTCTCTCTCTCTCAAAAAAAATTTTTTTTAATTTGTTCATTTCACCTAAGTTTCCTAATTTGTTGGCATTAAGTTGTTGGTATTCCCTATTTTCTGTTTAACCCCTAATACATTAAGTATGCCTCTTCTTTCATTTTTAATATTGTGTTTATGTGCTTTTTCTTTTCTCCTTTGACAAATCTGTCAATGGTTTGCCAATTGCATTAGTCCTTTCAAAAAAAACAACTTTTGACTTGACAAATCTTATTACTTTTGTTTTCAATTTCATTATTTCAAAGTTATTATTTCCTTCCTTTTAATTTCTTTATTTACACTGTCATTCCTTTTCTAACTTTTTAAAAAGAAGGCCTAGCTTATTTTTTCAGTCTTTCTTCTTTCTTAAATAAGTACTTACAACTATAAATCTTTCTCCAAGTACCACTTTAAATGCATTTAAAAGTTTTAAGGAATTTTTGTAATCATTCAGTTTTAAGTATTTTGATAGTTTTTTTTTAATTCATAGGTTGTTTCAAAATGTGTTTTTTTAATTTCCAAATACATGAGTTTTTTGAGGTATATTTCCAAAATTGAATTCTAACTAAATTGTGTTAAAATCAGAATTTTTATAAGTGTTCTATTTGTGCTTCAAACAAATGGGGATTTTCCAGGTATTGATACATATACATATTCATTATATCAATACTGATAATTCTATTGTTTAGATCTTATATACGTGTCCTTATTGACTTATCTCTTTTGAACTCACAATTACAAAAAGAAATGTTTTAATGACTCCCACTATTTTGATGAATTTGTCCATTCTCTTTGCATAATAATGCTATAAATTTTTGTGTTTTACATGTTTTGAAGCCATGTTACTAACTGCATTCAAGTTTGGAATTAGTACATTTTCCTGGTAAATACAACTCTTGCAATATATAACGATTTTTATCCCTAGCAATGCTTTCTGCGCTGATCTCTACTGGTATTTTAGTAATACAGCCTCATCATTTTTTTTGCGATTGCTTATATATCTTTTTTAACCTTTCCATGCCTCTATTATCTTAAGTAGGTTCTTAAAAATAACATTTTTCAAAAAATTTTTTTAATCTTATCAACTCTTCCCAAGCCATTATTTTAATATATTTCAATTCTACCTTGATATTTTTTAACTCCTACAAATTCAACATTGTTTCTTTAGTTTGTATAGTCAATGTTTAGATTTACCCACACTTTGCTGCTGCCTCCTTCTCCTTCTCCTTATTCTTCTTCTTTAAATCCCTCCTTGTATCTCGGATCTTACTTCTGGAATAATTTTCTTTCTACCATAAAAACACTCTAGAATTTCCCTAGGAAGAGTTTTTTGTTAGTAAAATCTGTTTTGTTTGCCTGGAAATGTATTTCACTTTGTTCTTCAAAGATAGTTTCTCAGGGTATTAAATTCTATTTTCTTCTCAGCATTTTGAGGATATTATTACACTGTCTTCTGGTAACTAGCATTGCTAATGAGCAGTTAGCTACCATTGTAACTGTAATTCTGTATGGATAACCTTGTTATGTGGGGCTGTTTTTATGACCTTTTTGACTTTGGTGTTCTTAAGTTTGACTCTAACATATCTAGGTGTGGATTTTTATATATTTTTTATTTATATATATTTATATTTTTTTTTACAGTGTTACTTGAGGTATAATCAACTACAATAAGTTGTACATAGAGTGTACAATTTTGATGTTGTTTAACATTTCTATTTAACAATAGAAAGGCAAGATCAAAGTATGAAAGCCAATCTAAAGGATAATTTTACAGACTTTCAGAACCTAGTACCTTGGGTTCAACAGCTGAATAAAAGGCTTTTGGTTATCCTTCTTTTGACATTACCCACCACATACTGGTAACCAGCAATTATGTTTGACAAAGAAAGAACCTTTTTAATTCCTGAAACTTTAACTCCATCCATCATAAAAATATAATTTTTATTCATCTTAACTACTTAAATGAAGGCCATGGCAGAGAGAACTTCTGAAAGATACTCCCATAATTGCCTATTACTGTCCAACACAAACTTTGCCTGGCCACTGTCTCTTGGATGCCCCCAAACATAACATACTTGTTCCTAATTCCCAACCCTTGTTCTCTAAAGCATTCATTCCCTTAGTTCTCTGCCATTCTAAATCTAGGTTCAATCTCAGCCCTCCCACAAAGCCTTCCTTAGTCTTTCTAGGTTATATCTCTTCTTCTGAGCTCTTTCTACATGACATAACTAATTACATCATCAGATAATCTGGTACACTTGTGTTACTGTTAAACAGCTTTGTGTATTTGTATGACTTGTCTCCCCAGTCACTAGAAGTGACTGAAGGACAGAGATTCTAAGTCTGGGAGTTACATTTTCATTTTATCCTCCACAGCACTTAGCACATGAAATACTTCCCTAAGCAGATATTTAACTCTAGTTTAATTGAATTTAATTAAAATCATCCATTGCATAAATGCCTTTGAAAGCCAATTAGATGCTATCTCTTAACACCACAGTTCTAGTTAAAGGAATTATTCAATTGATGGAAACTTAGCCTTTTCTGTTCTGCATGACTAACAATAACTTTCACAAAAAGCTATGTTTCCTATCTCTTAAAAGGACCCTACATGTTACTAGGATGCCTCTCCATATAACACTGATTAAAATTTGTTAAAATTTAGAAAGTTATAGGGGTGCCTGGCTGGCTCAGCTTGGTAGAATGTGTGACTCTTGATCTTGAGGTCATGACTTCGAGCCCCATGTTGGGTGCAGAGATTACTTAAAAAAAAAAAAAAAAAAAAAAAAAAAAAAAGCTGGGGAAGTTATAGAAAAGGATGATTACATATTTAAAAATTTAAAACTAGGCCACATGGATAAGGCAGAGACAAACACAGAACTCGAAATTTCAAGGTTTTTTTTTTTCAGTGATATTTTTTTCATGCCTGAATAAATTCCCATTCTTTCTCTGAATCCACTGTAAATCTAACATTTGTTAGCTCTAGATGGCAGGAATTTTAGGCTCATTTAAGCATTATGGAAGGCCAAGATCAGTATATCAGTCCTAGGGTCCTAGAACTCTAAGAGGGTTCTACAAGAGGCTAAGTATAGAAATATGGTTTACAGCAACCAGACTATGCTGAACTCAAATCCAGTTGCTTCTATCTGAGAATGGGAGCTATGTTAGCAATTATTCTCATTTCTCTAAAAGAGATTTTTACCATTAATTCTCTTAGTTTTAAAATGATGACAACTTTTACTACCCTTTATCCTTTTCCCCAATCTCATTCTCCTCTACCTCACATGCAACCATTCTAATGTGCAACTTTTTATGTGTGTACTATGTATACTGTCTTGTGTTTCACTTTATATTAAAGTGCTGTTGCATTGTACATCTCATTTTTTTTCTACACAGCACTATGCTTTTAAGATGCATCAGTTTGCTTTCTTTATATTTAACTATTGTTTCTAACTACTACTATTAAGATATACCTTCACCACATTTTGTTTATCCACTCTCCCAGTGATAGAAATCTCCAACTCCTTGCCCCCAAATAACACTGCATTTTTTAAAAAACACTGTATAGGCAAAACAATACATGTAGGTAGGTTGCATTTAGCCTTCAGACTGCCAGTTTATTTATAACCTCTAACCTCAACTTGCTTATAACCTCTAAGACAAATCTCTTGCACAACACCTGAAATTTCTTGTCTCCCAGTTCCAAGAAAATAGAGTAAAAAGAAAAACAATAACAACAAAAGTATTTAAAGTTCTGTCAGCCATTCAAGCATGAGAGAGGTCATTATGTGTGACCAAGCTGACATTTTTATAAGAGAAAATTCTGAAACCACTACGTCAATGACCAAAGTACATGCACTTATCCTAGAGAAGTACTGATGGCTGGCGGATGTCAGCTGCATCTTCTTGCATCTTCACTCTCCAATCCACTGGGTTATTTGAACCAGAAAAGAGAGCATGGCTGACACAATGGGGCCCCACCTCTGTGAGTCACAGACATGCCTTCTCCAATCTTAAGTTATCCCGCATACAGACTTCCTGTTTAGGAAGTATTGAGGTGAGAAGCAAAGTCAGGAAAGAACATAAGGGTATGGTAAGCTATATGAAAACAAGCTTGTTTGAATAAAAACCAGCTTGTTTTAAAAATATATTAAAAATCTGAACTGCTTTAGTTCACAAGGCTTGCTCTCTTGCACTTTAAATGCAGGGCACCTGGGTGGCTCAGTTGGTTAAGTGTCCGACTTCAGTTCAGGTCATGATGTCGCAATTCATGGGTTCGAGCTCTAAGTTGGGCTCTATGCTGACAGCTCAGAGCCTGGAGCCTGCTTCGGATTCTGTGTCTCCCTCTCTCTCTGCCCCTCCCCTGCTCATGATCTCTTTTTCTCAAAAATGAATAAACATCAAAAAAAATTTTTTTTTAATGAATCCCCCATTGCTATTATGGGTGTTTCCTTGATTTAGGTATCAGTCATCTCCACCAGACCATTTTGGAGGCAAGCCTAGACTGTGGGGCAAGCATTGAGGGGAGTTACAAGAAAGCTGTTTTTGAGTACCTACGAAAACATAGCAAGAGCCTCCCAACCATAAAGGGAATGACCATACTGATTAAGTAACTCCTTTGAGATTCAAAAAATGTCCCAATTACGGAGAATAAACTGAATCAAACATACTTGCGTTCTCCACCAAAACTTTTGGCATGCGCTGGCGGTTCATCAGGAGTGGGAAAGGATCTCGCCCATCATTCCGTTCATGGACTTCTCGAATTTCAACTGTGTCATCCATAAGATAGTAATGAATGATATAGTTCCGACATTCACCAAACATGCTGTCTGTATCATCCCAGATTGCATAGAATCGAAGAACCTTTGAGACATACAAAGTAGTGACTTAAGTAGGAATTATACAAGAGGAGAGGTTAACTTAGCTACTCTGGCATTTATATATCAGACAATGATGAAAAGGTTAGCTGCAAAGACTATGAAGTGATCTCAGTTGGTTAAAAAAAAAAAAAAAAAATTCACCAAAGATACAAAAACATCTGAAATTACATACCAGGTGTCAACAGCTGGAAAGTATTAAATAACAGACTTATAAGCTTGCACTGAGAAAGCAGAATTCGCTTTGATCCAAAATATTAGTGAAAGAGAAGCCAAATTAAAACAGCAATGGAAACTATAAGATACTGATGAAAGAAATTGAAGACACAAGCAAATGGAGAGAGATTTCGTGCTCACAGATTAAAATAATTAATACTGTTAAAATGTCCACACTACCCAAAGCAATCTACAGATATAATCCAATCCCTATCAAAATTCCAATGGCGTTTTTGCAAAACTAGAATAATTCTAAAATTTATAAGGAACCACAAAAGACCCAGAATAGCCAAAAAAACTCTTAAGAACAAAGGTGAAGATATCATGCTCCGTGATTTCAAACTATGCTACGAAGAGTCCAGAAACAAATTCACACTTATATGGTCAACTAATTTACGACAAATGAGGCAAGAATATACAATGGGGAAAGAGTCTTTTCAAGAAATGGTGCTGGGGAAACTGAATGGCTACATGCAAAAGAATGAAACCGGGCGACTTTCTCAAACCATACACAAAAATAAACTCGAAATGGATTAAAGACCTAAATCATAAAACCCCTAGGAGAAAACATAGACAATAAGCTTATTGACATCAGTCTGAGCCATGTTTCTTTGGATGAGACTCCACAGGCAAGAGAAACAAAGGCAAAAACAAATGAGATCACATCAAACTAAAAAGCTTCTATACGATGAAGAAAGCTATCAACAAAATGAAAAGGCAACCTACTGAATGAGAGAAGATATTTACAAATCATATCTGATAAGGAAGGGATTAACATCCAAAATATATAAAGAACTCCTACAATTCAATAACAAAAAATCCAACATTCTGATTTTTAAAAATAGACAGAGGATCAGAATAGATATTTTTCCAAAGAAGACATACAAATGGCCAACAGGCACATGAAAAGATGCTCAAAATCACTAATCATCAGAGAAATGCAAATCAAAACGCCAATGAGATATCACCTTACACCTGTCAAATGACTATTATCTAAAAGACAAGAAATAACAAGCATTGGTTAGAGAAAAACGAACCCCCATGCACTGTTGGTGGGAATGTAAACTGGTGTAGCCACTATGGAAAACAGTATAGAAGTGCCTCAAAAAATTAAAAACAGGGGTGTCTGGGTGGCTCAGTCAGTTAAGCATCTGACTCTGGCTCAGGTCATGATCTCCTGGTTTGTGAGTTTGAGCCCTGCCTCGGGCTCTGTGCTGACAGTTCAGAGCTTAGAGCCCACTTTGGATTCTGTGTCTCCCCCCTCTCTATCCCTCCCTGCTTGTGCTCTGTCTCTCTCTCTAAGATAAATGAATGTTAAAAAACATTTTAAAAAATTAAAAATAGAACTACCACATGATCCAGCAATTCCACTACTGGGTAGTACCCAAAGAAAATGAAATGCTAATTCTAAAAGATATAAGCACCCCTATGTTCATTGTAGCATTGTTTAAAATAGCCAAAATTTGGAAATAACCTATCCACCAATGGAGGAATGAATAAAGAAGATGTGGTTTATATATACAATGGAATGCTACTCAGTCATATAAAAGAATGAAATCTTGCCATTTGCAACAACATGGATGGACTCTGTGGGTATTATGCTAAGTGAAACAAGTCAGACACAGAAACACAAATACTGCATAATTATTGCTTACATGTGGAATCTGAAAAACAAAACATGTTTTGTGAACTCATGTTTGTGAGTTCAAGCCCCATGTCGGGCTCCATGTTGACAGTGCAGAGTCTGCTTGGGATTCTCTCTCTCTCCCTCTCTCTCCCTCCCCTGCTCACATGCATGTGCACACACACACTCTCTCTCAAAATAAACAAATAAACTTAAAAAAACTAAAAAACAAAACAAAACCCAGTTCATAGATACAGAGAACAGATTAGTGATTGCCAGAGGGTAGGGAGCTTGGTGGCAGGGTGGGAGGGTAGGGGGAATGGGTGAAATAGGTGAAGGAGTTTAAGAAGTACAAACTCTCAGCTATAAAATAAGTCATGGGGATGTAATGAACAGGATGGGGAATATAGTCAATAATATTATAAAAACTTTGTAATGTAACAAATGGTAAGTAGACTTATTATGGTGACCATTTTGCAAAGTATTCAATTGTCAAATCACTGTGTTGTATACCTAAAGCTAATATAATATTGTATGTCAATTATACATCAATAAACAAAAACAAAAGAAAAAAGAGCAATGTGTTTTATGTAGTAATAGAGGTATACGTGAATGGTTTATATGTAATTAGTATGGAAAGAATTTTCATTCATTAATCAGTCTTTTTTTAGTTACATCAACATACATCTTCCAGTAACAGTATCGACAATACAATCTATAAAGACAAAATAATAACAGATACATGATTGATATAAAGAATGTCCTTAAAAGACCATGCTAGTGCTAGGCAAAATTTTCTGAACTAAAAGCAATTATATTTCTGAGAGGGAAACAGCAGCAAAGAAGCACTGAGGATGACCTCTTCATTTTCTCTTTCCCTTTGTACAGAAAGGAGATGGCCCAAAATTGCCTCTACACACTAACCCACAACAGGGAGGATAGGGTGGGTGGAACAGAGCTGGAAGATACCCAGAACATTCTGTACTCATACATTCATATAAAATTTTTAAGAGGAGGCGCCTGGGTGGTTCAGTTAGTTGAGCATCTGACTCTTGATTTCAGCTCAGGTCATGATCCCAGGGTCATGGAATCAAGCCCTGCATCAGCCTCCACGCTGAATGCGGAGCCTGCTTCAGATATTCTCCCTCCCTCCCTCTCTCTCTCTCTCTCTCTCTCTCCCCGCCCCTCCATGCTTGCAAGCACTCTCTAAAAAAACAAAAAACAAAGAAAAGAAAATTAACAAGGAAGCATCTGCAATGAGATTCCTGTGAATTAACTATTTTAACATTACAAACCTACCTATATCCAATAGCTTTGAAATTTCCCAATAATTCTCTACTTAGGATTTCCCAAAGGAGGCTATGAAATGAACTCATATTTTGGAAAAGAAATAGTTGGTTGGAAATGTAAAGTGGGAAGCAGACATAACTCAGGAATTGCTTTAAGATTGAAAAGTTTGGTGGAACTCATAAGACTTAACTCCACAACCTCCTTTGGGTCTCTAATACAAAATTTAGGCATTCCTGTACCGCTAACTCTAGACGAAACCAAAGATAGCACTGTATCCAAATGGATAAACTACAGATGTAATGTTTTAAAACACACAGCTACCTGAATAGCTTGCTAATAAACATACACCACATTTGGAAACGAGTAAACCTACATAGGTGCCTACATCACTTACTTGTTTGTCAAAGGTGAGAAACTGCTTCAGTTGGTCAAAGTCTGACGGGGTGACATACTTACGAAGAGGCTGTTTGCGGAGTTCAGTGTAAGGATCAAGAGCCATCTTCTCTGGTGGATTTAATTCAATTCCTTGACTTTCCAAAAATACCTAAATCATTCAAAAGTAATAATGATCATCTCTCTTGAAGCTTCCTGAAGTATTAGATGGTATAAAGATAAGTGTAATTTCTATGCCATTTTCCAAATTAACAATAAGTTTGCAGTTTGAGGTACATCTTAGCAGCACTAAACCTCCAACTGACCCAACACCAAAATGCAGATAATAACTGATAATCACCTTAAGTATTCTATATTATAAAACTGCTAGGCAATATGCCAAGCTAATTGGAAGACATGATAGTAAGGTAACTGCCTCCAAATACAAATTTAGAACAATGAAATTTAGTTAGGTGCCCAAAAACAGAGTAAGTCCTAGGGATTGCTTACATACATACATCTGAAACCCAACCACAGTTTCAAACAATATGTAATTCATGTTTTAGGGCTGGGGGCAAGATACAAAATGGCAAAGTTAAGCTAAAATCAAATTCCCAGCTTTCCAATTCACCAAAAACAAGTATGTGATTAAGCCCCCATGCCCATCTCTCTCCAAAAAAGGAAAAGAAAAAGCACACTCACTGGTTATTTTAGACCAGAAAATATTTCAGCAAAATAGAAAAGACAAACCAAGTACTCAAATCTCACCAGAAAAAGGAAGGTATCTAAACTTGATATGATCTTGTTTAATTTGCTAATTATGAATAAGTATATTTTCGGTACCTATAGCTTTTAATACAACTTGACATTTCTTTTTAAAAGCACAATAAACTGTACTTTTTTTGATAATCAGAAAAGAAAAGAATAATCTCAGGGGATCTGTTTACATTCTGGAATTACAAATTAATCTGAAATCTGGGTTTCTTCTGGGAATTATGTGATTTGCTTTTGGACAATTCAACAGAAAATATACAGGACTCAGGGCCAAGATACTTGGGTTCTAATATTAGCTCTGCTGCTAACTAGCTTATAATTTTAGTCTTCAAAGCTTCACTAAACAGTTTCCAATATCTTTTCAATATTAAAATATTGTGATCTTAATGTCTATTAAAACTGCTGAGATGGAGATAATGACTAACAATATTCTCCTCTCTCTTGAGATGGTGTATTAGTGAAGCAGGATTATTGATTGAGGTATTTAATGGGGGGTGGGGAGGTGGTTACTCCTTTCTGTTGTTTTCAACAGAAAACCAGGCCCTTTGTTAACCTTACCTTCGGAATTCTGGCAGGAATGCAGAAGCTTCCTGAAGTTGACTATTCTTCCTGTCTCTTAGAACTCTTTGAAGAGATTATTCTAAAGTGCCCCAGAAGGAGGGGAGAGAAGGGAATGTTTTTGAAGGCAAGGACAGAGAAGGGGGAAATTCTCCCAGCCTGGAGAACAGACACAAGTGGGTGGGTCTCAGAAAAGCAAGCCTCCACATGTGCTCCTAGGGTGCTCAGAGCACATGTGCAGCCAGTCAGGCACACCAGCCTCAGGCATTCGGGGTCTCAGTATCCTACCTAGCACCAAAGCATCAAGGAGGCACCCTTGGTCATTGACAGCCTATGGACCCTGCCTGTATGACCCCATTAGGCCTGGGTGTGCCTTCCTTGTTGTTCTTAGGGCTCCGAATTTTTGGCAAAGCTAAGGGTTAATAGAAACACCAGCCCAGTTGGATTGGGACTCAAGTAGGTTTTAAGTTATTTTTAAAACACAAAACAATATTTCCTGCACACTTGCATTTGTGGAACAGGATTCACATCTGCTATACTACTGGTAATACTCTAACAAAGATGATAAATTCTAGATCTCTGATTTCTAGAGTTTTTAAATTTTTTTTATTTAATTAATTTTTTTTTTAATGTATTCAGTTCATTCTGTCTATAGGACCAACATTTATTTGGAACAGTGAAGAGGAGGTGAGAAGGGAAGGTGATGGTGTTATATTTGATTCGAGGTTGTTCCTTGTTCGAACCACACCATAAAGACAACTACCTTCTTTATCCAGTCATGGGTCCCGCCCTAAAGAAAACCATCAAATTAGATGTGTATACATTTTAAACTGTTATAGGATCCAACTTCTAACAGATCAATTATTGAAAACATAAGTCAATCTAATCACTAGTACCTAAAGTATACAGCTCTAGTCAATTATCAGTCTAAGTGCAAGGAGGCTGTGATAAGTACTTAATGTCACTAAACTGTACATTGAAAAGTGGTTCAGGTGGTAAAGTTTATATTAGGTACATTTATCACACACACACACACACACACACAAGGTGGCTGTGATGTGCCTTAAGAAGAAAATACATGTGTTAGATAAGCTTCCTTCAGGCATGAGTTCCAGTGCTGCCAGTGGTGAGTTTGATGTTCATGAGTCAACAAGATATTTTAAATATGGCATCTTTAAACAGAAACACACATAAAATAAGGTTATAGAAACCTACCCCAGTATTTCTCGTAGGAGCAACGGATCTGCATTTGCTAGTTAAGGGTCTATGGTGACTTTATAGAACAGAATTACTGTGAAAAATGAGAACTGACTGTAACTGGCTTAGATTACTGCTCAGAAATGAACTGCCAACATTCAGATTGTCCAAAAAGAGACAATTATAAAAATAACTGCAATACCTGAAATTTACATAACATTTTATAATTCTTCATTATTGATACAATTCTGAAACTGCCTACCATAAAAAAGGACCTTAAAAACCTAAAACATGAGAGACCAAAACATGCTTAAAGGGGACAATATTTCAGAGATGGTCTAGCACCTCTACCTTCTACACTGTTTTTCTCTGTTGCTCTGGAATGGCACAGATGCCAGGCTCCTCTCTTCACTTCCCTGAGGTCTCTGTTCATGTGTCATCTTACCAGCAAGGCCTTCCCTGACCAGCCTCTATACATAGCACTCGCCTCACACTCCACTCCCCTTTACTCAGCTCTAGTTTCTTCCACAGCTCTCAGCAACATCTGACATGTTATATATTTGTTTGCTTATTGTTTGTCTCCTCTAGCCAAAATGTAATAGCCTTCCTAAGGGCAAGTCTATATCCTCGGCCCGCCCCTAGGACCATGTTTGGTACAGAGCCAGCGATCAATCAGTATTTGCTAAATGAATTACTAAATGCAAAAAATAAATAAATAAATAAATTCATAGGAGCTCAGTGAGGTAAAGATTAATCACATGTGGCATTAGGTAACATGAAATGAAAGGCATAAAATAATTCAGAAACTATACCTTCACTTCTAGAAATTTTTATTTTTTTATTTTTATGTTTTTTAGAAATTTTTTTAACTAAGACAAATTGAGAATTGACTTCCTAACACCTACATTTTGTGGTAAAGAAACGATAACTTTAAGTTGTCAAAAATCCATATTTATGAAATAGAGGAAATGGAGGCTTCTTCTCGATATAAACAAGTATTCTCTTTTAAAAATGATTTCAGGAATTCTTTAGATAGCAAGTTTCTCCAGAATATAGCAAGTATGATTTACAGGAAAAATATGAACTGCACAAAAACTGTTAGGCTCATATCTTCTAATAAAGGTAATACTATTTTTGTATTCCATCAAGGGTACTACCTCCTCTGTCTTCCATTTGTACTGGCATGGAACTGGTTCCTTATCAAATGATTCAGCTCTGATGAGAGTTTAATTTTACTTGAATGGATATGTGAAAAAAGTGATGTCACTACACAGTGTTGACACATATCAGCAACACACAAACACCAACTCAACCTATATAATAATCCGAACAGGACAGACGAACAGAATCTTCCTCCTACCCTAATAAACAAAACATATCCTTATGTAAATTAGAATAATGCTTCAGACATCACAATTTCTAGAAACAAATACTATACCTGTGTGAATCGGTCACAGTCAACAAGGCGAAAGGTTTTGCCATAAATTGTAATGTTTATTCCTCGATTGAGGTCTTTCCAATGGTAATGATCTCCCTGGTCATTCTTGGCGAGCCGCTGGCGTTTGATTAACTTGCCTTGAAGGATTCCAGAGTTTTCCACAACAGGCTCCATGACAGACATGCTGTCATCTTCCAGGTAGTAGTAAATGTTCACTTGACGAATCCTATAATGTTCCTCAGTTGACATAGGAACATCTTCTTGAAAATAAGCATCAAATTTCAGCACCTATAACACATGAAACAGGGAGAAATAGCATTGTATTTCTCTCTCATCCAAAAAACATCAGTACTCCCCCTATAAAGAGAACCACTCAGGGAGAACTGAATACTCATCACTCCTATTTTCTAAATCAAAGGTTGCTGAATTATGGTCCATGGGACACATCTATCCCTGCCACCTGATTTTGTATGACCTGCAAGTTTGTTTTTTTAACATATTTAAGTGGTTAAAAAAAAAAAAAAAAGATTTAACAACACATGGAAATTATATGAAATTCAAATTTCAGTATCCACAAATAATTATGTAAATAATTAACATGTATTTGCTAATGGCTGTTTTCCCATTACAAGGGCAGAATTGAATAGTTGTGATAAGGACCATATGGGCTGCTGCTGTGTCTCCCTGCAAAAAAATTCGTATGTAGAAGCCCTATGACTGCATTTGGAGACAGAGTCTTTAGGAAGCTTAAAGAAGGTCTCTAATCCAATTGAATTGATGGCTTTGTAAGGAGAGAAGATCTCTCTCTCAGCATACCCACACTGAGGAAAGGCCATGTGAGGACATAGCAAGAAGGCAGCCATCTAAAGCCAAGAAAAGAGCCCTCCCCAGAAACCAAATCAGCAGGACCCTTGATCTTTGACTTCCAGTCTCCAGAATCATGAGAAAATTAATTTTTATTATGTAAGGTACCAGTAAATGGTATTTTATTATGTCAGCTCAAGTAGACTAAGACAGCTGCAAAGCCCAAAATATTTACCATTTGGTCCTTTACAGAAAAAGTTTGTTGACCTCTGCTTGAGATATTTAAACTACATATAGACTATTTAGTCATGGTTCCTTGATGAGATGGCTTAAAGACCTTAAACTCTCCTAGCTTCACTTCTATATCAAAAATCTCTCTCAGAATTTCTGGAAAGAGTAAGAAATTTGGGCACAACTATGACTTCTAGTTTCAAAATGAAAATGAAGGCTCAAGTCCGTTTCTTTAAATGAGAGTCCCCTGTAAATGCATATTAATGACATATTCATTCTTAGAGAATTTATATGAATAAGAGTCAAATCATCCATCTACCACAGCATCTTTGGATGGCATATAAATACCCTCGTACTCAGAAACATATGGATAGATAGAGCAAAACCTCCAGGAAGCATCAGTGGGAAGTCAAAATGGCACACCGATTGCACATTTAAAAAACATTAAAAGCCTGGGGCACCTAGGTGGCTCAGTCAGCTAAGCGTCTGACTTCTGTTCAGGTCATGATCTCGCAGTTCGTGAGTTCAAGCCCCGCGTCGGGCTCTGTGCTGACAGCTCGGAGCCTGGAGCCTGGTTTGGATTCTGTGTTTCCCTCTCTCTGCCTCTCTCTCTCTCTCTCTCTCTCTCTCTCTCTCTCTCTCTCTCTCGAAATAAACAAACATTAAAAAAAAATGTTTTAAACATTAAAAGCTTGTGTTGACAAGCTTTGGGATTAATTTTAAAATTTCTTTTATTCTGTTTGTATTTTTAATCTTTCTTCTCAGGGAGAGAAAATATTAGAATGGTGTTATAGGTAGGCAAGAGTGTTAACTTAACCCTCTACAGGAATTAGAGGAACAAACCAAGGAGACCCTTTGGTGAAAACACAAATATGGTTTGATGAATGGGAAGATGAATAATTTTATACACAATGCTGTTGCTAAAAAGGTATAGTGTACCATGGAAAAAACAAGATTAAAAACCAAAAGAGAATGGGCAATTGCAGAGGTGAAATATGCATACAGTGGAGTTAAAGCCCTAAAACTCATTATAAAAAGACAGAATGGCTGAATGGAATGGAACATTTGAAGGAGAAAGATAATATGGTAAAAGCAAAAGACAAAAGATCATTTTCAAGGAACATTTTAGACCAACTCTAAAGAACCGAAATGGAGACATGATCACTACTAGTGGGGACATGATCAATAATCCATGCGTGAAATGGTCTGCATTTGAGCCACCGATACATAAATACACAAAATGTGAAAGCCAGAAGTGATCAGCAAATTGAATCTCCCTCATTTTACAAAGGAGGAAACAGACTCAGGGTGGTTGAGTGGCTTGCCTGAGGCCAAACTTGGGGTTAGGGTCATGGCTGGGGCTGAAACTATCATAGACTCACAGAGAAACAAGAAAAAAGTAAAGAAATACCGTCACGTAATTGATACTGTTTACTGGATGTTTATGTTCAGCCTGTGAATGGATACGTGAACGTGTTATCAGCTGAGTTCACTGAGATGGGGAAAAGGGGATTATAAGGATTCTGGCTGATACGTTAAAAAGATTTTTTAAATTAAATAATTATGAATGTAAATGATATAGTTTCACCACCAGGTTACTTTGTATCTTCCAGCCTCTAGTTTCAAGAGCTACTCAATAAAAGTTAACTAGCTAGATGAACATAGTATAGACATGTAACGAAAATAATAAAGCGAAAAGAAAAATTCAAAAAAGAGAGAAAGAAATTAGGCTAGGATAGCTAACATAAAAACTGGTCAGTAGTTCTCTTACTCGGTTATACATAAACATCACCTGGAAATTAGACTCAATGAGGGTTACGGAGATATTTCCGTTTCTTAAGTCCCAGTAGGGATTCTGTGGCATGGCCAAGGTTAGGACTATCTCACTTTAGTTGAAAGAAGAGGCTCACTGACAAGGAAAATCAAGGATATGGAATCGTCAACAGATAGAAATAAAACAGCCTACATTACAAAAGCATATGGGTAAGTGAGAAACAAACAAAAATGTTACACTGCCCTTTGGTTATGTTGTGCCAAATCTGAAATGTTCCCTGAAAAATAAAAATTTACGCAGACAGCCTGGACAAAACTGCAAAAAATGGAGTTGTTGTCATGATGACATTTTGCAATTCATAGAGACTAAGGTTTTGTCACATTACGGATAAGACTTTCAAAAAGTAGACCGCACAGAGCTGGTAAACAAGGAGCAATATGAACTCAAGAATTCAGAATTCATCCAACTTTTCTTTAACTGTATTTGGAAAATATTTCAGTGAAGGCTACAGGGAATTATTTTCTGTAATAGGCTTCCTGACTAAAGAAAGCCTCTTTCAATCCTAAGCTCAGCTGTCTATGACTAAAGGTTGAGGCATTTGAACAATTTTCTCCTCAGTGCGCTCTGGAAAACCTGTGGTTAGCTGTTGACTTTCCTGCAAACAGTTGGCACTCAGAAATCTGAATTCAAGGGGCACCCTGAAGTCCCAGATGATACCTTTTTGTCAAGAGCCACATGTGCAGGAATAAATTCTGCAGGTGGGGCCTGCTTAGGTTGGCCATAAGTTAGAACTGATGCCTTGTTGGCCAACTCATCCAGCTCAGCCTGGGACAGCTGGTTGACTGGAAGCCGGTCCCCGCCTATCCCAACTGTTGGACGTCGAACAACTGCATAGCCATTCCTGTAGCCCAGTGTCTGGCTTCTATGAAATGCTGTTTTCTGAGGAAGAAAAGAAGTGGTTCATTAGTAATATTTTATAAATATGTTAGGCAAAAGAGCTAACTTTCAAAAGCATCATAACTTAAACCTTTGCTTACAAACATCACAAACCTTATATCAAAAAGTTTACCTAGACTAGAAGGTTCTTATGTTTTAAGCTAAAACACTTGGTCAGGAACAGGGAGAAAAGCAGCAGCCTGAGCTTAAAATAAACTTAAAGTCCTGCTCCAGAATGCCCAATTTAGTTACCAGTTCACTTTTCATGAGAAACTAAAATATTATCTCATCTATACTCTTTTTAAAAAAAATTTTTTTTTAATGTTTATTTATTTTTGAGAGAGAGAAAGAGAGCGTGAGCAAGGTAGGGGCAGAGAGACAGAGAGAGAGGGAGACACAGAATCTGAAGCAGGCTCCAGGCTCCGAGCTGTCAGCACAGAGCCCGATGCGGGGCTTGAACTCACGAACTGTGAGATCATGACCTGAGCCAAAGTCGGACGCCCAACCGACTGAGCCACCCAGACTCCCCTATCTCATCTATACTCTTAATCCTTCACTTAATTCTTCCTGTGTTTTTAATCTTATCTAGTGCTCATAAACCATGGAACCTAGAAGATCCGACTCTGTGACATGAATTCTTACCTGAAATAAAAGGCTCTTCTTGTTATAGTAACACTGATGCATTCAGACAACTCTTTGAAATGAAAATGGGTATTATATATTCGAAGTCTTGAACTCAGTAATTCTACCCTTAATCCTTCATTTTAAAAATATAATCCAAAATTATGGGAAAGAACAGTATGACTGAAGCTGACCATTATAATGTTAATTGCAATAGTAAAACATTGGAAATAAAAGACAAACATGAGTTAATGATGGAAAAGTCACTTAATGGACTATGATGAAGCCATTAAAATATTGGTTTTAAAGACCACATGGCAATCTGGGAAAAATGTTTATGATTTAATAAGCCCAAAAAAGCAGCATATAAAATTACATGTATACTATAATTAGAAGCATGCAAACATGTGCAAAGAAAGAAACTGGATTTGGATGTTCTCTGTATTCTTTCTGAATAATGTTGAGATATATATATATATATATATATATATATATATATAAATATATAAATATACATTCATATATATATTACAACGAACACTTTTTTTTTGGTAATTAAAAGATTAAATAAAAAAGAAAAAAGTGGAAAGGAAATATTTTCAAGGGCAGAGGAGAGATGAAAATGGTAACATAGGACACCGCAGGCTCCCTATCCCTCCACAAAGATCAACAATTGAACAATTAGTTATCCATGGACAAAAACAGCTCTGGAGGAGCTCCGGAGTCCAGTTAGGAGGTCACAGCAATGCAGTGAAACAAAAAAACCTGAGAATAACTACACAAGGAGAGAAGGAAGACAGCTTCATTTTGCCTGCGTCATCTCATCCCCGAAACCAGCACTATTCAGTGCTAAAAGGAACTCCCCAGGCAGAAAGAGGTTCCCTGGCTAGGAAGGAAGAGCAGGGTGAGCAAGCAGCTTCTCCAGTCTTTTGAGGCATTACACAAAGGTCCCACTTCAGTTTCATCCCACCCAGACTGGCAAAGCTGAAGAGTAAAAAGCCAGTTAGGAACACGGAAGAAAAGGAGGGGTGACTGGCAGCAGGTACTCAGAGGGAGTGACTGTGGTATGCAGACACCTGCTCTGCAGACAAACCCAGCAGATCTGACCACTGACCCAAAGCCAAGGGCCAGTACTGCTGCAGCCACTGGGTACCCCCTGCAGATGTCACCAGCTTTTACCCCACATGTATTCACGATGCCAACCATCCGATCACCCTCCTCACTCCCTCCCCTCCCCAAGTTTTCTCCAGAGCCTGGGAACCACATCAGCAGCCAGCTCTGGCCTCTGCAGCTGCTTGAGTGCAAGATGCCAACACAGACACCCCCTGGCTGACTCCTCCCCAATTCACGCACTTCAAACTAGCCCCTCCGGCTGTGCTGCACATGACCCAACCATCATCAGTCATCACAGGCTTCTACACCAGTGTGCACACCAGAGAGGAGAGTGTGTAGCCACAGGAGGACACGCCAACAACCAGGGCCTCTACAGCGGCCAGTGAGCCCATAGTTGGCCCTGGCCCTTGCCTGCTCTGGCTCCCACCACTATGTGTGTGTCTGCAGATGGCCCCTGCCCCTACAGAGGCTCCCACAGCTGGCACCCTGCAGACAAGTATGTGTACACTACCTGTTCCAGCCACCACTGCTGCTTGCCCTGGTCCCTAGCTGCTAGACCCAGAGGTACTACTAAAGACCCCAATAGTCCTTGCAGCCACTATGGACCCCCTGTACTACCTGCAAAGGACTAACAGTTGTCAGTGCTGCATACCCCAGTGGCCTGGGCCAAAGAGACATCATGTCCCCCAACCTGAACCCAGTGCTGCCACACACCCCTGCACTTGGTGCCCTACATACACCACTAGGCCCAGGATCACAGCAAGCTTCAGCACGCCTCCACCCTTACCACAGTCAGTCCATAAAGTCTGGAAGAGGTGACTGCTTCTTCATGTGAAGGCACTTATGCAAGACACAAGGATCATGAAGAATCAGGGAAACATGACTCCACCATCTATAGTAAATAGCCTCAAAGAAATGGAGAACCAGGAATTGCCTAATAAAAAAAAAATTCAAAATTGTCCTAAAGATGCTCAGAGACCTACAAAGAATACAGATAAGCAATTAATGATGTCAGGAAAACAACAAAGGAACAAAATGAGAAGTTCAACATAAAAAAGAACCAAAGAGAAATTTGGGGGCTGAAGAACACAATGACTCAACTGAAGAATCCAACTATAGCTTCAACAGAAGAGTTGAACAAGCAGAAGAATCTGTATGCTAGAAGACAAATGAATTGAAGTTATCCAATCAGAGGGAAAAAAAAAAAAGAATGAAAAGGCATGAAAAAAGCCCATGGGACTTATGGGGACACCAACAAGAAAAATCATGTTTGCACCACTGGATCCTTCTCTAGAAGACAGAAAGGGGTAGAAAGATTATTTAAAAAAATAATGGCTGCAAACTTCTCAAACCTGGGGAGAGATGTGGACATTCAAGTTCATGAAGCTATAGGTATCTCAAAATTTCACTCCAAAATAATCTTCTCCAGGACACATAATAATAAAACTGTCTAAAATCAAAGACAGAATTTTAAAACCAGTAAAAGAAAAAAAACCTCCCTCATACATACAAGGCAACCTCTGGATTTCTCGGCAGAGACTTTGTAGGTCAGGGGAGAATGTGATGATCTATTCAAAGTGCTAAAAGAAAGAAACTGCAGGGCACCTGGATGGCTCAGTTGGTTGAGCATCTGACTTGGGCTCCGGTCATGATCTCACAGTTTGTGGGTTCAAGCCCCACATCAAACTCTCTGCTGTCAGCACAGAACCCACTTCAAATCTTCTGTCCCCATCTCTCTGCCCCTCTCCTACTCGTGACTGCTCTCTCTCAAAAATAAACATTAAAAAAAATAAAGAAATAAAAGAAACTGCCAACTCAGGATACTTTTCTGGAAAAGATGTGCTTCAGAAATAAAGGCAAGATGAAGACTTTCCCTAATAAATGAAAGATGAGAGGATTCATTGCCACTAAACATGCCTTAGGGGAAGGCTGAAAGAAGTTCTTCAAGCTATAACAAAAAGGCATTAATTAGTAACATGAAAATAAAACACCTGGGTAAAGGTAAGCATATAGTTGGATTCAGAATACCCTAATAACTGTAACATGGTGATATGTTCACTTCTTAACTCTAGTATAAAGATTAGAGAACAAAAGTATTGAAAACCTTTCTAGCTCCAACAATTTGCTAATGGATAAAAAATATAAAAAGATGGGGGCGCCTGGGTGGCGCAGTCGGTTAAGCGTCCGACTTCAGCCAGGTCACGATCTCGCGGTCCGTGAGTTCGAGCCCCGCGTCAGGCTCTGGGCTGATGGCTCGGAGCCTGGAGCCTGTTTCCGATTCTGTGTCTCCCTCTCTCTCTGCCCCTCCCCCGTTCATGCTCTGTCTCTCTCTGTCCAAAAATAAATAAAAAACGTTGAAAAAAAATTAAAAAAAAAAAAAAAAAAAAAAAAATATAAAAAGATGTAAACGGTAACATGAAAAACATAAAGGGAAGAAGAGGAAGAGGGTAGAGTTTTTGTATGTGATCAAAGTTGAATTGCTGTCAGTGTAAAATAAATATAGATATAGATATAGATATAGATAACATATTTATGTTATATATTAAGACTCATGGTAACCACAAAGCAAAAATCTACAGTAGATTTACAAAAAGTAAAGAGAAGAAAGCAAAGATACTGCTATGATAAATCATTACTTCACAAAGGAAGACGCAAGACAGGAGGAAAGGAACAAAGGAACCACAAAACAGCCAGAAAACAATAAAATGGCATTAGTAAGTCCGTACCTAACAATAGTTACTCTAAATGTAAATTAATTGAATTCTCCAATCAAAAGGCAAGGTGGATGACTAAAAAAAACCCCACGAGATCCAACTATATGCTGTCTATACTGTAAGAGACTCGCTTTGGCTTGAAGCACACACATAGGCTGAAAGTGAAGGTATGGAGAAAGATAATCTATGCAAGTGGAAACCAAAAGAGAGCATGGGTAGCTATATTTCTATCAGACAAAATAGACTTTAAGCCAAAAATGGTAACAAGAGACACAGGTGATCATTATATAATGGTAAGGGGATCAATTAATCAAGAAGACATAACAATCACCTGAAACTAATATAACACTGTGCTACCTATACTGGAATTAAAACAGAGTGAGAAAAAAAGATATAACGATCATAAATATATATGTACCCCACACCAAAGCACCTAACTATATTAAGGAAATACTAACAGATCTGAGGGAGAAATAGACAAAACAATAATAGTAAGGGATTTCAAAGGATAACTCACAGATAGGAAATGAACAAGGAAACATTGGATTTGAACAATACTTTAGACCAAATGGACCTAACAGACATAAAGAATAAGCCATCCAACAATAGCAGAACACACATTCTTCTAAAGTACACAAACATTTTCCAGGGTAGGTGACATGACAGGTGACAAAAAAATCTCAACAGACTGAAATCATACCGAGTATCTTTTCCCAACACAATGGTATGAAAATAGAAATCAATAACATGAAGAAAGCTAGAACATTCACAAATATGTAGAAATTAAACCACACACTCCTGTACAACAGCGGGTCAAAGAAGAAATCAAAAGGGAAATTAAAAAATATCTTGATGGAACTGGAGAGTGTGATGCTAAGTAAAATAAGCCATACAGAGAAAGACAGATACCATATGTTTTCACTCTTCTGTGGATCCTGAGAAACTTAACAGAAACCCATGGAGGAGGGGAAGGGAAAAAAAAAAAAAAAAAAAAAAAAAAAAAAGAGGTTAGAGTGGGAGAGAGCCAAAGCATAAGAGACTCTTAAAAACTGAGAACAAACTGAGGGTTGATGGGGGGTGGGAGGGAGGGGAGAGTGGGTGATGGGTATTGAGGAGGGCACCTTTTGGGATGAGCACTGGGTGTTGTATGAAAACCAATTTGACAATAAATTTCATATATTGAAAAAGAAAAAGAAAAAAAAATCTTGAAACAAATGAAAATAGTAGCATAACATATGAGAGCGTCTGGGAACCAGCAAAAGCAGTTTAATAGGGGATTTTATAGTGATAAATGGATGCATTAAGAAACAAGAGGGGCGCCTGGGTAGCTCAGTTGGTTGAGCGTCCGACTTCGGCTCAGGTCATGATCTCGCGGTTGGTGAGTTCGAGCCCCGCGTCGGGCTCTGTGCTGACAGCTCAGAGCCTGGAGCCTGTTTCAGACTCTGTATCTCCCTCTCTCTCTGACCCTGCCCTGTTCATGCTCTGTCTCTCTCTGTTTCAAAAATAAATAAACGTTAAAAGAAAAAAATTTATAAAAAAGAAACAAGAAAGATCTCCCTGATACCAAAACCAGATAAGGCTACTATATAAAAAAAAGTTACAGACCAATATCCTTGATAAATATAGATGCAAAAGTCAAAAAATTTAGCAAACTGTATTCAACAGTTCATTAAAAGGATCATACATCATGATCAAGTGGGATTTATGCTTGAGATGCAAGGATGGTTCAACTTACACAGATGAATACATGTTATATACCACATTAATAGAATGAAAGATAAAAATCATATGATCATCTCAATAGAGAGAGAAAAACTGTTTGACCAAATACAACATCCATTCCTAATAAAAATTTGACAGACTGGGTAAAGAAGGAACATATCTCAATGTAGTAAAGGCCATAATGTGACAAGCCCATACCTAACTTCCTACTCAATGGTGACACATTGAAACCTTTTCTTCTAAGACCAGGAACAAGATAAGGGTACCCACTTTTACCACTCTTATTCACCATAGTACTAGAAGTCCTAGCCAGAGCAATCAGGCAAAAAAGGAAATAAGAGGAATCCAAATAGGAAAGGAAGAAGTAAAACTATTTGTATGCAGATGACAGGATCTTACATTCAGAAAACCCTAAAGACTCCACCAAAAAACTGTTAGAACTAATCAATGAATTCAGTAAAGTTGCAGGATACAAAATTAACATATAGAGATCAATTGTGTTTCTATAGACTAACAATGAACTATCTGAAACTGAAATTAAGAAAACAATTCCATTTATAATAGCATCAAAAACAATAAAATACTTAGGAATAAATTGAACAAAGGACATGAAAAACCTATACACTGAAAACTGTAAGACGCTGCTGAAAGAAATTAAAGAAGACAGAAACAAATGGAAAGATATCTTATATTCTTGAATTGGAAGAATTAATATTGTTTAAAGGTCCACACCATCCGCAAAGTGACCTACAGATTCAATGCAATCCGTCTCAAAATTCCAATGGCATTTTTCCCAGAAATTGAAAAAAAATCCTAAAGTTCACATAGAACCACAAAAGACCCCAAAAAGCCAAAGCAATCTTGAGAAAGAACAACAAACCTGGAGGTATCATACTTCCTGATTTCAAACTATCATTACAAAGCTATAGTAATCAGGGGCACCTGAGTGTCTCAGTCAGTTGAGCATCCAACTTTGACTATAGTTTAGGTCATGATATCACAGTTTATGAGTTCAAACTCCACATTGGGATCGCTGCTCTCAGCACAGAGCCCGCTGAGGATCCTCTGTCCCCCTCTCCCTCCCTCCCCCACTTGCACTCCCTCAAAAATAAACATTTAAAAAATTTTAAAAATGAAAAACAAAAAATAAAGCTACAGTAATCAAAACTGTGTGGTACTGGCATAAAAAGGAAACACATAAGCCAATGGAACAGAATAGAGCCCAGAAATAAACTCATGCATATATGGCCAACTATCTTTGACAAGCATGCCAAGAATACACAATGGGGAAAGGACAGTCTCTTCAATAATTGGTGCTGGGAAAACTGGGTATCCCCATGCAAAAGAATGAAACTGGATCCCTATTTTATGGAACTCACAAAAATTGACTCAAAATATACTACTGAAGTCTTAAACATAAGACCTGGAATTGTAAAATTCCTAAAAGAAAACGAAGGAAAAAGCTCCTTGACACTTTGTGTCATATCAAAGTCTTGACTTTGGATATAATGCCAAAAGTACAGTCAGCAGAAGCAAAAATAAACAAATGGAACTAGATCAAATTAAAAAGCTCTGTATGGCAAAGGAAATAAAATGACAAGACAACCTCAGGAATGGGAGAAAATATTTACAAACTATCTTAGTCTGTTCAGGCTGCTATAACAAAATACCACACACTGGGTAGCCTCCCACCCCTCTTAGTCATTATGGTTCACCCTCTGAATGCTTTGAGTGTTACATATATATAGTTCTTCAGTGCTGAATAAAGACAGTGAACATGTTTCCCAAATTTCAAATAAGGCAAATAGGTTGACACTTGGCCAGTGTATTTAAAATATAAAATAGGTCCGGGTGCCTGGGTGGCTCAGTCGGACTCTTAATTTCAGCTTAGGTCGTGATTGCAAGGTTCGTGAGATCAAGCCCCACATCCCAATCCCTGCTTGGGCTTCTCTTTCTCTCAAAATAAAAATAAACTTTAAAAAAATAAATAAATTATGTCCAATGCACAGTTCATCTTACACGAAGAACAGCAATGTATATTCTCAGAGCCTGGCACCTCCAGTCCACACCTTTGTAAATCCCCCAAACTGACTCAACCCTGCCTTGTGGGTAACCCACATTCACCAACACCAGATGCTTAGGCTCCTCCTGCACAGGACGGGAATGTGCCTACAATATTTTTTAACTTACGTAAAATGGAAAACTCCACTGAAGCAAAAACTCTATAACGCTGTGTCTTCATGCAGGAATAATTATCAAGAAGAGACTCAGAATTCAAACTCCTTCACCAAACTTTCAATTTCAGTTCAGTCTCCCAAAGAAAATAAGTTGACTACATATTTTATCTTACCTTTATACCCATGGAAAGGAACTTATAACTTAAATTATTAAACTATACAAATTATCATCATCTCATCTATGATAGCTTACTGAATCTCAATATTAATCTTCAAACATATATTTCAGTAACCATGTCTGAACTGAAACAAATACTAAATAATCTTGTCAAAGGCTAAACTATGTCAGAAGGAGAAAAAAAAAACAAAAACAAAAACAAGCTTTCCCCCCGCCCCCCACCCCTGCAATTTTGTCTACAGAACACAACTAAAAACAGTTAAAGTAGGGAAAGAGCAAAACAATCTAGTCAGGAATCTTTTGTACAAATGTTAGAGAGAAAAGAATAGAACTGGGGAAGAAAAAAACAACTAATCAACTGTGGTTGAAGGGACGGGATGGAATTATCTTCTACAAAGCGGGGAGGTATGGTTTGGGAGGAAGATAGGCAAGTGTCAAAAGTCTGACTTTTGGAGAAACCGAAGTTGTGAAAGAAGATAAAACAGGGCTGGAGAGAAGGTGGGACTAAGTTGTAGACAAGGCAGGAGTGCTGAACGGAAAGGGGACGGGGCTAGGTAGAAGCATAAACGAGGAGGGCAGAGACTGCGGAAAAGGACCTGGCGGAAAGAGGAGAATGAGTGGAAATGATATACAGAAGGCAGGAAACCAAGCTGGGAGGGGGCAAGACTGCTGGGTCCAGGATAAGGAAGAGGAAGGAGGCGGGCGGGAATGATGGGCCAGGGAAGATGGGTGGGATGGGGCTGTGGGAAGGAGGACGAAGTTGTAGGGAGGCTGAGTGGGAAAAGGGGCTAGGCTGGGGAACTGAGCGCGGTTACGAAGGGAGCTGGGCAGAGAGGGATACGGGATGGGACAATGAGCTAGGGAGGAAACTGGGGCAAACTGAGATCTGGAGGGAGAAGAGGCAGGGACCAGAGGAACAGGGTAGGAGGAGAACGCAGCTAGGAGGATGAGAACAAGGAGGCCAATGTCTTGCCCAGGTGGAGTGGAAAAACTAGAGGATGAGGCCGAGGGCAAAGGATGGGAGAGGAGGAGGACGACGGCATTGTGGAGGCGGGCAGAGAACAGGTGGGGACAGAGGACGGGTTTGAAAGGACACAGGGCAATCTTGGGAGGAGGAGGCTGCAGGTGCGCTAAGCAGCGAGCCCTCGAGGCCGCCTGCGCGTGGGGCCAGGTGGGGGTTGGGCAGAGAAGTCCTCACCGTGGGGTCCCTAAAGGACGAGCCCGGGAGAAAGGGCAGGCCATGCACAGGGTTGGACACCATGGCGGCCGCTTTTGCCGCCTCCAGCCGGGTAGAGTGTTGGGCGCCCCAGTTGCCGGGGCGACGAGCCGCGTCTGTGGGCCTCTGGAAGCTCCATAGTAATGCCAAACTTCCGGAGCGCCGCGCTTGGGGGCGGGGCCTGAGGAGCGGGTGCAAGGAGTGAGCGCATGCGCCACCCCCAGGATCCGGCATTCCGTTTGAGAGGTGGCTACGGACTCAGTGGCTGTGACTGGGGCGTTGCGGGGCGGGGTGGAAGGACGTGACCGCAGAGAGGGTGCCATCGTTGCTGTGAGGTCCAGGGCGGGGGGAGCGGTCCCCTTAGATGAGCTACGGTGGAGGGGAAGGTGCTTCCTTTCCTTTCACCGGGTTCTCCACGCTCCCCGCCAGCGCCTTGAGCTCGGGACCTCACCTCTCCCAGCCCTGGGAGAAGGGTTCTTGTCCCAGTTCACACTGAAGTGTAAATGGTTGGTTCCGGTTGAAAGTGGCACCCCGGGCCTGTGCTTGTTGGGAGAGGGGCTGCGGATTATTCACGGTTGTGTCTCTGGCCCGAGGATGTCCAAAGAACTAATGCAGCCGTCTTGTCCCTAATCCTCCCACTGCCGCATTGTCTTTTTACCATCTTCACCTGTGTGGATCCCTGCCTCTCTACTCCCTCTCGGTTCTCCGAAGACTGGGCCTTGCATGTTCCCCTCAGGAGACTCAATATACGTTAACTTTAGGGCTACAGAGTGCTAATCTCAATTCTGATCTCTACACCTATCTGCAGCTGCAATGCAAAGATCTGAACAAGGGGAAATGCATGTCCTTCAAAGAGAAAACTAAGTCCTAAATAAAGAAGCAAATGGGTGAAATATTGTCAGGATCGTAGTAGGTATTCTCACCTTTGGTGATTTTTATAAAACTTGTTTAAATTATTATGCCTTAAATGTAATCCTGTTCCTGAAACATTTTCAGGAAAGAGAAACAACAACAACAACAACAACTATCCATCACCACTGGAAAGCTTAAAGATAAAAACAAAAAGCAAACAAAATCCTGATGCCCAGATATGGGATTCTTTAGGTCTGAAATAGAACCCAGGAATCTGATTTTCATAACAGCTGTTTCTGATAATGAGCCACTTCAGGAACATGATAGAATAGCCAAGCCTGACCCAGAAAGCGTATCTCCATGTCACGGGTAGTTTACTGCTAATACAGTCAACAGCTTTAGTTTTATTGCTGCTTGTCAGAGCAAATCCCCCTGTTGGGTTTCAGTAATGGGCATGAAGCTCAGGGGGACTATGACATTAATCCACTGGTGGCACCTGAAGCAGTTATTTTTTTTTTAATGTTTTTATTTTATTTTTGAGCACGCGAGCAGGAGAGGGGCAGACACACACACACACACATACAGAATCCAAAGCAGGCTCCAGGCTCTGAGCTGTCAGCACAGAGCAGGGCGCTGGGCTCAAACCCATGAACTGTGAGATCATGACCTGAGCCAAAGTCAAAGTCGGAGGCTTAACTTACTGAGCTACCCAGGGGCCCCCTGAAGCAGTTATTGGTGGCTAGCTACCACAACCTGCTCAGTTTCTTTTTTGCTAACCCCTCCTCTCTCCTTACTACTTGTTTCCTGTTTTTGTCCCTTCCCTTTTTTTTTACCTTTAAAATTTTCTTTTATTTTCTATTAGTATATTACCTTAATGCAGGCATTTAGTGCTTTTTAAAAAATCAGTGCATTAGCATTGTTGAACTTTCTGAAATCTTTAAAAGTATCTGTCCATTGCATTATATCTTAGTCACTTACCTAGGATGGAAGCCAGCTACTGGGAGAATATTTCAAAATGGCAAGTTCAACTTTCAAAGAGAAGATGCTTCTCTCACTTCTTTCCACCTCACTGATGCTGAGTACCCAGAAACACTGGAGCTATAATCCTTGCTGACCCTTGATGATAACCTTAAAGTCTTACCAGTTATATGATCCTGCCCTCCCCTCTATCTTAATAAAAGTAAATCTATGGTCACACTTGAAAGAGCCCTTCTAGACTAACTGTATGCTTACACTTGGGTAGGGAAGGAGTCCATGGGGGCTGGAAAGGGTAAGTCATGCCTAAGCCTATTGTCCATTGTGGCATCTGTTTCTATTTGAGGAGTGGCCTCTGCTCAAATGCTTTTCTGTTCCAGAAGAACACACTAGTTAAAAGTTTTAACTCCTTTTGGACCCTAGAAATGCATGGCGAGTAAAACCTTCCTTGGCCTCTTAAAAATGCCATCACCTCTGAGGAGAGGAAGCCAGACAGTGGTTGCATCAGTGCTAAAAAGCACGGGGACAAGTCTGTAAAGAAGTGGGGGGAAAATTAAAAAATAAAGATAGGGCTTTGGAAAACTGCTTGAACCCTGACATTTTGTGTGATTAAGTTTATATCTCATTTCTCCCAAACATGACTGACAACTCAGCATGTATCACACTTCGGTTTGTGCTATTTTCCACTTTTTGCAATATGTAGGAGAGAGCAGGACCCAGACCATCCCCGGCAGCTGAAGTAAAAAGTGCTATGGTCTGAAGGCTGTGCATCAAGCCTGGACTCAGAAGACCACAGAGACATTGCATGACTTAGCAGGTGTTTCAAAACTTGGGGAAAGGAAAATAGGGAAAGATTAGACTGCCAGCAGGCCAAACTGAAAAGAGGGCCTCATGCTGGCTATCTCTCAGCAGTTCCTGGGAGATATCAGACTGGCAGAGGCTAAAATACAGCAGTTATCTAAAATAAGTGTCTCCTTTTTCAGCGTTTTTCCCAGAATTTGTTTTCAACCCTGTGATATTATTCTTCAGTGCCTAAATTTACAGGACATATATCAAGCGTGTGTGTGTGTGTGTGTGTGTGTGTGTGTGTCCCTCAGATATTTATGCAATGATTTTGGGTGCTCTACTTCCCTCTGCTGAATAAAAATGGTACAGCATGGTTTCTGGAAAATTCAATTCTAAACCTGTAGGTTTGAAAGTGCTGGGGGTGTGGCTAATGTGTGAACAAAGGGGTAAGACTTTGCAGGGGAGTGTCCCTCAGTCAGAGTGCTATCTAGCATTCATTTCCACCACTCACTCTGTGGTTTCTGGAGTCTCTTATCTAAAAAGACTGCCCAGTCGAGCCACCTTGATCTTTGCAAAATATGGTAAAGGGCAAAAGAAACATCCTCAGGGACTTCCAAGCCGTTACAGGAGCAGATTTAGGACCCACAGGAAATCTTCATTTGATGCAAATGTATACAATTTGGGTTCAGATGATTTTGGCCTGATGGTGGGTTCCTGCCAGGGGTTTCAAAAAATTTGTGTTTCAGCTGCTTTTTTCTCCCTTAAGTCAAACCCATTCTATGACTTTAGCTGGTTGAATTGGAATTCCTTTCCCTCTGAAAAAGCCTATGAAACATTACCTCACAGAATCAGAGATTTCGCAGGATATAAGTGTCACAAGGATAGGTTCTTTGTTTTGTTCATTGCCATTTTCCTGGATCCCATCACAGTGCTAACACCTCATAAATACTCAATGAACAGCTGTAAAATGACCAAGTGAATGAGTGAATAACTTGGAGATCACCCAGTATTTTTCAAACATGCCAGTCTCCATTAGTAGCTGTTAAAATCAACTCAATGGATTGTGACAACAGAGTTTTTTTTTTTTAAAGGAACAAATAGAATATTAATTATCAGGATGTATCCAATGTTATATGGATAGGAATAATTTGCTGAAAAAGTCTTCAAGATATATACATATTCATATTCTAGGTACTTTTTACATGGTCACAATAAAAAACCTGGGAATCGATTGACACAGTCCAGCCTGCTCATTTTACTGATGAGATATCCCCAGACCAAAAGAGGTTAAGAAACCATTAGTTAAAGTCTAGTTCCCAGTTGAGTATTTCTTACACTCTGCCTCAATCCTCTCTCAGATGGAAAAGATCTTCCTCCTTCAGCATGTGAGGTATCATTGACTTTGCCATCCTGCTTGTCAGACATCTCTGACCTAATAAGGGTTTAATAGTATGGAGATAGAGATATGTGAGAGCAATGTGGCAGTAATATCCATTATAGTTGTAGATTCCAAAGGTGAACAGGCAAATTCATTAACTCAGGTAAGTGCCAACCTTGAAACAAGGGGGAAATGCCTGCATTTCTGTTGATACTTCTATTGCACATCTCAAACACTCTTCCTTTTCCTTTTTCACGTATGTAGTATGGAACAGAAAATAAAACACCAGGTTGGGGTCTTGAGAACCACATTCATGTCCTTACTGTACTATAAATATTTATTTGAGCTCAGACAACTTACCTACCTGAGATTCTGGTATTTCATCTCAAAAATGAGAAGCTTGAACCAGAATTAATGGTCACTAATTGCTTTGGGGTCATGTGGTCATTTGAAAACAGTGAAAGCTATGCAGAACATATACAGCATCCTGGGAAAATAAAACATGTCTTAATCTGTTATGAGTGGAGAGAAATCCCTCCCAAAGGCAGAGAGCTACCACTCTGGTGAGATACTTTTATACCCCGTGGAAAAAGTGGACACTTATATATAGAACCCCTAGCACCCTGCACTGCATAAAGTGATAGAAATAATAATAATTATTATGACGATGATTGCCACTAGTACTTATTGAAAACAAACTTTGTGCTAAGGTCCTTTTCCCACAGTAAAATTAGTAAGATTCCAAAATGATTTGTTCTTGTAAAAAGAAAAAAACACTGAGTGGAGATGCTTTGCATGTTTCCATAGTTGTCTTTAAGGAAAAGAAATTGCATTAGCTCAGAATAGTGCTCAAATTCACTTTAATGAATAATAGGATATATTTAATAGGTCCTGAAGATGAGGAAGGGTTCACTAGAGAAATGTAGGGAAATAATTGAGGATAGTCAGTGGTTCTTAAAGCTGGTTTGATACCTTGGAATTTTTCTGAATGGTCACAGATGGCCCCTGAGACTGACATTTGTAATGAGACTAGGTCTGCATTGGATTCTAGCACAGAAGTACATTTAAGAATTTCACCATCAATAACAGCCTAAGGATTATGCTTGGCCAAAGTGTCTAGAAATGAAACAAGAATTGCATCTTCAGGTTTATTTCATTTATCAGGGCAAAACAGAACAAAACAAAAACCCACATTACATTTTCTTCTCAATTCTACGCTTCTAGTTCACACAGTCGTCAATGGGGAAGTTAGGCTGAAAAACCTTCTACATTTACTTTGTTTGGTTAAGAATATGGATTCTGGATTCAAAGGCCTGAGTTTCTGTGAGATTCCATTACTTACTAGCCAGGTAGTCCTGGGCAAACTTACCTAATCTATCAAGTTCCACATTTGAGAATGGAGACAATAATATCTATCTCATAGGGTTGTAAGTGAAGGGTTAAGTGAAAGAATCTAAGAAAATAGCTCAGCTAAGGACTTGGCAAGGAGTGAGCACCAGCTAATGTAAACTGTTGATGTTATTATTCCTAGTTTATAGACTCTGCCTTGGATGTTTCATTGCATTTTTGCCCAGAGGACTACCCAGAGTACAAACCAGTGTCAGTAGAACAAGGAAACATTCAAAGCCTATCTGGGAAGTGGAACTCAGCATTCTGAGCACTTAAAAAAATGCTAAGAAAAATTTGGGAAGAATCCTGTGAATACCAGAGAGTGTCCACGGGAATACAGA
This sequence comes from Neofelis nebulosa, assembly GCF_028018385.1. Lineage (NCBI taxonomy): Eukaryota > Metazoa > Chordata > Mammalia > Carnivora > Felidae > Neofelis > Neofelis nebulosa. The sequence continues at coordinate 53,530,173 of NC_080787.1, read as the reverse complement.
GTCCATGTGACCAGCCCACAGATGGATTAGCTTGATGATAACCTGGTTTAGTGTAGATTGCAGGGCACAAGATTTACTGTTTTCTACAGGCAAGGTAATGTGCAACTAGTAAGTAGTCCATGTAAGTAAACAATGACCGTGACTTTTCTTGAGCAGAATTCTTCCCCAGCGTACCCTGTCCTGAAGTCATAGTAAAAGCCAAAGTGCTTACAGGGCTCTCACAACTTGTCTGCATTGTCTACTGCCCTCTCTCTCTCTCTCTCTCTCTCTCTCTCTGTTCATGCCAGCCTCCAGCTATTCCTAGCATGCTCTGGCCTCAGGGCCTTTACACTTTTTGCATCTGCTTGGGAGAGAAACAGAGCCAACTCCCTCACCTATTTCTGTAGTCTTCCCTGATCCTGTTTAAAATTGCACACCCATCCTGTCCCTCTGGCCTATTCTTGAGATTTCTCCTTGGCACTATCACCTTCTAACATACTACATAACTTACTTATTTGGTTCATTGTTTGTCCTCCAACCCCTGAATGCAAGCTCCCTAAGGGCAAGGATTTGTGTGTTTTGGCCATTGCTGTATTCCTGGTGCCTAGAACAGGGCTTGGCACCTAGTGGTGTTCAGTGTTTGTGGAGTGGCTGTCAGTGAATCACATAATCACCAGTTCAACAGGCTAGGCCTCCCCTCCAGGAAAAGTCTTTTAGCAGGCTTTTCTTGGAGGGCTTGATTCGGGAGAGGCATTTCAGAGAATTCTTTCAATACAAGATAATGTATCGTTGGCTTTGTTACATGAGCCTGTATCTCAGCCAGAGTATCATCAAATTACCTACATAGTGTAATGTCTGAAGGGACTGTAATGTAACTATCTTGGTATTCCTGTACACTGAGCCAGAGACTGTTGATTGTGCACAAAAGAATGGAAGTATTAGGTTGCTTAAAATTTCTAGATCCCAATTTCTGTTTTTTCTTGGAGTTTTATATGACACTGCTAATTTACTTATCATTAACAACATTTTGCCATAGCCTTATTTTTCCCTGGAAGAGATTTATTTTAGTGATGGGTCTATGGATTATCTTTTTTTCCCTATTTTTTTTTGCATTTTCTTTAATAAGCACATATTACTTGAAAATGATAAATGGGGGACTTTCTGCTAAATCTGTGTAACTTTTTTATAAGGCAGAGAAGGATTTTTTTTTAAAGCCTATATTCAAAGTCATATCACTTGTCAAAATCCCTGGGAGATCCAATTGTTTGAAGAACTGAAAATCCTAATGAAAGATGAGAGGGAGGGCTTGCAGAATCTTGGGAAGAGTATCAATACTAGAGGAGTTTCTTATCCAAGGAATCAAGGTATTTTCAAGAACCTGTCACTGTAGAGTGAGAGTTGATATTATACTCCAGGCCACCAAAGGCCTGTAGCCAATGACCTTTTGGGCTCTGAGAAGACTGTGAGGTGCAAAGAATGCTTTATTTGGCATCCAAGGACAAGGTGTAAAGTAAGTCACTTTAACCTGCAAAGAAACCATACAACCCTAGCTATTCATGAGGTATTTAGGGTCAAAAGTTAAAATGAGATTAAAGTATGCACAATGGTAAAAGTACTTCACACACTGTAAAGGGCTCTGCAAATATTTGGGTATTGATGTTTCTGATTAGCTGAGCCCTGTATTTGTCTGAAGAAGAAATCAATTTGAGTTTAAACATTACAACTAGTTATGTGACTTTGAACCAATCCTTCCACTTTCTTAGCGTGTTTTCTAGTTTAATGGAGATCTTGTTGGCCTTCCTTCAAACAATTATGTACAAGCTCAAATGGATGTGGAAATTTTTTGGAAAGCATAATGCATGATACGATCTGAGGTGTTATTCTGCAGCCTTTGAGTTGGTCAAGGCCTCCTGGAGTCTAAAATACAGTGCATACCTCTTCCTATGAGATCATGTTAGGTAAGAAAAGCCCTTACCTGAGATAGATAAGCTCTTGAAGTTAATATTTAAATGAATTTCTTTTAAATGCAATGCTTTCCCTTCCATATTATTTTGATAAAAATTCCTTAAAGGATAAGGTGGTTATTCTTTTTTTAAAGGAGGCAGCTAGAGTGCAACATGCTGTTTCCAATTTTCCAAATCAGGGACCTGTACTCAGGACAGTGAAAAGGGCTAGAGAAGCAATGGGAGTAACAAGAAGCTTTGAGGTGGCCAAAGGTGACAGCCTTGCTGGTGGGGAAGATATTTCTAGCCTCTGGGGTGGGGAGGAAAAGAACTCATTCCTTTTGAAAATGTTCTGGCACAAAGCAAGTCCCAGCCTCCCCTGGGTTTGGCCTGCCATCTGGCCCTCAGACTGGGATCAAGACCTAGAGGGTACCCTGTGATGGTCCACCATGGGAAGATGCTGGTTCTCATTTAGCAGTCTGAAAACTCTCTGCAGAAGGATCCCTGGTTGTTGTTGTTGTTTTTCTTACTGTGATATCTCCAGAGCTAACATGGTGCCTGCCACCAGCAGATGCTCATACATACTTGATGAATCAGTAATTGAAGAGTGGTTAAACTATTAGCAGTGACAACAGAAGCATTTGCAAACTACCTAGGGCCCCTATTGGTCATGAAAAGGGTTTGGGCAAGAAGGACATCCATAATTCCATCAGCGCCTCAACCCAGGCAAATGGTGTTTTCTTACCGTTGTGATTGTACTATGGCCTAAAGCTGAGTAGCCTGGAGAATGACTTTGTTTTCACAGCTATTTAAATATGAGTTGGGCTACAAAATCCTTTGGTTCATAGGTGCCACATTCCACAATACATCCATTATAATAGTTGTTATAGTATAATTATAATTCATAATTTTTAGATTTAAAAATATAGTCCATCAATTCAAAATTTTGAAATCTTTAGCACTATTGTTCATAACACTAGAAGTATTTATTGAATTAGATGGAAATCCTCAGAGAAATCAACTCCATAGCTTTTGGGGGGTGGCAATATGATCTACTCACAGGTGTGTTATATGTATTTTGGGGGTTGGGGTATGAAGATATTTTAAGCTTCTGTATTTTCCTACTTCTTGGTGAATATAAAATGTCCTGACCTCCTCCTCCTGGCAATGTTTGTCTAGATAAAATCTTTCTTTAAGATGGGCCTTGTCAAAGTAGCCTTTGTCAAGAGCCTTGTCAAAGAGGGGTGCCTGGGTAGCTCAGTTGGTTAAGCATCTTGACTCTTGATCTCAGCTCAGGACATCATCTCACCATTGGTGAGTTTGAGCCCTTCCAGGGTCTCTGTGCTGACAGCCTGTAGCCTACTTGGGATTCTGTCTCTCCTCTCTGCCTCTTCCCTGCTTGTACTCTCTCTCTTTCAAAATAAGTAAACTTTTTTTTTTTTTTTAAGAACCTTGTCAAAGAAACAAGATAATTGTTGACAGTACAACAATCCATATACAAAATCTGTTTAATGGTCATTCGTGTAAGTAGATTTATATAAACAGAAAATAGTTCCATTTTTTCTTTGCGGAGCAATCAAGCAAAACAATAGGACCAACACAATTAATAGCCCAAAGATTTGGATACAATGGCCATGCTAAGACATGAGCGCCATCTGGAGGGCCAGCTTGAAACTACAGTGCAGCATCTGAGGAACACAATATACTTAACATTAAGATAAGGTACCATTTTGTGGACAGGGGGCAACAGAATCAGGAATGAGCTACCTTCATTCCACAGCCTGAGCTCCTACTGTTTCAAGATTCCAATTAGAGGACTGAGAATATTGTTAATGAGTGAGGTACTTTTAGCAGAGGTGGGAAATGAAACTTTAACATCTGAAGTGTACTAACATTAGCTCATTGGTAATTACAAGGCAGGAAGTACTAGGCAAGAGGGAAACAGGCAAATGTGTCCCCATCTGCTGTGTCTTGATACCCCATCTCCTTACCTTGAGTACGGCCTCATACAAATCCATCAAAATTTTTATTCACAAGATGTAAATGACTGATCGTTTAGGTTTTCCAGAGGCATTTACATTTTAATAGAGACAGAGAGATAACTGGCACAATTTCCAGATGTCAACTGTTGGTGAGGCTATGGTGGAGTAAAATAACTTCCTTTATCAAATACTTAATTACTTCTTTTAAATAAACGAAGTCTGTTCCTTGCTGATACACTCATTTTAATGCAAATGTTTTAAAAGGAGTCTTTAATCCTTCAAAAGTCTGAGTAGTTTAAACCATCTGCATTTTCTGTGTTTATATATTTTGAATAAGATACTGGTATTTTAATGAGATACCTAGTCCCCAGTGCTCCTCAAATATCTCTGGTGAAAAATTTTATACTTTTTTAAAAATTTCCAATCACTTGGAGGACCAATACCTGTGCAAATTAAAGTAATAATTTCATGGCAATACCTTAAGAGGTTAGTCTATCTGAACTTGTCACAGACCATTTACAGTGTGTCAGCTGGCCTTGCTCTGTCACCCGCATTTGAAGATCACTGCTCTCTTTCCGGCTTTGTCTTCTAAAAAGTACCTGCCTTTGGCCTGAAGATCTACATCCAACAGGACCACCACCATATCCAAGAGTTTGATTTAAACCTTCCTCCCAACTTTTAAAATACGGTCTTTGAATCCGTAAAAGTGAATATTTCAAACATTTTCTAGTCCCCATTTTAAACTGACCCTCTTGCGATGTGTTTGTACAACCCCCCATTCCCTCGTTTAGTTCAACTGGCTTCAGTTTTGCCAACTTTGTGATGAATTTGGACTAGACACCAGAAGCTTATGTAAGACACTTGGGTAGCACAGAAGTTCAGGTATTTAAGAATTAACAAAGAAATCCATCTAGGAACTCCATGTAGCAGACAAGACATATGCTTTCTTGATATGAAGATTATAGGAAAGCTTCAGTAGAGTGGTTTTTTGTTTGTTTGGTTTTTGCCAAAATGCAGGTTGACAGAGTCTTTTGAATGATAAGTAATTCTGGTGTTCTGACGTTTTTTCATCCACCGGTTGAAAAGCAATGCATTCTTTTTTTCCTTATTCCTATAACCCAAAACTGAAAATTCCACATGGCCATATATTAAGTAAAGTGTTCATACATTTCCATTTATAAGGCACAAAATCCACAAATCTCTCAGAGAAAGGAAGAAAACAAAGACGTGAAGATAACAAAATAACCTAGTAACAGAAAAATTTCATCAAACTGGCCTGAAAACAAAGCAGTTTCCTTTGTAGTAAACAGAGACCTTATCCTGATAGGAAACACGGCCTGTGAGAATACTCCCATGGCTCCTCTGTCAACACAGCCCCCTTCACAGGATTAGTACATAAATCAGTCCTCAGAGAAGGCTGTGCGGCCAGAACACATCAATCGCAAGTACCGCTTATCCCATAGAAGCTACTGGGCAAAAGAAAATTCTAGCTACAGAGTACCTGGTTCACCATTCTTACCCAAAGGAACCTTCAGGCATTAACCCACAGTGAGCACACATGTTCATCTGTCCTGGGGCTTGATTATTTTAAGGATTCAGGTCTAAGTTGAGGTGGTTATCCACCTGCTGGAGGACCTTAAACTAGGGTAGTTATGTGGGTCCTTTATGTGGTGGCATCTAGTTAAGAGGCCAGACCCTGGATTCCTCTTGAAATAATCAAGTCCCTACAGGGGCCCTCAGAACTACTTCGCTTTATTAGTTTTTGTTTTGTTTTGTTTTTTTAACATGTTGGCCCAAATCTGGAGATTCCCTAGCACAAGCCCCAGATTTTCTGGCCTGTAAGGCAGCCCTAATAGATTTCAAGTACTGCAGTCTACAGGTATAAAACAGAAGTGTCCTATGACACAAAACAGTATCCATGCTTACTGGCTGGGTCTCCTGATGGCTCTTGGCACTGCACTTTCTAGTACCATTTACATTATTATTATTATATGAGAATAAGCTTTCTGAATGTCCACATGGATCCAAGCATTTCCTGGAAATATGACTCCTTCATATTCCCCTATATTACCATGCAAGGTACAGATGGGAGTGACAACACTGCAGAGAAAACAGCCAGGCAGACATCATCCTGAGAAAAGAGTCAGTGGCAGAGTAGGGCACGAGAGAAGGGACCAGAAATCAGATGAACAGAGTAATTCATTATGTCTAAGGGTTTCACTGAGTCATTTTGAAGATTCTGACTTCTCCACCCTGGACAATCTGAAATCCAAATGAAATTGAGTTCTTGGCTCAATTTATTCAATTACCAAAAACCAACATAGTAGGATGGCCATTCCAATACGGTGTGGACCAGCCACACACTTACTTTCCAGTCTCAACTTTTTTATCCCTTCAGCTCCAGGACTTGCCCCTCGAGGCCAAAGTCAGAATTCCCCTACGTTTTCGGGCAGAAAGATCACCCTTAATTTAGTGTCCCATGAATCTTAGCCAAGGTCCCTTCCCTTCCTGTATCTTGTAAGGCTATGACACAGAGGAAAAAGTAATACTCCTTTTATTAGCAACAACTATAACAACAAAATTCTTGAATCCTTTGGCTTTCCAATGCCACGGCATATCCTTGGAAATACGTATTAATTTAAAAGCAACTCTTAAAAGACAAAAAGTCAACTCCTAATGTTGTACTGGGTTTTTCCCCAAATCACGACAGGCTGCCTCCACATCTCACTCCACCTGCCAGCCTCAAGAATCTTTCTTTGTCAGCCTGTCCTTGACTTTGTGCCTCAGGAGGGCTGCGGTGGCAGCGCTGCAGGCCGCCAAGAAGAAGAAAGACAGACAAGCCGTGTAGACAGACAGGGGGCCGTGGCGCTGCTGAAAGATCTCCTGCCGCCCCTGGTAGTCCAGGAGGATGGCCTCCAGCTGGGAGAGCGTACAGATGGCCAGGAAGGCGTGGAAGATCTGATGCCCGTGGCCCACAATGTCACAGGAACCTGGGAAGTACTTCTCAGGAACCGGGCAGGAGAAGAAATAGGCGCTGACTAGGAAGAAGAGGATCTGGAGAGTATGGTACCAGGCCGCCTGCTCCTGGCAGCCAGCCAGGTGGCACAGGGCCACGCGGTGTGCCACGGGGCTGATGTCTAGGACGAAGGCCAGCCCTGCCGGCACCACTTGACAGATCTTCCTCATGACTGGGTAAGGCCTGCGGTAGCGATACTTGGCATAGCAACAGCCGGCGCAAGATAACCAGCCACAGAAGGCAGCTGCTGGCAAGAAGAAGAGCCAGAACAGCTCGTACCAGGCCTGGTCGGAGCTGTAGAAGAAGTGAGCCAAGGCACTGCCATACTGGTAGACGCTCACGCCCACGTAGTCCACGAAGTAGAAGGTGTAGTGCGAGAGCTCCGACTTGGACTGCAGCAGGTGGGCCAGAAGGCTGCACGTGAGGTAAGTGATGGAGGACAGGATAAAGAGGAGCAGGGGCAGCGAGCGGGTGGAGGCCCACGGCAAGGCCTCGGCCTCAGCGAAGGCCCAGAATCGCAAGAGGACGGCCAGGGCGGCCAGCAGGTGGGTCCAGACGTTGACCACCTCGTTGTGCTTCTGAAAGAGGCTGAAGAAGTAGTAGCGCCACTCGTGGCCCGTAGGGCGGTAGCCGGTGTGGATGTAGGGCTCCCGGAAGAGCTGGGGCACGTCCGTCTCGGGGACGGTGCAGGGCATCTTGGGAAGGCCGTCCTCCAGGAGCTTGGGCAGGCGGCGCAGCTGCTGCCCGCTCACCGACAGGGTGCTCAGGCGCTCCAAGATGGCGGTCGTCATGGCGGCCGGCGGGGCGGCAACCTGCAGAGAACAGAGGAAAGTCGGCAAACCTAGAGACAGGCGGACGGGGCAGAGGCGGCGAGGGCGTGGGGTTGCTTCGGGCTTCGAGTGTGTTAGGGGAGCCGGGGAGCGGCAGACAGCTTCTTTGAGCCTCATTTTTGTTTCATCGGTACGTAATCGAGTTGGACTAAGACACCCCCCCCCCTTACCACCCTAAGATTGGGGTTTCGTCTCTGCTACCCACTGCGGTGTGAAGGCACATCTTGTAAGATAGGGCTGTTAACCAGCCTGTTTTAATGATATCAGGAAGGTACGTAAGGGTACCTTTAGAGGTACCTTGAAGTTTCCCAGATGTTATTAAAATGTAGTTACCAGACAGGCTTTAATAGTATGAGACATTATATTGAAATATTAAAAATTATAAATATTGATGTTACTAATGACAGCTTACATTTCTTGACCACCTGATCTTAAAATATCCACTAATTTCACCAGTAACTTGAAAATCTGAGATAAGCAGTAGAAACTTGAACTTCAGAGTAAAGATAGGCAAATGAGTCATCAATTTGGTTGGTAAAGACCAATACATATTCTGGGAAATACTTTAACAGTTAAAAAAAATTAACACCTGGCCTAAATTCAGCATAAAAATCTAACTGTAAAAGTTGGGGGGGGGTGTTTTTTGTTTTGTTTTATTTTTAAATTATGCTCTTTTTTTGTTTTCTTTTTAAATTAAATTGGAAAGTAAGTCGTTTTGCATTTGCTCTCCTGGGCACCTAAATCTGTACCCAATGAATTTTAGACCTCAAAAATGTTTAACTTACACTTAGAATTTTTTTTACATGACAGATGAGCCAGAGGAGCATAGCAATTATTTCACAAAATATATCACAAAAGAGCTGCAAAATTTCATGTGAATTTTTTTGGTAAAGAAATGGATTTTCAGCATGTATACAGCTACCTTCTGTACTTCATATTTTCTAACCTCTTTTCCTCAGACCAGTTCAAAATCTGATTGATTTATTGAAATGGCTCCTTTCCTTCAGAGCCCTTCTGCTGGGAGAGATACAGCAAGTGCTTCTCAAAGTATTACTAATTTTAGTGAAGAAAATGTAATCTTCCGACTCACGTTTCTTAATCAATATTGAAAAAGAAAAAAATTAGATAATGATCTAAAATAGGGCATGAAAATTAATAAAATGTAAAAAAAAAAGCTTAGGGAGACGTGGAGTCAATCCTTGGTTTGGGGCTACTTTCTGGGTAACTTAGGGCAAGTTATAGAGCTGTCCAGGCTTCAGTGTCTTCATCTGTAAAATAGGAGTAATAATTCTGCATACCATATGGATAGTTGTGATGGTTAAATGAGAAACTCTAAAATATAAAATGCTTACTAAGGATTATGGAGTCAGAAGGACAAAAAGAGGGAGAGTGGGAGAGAGGGAAAAAACAGTCATCAGAATACCTTAATTCATTAAAAAAAAAAAAAAAAGAAAAGAAAAGAAGGGGCGCCTGGGTGGCTCAGTTGGTTGAGCGTCCGACTTCGGCTCAGGTCATGATCTCGCGGTCCGTGAGTTCGAGCCCCGCATCAGGCTCTGTGCTGACTGCTCAGAGCCTGGAGCCTGTTTCAGATTCTGTGTCTCCCTCTCTCTCTGACCCTCCCCTGTTCATGCTCGGTCTCTCTCTGTCTCAAAAATAAATAAACGTTAAAAAAAATTAAAAAAGAAAAGAAAAAGAAAGAAAGAAAGAAAGAAAGAAAGAAAGAAAGAAAAAAAAAAAAAAACAAAAGAAAAAGCTAAGCAGTGCTTCTGCTGTCAGCCAGCAGGAGGATCCGAGAGCCTGAGTTAAGACTCCTTCAACTAAACTCCAGTGGCAGTTGGTGACAGCACAGCAGGGGTAAAGGAGAGGGACAGGGAATGGTGGGAACAGATGGAGTATGCCAGCCCTAGGATCAAGTGGACGCACTGGATGGCTGAGCCTAGGACATGGGGCAATGTTTCAAGTTGTCTGGTAGCTATTGGCTGAGAAGTATGTGGCCTGGGGGACCTGGGCTTTGTTGAAGCTCTGGGGAATTAAAGAGCTCTATTCTTTAGATACAGGCTTCTTCCATCTCTTGTGAAGTAGAGAGAAAAATCAGAAATATTGGTCTGATTTTGTGGTTGGGAAAAGTAAAGGTGAGTCACTGGGGATATGAGCTGTAGAATTGCTCCACCTTAGCATTGCTGTCTAAGATCAAGGGTGTTTCCATCATTCCTGGGCACCCAAACCAATTGGAGACAATTCCACATCTAAAGTTAAATAACACATGTCTGTACAATTTCTGCCCATCATTGTCTTCTCAAAATAGGATGTCTGGGACAATAGGTTCTTATAAACCAAACAAAGCAAGTGAATTTCTAAAGACCGAAAACTCAGGTTTTGATTGTCTAATGGTTGGAACTCAACACAGTTTAGACATGGGAACCAACTGGCATCTGTCCATTCTGAGGACATGATCTGACAGATCATGATACTGCTTTATTGTCAGTTTCTAGAAAACCCTGTCTGCAGAGCTCTGACCCCAAGTGTTCCTCCAGTCCTCATACCACTAACCTAACTTCATGGCTTTATGTTGAGTTCTTTTCAGAAAATTATTTCTAGTTCTCTCTTACAGAAAATAAACTAGGAAAGGTTTTAGAACTAAGAAGTACAAGACCTAACGGTTTTAACTTTAACTTCAAAGGAAAGGATGCACAGGGGGAAAAAACGGCAGAATCATTATTTCCCTTGCAAATGAGAGCTTCTTTTCCAAGGATCTTTAATTATTTTTAATGTTTATTTTTGAGAGAGAGAGAGAGAGAGAGAGAAAGAGCAAGTGGGTGAGGGGAAGACAGAGAGGGAGACAGAATCTGATGCAGGCTCCAGGCTCTGAGCTGTCAGCACAGAGCCCTATGGGGGGCTCAAACTCACGAACTGTGAGATCATGACCTGAGCCGAAGTTGGATGCTTAACCGACTGAGCCACTCAGGTGCCCCTCCAAGGATCTTTAAAGTGCTGCCACACCAGCCTCAGGGTCTCCTTAATAACCCCATCCTCTGGAGTGTGTAGCCCAACACCCACAGAGAGACCTGGTAGTTGCAGGGACACTACCACAATGGCCTCCGACTCAAGATATGATGTCTTATCTGTCAGTAATGAGGGTGCTGCAAAGATCTAGGTCATCTATGTGTGGGTGAAGAGGATCTAAATTTTTACACTTTGGACGTGAAAAATGAAAAATTCTAAACTAACAGTCAGAAGAGAGGGGATTATTTCTTTGTCCTTTGCTTAGCAACTGCCCCTTCCCCTGCCATAAAATTCTCCCTTCACCAGAGAGCAGCCACAGCAATGGTAACAAAGTATAATTTTTAAAATCAGCATTAACTTCAGAAGCGCTGTCAAGTGGAGTCCCCCCATAGTTTACCCCCATAGACAGGATTTACCTTCACTGTTCCAGAGTGTGCAGTACTTCCAGAAATAGTCTTCAAAGGGCCAACTAGAAAGTTTGAGAATCTTTCTTGGAGGAAATCACCTGTTGGCATCATGATACTGGTGCAGGCACATACCTCCAGCCTTTCCAGTCCCAGCTCTGACTAAAGCTCAGACTAAGGGTGCCTCCCTCATTCCTGGCCTCGTCCCCATGACTTCTCCCTGAGCTAATATGGCCATCGGCTGACCAAGATGCTACCTTAGAATGATCTCTTCGGCACAGGGTATGCTCCAGCTCCTCTGCTGAAACAGCTGAAATGGAATCTTCCTGAAGAATCCTCATAAACTGGCTAAACTCAAGTCATATTTTGATCATGTGCAGAGCTCTGGAGGAGCTCTGTTGATCACCTGCTCAACAATACTGCAGACTACAAAGGCCACAAAGGAAGAATACAATAAGACCCCTTTCCCCAAGCAGCCTACAAGAAGATTCAAACTTCATGAATCTATAGCCAACATCACTGGACTGCATATAATTATTAAGTAGACTGAAATACAAACAGGTCTCCAGAGCGGAGCTCACTCGGGGCACACTGGGACTTAAACAAGTAAAGGGGTGAGGAGCGGGGCATTTCAGGAAGGGGGAAAAAGGGAATTCCCAGGAAGGGAATGCTGTGGCTTCATAAACAGAGGGGCTGTTGGGGAGTAATCAAGAAGCGAGTGGGGTAGGTGCCACAGCATTACTGAAAGGAGTTTAGATTTGATGTTGCAGAAAGAAGATGGGAGTTCATGTCTCATCCTTGAAGCTTTAAGCCTGTTTGATCCTCATCTCACCTGAGCTGTGGGGATTCATGCTGCTGACCAATGCCCCTCTCTCAGCCTTAGTGATGCTACCCTCTCTGGTCTTGCCTGTTTTCTTCTCCCACCACCCCTGTCAACTCTGGTGTTTCCAGGGGTCTGCCATCTGCCCCTTTTCTACCTCCATGGTCCCTCTGGTGCGGGTACTTCTCCCACACCCTTGGCTTTAGCTAGCACCTGTACCAGATGATTCCCACACATATACCTGTAGCCAGATCTTTCCTGAAATTTGGATTCAAATATCCAGTGGCTCTGGATTTGTCCAACTGACTATCCCATGGGCACTTCAAGCTCAACATCTTCAAACTTGTCCTTCAACCCAGATTTGACCCTTCCCCTACATCTAATCAGTCATCTAGGCCTGTTGGTTTTATCTCACCATTTCTGGAATCCATGCATTCTTTCCATTTCTACTGCTCTCCACTCAAGCCTTCAAAATGAACTGATGCAGAGGATAAAAACAGCAGTGTCATAACTGACCTTCCTTCCTTAAGTGATGGTTCCCCTGCCTCATGTCCACCACACCCTCTCTTCTCTGAACCACTTCAGGGTGATAGTTTAAAAACAGAAATCTGAATACCACTCCCCTCTCCATGGCCCCCAGGAGCTCACCATTGCTTGTTTACAACACAGACTTTAAGCCCTTACCAGTCCTACTTCTGTTGACCACTTTCCTCTCAATCCACACCTCCAGGCCACTTTAATGGCCTGGATCACAATACTGGGAGTTTTTCAAAAGTGCCACACTCTTTATTTCCACACATGATGACAAGCCTCCAGTCAGTCCAGCAACCCAGCTCATCAACATTCTGCCCAGGAGCCAGCTCCACCAGGAAGCCTCTCCTACCCCCCAGACTGGGTTTTAGGGCTCTTCCCAGCACACTTCTGTCCTGGAGTACTTATCATTGGTTTACTCTGCTCACTCCCCTATTTGTGGCCAGCTCTGTTAGTGTGTAAGTTCCCATGTCTAAAATGGTACTCAGCATATAAAATTATACACCTAATCATTATTTACTGAATAAATAGTACTTTAGGCCCAGACATATGGCACCAATTTCCTTCTGCTCAGCAAGGTCAAGGGAAAAAAGAAATAATGGTTTGGGAATCAGAGGATCTGGCTGTTCCATATTTGCTCTACTCAATTAGCTGTGTGTTAATGCCTATGACATTAAACTATTTAGTGTAACTTTCTCCATTAAAAAAAGGTAGGTGGGAGGTAATTTCCTGTCTTTCCATTTTTCAGGATAAAAAGAGGATAATAATAATAAAATGTGCAGTAGTTGAATAGTGCTTTGAAGAGACAAAACATGCACATTAAAGTACCAGTAATATTTAAAGAACTCACAAAAGGATTATAACTTGGTAATATATATATATATATATATATATATATATATATATATATATATTACCTTATATCAGATGTTAATGCAGTCTTTGAAAACTGAAAAGACATTTAAAGTTTTTGGCTCATTTCTGGGAATCCTTATAACACCTTCCCCAACTGCTTTATAAAGAGTTTTAATTAGACTCAGGTTATAATAGAATTGGAATTTAAAGTTCTATTTTAATATGAACTGTTATTTAACTCTATTTTAATAATGAGTATGGTACCTGTGCCATGAATTCAGGTAATGTTTATATAAGAAAGTGTTAAAAATATTACATTACATTTTGGTTTATGTAGGGGTCCAGTCTTAAAGTTCTATTTCAGGTGCTCCTTTAAACTGTTTAGAAAAATTAAAGATAATTACTATAAGGCAGAATAGAATTTTCTAGCAATATGTTGCTATGTTCATAGCAATAAGTTGACATTTTAGTCAAGAATTGTATATTTACATTTTCTTTTAAAAAAGAAATCACATGGGGCGCCTGGGTGGCGCAGTCGGTTAAGCGTCCGACTTCAGCCAGGTCACGATCTCGCGGTCCGTGAGTTCGAGCCCCGCGTCAGGCTCTGGGCTGATGGCTCGGAGCCTGGAGCCTGTTTCCGATTCTGTGTCTCCCTCTCTTTCTGCCCCTCCCCCGTTCATGCTCTGTCTCTCTCTGTCCCAAAAATAAATAAAAAACGTTGAAAAAAAAATTTTTTTTTAAAAATAAAAAAGAAATCACAAAGTATGCATTTTTTTAAATGTTTATTTTTTTTTTGAGAGAGAGACACACACACAATGTGAGCAAAGGAAGGACAGAGAGAGAGAGAGAGACACAGAATCTGCACAGGCTCCAGGCTCTAAGCCATCAGCACAGAGCCCATTGAGGGGCTCAAACCCATGAACCGTGAGATCGTGACCAGAGTAGAAGTCAGACGCTTAACTGACTGAGCCACTCAGGTGCCCCTCAAAGTATACATTTTTAAGGTTTGGTTTTGTTTACCTAGTTTTGATGAATGAAAACTACCCAGAATGCATTTCCTTTTCAGTAATTTAATTTTTTTATTTTAATTTTTTTTTTAGTAACTTAATTTTTTTTTAAAGGAAAGATGTTTTACAGTTGTTGTTGTTTTAAGTTTATTTATTTATTTTGAGGAGAGAGAGAGAGCGAGGTAGGAGCAGAATCCCAAGCAGGATGTGTGCTGTTAGCACAGGGTCCAACTCAGGCCTTGATCCCACAAACCATGAGATCATGACCTGAGCCAAAACTAAGAATCAGATGCTCAACCAACTGAGCCACCCAGGCACCCCTCAGTAACTTTAAATAAAAAAATGAAATGACCTGTTTCTGTGTTGCGGTCCTCTGGAAACATAGTGCAAACAATGTCCATAAATAACCATTTAACATAAATAAATAAAGTGTCCATAAATAACTATTTAACTTTCAGATAGAAGCCGTGTGGATGAGTAGTGCAGTGCCTGGACCTGTCTCCAGTCTCCTAGTAACCAATTTAACCACTTATACTAGGTATGCCCATGCCCTCACTGCTCCTTGTAACCTCTTCCACGTGCTGGGTTTCCTCTCTGGAGGGGCTTAGAAGTGGCATGGCCATTGTCCTACTTTGGGTCCTCATTATCTCCCACAGGTACCTCTTTGGGATATAGAAGGCCTTCCCTCTGGTCCCTACCTGTGTATCTCCATGACTAGTTCCAACCGTCCCCTGACCCTGCCACTTTTATTTTGTGTTCCAGTAATTCTGCCATCCTTTCAGGCCTTTGTACACAAGCACAAAGGCATGGAGTGCCCAGAGCACTGATGCCTACGGCCAAGTTCAGATTTCCCCTGTGAAGCCTTCCCTTCAGGCACTCCTTTGCCTCTGCTACCCCTGCACTACCCTCCACTATAAGCCTCTCCTTTCTGTATAAATACAGTGTCCTGGTTTACATTACAAGCATATCCTTGTTTTGTTGTGCTTTGCTTTATTGTGCTTTGCAGATATTGCATTTTTTTAAGATTTTATTTTTAAGTAATCCCTACACCCAACTTGGGGGCTCAAATCACAACCCCAAGATTAAGAGTCATATGCTCCACCAACCCAACCAATCGGGCACCCCTGCATTTTTTTAAAAGTATGCTCTATGCCCAACATGGGTGTTGAACTCATGACCCCAAGATCAAGAGTTACATGCTCTACTGACTGAGCCAGCCACGTGCCCCCAGTTACTGCATTTTTTATAGACTGAAAGTTTGTGGCAATACTGCATACAGTAAGTCTATCAGAGCCATTTTTCCAACAGCATTTGTTCTCTTCATGTCTCTATCCCATTTAGTTAATTCTTGTAATATTTCAAGTTTTTTTTTCATTATCATGTTTGTTATGCTGATATGTGATCAGTGATCTTTGTTGTTACTATTGTAATTGTTTGGGAGTGCCATGAACTGTGCCCATTTAACAATGCAGACTTAATCATTGTGTTTGTTGATTGCTCCACTGACCAGCCAATCCCTGGTCTCTCTTCCCTTCCTCAGGCCTCTCTATTCCCTGAGACACAACAATACTGAAATAAGGCCAATTAACAACACTACAATGGCGTCTCAGTAGTGTTCAAGTGAAAGGAGGAGTCACACCTCTCTCACTTTAAATCAAAAGCTAGAAATGATTAAGCTTAGTGAGGAAGACATGTTGAAAGCCAAGATAGGCCCAAGTTGTGAATATAAAGGGGAAGTTCTTGAAGGAAATCAAAAGTCCTACTTCAGTGAACACGCGCATTATTAGAAAGTGAAACAGCCTTATTGCTGAGCTGAAGAAAATTTTAGCAGTCTGGATAGAAAATTAAACCAGCCACAATGTTCCCATAAACCAAAGCCTAATCCAGAGCAAGGTCCTAACTCTCTTCAATTTTGTGAAGGCAGAGAGAGGTGAGGAAGCTGAAGAAGAAAAGTTTGAAGCCAGGTGAGGTTGATTCATGAGGTTTCAGGAAAGAAGGCATCTCCATAACAGGCACAAGGTGAAGCAGGAAGTGATGCAGAAGCTGCAGCAAGTTACCCAGAAGATCGAGCTAAGGGAATTCATGAAGGTGGCTACACTAAATAACAAATTTTCAGTATAGATGAAACAGCCTTCTATTGGAAGGAAATGCCATCTAGGATGTTCACAGCTACAGAGAAGTCACTGCCTGGCTTCAAAGCTTCCAAGGACAGGCTGACTCTCCTATTGCAGAGTAATGCAGCTGTTGATTTTAAGTTGAAGCCAGTGCTCACTGACCACTCCAAAAATCCTAACGCCCTTAAGAATTATGCTCAATCTACTTGCTCTGTGCTCTACAAATGCAATAACAAAGCCTGGATGATAGCACATGTTTAGAATATAGTTTACTGACTATTTTAAGCCCACTGTTGAGAACTACTCTCAAAAAAAAAAAAAAAAGATTCCTTTCAAAATATTGCTGTTTATTGACAAAGTACCATCACCCAAGAGCTCTGATGGAGATGTACAACAAGTTGATGTTGTTCTCATGTCTGCTAAAACAACATCCATTCTGCAGCCATGGATCAAGGAGTAATTTCAACTCTCAAGTCTTATTATTTAATTCATAATTAAATTCTATAGTTTATAAATTAAATTATAAAATTTATAATATGAATTAAGTCAAATGTTATTCAATTCACATTTCATAAGGCTATAGCTGCCATAAGCAATGATTCCTCTGATGGCTCTGGGCAAAGTAAACTGAAAACCTCCTGGCAAGAATTCATGACTCTAGACGTCCTTGAGCACATTTCATGGGCAGAGGTCAAAATACCAACATTAACAGAAGTTTGGAAGCAGTGGATTCCAACCCTCAGGGAGGACATTGAGGGGTTCAATACTTCCATGGAGGAAGTAAGTGCAGAAGTGGTGGAAACAGCAAGAGAATTAGGACTGGAAGTGGAGCCTGAGGATGTGCCTGAATTGCTGCAAGCTCGTGATGAAACTCAAGTGGATGAAGAGCTGCTTTTTCTTATGGATGAGCACTGAAAGTCATTTCTTGAGATGGAATCTACTCCTGGTGAAGATGCTGGGAAGACTGTTGAAATGACAATAAAGGATTTAGAATATTATATAAACTTAGTTGATAAAGCGGTGGTGGTGTTTGAGAGGATGATGGAATCCCAATTTTGAAAGAAGTTCTACTGTGGGAAAATACTATCAAACAGTATCACATGCTACAGAGAAATTGTTCATAAAGAAAGAGTCCACTGATGAAGCAAACTTCACTGTCTTATTTTAAGAAATTGCCACAGGCACCCCAAATTCAGCAACTACCACCCTGACCAGCCAGCAGCCATCAACATCGAGGCAAGACCCCTTACAGCAAAAATATTATAACTCAGTGAAAGCTCAGATGATGGTTAGCATTTTTTAGCAATAAAGTATTTTTAAATTAAGGTATATACATTGTTTTTTAAAGACGTAATGCTATTATACGCTTCATAGACTATAGTATAGTATAAACATAACTTTTATATGCACTAGGTAACCAAAAAATTCATTTGGCTCGCTTTATTATAATACTTGCTTTACTTTGGTGGTGTGGAACTGAACCTGCAATGTCTTTGAGGTGTGCTTATATATTCTCTGTCCACTAAACTATAAGGTCCTTTGAGGGCTTGAAAATCTTTTATCACCTCCCACTGTGCCTAGCACATAGGAGATGTTCCTATTAGTTGTTGTTGAATAAATGACTGAATGGAGTGAAAATGTCATAATAATAATAACAACAACAACGAAAATAACAAACACATGGTGTTTATCACATGCCCAACAGTGTTCTAGGTACTTTGCAAATATTAGCTCATTTAAACTTCCTAACAGCTATCGGGCATTAGTATTATTATTGTCATCATATCCATTTTACAGTTGATGAAACAGAAACACAGAGAGGTTAAGCAACTTGCCCAAGGCTACACAATAAGTCCCAGAGCCAGCAGGTAACCAGAAGCAGTTGCCCCTAGGCTCTTAACCACTATGCCCTCAAAAACTGTGCTCTAAAACCAAACCCAAATATGATGATATGCAACTTCAGATATGCTGCTGTAAAACTGCTTTGCTCCGTTAACAAAGATAATTTGTAGCTGGCCTTACAAAAGCAATCAGTATCAAAAAACTCAGTTATTTGCCATTGAGTGTATTTGTAAATCATATTCCAATACTGTCCGAGAGAAGAAAATGTGATTTCCATACAATCTTACTGAAATCGATCAGATGATCCAAGTGGGTCTGTAACCCAGATAAAAGTGATCCTAAACCCAATGGGTTTCTTTCATCTTAGAGACATGTCATTTGTTATGGCTGGCTTTGCAGAACTGGTGTGGTGAGACATTCCAATCACAAACCTAACGACTGAAGTCATTTATCAGCCTGTTGAGGGAAAGCATACTAACATTGAGACCAGTCACTGAATTCTGCTACATCTGTAGCATGCTATCTAAAAGGTCTTTTCCATGATTAGCAAATTAGAGAATTAAATGAAAAGTTCCATATTTGGCAAACGGACATAGTTTGCTACTGATGACATTTTATCTGGAGGCCAAATAGAAGTGCTCCAAAGCAGTGGTATTCCCTGGTCTGTTACAAGGACCCTAGTTTAATGGACAAGCTTAGAATAGCTGATTCCCTGGAAAAGCACCAGATGAGGAATTTAAAATCCCGATTTCTAGTTCCAACTTATGGGACCTTAGGCAAGTCACTCAACCTCTCTATACTTGGTGTCCTTGTCCATAAAATGGAGTTATAATCTCTACAAGCTGTAAAATTCTGCAATTCATCTGGGCTGTGTTTTGCTTTGTATAAAAGATCAAGCAGTGTGCTGAAATCACCAAAGAACAGATCCTGTGACATCACCTCATGTCACTGTTGGGGGGTGGCTCACACAGATGGCAGGAAGGTGGCCTGCTGGTTGTTGGACAGAGAACAAAAGAGCAGCGATTTCCATCAAAGAGAGCAGAAGAAATGCTTCCAGAGTCCATAGAAGCCAAGCATCACACATCACTGCATAACTATAAATGGCTGGGAAGAAACAACAGCCAAAACGCCAACTTGGGGTCAATTAACAAGGACTGGAACCTTCTCTGAGCAGCCTTTGGCACAACAGAGACAGACACGAAGTTTCAAATAGCCTCAAACAACCTCAGGATCTCCAGTCATTCATCAAGTGAGAGGCTGCTGGGCCTATATCGATCTTTGTTTTTTATTGTTTTTTTTTTAAGTTTATTTATTTTGAGAGAGGGAGAGTATGCACGTGCACGTGCGCGCGCGTGCACACACACACACACACACACACACACATATTGGAGAGGGGCAGAGGGAGAGAGAATCCCAAGCAGGCTTGGCACCATCAGGGCAGAGCCTCCTTTGGGTCTTGATCCCACAACCGTGAGAATATGACCCGATCTGAAACCAAGAGTTGGATGCTCAACCGACTGAGCCATCCAAGAGCCCCTCACATTGATCTCTGTAGCCACATCTGACAAATATCGTATCAGTGTTTATAAAGTCATATTTTAAAGAGTGGGACTACCAGAAGAATCCTGCTATTTAGTAGAGATAATTTGGACATGAAGTCAGATTCACCAATGGTCAATGCATATTTTCTCCATATTTAAGAAAACCTAACATATAAATAACATCTCAATATCCAAAAATGGGAGATCTGATTTCATAAATTATGATAAATCTATACAATAGAATACTATGCACCTATTAGAGATAATTATGTAGATATTTACATATATTGTTATAGAATGATATATGTGTTTTTGTTTGTGTTTTCACTGTAGTCTCCCCTACACTTAGATAGGGTCTGACTAGTACATTATGAATGCTCAACAGGGATTTGCTGAATATTAAAATGAACAGAAGACATTGTTACAAGGGAGAAGCAAATTAAATGAATGTGTCCCATTTTTTTAAACATATGCATGTGGCACAGAATAAGCATGGGATCGTGAATAATCAAAACATTAATACAGACATTGTTACATGGTGGGATTGTGGGGAATTTATTTTTTTCTAGGGTAGATACTATCATTACAATACTTTTTAAAACTAAACATTTACTACTTTTGTAACTGAAAAATGGTTATTGCTACTCTGCAAATAGGAATATTTGACATAAATATGTAAAACTTGGTAAAACATGATTAATGAGTACAATGGAGTTTAAGACACTCTCCCTCAACTCCCCCCACCAAAAAAGGCCACCCCAGCATTATGAAGAAATACATATTTATTTGCATTATTCTATGGATTTTGAGCTCAACTAGTTAGCATATCATACTAATTATTATTAGAAGCAACCTATCTATACTTGCCATAATGTAAGCCAATGGTCATGGGAGTTGTGAAGGGGAAAAAAAATATGTAACATCTGCCATTAAGGCAACAATCCTGTTCTCTTAGATTGGGAAAGTCAATATATGCAATATTGTCAAAAGACTTTTCTCACAGCACACAAACCCAAATGGCCTTAATAATCCAGTCAATCCCTGACCACCTGGGCTTCTGGCATGGCTGAACCCTGCCTATAAAAAGAGTGAGGTGCTCCTGTGTCACAGATACAGCAGAAACACATGTCACCTTCTAGGCTCAGTGACCTTTCCAATTCTGAATCTCTTCCTCTGTGGATCCCCATAATATTGATAGGAGAAAGAAAAGATGACCTTAGTTTGCTGTGGTGCTCTGGGAAAGGATGAGCAGAGGGTATTTCCTCTGAGTGCCTTTCTTTCTCCAGCTGGAACCCTCAGGCTGGGATTCCTGCATTTTCTTTATTATTACTTCATATGCTTCCCACATCTCAGGTAGTCTCACTTGAACAGGTACTGTTTTCAAAATGCATCATTACAGACACAGAATGTACCTTCCACAGGCAATAAATAGTATCTGCATTTAATTCCACTGGCAGGATTTAGAGGCGCTGGGAACAGTTTAGAACACATTGAGCAGTCCAAAGTCAATCAACAGGTTAGCTGGGCATGATGATTGCTTTTCTTCAGAGACTTCTTGTTTGGGTAAAGGTAAGCTGTGCTGTCTGAAATGCCTGCTAATTAATGCCTAGGGACAGGAGTCCCCCGAGACTTTCCGTAAGAGTGTAACTACAGGCTTCATTAGGTATGGTCTGGCACAGTAACACAGCCTCTAGCTTGGTCCAGCCTCTTGCCTGCAAGAAGCTTCATCACCCACCTGCAGTCCTGCTGGGACTGGGGCCAACCCAGGTGAACCCTGAAGAGAGCTGCAGATTCCACTGGCAGGAAATCAATCTGGGAAATGTACTTTCCATAGCAGAAGAATCTGATAACAAATTAAGCCCAGGTTGGAGCCGATGTAAGGTATGTGGTTTCCCTAGCAATGAAAAGTTAACCCTTTTGCAGCTGATGCAGTACACTCTCCTGGTAGTCCCAAGACCTGCACTTTTTATTTGCTCCCAAGAATCAAGCAAACCACTTCATTCTCAGTTTCTCTTCAGATATCCTCAAGCCCTTAATTCAATTCCACATTGGTCATGAAACCTTCCTTCTCCAGGCCACCTTGATTTCTTTTCTCCCTGAACACTTACCTACCTATTCCACACATTTGGTAAGCAGAACATCCAGACTCGAGCACCATATCACTGTGTGTGTAGAAAGGCTTGTCTCTCCTGTGGATTGGGTTGCAAGCTTCTTGAGACAGGAACACTGACTTACTCATCCTTTATCTCTCCTATCAGCAACTATCAGAGTTAAAGGTGCCCCAGAATGCATCAATAGATAATTGGTCAAGGACAAAGTGAAATAAGATTCCCCTCTGGCCATTTGCTTCTAAAGGTAAAACCAGTGAGATCTTCGATAATGAAAATGTGAGCATTTTTCAAAAGGAAACAACATTTGAGTTGGATGTGTTTATCTGCGTGTGGTTCATCTACGTGGTAGGTATCCATAACAGTGTTTAAACTGTTAACTGATTTCCAGTCACCAGCTCACTTTTGGTCTATCTCCTCTTACCATTAGCACTTTTGTGCCCAAGAATGCCTAAGCAAAGATGCAGGAAATAGAGACACCAGGCAGAAAAAAGATAAAGTAAAATAACATTGGAGCAGGAGTTAGCAGATTGGGAGACCTACTTTTTTATTCTTGTTGCAGAGAAGAAGACAGAACAGACTGTCCATCCTCGTTCCCTGAACAAGCTACACACTTTCCCAGTGTTAGCTGTACCCATCTATGCCTAGCAAAGTCTGCTTCTCTCTCACATTCAGGCTCAGATATAGCCTCTTCTGTGCAGTTTAGCAACAGCCTCAAGCAGACTTAATCACATCCTGTCATACCCGCCTTAGCATTATGTTGTAATTGACTGTATACATGTCTTCCTTTACACTAAATTGTGAAATTCACTGAATTGCATGAGGACATTATTCAAGACATTAAAAAAATTTTTTTTTTAGTTTCTGTTACTTGATTGTGAGAATACCTGAGGCACAGATCAGTTATTTAAATGATCTATTCAAAGCCTTAAACCAAATTAGCCCTTAAGGTATGGACAGACCCCACCACTTCTGACTTCTGTGTCCCAAGAGCCAGCCACCTGTGTTTTAGATAAAGAAAGTCCCTCAAACGTAAATGGAAAAAGAAGAGCTGGATGAGAAGTTGGTACCTGTGTGTCTCTGACCTGCTGATGACCAGGAATCCTGGCTCCCTGTAACATCCTAGGTGTGTTAGCCAGAGCCTCCTCTCCTGGGACATTCGGCGAGGGCTCTCTGAAGGGGACCTCTGAAGACCCCTCTCCACTTCTCAGTGTGACCTTTTCTACAATTTGTAGTAGTAATTCATAATCAATAGCTGGTCTGGTTGAAAATCATTAGTCATTCCATACAGGAGCTTCTGTTTGAAAAGTTCAGACCAATAACTATAAACTATCTCACATAGCTCCAGCTTTCCTCTCCATTATATGACAACTACCCACCTGCCTGGCCTGCAATTTCTACCAAGGTCATGATTTTTATCAGTCAGGACTGCTTTAGCTCCAAGATTTCAGATTTTGAAGTTCCTCCTTCCTGGTCACAACATCTCACTTCCACCCTCTAACACACTAGGCTCCTCGTGACCTCTGGTCCCCCAACCTTTTTCCTCCCTTTTTTTTTTTTAATTTTTTTTTTTTAACGTTTATTTATTTTTGAGACAGAGAGAGACAGAGCATGAATGGGGGAGGGTCAGAGAGAGGGAGACACAGAATCTGAAACAGGCTCCAGGCTCTGAGCGGTCAGCACAGAGCCCGACGTGGGGCTCGAACTCACGGGCTGTGAGATCATGACCTGAGCCGAAGTCGGACGCTTAACTGACTGAGCCACCCAGGCACCCCACCTTTTTCCTCCCTTACACCACCCACCTCAGTTGGCCCCACTGCCAGCCATTTCATTTCTACCCTGGCTGCCAGCCCTCCTCACCCTGAACTCTTGCGCTGGGTCGGTCTGCCTAGACCCACCTTGATTACACCCAATTTCTCTCTTTTCTCACCAGGTACTATGTACTGCTGGAGAAACTCATGAAACATGAGACCATTATGAATCCATGCCTTTTAACCTCAACCAAGACTTCACAATATCCATCTGGGTTGTGTGTTTAAAAATAAACTCCCGATCTAGCTAGTTTTGTGATTGGTCTGACCGATCTCCCAATCAGCTAGCCTTGAAATCCAACTGGGATGTCTCCTTTCCTCCCCCTTCCCTCAAATCAGTCATCAAACCACTTTTTCCTTTTTAAGTTGCTTGTTCCTTCTTTTCATTCCCCCATAAGCTCATATACTGTCCCAACTGTACAATGGTGATAACTCCCCAACTGAGCTTGCATTCTACAAACTCTATCCTCGTTTCACTTGACTTGACTAAAGTTCAGCTCTGATGATGATATGCCACAAAGCCACTAGTGGTCTTCTCTCTGCCAACAAAAGCTCACATTCCTGAGTCTGGCAGTCAACGCCTTCTGTGCCCTAACCTTAATCTGCATCTTCAAACATCACCCACTGCTTCATTTCATGCAGAACGAAATAAAGTAAATAGAACAGAACACGTCAGGGTGCGCCCCACATATTAAGGATAAGTACTGTCATGCAACTCCCAGTTCCTAAAATAAAATATATTTCTTACCAAGGGTCATGTTAGGTTTGAAAAACACTGACCTACACCATTTGCTATTCTTAAGCATGCCTTGCGACTTGTTCTTTCATTTTGAAATTATGAAATACTTCAAGTATACAGACTAGTTTGGAGGATAATACAACAAACAACTGTTTGTCAATTCAACATGTCATATGTACTTCAGATTTTAAAATATGTGTATATTTATGTGTGTATGCATGAGTGTTTATGTGTATGTATGTATGCATATATATATGTATACGTGTCTCTAAAACACATTCACCTGAGACTAAGCCTCCTGTGTCCACCCATTCCATCTTTCCCTCCCAGTGGCAGTCACTATACACTGAATTTGGTGGTTTTCATTCCCACTAATGTTTCCAGGTGAAACTATACAATTTATACTGACACTATAAAATTATATAACTACATGCAATAATATAATAAAAAATCATGAAATTAAATAACCATAAACAATGTATAGTTTTGTACATTATTTTTAACCTTAATATAAATTTTGTATCTAACCTCCCGCAGTCTTCCTTCTTTATTATGTTTTGTGTCGTTCCACATTAATTGTGACATGATTCTCTAGTTGATTCATTTTCTCTGATGAGTATTTTCCAAATTACAATTCTTTGTCCATCCTCCTGTGGATGGACCTGCAGGTGGTTTCCATTTATTTGCTATGACAGATGAGGCTGCAGTGTAGTTCGTACATGTCTTCTTTGGTATATCCCTCTGAAGTGGATTCCTCTTCAGGTCTTTGTCCAGGCTGTTCCCTTTACCTGGAATGGACTCCTCCCTATCTCTACATCAGGAAACTTCATCCATCCCCAAAGGCACCTCTCAAATGCTGACTCTTCCATGCCTTCCTATTACCCAGGCGAAGCAATATCATCCATCCATTCACCTGTAGCTTTCAGTGTGTGTCTCTGTCCTGCAGTTGTTTGGATAATTTTCTCATACCCTAGCAGCTCATAAGTTTCTAATGGGCAAGTACTGTGTCACATGGCATTCAATTCCCTCCACCCAC
The DNA here is from genome assembly GCF_028018385.1 of Neofelis nebulosa. Taxonomy (NCBI): domain Eukaryota; kingdom Metazoa; phylum Chordata; class Mammalia; order Carnivora; family Felidae; genus Neofelis; species Neofelis nebulosa. Next base: position 53,504,612 of record NC_080787.1, on the reverse strand, counting down.
TCCACCCCCACTTAGAGCCTAGTGCAGATACCTGCCCAGAGGGGATTCACAGGAAATGCCTGCTGAAGCCACTGAGCTTTCCTTCTTTTGCTGCCAACCACTGCTATGGCCATCTAATGATATATATATCTCATGACAGCAGTATACACCTAATGGCTGCCACATTCCCATGTGTTACCATTTCACTGTGAGGGTAAAGCAAAGCCTGTCTCTACCATCAACACTCTATATTGGGAGAAGCGGGAGGTACAAGGGATACCTTGAGCTTCATAACCTCCTGGGGCTAAATGATCATAGGCAGTGCCTATGTATAAAGATGAAAGCAAATATATTTAGATGTCAAAGAAATCAAACACTGATCAGATAAGCATGTTACAAATCAGTCAACCAATGGTCACTGCCACCAGTGCAGGCAGGACTTAAGAGGGAATCCATTCCTCCTCCTTCTAGCCAGTCCCTACTAGTCCCAATCACTGCACAGCTGTAGCCTGGGGAGAGAGGCACAGACAGCATTATGTGTTTTCAATGGCTGCCAGTGTAGCTTCAGAATCCTTGGTCAGGACAGGTGCCTGTCCATCCATAGATGTTCATTTCCCCTCCAAGTTCAGTGGCGTGGGGATGAGAGCATCATGAGGGACTTCTTTCTGATTCCAAAGCAGAGACACATGCTCATTGTACTTCTTTTCTTTTTTTAGACATGGAAAAGGTTAACAGATGAGATGTGGGAAAATCAGTTCAAGAACCCAATGCTGCAGACCTCTTTCCATTTTACTCATGAGTACAAAGTATTGGCTTAATGATGGCAAGTTGATACCTGTTTATACCAGCCTTATAAATTAGTAATAAAACATGTCCAGGTCATGGGATTTTTCTAAGCAGCTCACCATTCCATGCCATATGACCTACCAGAGAGACAGTAACTGAATAAGTACTCTTGAGCTACCCTCCCTAGTTATGGGTTGACACAAAGGTCAGCTGAAGCCCTGAAAATCCTAGTCCTACGCTGGAGCTTAAAACTCATATTGGAAATGGGCTAGACAACAACATGCAAACTTAGGAGGCACTGAAAAACCAAACTCCTGATTGCTGTCTCTAGCTTATGGAGTTTGATTTTAGAAAGGGCCAAGTATGAGAACAACCATTTCTCTTTACTGTAACATGACCTCAAGTCTCAGATGACATCTGATTATAATCTGTGCAAGTGCCACCTGAGTGCCTGGATTGTTTTTCCAATTGAGTTGAAATGCCCACGGCCACAGTTTGTGCGTCAGCTGCCCGCCAACGTAAACTTTACACTTTGCGCCACTCGGGCATTGCCTTGGCATTGCTGCACACCACCTGTGGGCCTGGGAAGATGTAGACTCTGACTGTAACAGCAGCCAAGAAACAAACACTTCCTCCAGTCCTTGTTCAAATCGCTCCTTCTCTAGGAGGCATCCCCACCCCCCAATTGATTTCATACCGTTTGTACCCTCCTGAGCCCTCTAGAGCCCCTCATTCTGCTCTGCTTCTTGTTTTCTGTAGTACTTTTCCCTTTCCCCCTTAATACATTACTTTCTTTCTCATAAGTTTTGTTTTAACTGTGGTCAAATATACCTAATGAAATTTCCCATCTTAAGTCTTTCTAATTCTACAGTTCAGTAAAGTACATCCACATTGTTGTATGACCAATATCCAGAACTCTTTTCATCTTGCAAAACTGAAACTCCATAGCCATTAAACAGCAACTCCCCATTCCCCCTTCCTCCAGGCCCTGATGAACACCCTTTTACTTTCTCTCTGTATGAGTTTGACTACTCCAGTATCTCATATAAGTGGAATCCTACAGCATTTGTCTTTTTGTGATTGGCTTATTTCACTTAGCATAATGTCATCTGGATTCATCCATGTGGTAGCGTGTCAGGATTTCCTTCCTTTTTAAAACTGGATAATATTTCATCGTGTGCATACACTGTATTTTGGTTATCTGCTCATCTGTCAACGAACATCTGGGTGCTTCCACCTTTTGGCTATCATGAATAATGCTGCTATGGAGATGGGTTTGCAAGTATCTCTCCAAGACTCTGTTTCAGTTCTTATGGGTATACAGTAGTCCCCCCTTATATGGCAGTTTTGTTTTCTGCAGTTGCAGTATCCTGCGGGCAACCGTGGTTCAGAAGCACATGATCCTTCTGACATAACTTCAGAAGGTCAATAGTAGCCTAATGCTACATCACAATGCCCACATGACTCACCTCACTTTATCTCATCATGTGGGCATGTTATCATCTCACATCATCATCAGAAGAAGGGTGAATACAGTACAAGATATTTTGAGAGAGAGAGATGACACATTCACATAACCTTGATTACAGCATGTTATAATTGTTCTGTTTTATTATTAAACTTTATCATAAGTATGTATTTATAGGATATACATAGAGTTCACCACTCTGTGGTTTCAGGCATCCACTCGGGGTCCTGGCTCATATCCCCTACAGATAAGGTGGGGGGAGGCTACTGTATACTCAGAAGTGGAACTGCTCCATCATTGGTAATTCTATTTTTAAAATTTTTTGAGGACCTCCCATACTGTTTTCCATACTGGCTGTATCATTTTATAATCCCATCAACAGTGGACAAGAATTCCAATTCTTCTGCATCTTTGGCAACACTTGTTATTATCTGTTTGTTTGTTTGTTTGTTTGTTTGTTTTGTAGCCATTTTAATGGGTATGATGTTAACATTTTATCTTTACTTACGTATATTGTCTGTCCTTCCTGGCCCTGCTGCTATCCCAGAATATAAATTCAATTAGCAGAGGGATCTTTGTCTATTTTGTTTACTGATGTATGCTTGCATATAGAATAGGACTTGGCACACAGTACGTACTCAAAAAATATTCATTCTAAGAGTGAATAAATAGGGGCGCCTGGGGGGCTCAAGTCAGTTAAGCGTCCGACTTTGACTGGAGTCATGATCTCACGGTCCGTGAGTTCGAGCCCCGTGTTGGACTCTGTGCTGACAGCTCAGAGCCTGGAGCCTGCTTCAGATTCTGTGTCTCCCTCTCTCTCTGCCCCTCCCCTGCTCATGCTCTGTCTCTCTCTCTCTCTCCCTTTCTCTCTCTCTCTAGCTCTCAAAAATAAACATTAAAAAAAAAGTGAATAAATGAACTGGTAAAAGAAAGACACGCTGACCGTATACTTGTCTTTAATTTCCTTGTTTTTATGTCAAAATCTCAATGTGGCTATCTTTCTGTCTATCCATCCATCCATTCACACATTACCTTTGTGCAAGCTACTCAGCACCTTATGAAAGCAATTATTCTTTTAACAAATATTTGCTGAGTGTCTACTATGTGCCATTACTGTGTTCAGTATTGTTCAGATGGAAACTCTGAAGCACATGGAATTCAGTATTTTTGGAGAGCTCACAAGAAATCCATAAGAAAACCAAGGAGAGAATCTGTAGTACACAGAAAAGTTAGTTCTTATCTGGCATGGAGTATATCTGATATCCATTTGATATCTCTGCTCATTTGTAACACAATACCTCAGAGTGAACCAAACAGAACAGAGTTTCCCCCACTGACCTTGCTTCTGTCCCATGCTCCTTGCTCCTATCTCAGTAAATGGCTGCCAGAAACCAGAGATATATTTGTCCCTCATCTTAACCTGGTACTCCTCTTTATCCAGTTGCCAATAATAACGATTATAATGACTCATATATTGAGCAATTACTCAATGCTAGGCACACTTCTAAGTTCTTTGCATGTTATTAACTCATTTATTCCTCACCACCCTGTGAAATGGAGTACAGATGAGACAATAAGTAAAGTCTCTTGTCCAAGAGAAGGGACCACCCAGCCAAGAAGTGGTGGAGCCAGAATCTGTACCCAGGTAGTCTCGTTCCAGAGGCTATGCCCTGAACTTCTACACTACTCAGGAAATGCTGGGGGTTTTTTTTGTTTGTTTGTTTTTGTTTTTTACTTTTTAAAAATTTTTTTTTAATTTTTTATTGTTTTAGGAAATGCTGTTTTAACCTCATGTATTGAAAAGCATTCCAAAATGTATTAGTTCACTTTCCTAAATTTGTAAGTGAAAATAAATTGTATAATTCAGAACTATACACGTCCTTCAGCTCCTTCTGGAAATCAGTGATCATTAGGCAGCTTGGATAATAGAGGTACCAATGGTCAAGAAGACTGGACAGTATCTATGGTAAGTCTAGAGCCTTACTGGAGAGTTGCTCTTAAATATAAGTTCTAATGGGACTTTATTTTCCTGTGCTTTGATGTGTTTTCGTCGAAGTGGAATGTGTCAGTAACAATTAGCTTCACTGAAGACTTTGATTAGTCAAAGCTGTATTGTAGTAGATACACTGTCATCAATGTAAATAAGGCATATCCATTATATAAACACTATTAAAAAATGGACAACTTTTTCTACTTTGAGGTTGTATTGATCTTGGAGGCGAAGTGAGCCGGAAGGCAGAAGGCCCAAATGCTACTTAAATTAAATGAATCACATACTTAAAAATAAACCACAATCCTTCTGGCACCAATAGTACCATCTGTAAACTGAGAATAATAAAGGCCAGCAACTTGAGATTTCTGAATTAAAGTTGAAAAAAAAAAAACAACAAACAAAAAATGTATGTAATTATAAACCTAAGACAAGAGGACTGTAGGTCCAGAAAGCGTCCTTTCCAAGTTTTAAGCTTATTTAGTGTGTAATAGCCAACATGATTTAAGTTCATCATCCATTTAACATTCAAATAAGATGCTTTTAAATAAGATGATTTTAACCAAAGGATGAACTTTAACATCCCAAGAGTCCCTTTTGAAAACAAAAGAAGCAGTACCAGCCAGAAGCTATTCAGGCAAGTTCCACAGGTCATATGGTCTTGGGAAGAGACAAGCACTGATTGTTACCAGAAAACTCAAGGTCAGTACTTGCAGTTCCATTTCCACCACCCCAGTGCTCCCTTCCACAAAGGATGGTAGTATCTACTGAGAAGTTGCAATTATTCCCCAGCTCGCTGTTTCAGCCTCACCAGCCACTCATCCCCGCCAGAGAATTCAACTACTTCAGACAGTCCCAAATAACAGCAGCAAATGATGTTTTTTGGCCTCATTTTATATGATATCCCAAAAGCTGGAGAAACTAAAGAATAATAGCAAACTAGGAATAATTTCAGCTGAAGAATGATTTTTAAATAAGCATTGCTAGATGTAAGTAGGAAGGAGGGCTCTAAATCTTACATTAACAAAAAAAAAACAACCTTTAAAATACTCGGCCAATCTAATGCTTTGTTGACCTATGTGGTTTTTCCCTTCCCTGCCCTCCCCCCTACCCCCACCCCCAATATCCAGTTGAGATTTCTGAAATGGAAGAGGATCTCTGCAGATCCTTGCTAGTAAATCAGAGAATTCCAAAATGAGCCTTTGTTTGACTTTTGCTTGCAAAAGAATGTGCTGTCAGTTAAAACAAGAAAAAAACACATTTGAACACACACAGTCTGATCTTGACCACCCAGAGGGCAGCCTGACATCCTTTGTCAATCTTCCTGGAGACAGTCAGCCCCGTAGCAGCCCTCACAGCCTCTGTCTGCACAGTTAGTTTTATTAGATAGTAATTTTTTCTGGTGACTATAGACTGGCCCCGGCATTCCTACAGCCTAGTACATTATCTATAATGTGGCCATGAGTACTTAAAACATCTTCTGTCAAGGAAGTCCTGTTGTTTCACAATCATTAACTTAATAACTTCCAAATTCCTTCAAAAGTAAAAGGAATTGTTAGTTAGCTGATGGTAAGTTAATTATAACTAAGCACTAAGTTTCTTGTTGTCACTTCTCGTTCAACTACACTGAATCTAAATTCAGCTTAAATCAACTACTAGACCAGATTAGGAACTCAAGGATAGGCTCTGGGCTGCCATTTCCTTTATACTCCCCTTGAGCATTAAGCATTTCATTTCTCCCATGAAAAGAATGACTTTAAATTAGTCTTATTGACTGACTGACAATCTACAAATCAAATCTACTATGGGTTTGCACTATGGAAATCTACTCAAACCTACTATGGGTTGAAAAGGGAGAGTCACCACCTCCCAATCTTCCATGAACCATCAACACTGAAAACATTTTCCCCTATCATCTGTTTTCCAGATGTCGGTAACATCTCCCTCCCCTCCCCCACCTTTGATCTGATTCGGGCTGAAAGAGGAGAGCTGGTCCCTAGCTGTTAAGGACCTAACATGACAACAGACAGAAAGGCTCGAGATTTTACTGCAGGGAGGCCTTTAAAAACCATTTACTTTGGAGACAGCAAATAGATTTCAACCCTCACACCAACCTCTTTGGTAAGTGCTTCCTAGATTCCTGTACTGAGAGGCATTCTAGGCCTGGGATGAACTCAGAGAGAAAGGTACTATCATTGATTTACTGCCATGGGCTCCTAAGGGACACCAGACTCAGGAGGGAGCCATGGCACAGAGCCATGTATTTGTCATCCCTGAGCTGACTCTACAATAGAGAGCTAAGAGACTTGCAGTTCACTGTTTTTCTCACTTGACTGTTTTAAAAAGTAGAAATAAAAGCAAAAACGAACTATTGGGACCTCATCAAGATAAAAAAGCTTCTGCAGAGCAAAAGAAACAATCTACAAAAATAAATGCAACCGATGGAATGGGAGAAGATATTTGAAAATGACATATCAGATAAAGGGTTAGTATCCAAAATCTATAAAGAACTTATCAAACTCAACACCCAAAAACCAAATAATCCAGTGAAGAAATGGACAGAAGAAATGAATAGATACTTTTCCAAAGAAGACATCCAGATGGTTAACAGACACATGAAAAGATGTTCAACATCACTCATCATTAGGGAAGTACAAATCAAAACCACAATGGGATACCACCTCACACCTGTCAGAGTGGCTAAAATTAACAACTCAGGAAACAACAGATGTTGGTGAGGATGTGGAGAAACAGGAACCCTCTTGCACTGTTGGTGGGAATGCAAACTAGTGCAGCCACTCTGGAAACCAGCATGGAGCTTCCTCAAAAAGTTATAAATAGAACTACCCTATGACCCAGCAATTGCATACTAGGTATTTATCCAAAAGGTACAAAAATGCTTATTATAGACATGCACCCCAATGTTTATAGCAGCACTACAATAACCAAATCACCGAAAGAGCCCAAATGTCCATCAACTGATAAATGGATAAAAAAAATATCACACACACACACACACACACACACACACACACACACACACAAAATGGAATATTACTCTGCAATCAAAAAGAATGAGATCTTGCCATTTGCAACAACATGGATGGAACCAAGTGTATTATGCTAAGCGAAGTAAGTCGGTCAGAGAAAGATAAATATATGATTTTACTTGTATGTGGAATTAAGAAACAAAACAGATGAACATAGGGGAAAGGAAGGAAAAATAAAATAAGATAAAAAGAGGTGGGTGACAAATCATAAGAGACTCTTGAATATAGAGAACAAACTGAGGGTTACCAAAGTGGAGGTGGGTGGAGGGATGGGTTAAATAGGTGATGGGGGTTAAGGAGGGCACTTGTTGGGATGAGCACTGGATGTTGTATGTAAGTGATGAATCACTGAATTCTACTCCTGAAACCAGTACTACATGTTAAGTAACCTGAATTTAAACAACAAAAAAGTAAAAGTCTGAGCAATCATAATAACCTATTTTAAAATATTCACGACGACAAGTATTTAAAGAAAATACATGTTCCCTAAAAAGCTTAGTTCCCAGCTAAGGTCCTTGCTGACATGTCCCAGAGAGAACCAAAGGTGGGATTTCTAAGCTCTTCCTCACCTGCACCCTGACAAGTGCCACCTTTTAGTGCTCACTGGTGAAAGGGTTAAATAGGAGCTGAGTAGTTCCCCATCGGTTGTGTGGCTTCAGTGATGGGACTGCATGGGGAAGGAGGAAGAAAAAAAAAAGACTGAAGTTTGAGAATCAAGCAAATGTCAGTGATCCCAAAGACAAAAGAGTGTATTAAGCAGAAAAGTCAATGTGATGCTTGTTTTGATAGGAAAAATGGAGAATCAATTTCTTGAACTTGAACCAGCAAAGCTCTCTTCTTCACTCAATCAATAGTATTTACTTGCTTTCTGCTCTGAACACTGATGGACCAAGTGGGTGCAGACAAGGCAAATGACATAGTCCCTTTCATAGCCAGCTTATATAATCTCCCTCTCCCCTGAGGTGGGCTTGGACGCCAGAAGCTAAGTCAGCCCTCTGGAGAGACAAAGTCAGCCTCCCAATATCTACTCCGTGTTGTCAGCCAACTGGCTCCCAGGTGAGGAGAACATTTTTGGCAGTTAAGTACAACAAAGCAGTCAAGAGACCTTAAGAAAGGGCAAGGGAGAGTAGGCAGGCATGTGATTCTGGAGACAAATAAACACAATTAGCTGTGCTAGAAACAAACTGAAAAGACTCAGTGGGAAGACTGGTTCCTTCTGCCAAGAGAAAACCAAAGGAAAATTCATTTTAAAAGAAACCTTTTACTTCTCTCGGCAGCCATGGCCCAATGACAGTCATATTTTCTGTCAAGTTCTTCTCCTTGTGGGTTTCTCCAACATCTCAAGAACTATTGCAATAATGCTGCTTTATCAGGTTTGCTGCCCAGATAGAATCCATTAATGTTTCAGGCTGGGTCCTTTCATTCATGGAGATGACAATCCCAAGCCTTTCACAGCCATTCTGTCCCTGTGTGCTTAAAGAGACCCAATTTGCAGCAGTGGTCGGGTGGTTGAATTCACAGAAATCAAGTCACGTCCCTGGATGTCTTTTCCTCTACCCTAGATCCAATTGCGTACTGTAGGATTAGCTATAGCAGAGAGGTCTAGTGACAACCACATAGCATAGTGGTTAACAGGACAGTCTCTGGAGTTAGGAAACTTGGGTTTGAATTCTGACTGCCACTTACAAGTTGGGTGACCTTGGGCAAGTAATTTAATCTCCTTGTGTCTCATTGTCTTCATCTATAAAATAAGGATATAACAGTACCTGGCTAATAAATAGGGTTGTTGTGAATTTTAAAGAATTATATTAAAAGAGTCCTGTCTTTTAGAATGCATTCTAAAATGATCACAAATAATAATATGATTTCTGGGGTTTGCTTTAAAATCATCTGGAGGTAAGGTGTGTGTGTGTGTGTGTGTGTGTGTGTGTATATATATATATATATATATATATATATATATATATAAAAAACTGGCCATGAGTTGGTAATTGTTGAAGTTGAGGGATGGATACATGGGGGTTTATTATACCATTCTGTGCACCTCTGTCTTTTTGAAATTTTCTGTAAAAGGAAGTTTGAGAGAGAGAGAGAGAGAGAGAGAAGATAATATGTATAAAACTGCTAGCACACATGTGCTCAATAAAATGTAATCCGGTATAGATCAGAGAAGATCTTGAAGGCACTGTTGCTAGGTCAAAGAGGCATGTGGATAGCAGCCTGTCTCTCTAGAGACATGGATGGGGTCCTGGGGCCAGCAATGGGGGCGGGGGGAGTCAGACAAGCACTGAACTTCATTGTCACTCTAGGCCATCCATTATTGCCCAACCTTTTCACCATCAAACCTGTTTTAAATTGATTGTTATTCGTTCCCTATGCTTTACTAAGTCAACCACATCTAATAAATGTTCATTTTCCCATATCTTTTAGTGAGATACACAAGTCAGTGTTTGAGTCAGCTTTAGATAAACTAGTGATTAAACTGAGCTGCCATCACCCCAGCCCAAAGCAAAGCACGTCCAAGTTTTCACTGCCTGAGCAGTACACGTATATGCAGTTTTTCAGATCTCATTAGATGAGATAATGAAATGCTCAATGCACACCTCCAGCACCATCTTCCACCCCCTGTCACCTGAGTCTATGCCTCCATTAGGTTCAGGAAACCACATATATAAATTCAGAGTCAGTTCCAGAAATTCCCAGCTTCTGGGGTCCCTTAGATAAGGTGATGAGCTGGATGGAAAACCCACCCTGGACCAATTCCAGGCTAGGTATGCACACTAAGGGAGTCCTTAATTAACCCCCAACTCACCCACCCCATACCCTCTCACAAACAAGGAATCAGCCACCCCAGCTCTGACACTTAACAAAGTATAAGGCCTTGGGCTAGCCATTTCATCTGTTTTCTCATTTGTAAACTGGGGTATCTCCCTTATAAGGCTGTTTTAGGGATTAGAAATAATGTAAATAAAGTGCATTGCACAATGCCTGGCACACGGTAATTGTTCAGTACATAGTAGCTATTTTATGTCTCTAATGCCTGTGGGTATGCATGGGTGTACTGTTATTACCTCCTTTGGAATTTGGTTGATGTTTAGACCCAGTGGTTCTCCAGACCATGAGACACATTGAGGCCACATAATTATACTTTAATATTTTCTTTCTCTTTCATTTGACAAAATTTTGATGCAGCTACTTCAATCTTCTCCACAGAACTGATGTATAAATATGTTACTGTCATCAATACCTACATGTCCTCTCCTATTTGATTCCCTTTTCTCCTTCTGTAAGTATCTGTGACAATATCTTTTAAATTAAAAAAAAATTATAAAAAGTAAGAAGGAGAAAAATGTGGTCCAATTCAAGCCTAGCAAGGCCATTCTTATTACTATTGTGAAATGTTTGCTGAATGTCCACTATATATAGATAGTGGAGAGTCAACGCATGAGATGAATATAAACAATAAAGCCAGAACTCCATTAGCGAAGACTTCAGTAATGATCCAGTGATAATCCAGGCTTCTCTAGGGAAGTTAAGTGCTAATCTAAAATCTTTATCTTATTCTTTTTCTAAAAAAAATTTTTTTTTAAATTTTTTTAACGTTTATTTATTTTTGAGACAGTGAGAGACAGAGAGTGAACAGGGGAGGGGCAGAGAGAGAGGGAGACACAGAATCTGAAACAGGCTCCAGGCTCTGAGCTGTCAGCACAGAGCCCGACGCGGGGCTTGAACTCACGGACCGCGAGATCATGACCTGAGCCGAAGTCGGCCAATTAACCGACTGAGCCACCCAGGCGCCCGTCTAAAAAAATTTTTTAAGAGTTTATTTATTTTGAGAGAGAGTGAGCAGGGGAAAGGCAGAGAGAGAGAGAGAGAGAGGGAAAGAGAGAGAATCCCAAACAAGCTCCACACTCTCAGTGCCGAGCCCAATGTGGGGCTCTAACTGAGGAACTGTGAGATCATGGCCTGAGCCAAAACCAAGAGTCCTACGCATAGCCGACTGAGCCACCAGGCACTCCTATCTATTCTTCACCTTACCTACAACCGTCACTCTGTTTCTCCTCATCCTGAGTTATTTTTCTTCATAAGATTTTTCACATCCTAAAAGTATATATTCCCTGATTTACTTATTATCTGTCTCCCCCCAAGAGAATACATATTACATAAAAGCAGGGATCTTGATCACGTCTGTATCTCTAACAACTAAAACTACTGCCAAGCACAGAAGAGGCCCTTGAGAAATAATTTCAATGATTTCATTTTCTTTTCCTTTCTCCAAACACCCAATCACAAGAAGGAATCTACATCTGAAATCCTGCCCCATGTATTCCTTACATACACGACCACTGTGACCCGTTGTAGACAGAGTGTAAACAAGTAAGCACACAATATATGAAGTGGTACCATGAGAGACAAAAAAACCTATGCAGAATGAAGCGATTTCCTCAAGGCCTTACATACACCACATACATGTACCATTCTGATTTCTGCCTCTGTGGTACTGCTTCAGCTGCTTCTACCATCAGAAATACCCACCTCTCTATCTAAATGTTACCCCCTTCCAAGTTCTCACTCAGGTTGTTTTTCCTAAGTTATACTGACTTTAAGAGCTCACAGTGACTCTGCCCTTTTCTAAACCGAGTGGCACACACCCACTACCAGTGCCTCATAGCCCTGCACTTAACTGTAAGTGATTTAAAGTTTTCTTCCTCTTTCCTGAGAAAACTTTGAAGCTCCAAGTGTATCATAGGTTCCTGAAATACAAAACCATGCTTTATGATTCTCTTGAATCCCTCAAAGTATCTAGCACAGTGTTAGGTACTTACTGCACATTCAAAAAATCCCTGTATGTGAACTGACAGATTCCCAAATTGAATCCCACCTCTGCTGCTCTGGTAGGATTCCATTTACACCCCCCACCCCCCGCAAGAAAAATCTGTTTCCTTTTGCTCCCTCATCCTTCCAAGTGCTCCTCTATTAGAATGACTTTCCAGCTGCAAAAAGCCAAAGCATTAGTATCTCAGATAGGACAGGACATTGCCACGGACTGTGACAACAGCAACTCAGAGGGTGACATTATACCCAGAGACATAAACCAGAAACAAGTCATCACTCAGAGTATCTTAAAGAGAAAACCAAGGGGGGCACCAAACCTAAGAAACACCTAGAGCACCTCATGAATTAATCTGAACCCTTTACCAGGCCAAGATCTGATGAATCAGTCTCTACCTGAAATGCTGCCCAGTTTCAATGACATTCTTGCAGCTTTACCTGAACTTGTCTGGGTGACATTCTAGTACTGCAGCCAATTCCAACTTCAGCGTCAGTGCATGCATCAAACTGACTAATTCCACATTCTGAAGTGCTCTGGGTTCCTGGCAGCTCCAGAGAACAATATCAATGCCTTTATTTTGCTTAAGTGCAGGAATAAAAAAAAAAAAAAAAAAAGCTAAGATGGAACTCTTGGAATGAATTCTTTGGACAGACTTAAAGACATCATGGAGAACATAAATTTTCTAATTCAAGAGCCATAACACTCCAACACTGACTTTACATCATCCTTCTTTCCTTCCATGTTTTATACTTTACCAGTCCTCTTTAGAGTGAGTCTAAAAGGAAAATGAGAAGATAGTTTTCACCAACATAAGTTTTATTTCTCACAAAACCATGATCTATAAGCCATACTCAGCAAAACGTGTGTGTTTTAATTCCATCTTCAATTAGTTGGGGGTAAGTGCAGCCCTCCTCCAGTTTCCCAACTGTAGACTTACCTTTAGCCTCTTGGGTATTCTCTTAGCCTCCAAAGAGCAGGTCAAGGATAAAGCAAATACATAGTTTCAAGCTACTGATGGAAAAGCAAGCAATTCTCTATTGCTTGAGAATAGAAACATTTTTTCTTCTTTGCTGTTGATAATCTTGGAGTACATGACCCTAGAAGGATAAATGTCACTGCCCTCAGTGCTAGCTACATCTCAAAATGAACAAAAACTCTTAAAATCTGTAACCTTTGCTTTGAGCTTCAAATCCTAGGAATTAAGAGATTGGTGAAAGTCAGAGACCAGCTCAGCCTGGGGAGCTGAGTTCTCCTAAAGTGGGAGAGCTAGCCTTGGTACCTCTCTGGATGTACTCATCTCAAAAATGTTGTCTCCAATTACCTCTCTCATATATTAACATTTATCATAATTATTACTAATTCACTCATTTGACAAATAGCATTCTGATAGAGTATTGAATTGTCTTCACATAAGAAAATACTAATAGTGTATTAGCTCCCTAGATGGCTTAGAAGCTTATACCCTGCCAGACATGCAGAGAAAAGTCTTTCTTAAGCCCCAGGCTTAACTCAACCTGATCATCCAACCCAGTTGCCTTACAACAGAGAGCAGTTCCCCACTTTTGCCCAAGGGTGGTTTCTGAATGTCATGTGGGATAATGTGACACTCTAAGCTTCTCAGTAAGTAACGAACCAGCCCCCTCTTATTTACACTTGGCCTGAATTTTGCTTTGTCCTGGTCATTTTAGCTCTGTGTACAGGTATTAGAAAGCTATAATAAATACTCCTTCCCTCCATCTTTAAATTGGAGTGTCATCTCTACAACTTACCTGCAAACTGTATCCTTCATAAGGGCAGGGAGTACATTATTCTATCCCCAGTGTTTAGCACAGAACCTGGTCCTTAATATTTGATGGATGAATGAATGAATGAATGAATGTGTGCATGAACAAAATATCCTTTGGTTCCCAGGCCAGTGAGAAGTCCATCAAGATCTCACTCCACAGAGTTAGTGTTCAGGTTCCTTCTTAGCCAGTACTACCAAAGTCCCATCATAAATTTTCAGCAATTCATGGCACTAAACACCACAAACAGCATGGACAATGATCCATAAAATAGATCAGGCAGCAGAGAGGGCTTTGCTCACTTAATCACTGTGGGGTATAGGGTTCCAGCAACATACACTAGGAAAGCTGAGTGGAAGCTACAAGTACTAGACTGCTTGTGTTCCCTGCCCCCCAAATCCTTATGTTGAAGCCCTAACCTCCAGTGTGATGACTGATATTTGAATGTGGGGTCTTTGGGAAGTAATTAGGTATAGATGAGATCATTAGGACTGTGGGTCTTCATGATGAGATTAGTGCCCTTATAAGTAGAGGAAAAGAGCTTGCTCTCTCTCTCCCTGCCATGGGAAGACATAGCAAGAAGGTGGCTATCTATAAACCAGGAAGAAGGTCCTCACCAGGAACTGAATCTGCTGGCACCTTGATCTTGGACTTCCTAGTCTCCAGAAATGTGAGAAATAAACTTCTGTTGCTTAAGCCAACCAGTCTATGGTATTTTGTTATAGCACTTTGAGCAGATTAAGACATAGGGCCATTTCCTGGTTATTTAAACTGTCCCTAGAGGCAGGAATCTAGAAGTTAGAGCAATGGCAACAAACTAGTACTGGGGCAATAAGGAGCACTCATAAAGAATTTGGGTTTGCTATCAGGGACCAGCTCTGCTCCTTGGGCAAGTCACAACCTGTTTCCTCATCTGTACAATGGGGCTAATAATAGTACCTATCTCAGGATTGTTCTGAGATTTAAATGAAGTAACACAAACACATTTCCTGACACTCGTAAGTGCTCAGTCAACAGTATTATTTTTATAATGCTGAAGCCAGACTCATGCTCTAGTTATAACTCCTTCTCATAGGGTCTGCTGATCAGAAGAAGCGGAAAGATGTGGTAGGCTGAGCCCTGTAGCAGTAATTATAAGCCCTGGAAGTCTGAGTCCCTGTTTTTGACATTTTCTCATTGTGACTGATAAATGTCTAACCTTCACCAACCCTAAGTTCCCTTCATCTGGTAAGAAAAAAAAAAATCCATATGATGATGTCTGTTCTCTAGGCCTCCATAGGATGGCTGCAAAAATTGCATTTGACAAGGAACATAAAAGCACTTTGAAATTTGTCCAGCAGAGGCTCACACAGGAATACTGAAAGAGGTAAATTTGTCAACATTAATTAAATACCTCTAAGACTCTAAAACAATGTTTTTCAAACCTTTTGACTGCAACCTATTAGAAGAAACGTATTTTACATTGCAAACAGGCACACATTCATCACTAAAATAAAAGCCTAACAAATAATTCTTATGTTACTTTGATACTTTTAATTAGATTCTTTTTTATCCCTTCCTTCCTTCCTTTTCTTCTTCTGCTCTTTTTTCTTTTTCTTTTCTTTCAATATAGGTCATTAATTTCACAAGGCATGGTCCTAACTGGGCATCAAAATAATTTTAAAAATCTGATGCCCATGCCCTACCCATTGAAATTCTGAATCAATGGTTTGTGGTGGGGCTAAGGCATCAGCATTCTTTTTTTTTTTTTATGTTTGTTTATTTTTGAGAGAGAGAGAGAGACAAAGTGTGAGTGAGGGGGGAAGGGCAGAGAGAGGGAGGCACAGAATCCAAAGCAGGCTCCAGGCTCTGAGCTGTCAACACAGAGTCCAAGCTGAGCTCGAACTCACTGGAGATCATGACCTGAGCCAAAGCAGGAGTTGGATGCTTTACTGAATGAGCCACCCAGGAGCCCCTGAGGCATCAGCATTCTTAAGAGAGCCCCAGTTGATTTTATTGTGCAACACAACTAATGGTTTCTAGCTCACAGCTAAAAAAAACCACTGTGTTATTTACATCCTGGTCTGCTAAACGCTCTCTGCACCCAGAATGGCTGCCCTGCCCCCACCCTGCAGAAGCTCCACTGGTAACAGTGAGTGGATTACTCACTCAAGTGGCTTCAGTGTGCACCAGGAGAACACAGAAAGGCAAGGGGATCAAAGCAGAGCCTGGGCCTTAGGTGAGGCCTCTTACCTCCCCCCAGATGGCTGGTAACCCCATACAGAACAAAAACTGGAGTGGATTTGGACAATTCTTTTAAAAGTAAAGGGACCTCTACAAGAACTTGTTGCTTGAGTAGGAGGGATTAAGGAAAATAAAGGGAACCTGCCAGACTTTGCTCAGAGCCTTCTCATAGAGCAGAGAAAGCTCTGAGCAGGCATACACAGGGGTCTGAGAGGACCCTGGAGATCAACTTGGTCAGAGAGAGCTTCTCAGCCTGGTTCTCTCCTTCCCAGTTTAGCCCCAATAAAACAGAGAGTGCTTCCATCCTCAGCTCACCTTCCCTATACATAAGAGAGGTCTGGGGACTGACTGTCCTGTTTATCTGGCTAGAGTCATATTCAGCTGCCTAGCAGAACCAGGGCAGAACCAGGGCAGAACCTGGGCCAGAATGAAGAAGGAAACACAGGGGCTAGAGGCCATAAGTCTGTGTCTCTGTCCTATTCTTGGACGCACAGGTGGGATCAGGAAACCTGGATTGGTTCTGTGTACAATGAGTTAAATAACCAAAGCCGTCTGTTTGAAGCGTAGCCCCTAGATTTACTAACCAGACATGATACTAAGAGTTACCATTTATTGGGCAGCTTGTGTGTACTAAGCTCTTTATATACATTATCTCTTTTAATTCCACAGTATCTCTTCAGACACAAGGTTTAAGGATCTTACCCAGGGCTGTGCTAGGATGCTAGTGCAGGTTGATGCCCACTCCAGATCCCAAGCTCCAGTCCAGAGTTTCTTAGCACTATTGACATTTCAGTTGGTAATTCTTTGTTTTGGGGAGCTGTACTTTGCATTTTATTACGCTTTACAGGATCTTTGGCCTCTACCCATTACATCCAGTGACATCCTTTCCCCCAACAGTTGTGATAATAAAAAATATCTCCAGAAATTACCAAATGTGGGGATGATACCCCCTCCCCATTAAGAACCAGGACTCTAACCGCCATGCTGTCTTATTTCTTCGTACTCTATAAGTACATAAACCACTGTGACTCAGAAGAGAGACAGAGCTGGAACCAACACTACTATGGAAGGGATAATCAGAACAATCTAGGAAAGTACTGTACAACAATAATACCATTTTATGCTACATTTATATACCACTTACAATACACTATGTATTTGTGTAGCCATTATCTCCTTTCATGGCAAATGACTGCATAGCACGATCTAATTCCCAGAGTTAATCCACCTCAAAAATATGAACACCATTAAGAGATCTGTATATTTAGCCTTCTCCAAGAAATTGAGGGAAAAGAACATGTAGTGAAATCCATATTAATCCTTATCCCCATAAGCCATTAGGAGAAAAAAATTTTGCTAATGAATGGTCCTGAGGTAACACGTTATGTGAACTCTTGGAGGACAAGTCTGTTTCCATCTCTTGTCTCCTGCACACACCTGCCTAGAACAGAGAACTCTCACTAAAGGGCAAACATTTCATGAAACATCTATTTCATAGCAACCTCTATTTGGTTGATTAAAACTAAGATAAAATTATTTTCCCACATTTTTACATCTTTCTAATTTATGTTTTAACAAAATTCCTAAATCAGAAAAAGTAACGTCAATATTTATGAAAGACCCAAGAGCTTAGTGCCAAGTTATTCTTCCCTGCCATTTGACAAAGCAGATCGAAATTCGAGTTTAACTAAAACAAATGTGCACCAGAATCATCCTTTTTAATACATGCCAAGAGAACGGTAGCTATTACATTAGAATAGTATTTGATTGATCAAGGAAAGTAATTATAGGAGGAGCTTTTAAAGTTTTTTTCCCTCAGACTTTCACCAAACTGTTATACTTAATATACAATTAAAATAGGAATGTTCGTTTATTTTTATTTTTTTAATTTTTTTAAATGTTTTATTTTTTTTTGAGACAGAGAGAGACAGAGCATGAGCAGGGGAGGGGCAGAGAGAGAGCAAGACACAGAATCCAAAGCAGGCTCCAGGCTCTGACCTGTTAGCACAGAGCCCGACACGGGGCTCGAACCCATAAACTGCGAGATCATGACCTGAGCTGAAGTCGGACACTTAACTGACTGAGCTACCCAGGTGCCCCAAGAATGTTCATTTAAAAAATAAAATCTGATTTCAAAATAAAGCAGCTAGGAACGGTTGCTTTTTGAGGTCACTTAAAAATTTTCTAAGAAGATAGGAGAGTAAAAACAAAATGTTCTCATTCACATATTCATTTGCAGAGCCCAACAAAGGGAATATCAGTACCTGGGAAATGATAAATTTATACATGGCTCCAAAGAATTTTTAATATAAAACTATCAATAAACAACAATAATAACAAAAATAGGTAGACTCTATTGAGCACTTATGTGTCGGGCCCTGGACTCAGGGTTGTTACATTCATTTCATCTTCATTAGGCACATACTCATTAGCATCTTCATTTTAAGGTTAGAAAACTGAAGCTGAAAGCTGTGCCCCAGATCACAGCAAATCAAGGTTCAAATCATGGGGGTATGAAGCATTATATTATATAACCTAAAAAAATCGGTAATTTAGAAGAAAAATGGAAGAAAAAAAGGATATGTTAATTTTTCACACTGTGTGCCCTGAAGTCCCAAAACTGAAATGGATTTGCAGAACTCACTCTCTTCCCCTTATTTCAACCTAGATCCTCTCACATAAAAACTCAAGTACCAGCCAGGCATTACCTATATATGGGGTAAGTGACTTTCTGGGTACCTTTGTTTTTCAGAGAAAACAAGTCTTTGTTTGTTTGTTTTGTTTTCTGTAAAAATGTACAGTAATGGAAACTGCCTGGTAAAGAGTATCTTCAAAGGGAAAAGAAAAGAAAGGCTTATTTTCTCCAGCCCAGTAGACCATTAAGGTATAAAACAGGTGACAGGACCAACTGTTTTTTTACACACATGACAGCATATACACCCCAATAAAGGTTGTACTTCAAAGCAATTACTTGCCAATCCTAAACACATACACACACCTTTACTGGATGCCCCCTTTACAACTGCCAGTCCTTCAAGAGGGACTTTCATTACTTTAATGGGCATACTTCCTATTACTATCTCGATCCTGACCTCAGAAACCAGATTTGGTACCACTTGGTTTGGCTCTTTCCCAACTGAGGGAGGTTTGCCATCATGGAGGCAATTCAGTAAATGTGTTACAAACTCTGAAGGCAACTCCAAGCCAGGAGCTCTAAAATTATGCTCAGCAATGACAGCATCACTAGAATTAGTCCACAGCCTGCCAAGATGAGGCTTCTGAAGGGGAGAAATACTCATCTGAATGTATAAATACTGGCATATTTATTTTACCATTTGGATAATGAATTGAAAGAATCAGCTAGATATGTCCAAGTAAATAAATATGCTGTGCAATAATGATACTGCAGATTTTGGTGCAAGGTTCTGAACACCCCCTTGATGAAAAAAGAAAGAAAGAAAGAAAGAAAGAAAGAAAGAAAGAAAGAAAGAAAGAAAGAAAGAAAGAAAGAAAGAAAAGTTTGTCCTGAAACGATACTTGCAAAATGAATAAATTGCTTTTCCGTTAACTTGCACAATTATTGAAGAGATTTCCTTTTCATGAAGAAAAAAAAAGAGGCCCAACGTCAGCTAGCTGCCAAAATAGCCCTTGGTCTTCCCAGGAAGCTTAAATCTCAGTGTGTGTCAGAAGATGGATCTATATCTACGGCAGAGAGGAAAAGGAGTGGGGTCATCTCTCTTCCCCTGCTCCTCAAAGCCCAGAAAACTTCCAATGGAGAAATCCACTCAATAGGATTCCTGGGGCCCTGGCTCATCTTGAATTAGCTGTTATACTGAATAATTAAACTAATTACCATACAAAATTAACCACAGGGATATGTTAATACACAACATTATTTAACTAATTGAAGGAAGTTGGATACCCAAAATAAACAACAGGGGAAAAAAATGTACTGGTCATTTGTTTATCTCTAGACACACATTTGGATACCCACCCACTGAGGTCCTAAACAGCCTAGTGCCCAGCCAGATGACCCGGTGAAGGGTGTAGCAGCTCAGAGGTGAATATAGGCTGTGAACAGCGTAAGAGGGCAGTCAAGGACAGTCCACCTTCCATGCAGGTATCTTCCTACTGCCGTTAGTAAAGGAAGTCCTCACCAACAGAAACAATCCAAAACTGTACAAGACTTCTCGTGTTTACTCGGCCGTGGAATGCAGTGCATTCGTGGGCCGTGTGTCCCTGTGTGTGTGCGCGCGCGCGTGCACGTGTCCCCCCCTCCCCACTCCGGCCCCGTTGCTGATTTTCCTCCAGTTTTTACTCATAAACAGCTTCTCTCAGAGTAAAGGAAAGTGGGGAGCAAGTAACACAAGTGGATCTAGAAATTAAATACACCTTTATTATGTGCCTAAAAGCACACACATACAGAACTTACGTGTACATTTGAAATCTCACTCCTTAACTACTCTTTTAAGCCCAGACTGTTCTCAATGGGTCCCTGGGCAAAATCACTTCTAACACAACTTAGAAACAGGAGATGCAGCAAAGATTCCTTCCGGGCCCGCGGATCTCCCCCCGGTCGGTCTGTGTTCCAGGGCCCAGAGATGCACTGGAAGCTGCGGTGCCTTGCTGGCTGGCTGCAGGTCCTCGCACCAGGTCATCGATATGCCTCTCCCTCGTCCCTCCCGCCCCCCATCTGGGGTGCACTGGTTTTGCTCCCCGGAGGGAATGCCCTCTGGAGGTTTCCATGACCCCGTTCCACCGAGAGGGTGTGTCCCCTAGGCGGAGACGTTCCGTGAGTCCCTGCCCCCTCACCTCCAGCCACCCCGATCCTCTGCCGCGGCGTTCCATCTCTCCGACCCCCTGTGCTCCACAACGTAACCCCGGCTCCCGCCACAATTCTGCTCCCGGCGCCCCCTCTCGGAGAAGCCCCTCCATCTTTCCCCCGAGAAACCACGCGCCTCCCCACCCCCCGACCCTTTCCGGGGCTCCCCTCCCGCCCCGCCCGCCTCGGGCTTCCTCCCCTCCGCACTCCCCTCCGGCTTCAGTTCCCCTCCGCCCTGCGGAGGGCGCCCCGAGAATGCCGACAGGACACCCTCGTTCCGGCACCGAAGCTCCCCAACGTCGTGGTCCTGACCCCTCGGTCCTCCAGCCTCGGGCTCCGGGAGTCCCCAGCGTCTGGGTCCTGACCTGCCGCCTCACCCTCAGGGCTCAAGCTCTGAGACTCCCCAACACCGGGGCGCTGAGCCCCGGCCCCAGAGCTCGGCGTCGTCAACCTCTCGATTCTGGAAGCCCCTCGGGGCTCGGGGTGTGGGGCTCCCCAACGTCGCGGTCCTGACATCCCTTCCCCCCCCACCCCCCGCGCTCGCGTCCCGGGGACTCCCCAACGTCGCGGTCCAGATCCCCCCACCTCCCCCCGGCTCGGCGCCTGCGACTCACCGGCAGGAGCGGCGACTGAGCCCGCGCGCGAGCCCAGCCCAGCCCGGCCCGCACTCCGGCTCGGGTTCCCGGCTACCAGCTTCCCGCAGGCGGCGGTGACTGCGGCGGGCACGGCACAGGGGAGCGGCCCGGGGGAGGGGACCGCCGGGGGCGGGCACCGCCCGGCTCCGCCCCTTCCCGGCCGGGGGCGGGATGCGCAGACCCGCGCGCCCACCGCGGCCCGGGTGCCGCCTCACGGAGAAGTTGACTGACACCTCTTCCTTCCACCCCGGGGTCAGACCCGCGCAGCCCTCTTTCAGCTAGACACACCCGAGGGCTTGAGAAAGAGACGCGTTAACCGCTGCCCCATCCGTTTCAAAAACCCACTCCAGGAGGCCATTTCCGAGGGTTTTCTGGTTTTTGGTTTTGGGGGGTGTTTTGGGAGAAGGGGGAAGGCAACAACAACAAACTTCTTCTTTAGTCTCAAGACGGATTCAGATTCTGGCCTCTCAGCCACCCGCATCTGCACATTCAGGGTCATTCTGCCTATGGAGTCATGTTATAACACACCAAGGAGGGCCCTTGTAGACACACATTTTCACACCCCTGAGATACACCCGTGAAGTACTCTCCCGTGATTATGCACCACACAAACTTCTTATGCTGACAAGCTAGGAACCACTTCTATACCCCCACATCCTCAATCCACAGCTCACTAGCCAGACCACGGTATCAATGATCCACACATACAAGGGGGCAGGGCAGGAGAGGAAATTTCACACCTGGTCCCAGACTTGCTCTCCTCACCCACAACGTTGCTATTTTACCATGGCAAAGATAACCTTAAGATGTGGGAGCACTGGGACTCCTGGGTGGCTCAGTCAGTTGAGTATCAGACTCTTGATTTGGGCTCAGGTCATGATCCCAGGGTCTCAGAATGGAGCCCTGCAGAGGGCTCCGGGATAATGTGGAGCCTGCTTGGGATTCTCTCTCCCTCTCTCTTTCTCTCTCTCTCCCTCTGCCCCTCTCCCCTGCTGGTGTGCTCTCTCTCTCTCTCTCTCAAAAAAAAAAAAAAAAAAGGGAAGAAAAGAAAAAAAGAAAAGATGTAGGAGTACCAATTAACAAATTAACAAATCAAATTGGCTTTGCTATTAAAAAGCAGTGTCCATGATCTGGAAGAAAGAAAAACCCTGAGAAGATGGCCTGAACCAATGCTACTGGAGGAGGTTCATTTGATTCATGTCACTCTTTTTTTTTTTTTTTTTAAGTTTCTATATTTTGAGAGAAAGAACACAAGATGGGGAGAAGGAGAGAGAGAATCCCAAACAGGCTCCACACTCTGCACTGAGTGGTATGGGGGGCTCCATCTCATGACCCAGAGATCATGATGAGCCAAAATCAAGAGCCCCACTAAGCCACTCAGGCACCCCATATCATTATTTTTCTGAAACAATCAGGCCTAACTCTGGTTTGTTGATACCTGGCACTTTGCCATTTTACCACCCTGCTTCAGTGACATGTTTAAACAAACACCTCACATTTGTGCAATGTTTTCACTTTTCAAAACATTTTAAAATACATTATTGTCTTTATCTTCAGCACAATATCATGAAGTAAAGACAGTAGGTTTTCCAACAGGGGTTATTTGAATTTCATACATGAAGACATTTAGACTCAGCAGTTAGGGGCGCCTGGGTGGCTTGGTTGGTTGAGCGACCGACTTCGGCTCAGGTCATGATCTCACGGTCCGTGAGTTCGAGCCCCGCGTCGGGCTCTGTGCTGACAGCTCAGAGCCTGGAGCCTGCTTCCGATTCTGTGTCTCCCTCTCTCTCTGACCCTCCCCCGCTCATGCTCTGTCTCTCTCTGTCTCAAAAATAAATAAACGTTAAAAAAAAAAAAAAAAAAAAAGAAATAGACTCAGCAGTTAAATGGCCAGGTTTGAAGCAGAGTCAGGACTAGGAAAGAGTAAGGGGCCTGGTCTTCAGGGCCACTGCTCTTCCCACAGAATCACAGGTCCAGCACATATAGATCCTGATGGAAATATCACAGTTGGCCTTTGGTAGATTTGCCTCACCATCTCTGCTTCACCCCAAAGATGTCAGGGAATTCTCCTGAATTTACAAAAACACAAGCCTTCAATATCAACAGGTGTTTCTTTTTTGGCCAGAGATCATAAATGTACAGCAGAGTTGATGAGAAGAAATAAAAAGTCCCCTTTTTTCCCTCTCTCTGCCACTCTAGAAACAAAATTACAGGTCAGCAAATACGAAGGCCCAACCCCAGGCTCAATCCAACTGAAGGGCACTGTCAGTGAGGGCTGATGAGTCTGCGAAATGCATGTTGATTATTCTTGCAGCTTTTCTTCTCCCTTCACCTGGAGCATGGAGAAGGGTTCTCTTGTCTTAAAAGAAGATCAACAAGTCCTTTAAGGCTTTCTCAGTGTCATGGTGAGAAAATGGTAAATGTTCCTTTCCTAGGAACCTTCGTCTAGGGGAGGGCACGAAAGTGCAGCATTAAGTACAATGGGTGTCAGGCATTTTTATCTGTGGGCAGAGGGTTCTGTTTATAAATGGAGCTTTTAAGTGTGGTAAAATACACGTAACATAAACGTTACCACCTTAATCTTTTGAAAAAAGTTTTAATTGTGGTGAATTAAGCATAATATAAAATTTGCCACATAACCACTTTTCAAACGTATCATTCAGTCGTCTTAAGTACATTCACATCCTTCATGCCTTTTAAAACTACTTGGATCTCACACTAGCTTCTTCCACTTTTTACTCTGAGGTGATGGCCCATTTCAGTTTGGGCAGTGCAGTGATATTTTGGTAACTCTGGAAAAAAGAGTCCTAAAGTGACCTTCCTATTTTTGAATTAATAAAAGGCTCCTGGATCTTTCATAAGGGATAGTAAGGATGGCCTTTAATATATAGAAATTCACAGCCAACCTCCCTCCATGTAACACTTTCATCTGGCAACAAAATTTTGATTTGGGGTTTTTCCAAAAGCTGGAAACAGGCAAGATCTGGGATATTGCAGAATTTCCTCTAAAATGAGAATGCTAAACCGCTAACCCAATCAACATTCTATCAGACACATTTCCCTTTCAGATTGCCCTTGAAAACCACAGACACAGCCAATATACAGCGTAATTAAAAAATAGATATGCAAGACTAAGGAGCTATTTTTGTCCCAAACTCTAACAAAATAATTTGGTCCATTTTATGTTGTATACATACCACACTGACACTGTTTTTCTATTACTTTCATGGGGTGTTTATATAGCATTGTTTTTCCAAGAAGCTCAAAGTGCATGTGATGGCATAATATCCCTAAACTTCATACATTTTATGA
Organism: Neofelis nebulosa; assembly: GCF_028018385.1. NCBI lineage: Eukaryota > Metazoa > Chordata > Mammalia > Carnivora > Felidae > Neofelis > Neofelis nebulosa. Next base: position 53,479,729 of record NC_080787.1, on the reverse strand, counting down.
GAAGTAGGAAGGGGGTAAGAACTGTTAGCCTTACTGTGACATGGAGAAATGGAAGTATGATATAGTTAAACCATTTGCTGGAACATCTATACTGGTTTGTAGTGGTCTATCCTAAAAGGCCTACTCATGAAAACTCATACAGGAAACATCTTATGAGAAAACTGAGGGCATTTTTCCACTATCTTGGCAGTGAAAAGGAAAAGCACTTTGCACTGTGGACCACTATCCTACACCATACACAAAAATTAACTCAAAATGGATTAAATACTTGACTATAAGACCAGAAACCATACAACTACTAAGAAAAAACATACATGGTAAGCTCCTTGACATGGCTTTTGGTGACGTTTTTTGGATTTGACTTCAAAGCAACAAAAGCCAAAAATGAACCAATGGGACTACATCAAACTGAAAATTTCTGCCAAGCAGCAGAAACCCTTAATAAAATAAAAAAAAGCAGCCTACTGAACAGGGAAGATATTTGCAAATGATATATCCAATAAGGGGTTAATATCCAAACTACATAAAGAACTCATACAACCCAATGACAACATCACAAACCCAGATAATCCAACTTAAAAATAGGCCTTTAAAATGAGAAGATCTGAATAGGTATTTTTCCAAAGAAGACATGTAGATGGCCAATAGGCACATGAAAATATTCTCAGTGTCACTAATCATCAGGGAAATGCAAATAAAAATCACAATGAGATATCATGTCACATCTGTCAGAATACCTATTATCCAAAAGACAAGAAGTAAGAAGTGTTGGTAAGGATGTAGAGAAAAGGAAACACTCATGCACTGTTAGTGGAAATGTAAATTGGTACAGCCAATATGAAAAACAGTATGGAGATTCCTCAAAGGAACTACCCTATAGTCCAGCAATTCCACTTCTGAGTATTTCTCCAAAGAAAATGAAAACACTAATTAGAAAAGATATACACACTTTTATGTTCATTGGAGCATTATTCACAATAGCCAAGATATGGAAACAATAAAAGTGTCCATCAATGGATGAATGGATAGAGAAGATGTAGTGTATATATACAATAGAATACTACTCAGCCATAGAATAGAATGAAATCTTCCCATTTGTGACAACATGGATGGATCTTCAGGGTATTACGCTAAGTGAGGTAAGTCTGGCAGAGAAAGACAAATGGCATATGATTTCATATATATGTAGAATCTAAAAAACAAAACAAATGAACAAAAACTCATAGGTGCAGAGAACAGATTGGTGGTTGCCAAAGGGGAAGAGGGTTGGGAGGTGGGTGAAATGGGAGAAAGTGGTCAAGAGGTACAGACTTCCAATCATAAAATAAGTAAGTCATGGGGATGTAATGTACAGCATGGTGACTATAGTTAATAATATTGTTTTGCATATTATGTAACTTTATATGGTGACAGGAAAATAGGCTTATTGTGGTGACTTTTTTCATTCTATACAAATATTAAATCATTATGTTGAACACCTGAAACTAACATAGTGTTATATATCAATTATACTTTAATAATAATAAAAAAAAAGTGTGTGCTTGAAAGTCAGACCATCTTGAGTCTGAACCCCATTACCATCATCTAGAGCCTTTGGTAGTGTACTTCAGGGTTCATATCTGTAAAATGAGAATAATAATTGTAACCAGTTTATATATTTATTGCTAGGATTAAATGAAGCACACATTAAGCACTCAACATTGTGCTTATCACATAATGAGGGCTTGATAAATGTGGGTAAAAAAGAAGTGGCTGCTTATAGGACATTCTACTTGAAGAGAAGATATACTTATTCCAGCAGACTTCATAGGAGTAATTTGGAGAAACTTGAATATCTATCTATTTTTTAATGTTTATTTATTTTTGAGAGAAGGGGTGAGGGGCAGAGAGAGAGAGGGACAGAGGATCCAAAGCAGGCTCCACACTGACAGCAGAGAGCCCCATGTGGGGCTCAAACTCACGGATTGTGAGATCATGACCCGTGCTAAAGTCAGATGCTTAGCCGACTGAACCACCCAGGCGCCCTGAATATCTATATTTTTAATCCTGAAGTCAAATCTATACATTCCTTAACATTCCATCATCAGACAGACATCCACCCTTAGCTTTTCTATTCACACCCCCTGCCAGCTGGCCAAGTGGTGAAGCAACCATGATACTAATTTCACACACAAGATTCTAATGAGCTGTGGTTGAATCAAATTAAAAATAGAAATAAGAACAATGGTAACGGTTTTATTGTATTGTGTGTTTATGGTATCTTACTAATGGTGGAATGGTAGGGGTTCATTAATTTGATTTCGTCTGGAGTGGTTCATTCCTTTTTTCCCCTATTTTATTTCTTAATGATAACAATTAATAAATAATAAATAAATTATTTATTTATTATTTACTTATAAATAAGTAAATAATAAAAATAAAAATTTTCCCCACTTTATTTCTTAATGATAACAATTAACAATTCAGGGAGCAAACCAATTAACACATGTAGACAAGGGAGGCAAGATGCAGCAATTGCTCCTGGGCCCTCTGCAAACCTGGGCACGTGTGAAGTTGTTTGGCCTTGCATTTGATCTCCCACTCTGAGGTAACCTGTGCCTCACTGAAGAGCTTCAGATGGGAAACTATAAGGATGAATGATAAAATGACAGACTAGTTACGCAAACAATATAAATTCCTACATTCCAACAACATTTAATGTATATAAGTGTTAATTTTAACATTTATTCTAAATAAGACTTAAATTTAGAAAATACAATTTATAATTGGATCATAGAAATTTAATGGCAAATGAAAGTGTGGACATTAAAATACGAGGACTTTACTTATTCTTTAGAAGAATGAAAAGCCCCAGAATAAATAGCCCTGGTTGCCCCCATCTTGAAATATCCTAACAATTATGTTTCTTCCCTTCACTTTGCTCCTAATTCTTAGTCATTTTATCCTGGGGGTTTGGGGGGGTGGAGGATGGGTAATCCCTGACCCTGGCAAATCAGGGGAGTTGAACTTCCAAGACTAAGGTCAAAAATTTGGGGAAGTAAACATTTTTTTAGTCTGTCCAACTCCAGTTCAATCTGGGCTGTGTTCTAAAGGAAGATTTAGAAGAGAAATTTCTCGGCTTTAGGACTAGTGAAGAAGAGCCATGTGAATTCACCCAGGATGGAAAACTGAGACTTGAACCTCTGGCCTTTGCCACATCCCCCACTGCTGTGTTGGTGGGGGAAGTATACAGCCCCTTATAGTTCATTTCTGTCTATCATCTATCATCTAAGTTAGGTTGATGAGCAAAGGCACAGACCATCCTCTGTTAAAGAGTGGTGGGGTAGGGCCAGAATCTGCTATAGGGGCAGAGAGTTCTGTCCACTGCCTTTTAGTTGATGTCTATCTAAAAGAGACTTATCTTGGCTCTTGGGTCTTTTAAAGAGCATGGAAAAATGAAAATGGCAATCTTGGACAAGAAGACTAACAATTGCATTATTCATGCTAGATTCTGGCTTGGTTTCAGGGTTTTAATAATTTTAAAAAGAAAAAAAATCAGTGCAACAATTGACTGGTTTAAGCCAGCACCTGTTCACTGAGTCTGTTTTTACTGCCCAGGGGCAAGCTAGGGAGCTGGAACTGGCTTGTCCATGTGGCCATCTGGAAGACCTCTCAGAATAGAGGAGATCTAAGGCTATACCCAGCCCAGATCTTAGGAGTGGAGTAGACAAATTGGAATCTTCATATGTGTACCTCTCTGAATGAGCTCAGCAACCTGAATGTTAAGGCAGGTTTAAAGTTATAAGTTTGGTCAAAAGTGACCTTTGGTTTATTGAGACACAGGGTCTTGAGCTGACCTCTCTTACATCATTACATCATTTTGTAATTCCCTATGAACTTCTTTGGTTTCTCCACTAGACTGCAAGCTCCTAGGCAGCAAGGTTTGTGTACATGCCATTTGTTGCCACACCCATATGACCTAGTACATAGTATGTGCTGGAAAAAAAAATATCACTGAATAAGTGAACAAATAATGTAAATGCATGGCATATTTGGAATCCAGTTAGCCCAGGAGTCCATGATCATTAAGTCCAGATCCCTTAGAGGAGGTAGGATGATCTAGAAATGGACTAGAAAAGAATATGCCCCAGGGGTGGAAACAATGAGGACAAGAAAAAGCCACTGAGGAGAAGCATGTTTTCCCATTTGGGAGAGGGGGAAAGAGAAAGAAAAAGAATGAGAAAGGGTAATTCTGGGTCCCCAGCAGGATATGCTACAGAAATAGACCTTTTTTTTTTTTTTTTTAATCAAACTGAATTGAATTGAAGTAAAATGAATTCATCCTGAAGAGTTCAAATTAAAGTAAAATCCTTGGGGCACCTGGCTGGCTTGGTCGGTACAGCATGAAAGTCTTGATCTTGGGGTTGTAAGTGTGAGCCCCACATTGGGTGTAGAGATGACTTAAAAATAAAAATCTTTTTCCAATTCTGTGTCTCCCTCTCTCTCAGTCCCTCTCCCCCTCATGCTCTCTTTCTCTCAAAAATAAACATTAAAAAATTAAAAAAAAAAATCTTAAAAGAAATAAAGTAAAATTCTTCTCCCTCCCAATTAAATTAGATTTCTCCAGCTATTCATCCCACTAGACTATGATTCTTCAGCCCTGAAGACACTCAGGGAGGAAACTGGGAGCCACTCTGGGCATAGAGATCCAAACTTTTTTGGGTCTTTCTCCCCAAATGTTCCTGAGAGCCTCCAAGAATTACCTAACACTTTGGGTGTTTTGACCAATCTTAGAATCCTGGCAACGCCAATGTGAAGTTTCAGCAGGAATCTCACAGGGCAAATAGTTTCTGGGGTAAAATATGATGACTGTGGCCTGACCAAATTAACTATGATCCATGCATGAGATAGAATACTATACTGTCTTCAAAAATCATGCAGACCACATGGCATAGAGAAACTTGTAGTCTGTAGTTCTGTGGTTTAACAAAACAGAGCAGGCTATGCAGTGTAATCCAATTTTTTAAAAAAGACATATATGGGGGTACCTGGTTGGCTCAGTCAGTAGAGGATGCAACTCTTGATCTTGGGGTTTTAACTTCAAGCCCGTTGGGTGTAGAGATTACTTAAAAATAAGATCTTATAAAAATAAATGTAAATTTAAATATATATCACAAGAAAAAAAAAGAAAGAAAGAAAAGCAAAAGAAAGTTATGCACTCATAATGGTTATTTCTCGATGGTGATATTCCAGGAGAACTTGAGTTTCTTTTTTATAACTTTCATCATTTTTCAAAATATCCTTAATAAAATAAACATGTAAACAAATGGCTGTTGTTCATTGTTCTGCACATAAGTATAATTATAATGGACTATAATTAACTGTACATTATTACAGGACAAAAATATAATGAAATTAATTATAGCAATTGTGATGTGTTGGTGCTGGTGAGTACCCTATGTTTCTGACCTCATAACAACAGCAAACAGTATCTTTATTCTCTTTTTAAAATAGATGTTAAAAGAAGTAACTTGCTTAAGGCAACCATAAACTGTGTCAGAGTCACCCCATCATCAGTGGTGCTGGGGAAGCAGATGGCAGGGAGGTCAAAATCAGCATGCTTGGATTCCAAGAACTCAAGGTTCTCGGAGGGGACGCTGAGTGCAATATGCAAGGTGCCCCTTCTCTTAACAACCACTAATGGGCATGACTGGCTCCATCAGCCAGCTCCTTTGGACCTGAACAACCTCCTTTCCTGCCATGCTCCTCTTTAATGGTGCATTCGACATCTCTCATCCCCTCTATTAAATCAGGGCTAGAAGAGAACTGTGCTGGCTGATCCAATTTTATTGAGATTGAGTCCAGTAAACTGTGCAACAAGATGAGGGCTGGCTACTTTAAGTCTCTCTCTCCCTTCTCTCTACCTCTTTAGACAAATCCAATTAGTCCTAATCCCTCTACATTTTTGACAAGGGGGTCAGCAAATCATTTAGGTCAGAAGGGAAATATCTTATTTGGATGCTGTGAGGCCACTAAATAAGATTTTAGTCTGGAGACGTAGGGACATGTGCCTAGTATTCAATATGCAGTAGTCCTATTATTAATTCTTTCATCTATTCAGGAAATATTTATTGAAGACCATGTAAGTGCTAAGAACACTTTGCTAAGACCTAAAGATAAAAAGATACACTTGATGCAATCTCCATCCTCCCCTCTAATAGAGAAGACATATTTATACAAATAATTATGATACAAGGGCTATAAGAAAGGGATACTGGACATTATGGAAAAACAAGGGAGGAGCGCCTAGTTCCTTAGTCACCTGGTGTTTTAGTGTTGGAAGGGTCAGCAAAAGCTCAAGGTGAGTCATGAAGGATGAGGTCTAAATAAGCAAACTGGAGAAGAGGGAACCATTCGGCCTGAGGAAACAGCAGAGACAAAAGCCAAGAGGCACACAACAGCACCACACTTGCAGGAATAACAATGGCTAGTGTGTAGGGCACATATGGATGCAACCCCTGCTTACAGCCTGCAACAAGGAAGGAAGAGACGGTACAGTCCATAACCAAAGAGTTTTACTGTCTGTCACTAAATCATACGTGTAGAATATTAAAGAAAGTAAACGCAACCCTTTACTTTGGGTTCCAGTGGCATGTTTCAACTCATAAAATCCTCAGGGGAAGAGAGAATTCAGAAGCAGCTCCTTTTACCCCACTGATTCCTCTAACTAGCACCAAGATTTAGTATCAATATTCGTGGTGGCCATGTGATCTGTACCCCGAGTAAGCAAGGACTGGCGATCATCCCTCCGCTTTGGGCTCTCTCTGTCTCTCTCTGTCTCCTCTCTCCTGCTCATTTCTTTGGTACATTTAAACTTTTTCATTCCCTTCACTCCCTGCTGTGCTCGCATCCCACCTCTTCTTGTGGTCAGTCTTCGAGAGGCTATCAATCACTCAGTTCCATCCACCTCTGCTGCTGGACTGGGTCAGGGGCTTCAAATCAAGTGGGTGGGGGAAAGAGCCTAAGAGCTGGCCTCATAGTCAAATATCTGAAAGATCTTCAGACCTTTCATGTGGCCTCATTTACTGTTTGCTAGCCAAGCAATTTTGAATTGTTACATTAAGCCTGTCAATTTCTCTGCCTTGGGGAACAGTCTCAGCTTTGGTGATAGGTAGACCACGGAGATTGAGAAAACTGGAGAAAGAAAATCCATCCTACCACATGGGAGAAACCATGGCAAGGGGTGATATGGGAGAAGGAAGCAGGGGTCACATAATAAAGGACTACACATGTCCTAGGAAGGAACAATGAAACTGCACAATGATTCCCCACCAGAGTTGGGGATGGGGGCAAACCCCCTTCATGTCATCAATTTCTCTGCTATTGTAGGTTCTTGTTCTGATGGGAGCATGGCATAGCCCCCAGGTGTATTGGGTCACTACAATAGATAGACACTTATAAACAAGGAAATTGCATGAGATATTTTGTTTTTGACGTATTTTTCTGGAGGCAATGTGGGAGAAGGAACTGAGACTAGTGAGGCTGGAGGCATGAGAAACTGGGAAAAGAGACTGGTTAGGAGGCAGTTGCAGTCAGATAGACATGAGCTGATGAGGGCTTGAAGGAAGGCAAGGGTATTGTGGATGAAGAGCAAACACCAGATTTAAGAAGCATCTAAAAGGCAAAATCAATAATAGCATTTGGTGACTAACTGGAAGTAGGAGGTTGGATCCCGGTGCTGTGTGCTTATATAAAAATACAGATCGCTGTATTACCTAGGTCATAGTTCTCATCTCACTGTGTCAGAATTCTTGATTAAATAGTCTTCCCAGTATCCTCCGCAGAGGCTGAAACCATCTGGTATCCTAGCGCTGTTTCCAGCACATAGCACCATGCCTGATACATAGCAGGTCTTTAAAAAAAATATTAACTGAAAAGATAAACAAACGAATGAATGAATGAATGAATGAATGAAAGGCATAAAGAATGACCTACACATGGATGGCTTAAATGACTGGATAGTCAGGGAAGCTGTCAACTAAAGGAGGAAGTACCGGAAAAAAAAGGAGGGTGGCCTCCAAAACTGCAATTTTATTTTCCTTATGTTGGGTTTGAGGTGCCTGTGGGATCTTCCGAGAAGATGTTCAGTTGCAATGGGAGCCCAGGGGAGGGTTCTAGTCTGGCATTATAAAGTAGGTAGTTGTCAGTGAATTGGCAGACATTCATAGCACAGGTAGAGGTAGGACAACTCTGCAGAGTGAAGCAAAGAGGGCTAAGAGAAAAGAAGTTATTTCTAACCAGAAGGCTGGTGTTTTTTTTTTCTTATTGTTTGTGTTTTTATTGAAATATAATTCACATACCATACCATACATTTCATCATTCTGAAATGTGAAGTTAAGTAGCTTTTAGTGTATTTACAATGTTGTACAACCATCACCACTATCTAATTCTAGAACATTTTCGTCATCCTCAAAAGAAACCCCATACTCTTTAGCTGTCATTCCCCATTCTCTGTTCCCGCCAGTCTCTGGTAATCACAAATTATCTGTTTCCATGAATTTGCTTATTCTGGATATTTTATTTAAATGGGAGTCCTCTAATATATGACTTTTGTGTCTGGCTTCTTTCACTTAGCATGATGTTTTCAAGGTTCCTCTGTATTTAGCATGTGTCTGCACTTCATTCAGAAGGCTGGTGTTTGATCTTTAGCAAAGTTTCTTGTAGTCCCATCTTTGATCTATAAGGCTCCCTTGACCTTTTGAGTACATCCCTCAAAGTCCAGATGGTGGGTCCCTTCGTTAATCCATAGAATTTGGAAAATCTTTATGCTTGCCCCTTCTCCACTCATGCTCTGCCTCTCTCTCTGAAAAATACATAAACATTCCTAAAAAATGAAAAAAAGGGGCGCCTGGGTGGCTTGGTCAGTTGAGCATCCAACTTCGGCTCAGGTCATGATCTCTCAGTCCTTGAGTTTGGGCCCCACATTGGGCTCTGTGCTAACAGCTTAGAGCCTGGAGCTTGCTTCGGATTCTGTCTCTCTCTCTCTCTGCCCCTCCTTCACTCATGCTCTATCTCTCTCTCTCAAAAATGAATAAATATTAAAAAAAAAACAGAAATTCTTTATGCTAAAGGAGCCATAAAAATCATCCTCAGCTACTCTCTGAAGGCATCCCTGACTTCTCTGGGCCACAAGAATGTCTTCTTTTTTCTGACTCCCAGGGCACACACTGTGTGCACTTTGCAATTAAATGCCTGTAAATTTTCTGTCTTCCTTCTCAAATCAGAGTGAAAGAGAGTATGGAGTGTCATGTGCTATATTTTTCTTCTATTGTTTACAACACTTAACACAGCATTCTATGGAATTATTCCTTCAATCAAATAGAAACCAAAATGACACTTAAATTATCTCTCTAATTGCTAAAATGTTTCCAGGAACACTATTACTTCATTTTTAAAATGGATTTGACTATTTTTTCTTAGACTTTGTAATAGATTGCTCTTTGATTAACTGTCCAGTTCATGATTATTTCCCATTTTCTAGAAACTGGTCCTCTTCTGTCCCTATCCCAGGCTGATACAGCTAGAAAGCCCTTGTCCAGCTATACTGGGTCTTTATGGCTCATGTTCATTCTCAGTGGCTGGTGCTCATTTCATACCAACTGTTAAATATTTTCAATATTATTCTTATACTACCATTTACATTGTAGCTGCAATAGTACACAGCAGCTCCCTCCTCCCCGCCACATATGACTATGTCACTCTAGTCACAGCTAGATGGTCCAAGAAAATGTACCTGACCCAAGCCTTGTCAATTAGTCTGCCTTCATGAAGAATTTGGATTTAGTTCATCCTTAATCTATATGATGTTTTGAACAACAAGAAAGTCAATTCAGGAGATATTGGCAGCATGCAAACTGGAAAACTAGACAGAGCCAGTTGGAGCAAATGAGAGAAAGAAAACAGTGAGGGAGTCTTTCCTACAGAGAAGGGCCTGCAAGAGATGAATCTAGAGTCTTAATGTCTCCAAACCCTTGGTTCTAATTCATTCTTGCAGGCTGGCTTTGTCTCTACCCTTGAGCTCCATTAAGTGCCTATGTATCTTTAGGTGTTGAGTTGTTTATGAAGGTACTAATATTCTTGTTTGGCGGGGGGGGGGGGGGGGGGGAGAACCTGAAAGGAGAAGAGCTACTTTTGTTTAATTCTTTTCCCCTCATTCCTCCATTTCACCAACTCCCAACCCCTTGCACCAGGTTGATGCTCAGCTGGCATGCACCTTTGTGACTGTATAGGATGTTAAATATTTTGTATATCATCTTGCTTCTCCAGTCCTCATCCCTGCACCCTCACAACCCTCTCCTGCATGTTCTTGCCGGCACAATGGGATGAAGGATCAGAATCGGGTTCTGTTTGAGTCAAAGGAAAATACTAAAGTGCCATTCCTTGCACACGACAGTTTCCAACATATATCTCTTTTTAGCTTTTTAGCTAGCTCCAGTGAGTTTCTATTATTGATAATCAAAGAAATTCTAATTGAGAATGCTTTTAATGTAAACATTAAGATTTTTTTTTCATGAAGATGGAATAGACTTTAGAAATTACTCCATCATTGGACAGATGAGAAAGCAGATCCAGAAAGCCAGAGACCTTGAAAGCATCACACAGACGTGTGAGAGTGGAGACTGTAGGTCTCCTTGTATTCTTCTGGGTGTCTTTCCCTTCAACACTCCCTCTCCTTCTCTGCCTCAGACCCCTGGCATCATGCACATATGGAAGATGCTTGCATCATTTAATGGCAGAAGAAATTACAGTAATTAGTGCTTGTATTACATGCCCTGATAACTGTCACTGATAAGGAGAGTACAACTTCATTTTAGGGGGTGTGGGCCACTTTGAGTCTATCAACAATCCTTGTTGAACTGATAGAAGATATTGACTGTGGCTGACAAGCAAGAATTGATGCACACTGTGGTATGGTGGTTTAATTCATTAATTATCAAATAAAGACAGCACTGAACTGTCTAGGACACATTAAGAGGATTTTCTGCTCTTTGCTTTGCTACTACCAAGCTTTCTGACCACCCCCACCCAATGGCACCACCATATCACAACACATCCTCTTCCATTAGAATTGTCACTCCACTTTCTGCAGCCTCTGTCCTACTCTACAGTTGGCAAAGGAAAGTGAGGAAACATAGAATGTCTTATAACATCAAGGATCTCTCCTGTATCACTGGTTGTGAAATGGTCCCTTGATTGGTCAAGTCCTAGCTGGGTGGCAGGTAGCACAGCAGGATGCCTCATGTCTAGCCAGACACTTTGAGCAAGCCAAGGTGAGACATGATGACAGTCTGTAGACACTTTGCATGCCTGCCAGGCTGGAGTGCCTGTCATCTTAGGGCATAAAACACCAAGCTGGATGGATTCAAGAGATTTAGTTCATGCTCCTAAGGTAACAGTCCTGTGGTTTTGACCCCACTTCAGTCACTACTTTCAGTACGGCTGCAGAAACATTATTTAAATCTTCTCCATTTCAGTTTGTTTATTCAAAAGTACACCACTGACTTACTTCTGAGTCTCTGTTATTTAGAATCTCATGGCTTGGCCTATGCTATCTATTTTGCTTCTTTTTAAGTCTTATTTACTTATTTTGAGAGAGAGAGAGAGAGAGGGAATCTCAAGCAGATTCTGTTCTGTCAGTGCAGAGCCAGAAGCAGGGCTCGAACTCATGAACCATGAGCTCATGACCTGAGCTGAGATCAAGAGTCAGACACTTAACTGACTGATCCATCCAGCTGCCCCTATGCTTTTTATTTTGTTAAATATTTTTTCATTTGTTACCAAAAGAATCATATTTAGCCAAATAACCAATGTCTACCCCAGACTGTAAATTTCTTGAAGACAAATACTGTTAATTGTTTGGCATACTGCCAGGATAGCAGCACTTACAAATCCATTAAAACCTTGAGTATAACACTTAATAATGATACTTCAATTCAATTTAGCAGCAACATATTGACTTCTTCTGTAGTGGGTATCTGTTTCTGCCAGCATCTTTTCCTTTAGGAACTCACGCTCCCTCACATGGCAGTGCTAACAGTCACATTTCCCCACTTGCCCTGGCCTGTGGGTCAAGAATGGACGCAGGCTGGCTGATCAGAGTTTCCTAAACCCTTGGAAATAGGGGTGAATATGTAACCCAAACTGGACCCTTTGGTGTTTTCTCTGGGATTGGAAGGAATTATTTGTAAAGAGATACATATCTGCTTAGTGAGGACAATTCAAACTCAGTGCTTGAGAGACTCTGTCTGAGAATGAAACCATAGACCTAGTTCTGGCCTATGCAACTTAAAGAAAACCACCTGGACTTGGATCTGGAAAAACGTCTGTTGGTAAAGGAGATAGTCATGATCCCTTTTATTTTTCCTCACTTCTGACTTGGTTGGAAGTCATGGTTGGAGCTGCAGCAGCCATCTTGAGACCATGAGGGAAAGACAAAGAGAATCACAAAGATGTCAATCCTGACATCTTTGAACCCCTCGAACAATAAATAGCAATTACCTTACTCCAGCTAAGCTTTGACAAGCTATAGACCCTAAGCCAAGTTTGTGTTTGTAAGCCTCGGAGGCACTGCCTGAGCAGGCTAGCATGGTAAGCCAAGGAGACTAAGCCAGGGCATCCTCCTCTGCCCCTACTTCTCCTCTCTGCTCCTGGTACTTGACTCTCTGGCCAGCAGCAGCTATGCATCACCAATGCCTAGGGTCCAGCTGGCCACCACCAATATATTAGGGATTCCACTGTTGGCAACAAGTGGGAACTGAGTGGTGGACTCTCAGTCTGGAGATTGGTGACTATGTGAGTCCCCTTGTTTCTGGCTAGCTGCCCAAGTTGATATGCTGGGCTCACAGGAGTATAGGATGCACAGGACTCTGGATGTCACTGGGGCAGAGTGACATTGACCAGTGAGGTAGCCATCCCTCCTACCTACCTGGCCAGGCCCCTCCCACTTATGCTGATAAGCTCTTTCTTGCAAGAATATCTGCAGCAAAAGGCAACTACAGAGGAGAAGTATGAGTAACACCCACATGGCCCACAGCAAACAAATGGGGCAGGGCACGAGTTTTCTCTCCTGTTACAGAAGTGCTTACATGATAATCTTTGACTTTACTTTTTGGCTCACAAAGTCTAAAATGTTTACTACTAATATTATAGAAAAATTTAGTAAGCTTTTTCTATAATATTATTACATCTTTTTCTATTGCTCTAGGCAATACCTGTTATGGTAGTGAGAAAAAAAGTCCCCTTTTTAAAAAGACACTTCAGTCAAGTTTCTTGTGATTTGTAGCAAAAAACATGCCTAACTTATTCTAGTAAGTAGGACTTCACTAGACAAAGATGTTCTAGGTAGAGTTTTTGGGGGCACAAATGAGAAACAAATATCCCTGAACAGGGACAGAGAAACAGCAGCTGATGAGCCAGCCATGTGTGAGGAAAGCAAGACCTCTAGTGTGGCTTGAGAACAAGGTTAGCAGCAGAGCCAAGTAATTAAAGACATCTTTCAAAATTGTATGTCGACCCATTAGTGGGAAAAAACCCAAATGTCCTTTACCGGGGAATGGTTAAACAAACTGCCATACCTCTGTCTTACGGAGTACCACTCAGCAATAAAACAGAATGAATCACTGATACAGGCAACAGCTTGAATAGGTCTCAAGGGAGTTATGCTGAGTGGAAAAAAAAAATCTCAAAAGGTTATATACTGAATGGTTCCATTTATATGACATTATTGAAATGACAAAATTATAGAGATGGAGAACAGATTTGTGTGTGCCACAGGTTAGGGCATGGGGAAAGGGCTGTGGCTATAAAAAACCACAAGGAATTCCCATGATGGAACTGTTCTGTATCTTGACTGTGGTGGTGGCACGTGAATCTACACCTGTGATAAACTGTGCACACAAAATGAGTGCACACAAAAGTGGTTACATTTGAACCAGGTGGGTGGATTGCATTCATGTCAATATCCCGATTGTAATATTGCACTCTGGTTATGCAAGATGTTACCATTGGAGGAAACTGGATAAAAGGTATATGAGATTCCTCTGTGATATTTCTTTTTTAAAAAATATTTTTTTATTTGTTGAGAGAGAGAGAGAGAGAGAGAGAGAGAATGAGGACGAGTGGGGAAGGGCAGAGAGAAAGGGAGGGAGAGAATCCCAAGCAGGCTCTATGCTCAGCTCAGAGCCCGATGTGGGCCCCAGTCCCATGAACTGTGAGATCATGACCTGAGCCAAAGTCAAGAGTTGGACGCTTAACTGACTGAGCCACCCAGGATCCCTTCCTCTGTGATATGTCTTACAACTGATGTGAATCTACAAATATCTCAAAATAACAAACTAAAAAATACATGAAAAAGGGATGGTAGCTTGAGCTTGGCAGGGTCTATGAGAAAACAGGACAAGATGTTGAAGAAAGATGGAGGAATGTGTGTTCATAACAGAAGTTGGGAATACTGAGAATCTGGATATGTAGCAAGGCAACTCGACTCATATGGAACTTGTTGTATCAACACTATCGGAAACTTCATTCATATTCACTGAATTCTATTGCAAGTAATTTGAGAACCTGTTATATTTCAGGCAACTTGATAGAACATTTTCTACTGGCTTCCCTTGAATTAAATTATAAAATGAGTTCTTCTTGGGGAAAACTTTTAACCTACCAGTACATTGATTTATATGCAATATGCTACTTATTTTATTTCCTGTTCATATATGTGGAAGACAAAAAAAGAAACTTTTCTAAAAATATTCAGTGTAAGTAACTAAATAAGTTATTCTGGGAATTAAAGACAAAAGGGAACCCTCGTTACTATTGTGTTTCTCAAGGTAAGGTATGTTCTTTTAACGTTTTTGCATTAATTGAATATAAAAGTTTAAAATACTGCTGCAAACCAATCATAAAAAGTAGCCCTGTCTAAGGGCCTTTCTTGCTTGAAGAAGCTGAAGTTTTTGCACTTTTCCTACTTCAAAATACCTAAAATACTGTCTGCATAGGGAATATTGGCATTTTTTAAGATTACAATAGTTCCTATTTGTGGTCTATATAATGGCTTTCCTAGGAACTCCCAAAATTTCCAATTATTCAACATACATCACAGTTACTTATTGTGATTTTAGAGGACGTTAAATATCAGTTCAAATTATCCCCATTAAGAAAGTGGGGGAAATGTTTGTGTATAAAGATATATTTTCATGGTTATTAGCTTGAAAATAAAAAAACCCAAGAATGATACGGTGTAGCAGTACATAGACCGCTGTCTTTGCTAATGCAAGGTAACTATGTTTTGTTTTATGTGCTTTGCAAAGGTTCTGCATTTTCATCTTCATCCTCCTCCAACAAGTCACCAAGTATCTTGTTTGCTCTCACTTATGATTATTGTACATGTTTATCTTTCTGTTTTCCAGACTTGCTTTCTATTTCAAATGGATTTCTCCACTCAGATCAAAAGCACACTGTCCCATTGGCACTTTCTTAAAATGCTGCTGGGGAACAGGTCAGGAAGATGCCTGGGGGTTGAGGTCGGCTTCTCTCCTGCTTTGGAAACCACTCTTTCAGGAGATTCCTAGACTCCTCCCTCTTGCTGAATTCTTTTCATCCAGGATTGTTAGGAGGTTCCTGAGCAACATCAAAATCCAGTGGTTGAGCATCTCAGTGTGCTCTGGGGGACTAAGAGATGCTGATTGAAATCATCCCGTGCTCCTTGTAATCCATTTCTGAACTATCAGGGCTTATAGTTCCTTGTAAAGTCTCAGCCTCAGCAGCAGCAGCAGCAGCAAGCTGAGCTCTAGATTCTTTCCTCATAAAAAAGCCTTGGTTTGGGGGCTCCTCAGCATGGCATAGAACATCTCCAACCTCCTACAGCCACAGCGAATGCAGCTCAGAGCACAGGGCAACTGCATTTCTCACTGTGGTGAGGACAGAAGCACATGGGCTGCAAGCAGGATTTTAAAAGAGCATCAAAAGTATAGAAAAGAAGGAAAGATAGTGTATTGTAAATAGTAAGGATAAGTATTGTTTTGTAAGATGTTTATTTTAGTTATATTTGTGTATATATATGTTAGGTCATAATGTAACACACATATATTACATATTCAGCATATAATATATAGCATGTAATTGTAATATTGTATGTACTATAATATGCTATACAGTATATATGGTATTATAGTAAATATAGTGTATGATCTTATATATATAATTATATATGTATACCATAAGTATTTTTTACATTTGACCCTATATATATATATATATATATATATATATATATATACATACATACAACTAAAACAAACATTTTACAAAATAATACTTCCCTTTACCATGTACAATAGACTCTCTTTTCTCTTTTATATATTATATATTTTATATGTAATTTATAATACATAATTATATATTATAGAGTACATAATTTATATAATTATATATTATATTATTACATTAAAATATATTATAACTAAAATTATATTATATTTAATATTTCTTATTGTAGAAAAATCTCTAGAGTAAGCCTTCTAGCAAGATGGGTCTTATATAATGTAAACTCTATTACTTTTGCCATAGTCTATCGGGTAAAAGCAAGTCATAGATCCCACCTACACTCAAAGAGGGGATCACACAGAGGCATGAACACTAGGAAGTGGGAATCATGAAGGGTCACCCTAGCATCTATCTGCTGCAGACACCATGAAAAGCCAGGCCTTGGTCATATACCAGCTCAGTTACCAGAAGATGGGGGTGGGAAAGCTTTCTGGAAAATTAAAGCTATAGCTTCCAGTTCACATGAAAATGAAAGAGACAATCTGAAAATAGAATTGCTGAGATACAGCAACCACTGAGTATGGTACAGGAAATGGAAGAGAGAAGCATGACTCAGGGCTTTATAGCCAGTGATTAGAAAGAGGGCAATGCTATTACTGAATCTGGGGACACAAGCAGAATGACAGAGAAGGGAGGAAAATGAAGAGATTTACTTGAAGTTGCCATAGGATGTCCTCCTGGAGCTCAGGACAGAAGCCCGAGACACAGATTTGGATATCATCAACCTAGGAGTGGATGACATTGACAGCTGTAGGAATATATGGTACGTTTGTGTGTGTAGCAGTAGGAGATCATGGCCACACAGTCCCCTGCTGAAAGCCTTCCCACATTTCCAAACAAAGTCCTCAAGCTTGCAAGGTCCTTCACAGTTTTATTCTTGCTTACCTCTCTGGACTCTTGGTAGACCCTCTCCTTAGAACACTATTTTACTTTGCACAGGTCTCCAAAATTTCCGGTGCTCTGTATTTTCTCTGAGTCCTTTCTGGCCATTTTCCCACTGCACAGAACACTCTTCATCCCTCCCTATATCATTGCCTGGCTACAAATCCTTTGGGTTTCCATGCAGATCATGCCCCCTGGAAAGTCTTCCATCATTCCCTGAGACAGTGTAGCTACCCCTCTTTGTGCTTCCAGAGCAGGCTGTATTTCTGCAATACTAATGGCACGAAGTTGTCTTCGCCTATTTCCTGTCTCTTAACTAGCTTCCTGAAGGCAGAGATGGGTTTCACTTACACTTGTATCTCCAGTTCCTAGCACAGTCCTTAGCACACACAAGACGCTTGATGAGTACTTGTTGAATAAATGAGCAGTGGATGTTAACATTTCTCTCTTGGTTAAAATGTATTTACTTATAAATATCAGAAAGCTCCATCCAAAAAGGGATTAATGCTTAAGCAAAAAAGGGACTTAATGAGTAAGCAAAGAAGTCCTGATGCTATGTTGTTTTTAGGTGTAATTTGGTGCAGAGGCCCAAATGGTATCACCAGGACTGTTTCTCTTCCTTCATCCTTTGGCTTTTCTCCCTCTGGCTTAGCTCCATTCCTAAGCTGGGTCTCCCCTGTGATGGCAGGATGGCTGTATTTGCATCTGGTCTTCTATCTTCAACGCTTTCAAGCCTAATGGGAAAAAGTGCCTCACTCCCAGAAGCCTTAGCAGAAATCTCCTGAAGTCTCAGTGATTCTGAGAGGAGGTCTCCTCCCCACTCCTGAACCAATCACTGTTTGTCCAAGAGAATGAAAAACTCTGATTAGTCAGGCCTAGGTAACGTGCCATGCTCAGATCTTCTGGAGCAGGAGGTTGGGAAGGTATAGACTCTCCAGATAGAAATCTTGGATTTGCCCTGGAATTGTGGGGAGGAAATCCCCCAAAAAGCAAATTTCCATTAAAGCAATGCCTATAATTCAAGGGATGGGGAGGATAAGTATCCAGCAAAGAAATTCTAAGTAAGAGAGACAGGCAAAGAACTAAAAAGAATGTTTAGTGCCATCAAAGGAAAGTAGACAATTATTTAATACAAACCATGTGAGAGAATCTTTTCATGCAATATCTCCATTTAATCTTCACAATAACCCAGATATATAGACTTTTAAAAATCTTAGTTGATGGAGGGGAGCCTGGGTGGCTCAGTCGGTTAAAAGTCCAGCTTCAGCTCAGGTCATGATCTGGCAATTCGTGAGTTCGAGCCCCACGTCAGGCTCTGGGCTGATGGCTCAGAGCCTGGAGCCTGCTTTGGATTCTGTGTCTCCCTCTCTCTCCACTCCTCCCCTACTTGCACTCTGTCTCTCTTTCTCTCTCTCAAAAATAAACAAGCATTAAGAAAAAAAGAGTCTCAAGGTAAACTGAGTCTGAGAGGATATGTGACTCGTCCTAGTAAATGGTGTAGCTGGAACAGGAACTCTGTCTGCAGGAAACCAGGCTGTGACAGGAGTTCAGCAAGATGTCAAATCCAGCAAGAGGGCTGAGGTGAGTGAGTGCTATGATGAGGACTGGATATTTGGAAATAGGAAGTTCCAGCAGACTCATGATGTCTATTTCAGAAGAGCTGTGAGGGCCACAGGGATTGAGAAACAAGGAGGTGGCAACACTTCCAGACAGTTTGACAATGAAAAAGAGAGAGGGGGCACCAATATATATACCTGTTTACATGTGTCTCCCCAGTCACAAAGTGTGCTCCTCAAAAACAAAGAGTTTGTTTTTATGTCTCCAGCCTAGGAGAGGCCTTGCACATAGTGTTCATCACCAGCATTTGGTACTTTCATGACTAAATGACTGAATGAATGGAAGAAAAAAAAACTACATCCCAAGAGGAAATGAAGGTAGAGAAATATAGAGATAGAATAGATTTGAACATGTTTCTAGGGCAAGTGCAAAGAGCTTGACAATGAAAGAAAAAGTTGATGAATGAAGCTGAGTCCCCTATGTGGTTCCAATTCCAAATCCCATGGAGGAATAAGTCTTAACATAAAGGTTTCAATTTTTCTTTCCCCAAAGCAAGAGAGAGGGAGGAAAACATAGGCTAATGATCCTCGGAAAGTCTAGGGTAAAGGGGAGAAAAGCCACAGTCCTACTGTGAAATAGTAAAGGTGCCTATCTCTGTAACTCTGTTGAATGTTCCTTCAAGGCAGTCCCAATATTTTCATTTATGTCTCACCCCAGAGTGGCAGGCATAGAATAGAAACTAAAATAAATGTATAAATGTAGCAGACCAAATTGAATAAAATTAAATTCTCTCTTATGAAAATTTGAGCACCACCTACAGAAAGCAGGACCACAATATAATCCTGGTTTGGTGGCTTGTCAGGACTTTGTAGGGTGCTGCGGGAAGATGGAGGAAGGCAGTACAATGTGTACATGTGATCTACTCTACAGAATGTGTTTGCCTGGTAAATAGCTCCTTATCATTTTCTTTGTAAATACAAGCTTACACCCTACTTCTTCAGAACACCTGGGCTTGGGCAGTGATGACTAGGTTGAGCACTTATAATCACGGGTCTGTTTTGGGAAATTATAAGATGTGAAGTCCCAGAGGCTAGCAATCAGGAGTGATTTACTAAGCCTCCCGTGGGCCAGCACCAGCCATCCCTCTTAGCACATTGACTCAGCCAGCACTGACACCTGTTCAGCAGGCCACACTGCCTCTGCCCTCATGCCCCATCTGCCCACTCCCGAAGGGTCTATGACAGTGGCCAAGTGAGTAGAGCATTGTGCCGCCAGGGGTGCCTCCCTGCAGTAGAAGGTAGACTGGCCTTGAACTCTAACACAGCTTTAATGCTTCACCTGCAGAATGAGGTAACGGGGAAAATGGCTGATTGATGATCAGAACAACGGTAAATGGAAAAAATAAAATGATCTACAGTGAAAAACTCACTCCCCTGGCTGTGTTTAGTCTCTAATGGGAAAAAGGATAAAGTCAATGAATGGGGAAGGGTGGAATAGGAGGTGGGGTGGGGGTATCAGGAGGTCCCTTGGCCACTAGGATGCAACTTTTTGGCTATATTCTTGTGGGGAGGACCAAAGAAAGGGGGGGTGCTGTAGAGAATGGAGTGTAACCCCACCTCTTTGTTGTAATGGAGGGCCAAGAACAGGGCTGGGTGAGGCAGGAAAGCAGGAGGAACTCACCTGCCCATCTCCAGAGATTTCTGGCTTTCCTATTTGTACAAGCAGGCAGTTTATCTCCATGTAAGCTCTCTGGAATTCTTACTTTGTACAGAGTTGGTGTGTGTGCTTTCTGCAGAGGCTCAGAAAGAGGCAGGAAGGGGAAAGAAGTTTGGCACTGAAGACATCCAGAATGGGGTTCTTCATATATGAATCTTTTACCTAATTTCAAGCAAATGTATCAGCTCCCTTTACCCCTTCCACGTACCCAGCTATCAGGCACAGAGTTTCCATCTTTACTGACAGGTGTATATTAATCTACTGCCCTTTATGGTAGAATGTTGATTGTGTCTGTTATGTCTATTATGGCAACAAGGGCCAGCACGGGGAAAAACTGTGCAACAGTTGAATCTTATCTTCAGCTCCCCTTTGTCCTGGCCCTGTTCTCCCTACCAACTTATAGCACAATCACGTTGTTAAGGAGCTTAGTCAATTTCTGGTTTAAGGGGTGACCTTTCTTACGGTGTTTTTTCATTCTGATAACAGACCTTATATTTTGCTTTTCTGTACATAATCTCATTTGGCCAGCAACCCTGTGAAGAAGGGAGTATAGCTTATTATTTCCCAAAAGGTATTTTTGGCCACTTACAAAATGAACTATCATTGGAGCGCCGGATGGCAAAGAGCTCAGTCAGTGAAGATTCTGACTCTTGATTTCGGCTCAGGTCACAATCTCACAGTCGTGAGACTGAGCACAGTGTTGGACTCCATGCTGAGTGTGGAGCCTGCTTAAGATTCTCTCTCTCTCTCTCTCTCTCTCTCTCTCTCTCTCTGCCCTCCCCCTCCCCTGTGCATGCACTCTCTCTCTCCTAAGGAAAAAAAAATGAAGTATCATTTATTGAGTACTTTTTACTTACCCAATGCCTTACATATCTCAACTAATCATCATAACTACTCTTGGAGGCTGATAATATCAATCCTTAGTTTACAGAGGAGAAAGCTAGGTGTAGGTAACTTTCCAGAGGTCATATAGCCAAATTAGTGGCAAAACCAGGATTAAGACCTAAGTGTGGCCAAGTCCAAATCCTGTGCTTTTATTTCCTACATCATTCTGTCAGGGCAGAAGGCCAGGTAGATTTGGTCTGTCCATTTGCTAAGGGATCTTTTTTTCTCTTTTAAAAATGGAGGTTCAGAGAATGATTTTGCAGAACTAACAGAGCTGGGGCTACAGCCTTCTTCAATAAATGATGTCAGAAGACAAATTCCTACATCTGGAGGGATCTGATTGCTATTCTGGATTTCCAGGCACAATAATGAGCATAAAATAATCTTCCTAATACCTGACTATAATACCTGATTCTTACTCCATAAATTTAGTCCAAATAAAATGGAAGAATCTCCTAAACCTCTTGCAATCCAATTTCCTCCCCACCTATTCCACTGGACTTATTCCTGTCGAGTTTCCCTGTGATCTCCTGGCTGAATTATTTTACTTTATATTTGTATCTGTCTTGGCCATGCTGTAGCATTTACTGATGACCACTTATGGAAACTCTCCCTTCCCTGGATTTTGGGGCATCTGTCTTTTCTGGTTTTAGTCCCATTTCTCTGGCCTCTCCTTCTCAGCCTCTTTCAAAGGTTCAGGTTTCTCTGTCTATATCTGTCATGGTTTAGGTACAAAGGATAGAACCTATCCTGGCTGGTTTAAGTAGAAAGGGATAATTACAAGGTATTAATTGGCTTACAGAACCAGTGGGAGAGTTGAATAAGAAGACTTTAGGCTCAATTACCAGGAACAAAGCCACACTCAGGACCGAGTTGCTAAGGAAGCTGCTGCTTCTGCCACGGTTGGGAAGTGCCTGCTGAGCCAGGAGATCATGGCTACAGCTGCCCGCCTGGGATCCAGAGTTCCTACCCTTCATACCAGCAAGATGGATGCCTTCTGCCCTGCCTGCCACCCACCCCACCACCACCAGTTCAGTTCTGACACTGGAGTCTTCTGTGAGGTGTGTCCAATTGGCAGAACCCAAATCACATCCTTGGAAATCCTAGCTTCAGGGAGTCTCCAAAATGTTTTTAGCTTCCAGATTTGTAGTATGGAAAGGTGCACTCAAGGGAGATTGAAATAGATGTTGAGTCACATAGTCCCTTAAACTTTAGTGTTCTTCAGAATTATGTTCTTAGCCATTTTCTTATCTCTCAGCAATTCATGGTTTCAACCACCATCTGGGTTATCTCTAACCCTGGGCTCCAGACTCAAATGTCCAGCTGGCTGCTAGACAGCTCCACTTCCTCTGAAGTCACATGCTGTCCTGTATCTTCTTTATCAGTGATTGACACCACCATCTATCCAGTAATCCAAGCCAGAAACTTGGGACATTACCATGTCTCTCATTTGTCCCATGCAAATAGTTGTTGAGGTATGCAACTGGCCTATATTTTCCTGCAATTAGATGGAGCCATGCGACTTTATCCTGGCCCATATAATCTGAACCTGAACATAGGTTATGTGAGCAAAGTCCGGGTGAATCTTGTGGAAAACTTTCCTACATGACCTGTGTTCTCTTTTCCTACCTGCCAACTTGATGGAGAGAACTTCAGGAGTCTAGAGCAGAGCCATAGTAATAAGGAGCATGGGTCCCGGAAGGACTCAGTGGAGCTCTGCAAATCCACTGATCTGCACTGTACTATGACATGGGGGTGAGGGTCATGAAAATGAGCATTAAGAGGGGGACAAGATTTACTCTGACCCCAGCTGCTGCCCCACTGGATCTATCACTGTGTTTGTGCCAAGACTACATTTCCCATGGACTGCTCCCAGCCAAGGACTAAGTGTGGTGAGTGTAGAAATTCAGACCCATTCCTGCAAGACATGGGATTCCTCCAGCAGGTGACTCTGACTCACGGAATCTCCACTGACCTGGCTGAATCTTTCTTGAAACTACACTGAAGTCCAGGAATCTCCCTACCCAAACTTCTTTCCTTGCTGCTCTTGAAAGAGCAGGCCTAGGCCGGCCAACTAGTGACTATGTCCCTGACATGGCCGCAGAAAGAAGTTCCCGCTCAAACCTCAGACCACGTCTCCTCCCCTTCAGTAACTTATGTTTTCTAGGAAAGCAGGCTACCGATTGATGCATTCTTCCGAAGTCTAAGGTGGGAGGAAGGGGAGTGTGAGAGGCGTGGAAAGTGTGAGTAGAAGAGGGAGGGCTTCTCTCAGGTAGGGGCCAGAGGCAGGAGCCCTCAACCCTGTCCAGGCTTAGAATGACCTGGGAGCATTTTAATAACTGACTCCTCCCCAAACCAATTAAATCAGAGTCTCTGGGGATGGTGTTTGGTGCTAGGTATTTATATAGCACAGCAAGGCTGACAGCCAATGGTTAATAGGTGACCAGTGAGAAACGTTCTGTATACACTGAGGCCAAACATGTTAAACAACCTCAGACACACTGGTTCTTAAACTTCAGGTGCATCAGAATCTCCTGGAAAACTTGTTCAAACACAGATTGCTGAGCCCCACCCCCAGAGTTTCTGATTCAGTGGGTCTGTGACCATCAGGCCCAACATTTGCATTTTTAACAAGTGCCAGGTGATGCTGATAATTGCTGATCTGGGACCACACCTTGGCAGCCATTGTTCTATCCTTCCCCAGCCAATCGGCTGAGGCCACGACTCTTCCCCAGCCAATCGGCTAGGGCTATGATCCCTATAAAACCTTTGTGCTTTTGAAACCCCTGCGCGCGCTCTCTCTCTCTCTCTCTCTCTCTCTCTCTCTCTCTCTCTCTCTCTCTCTCTCTCTCTCTCTCTCTCTCTCTCTCTCTCTCTCTCTCTCCTCCCTCCCTCCCTCCCTCCCTCCCTCCCTCCCTCCCTCCCTCCCTCCCTCTCTCCCTCTCCCTCTCCCTCTCCCTCTCCCTCTCCCTCTCCCTCTCCCTCTCTCTTTCCCCCCCCCCCCCCCCCCCCCCCCCCCCCCCCCCCCCCCCCGTATCTCATCGTTGCGTCGGTGCAGGTAGGGGATTGAGCTCGAGCTAGCGCGAATAAAGGCTCTTTGCTTTTGCATCGGACTCGGCTCCCTGGTGGTCTTTGGGGATCACGAATTCTGGGCATAACACTTTCCTTCAGTGGTATCAGGTCCACACTTGTGGTCTGAAAGCTCTTCTCTCCTCCCTTGGCATCTGTTTATCCTCCACAGGTGTTTCCCCCCATAAACCTCTTGCATGTCTAATCTCATCCTGGCATCTGCTTCTCAGTGGACCTGAACTAACACAGGGGGAAATAAACCTTTATCGTATCATACCATAAAGATTTTAGGGGTTGTTCGCTATAGTAGTTAGCATACCCCAGTTAACCATTAAGTTTTGATTATTTCTAAAATTTAGTCTCTCCTTTTGTAACTGTCTTAGGTTAGGCCTCATGAGTTAATTGTTCACCCTCCTGAATGAGTCTTCTGTGCCTGGTCTTGGTAAGCAATTCAGCTTCAGAAACCACCACCTTCACGGTGATCTTTCTACTATTAACCACCACATTTTAAACACTACACAAGCACTGAATACATGTTCTTTCACTTATCACAGCAACCTTACAAGAAAATTGTTATTAGCTCTAGTTTATACAAAGGAAACTACGATTTAGAGACGTTAAATATCTTGTCCAATGTTATATATCTCATAAGTAACAGAATTGGGGTTTGAACTCCGATCTGTCCGTTACCAAAGTTTGTGTTCTTTTCACCCCGATGAACTTGGTTTAAAACTCTTTTTCCTCTTGTCATATACCACAGCAAACGACATTCACATGCATTATCTACTCCCTTGAGTGAATCTCAGTTCTGATGCAAACTGACCTAGAAAGTGAAGTAAACAGACAGCAGACTACTCAGGGAAGAGATATTATTAAAAAAACTAATAAAAGCATTTTCTAAATATGTAAGTAAGTAGAATATCCACTTAATGATGTTGATGCCCGATGCATGTTCTCTTCATTTCCGTTTTCTCTCCTTTTTAAACTAAAAATGTAATCATTAAAAAAATAAAGTAGAAAAAATATAAAACTATAAACAAACTCAATATTGGGGCGCCTGGGTAGCTCAGTCGGTTAAGCATCCGACTCTTGATTTCAGCTCAGGTCGTGATCTCACGGTTCCTGAGTTCGAGCCCTGCATCGGGTTCTGTGCTAACATCGCAAAGCCTGCTTAGGATTCTCTCTCTTCCTCTCTCTCTCTCTCTCTCCCTCTCAAAAAAATAAATAAACACTAAAAAATTAAAAAAAAAAACCGCAATAGTTTAGAATTAGAGTTTCTCTCAGGATCCTCTCTAAAAGCTGGAACAGAGATAAGCTGCGATGGTAGTTATGCATGCTATTTCCACAGCTCTGGAGATAACTCCATTCAAAATAACATTTAAAAGCAAGTGGCTCAGGGTACTGTTATATAAATGTATAACCAAGCACCAACTTTAATTTCTTAAAATCAAGTCATTTGTAATTTCAATTCTTTATTATTATTTCCAAATTTTTAAATGCAACATAGAAGCAATCTCCATGCATAGGTGTGAGGATTGCCACACCTCACCATGCTACATGCAAAGCTGAGTCATGCCTGCTAAATAGCTTTCAGAGGCTGCACATCCTATTGAGGATAAGGAGTAAATTCTTCGACCAGCATTCCAGGCCTTCTGTGAACTGACCCTTGTTCCATAGGGCAGTCTGCATATCTACCCTCCACCCCAGCCCTAGTAAACCAGTGATGAGCTCATCAACTTCCTCCTGCCATTCCATCTTTGCAAATGCTATCCTTCATGGAGGGAAGGTCTTTCTCCCACTTCCACTCTTGTTTTCTGAAAATGCTAAGAATTCACCAATATACAGTTTATGTACTGCCTTTTCCAAAGAGCTCTCCCTGAAATTACTCTCAGCCATACCCAACTCCCAGAGAGAATTAGGTGTCCTCCCCACCACTGCTCTCACCTCACCACTTTCTTCCCTGAGGCTCCTACAGCACCCTCTGTCCCAGCACACTATTGCAATTGTCTAATTACATAGCGGTTCTCCCCCATGAACTGGCTTCATTCTTAAAGTTGGAAATTGATTTTAAGTAAATACATTACTCTAAAATAGTGCTTAGCAAAAAAAAAAAAAATGCTTGTTAAATGAGTGAGTGACTAACAGGAAGGAATGAATTAAAATGTTGGCTTTTCTAGTATACAATTTATGTGTGCTCTATGTAATTTATAAGGATGATTCATTTGCCAATATAAAAAAAAAGTTTGTATCCTGTCATGGGCATCTAAGTGTATTATTGGTTTAGCTAACATTTGGGGTGAGAATTTTAGGAACTGGGAGTTAGGGAAGGAAACTAATTAAGTGGTTATTAGTGGACTTACTGAGGAGTCCGTGAACTCACTGAAATAATATGCAAAATTGCGTTTGTGTGTATATGCACAAATATGCACTCATATTCATGTATTCTCCCTATCAAGCAGGTCAACAAGGTTTTTCAAGAGGACAAGTGCAAAGCAGTCGGATCTATTCCAGACAAAGCACCGTGGAAACATTCTGCTGGACAATGAGGGGAAGTGGAGCGGATAGGCCATCATAAGAATAATGAGTTGGAAGCTCTAAAGAAGGGGTGATTCATACATTTTAATTTATGATTGGGTTCTTATGTGGTGGAGTGTTTTACCATCAAAGACAGCATAAAAATATAGCATATTTACCAATTCAAGTGTCACAGGCCAAATTTTACATCCCTCCCCCCGCCCCCCAACACCTCTGCTCATGAGTCTGTGTCTGCCCTTTGCATGTTGTTGAGGGTAAGGAGGACAGGAGAATTGGAAAGTGCAGAGAAAGACTAAATTGATTTATACACATAAAATAGATTTGTATATATACTTGCGGAAGAAGTGTAAATCTAGAGGTGGAGGCAAGGTCTTTTGGAGTTTTGCCAGCAGGAGAAATGAGAGATTCAGAGAGCAGCAGCTGGAATACATGAAACCTTAGGAATGAGCTGTCTCCATAGGATTTTTAGGAAGGATAATTTATTTTTTATTTTTAGGAAGTGTGTCTTTGTCACATTTTCACCAGGCTTCAGTAAAGACATAAATTGATTTTCAAGGTCTTAGGCATCAGATTTATGTGTTTTTAGCGTGGGTGCCATGTGGCAATAGGCCTCTAAGCAAGCCTCGAATTATTTGTTCAGGTTACACAGGTTTGCCAGCTTGTTCTGCCATGAAGCAGCCTGAAGGCCCCACCTGACTTGCCTCTTTCTGGTCTGGGTTGGGTGGGTTGGGGAATGGTGAGTCATGAGAGGCTAATTGACCCCCTATCGGTAGTTTCACTGACCAAGGCATGCCCAAGTTTCTATTTGTTTTGTCTGGGCCATTCTTCAGGTGGGGAAACCTTCCCCAGGACAAACCACTAAGACTCTGGAGGAAAGCACAGAAAAGATGGCACTATTTTCTCCTGGGCATTTTTTAAAAAGTTTTTATTTATTTTTATTTTCGAGAAAGAGAGAGAGCATGAATGGGGTAGGTGCAGATAGAAAAGGGGACAAAGGATTTGAAGCAGGCTCTGCACTGACAGCACAGAGACTGATGTGGGGCTTGAACTTACTGTGAACAGTGAAATGATGACCTGAGCTGAAGGCAGACGCTTAACTGACTGAGCCACCCAGGCGCCCTACTCCTGGGTATTTTTTTAATGACTTGATTTTTTTTTTTTTTTTGCTGTTAAAATATAATTAATTATAACAACTTAAAAAACATCACAATGAACACTGTAGTGTGCTGCTCAAATCCAGACCCTTCTTTCAGGCATGTATTCTTTTAGCTAGCTGCAGGGAGGGTGGATGGCTGACAGATCCCAGCTAACCCCCTCCGCCCTGAGATTATCCTCTGCTGAACTGAGCAGCTTCATCCAAATTATGTCCCCTTCCCAGGGGACATAGCAGCCCCCACCCAATGACTGGTCAAGGTCCCCAAAGTGAGGGCAACTCTTCAGGGCCATCCCAGTTCCAGAGACTTTCTTGGGGTCTGCAGAAGCCTGTGTTGTGACAGCTTCAGTCAAGCTTCCCTGCTCAACTCTGCTTCTTTACACTCCCACAAATGCTGATCTAAGAGTGCCCTCTAATAAGCCTCCTGCATGTTGCTCTCCATGGCAGACTCTGCCTCCCAGGAAACCCAGCTTGTGACAGCTGATTGCGGGAGTGGCGCAAGAAAGTAGGTGCTAAATCTGAGTCACCCACCAGCTATCTGGAAATAAGGACCCCATCAAGAGCATGGATAAAGCCGGGCCCGCAGCAGTGGTATGATTGTTGACAGTTTCTGGAATGGCATACTTTTGGAATGGAGGGCACTGGTTGGGGCAATGGAACCAGTATTTGAGAAGCATGAGGAAATTGGTAATTATAAGGGCAAGAGATGCTCTGGAGAAAGACAAGGAAAGGCTGAGCACAATTAATCAGTAATTAACGGCTAAACATAAAAGCCGGAGGGCCTCTTTGCAGAGCACAATGAGACTGTCATTTCCAATAGCTGGAGGGCAGATAAAATCAAAGATCAGGCTCAAGATTTAAGCATCAAATTAGCAGAGCTCCAAAAGACATTAACTTTTCAGTGGCGGGTCTGCTACACTTAGGTTGAAGCTCTAATTGGGAAAGAGTGTGACCCTGATAAATGGGAGGTGGGTATTTGGGTTGATGTGACAGAAATCTTGAAGCTGCATATTCCCTTGAAGCCTCTAGGTGTGCATAAAGGGCCTACTCCTTGTCAAAGGCTGGTACTCGTCACTCCCATAAGGATGGTACTTATGCCTCTGACTTGCAAGACAACATATGTCCTATCCGAATCTGCCACCATTTCCCTTCTCGCCACTAGACCCATCGTAACCCATTATAATCAATAACATAGTGCATTAAGTCACAACAAATGCAGTCACAGATGCACTGGGTCTGCAAGAAGAAGAAAGGAACTATACCCTGAAGGAGCTGCAGGACATAGCCAATATGAGCTAAGAGAGGATGTACAGGATTGGATTCTGAGGGTGTAGAATCAAGGGGAAGTACAATATAAAGTTGGCCAAGGGAGTGTTGATATGGAAGCATTCTCCTGGGCTTTGGCAGTTTACACTGCTAGGATGGCTCTTAGATACTTGGAGAAAGTGATGCCCACACTCAATGAGAAGTAAATGCCAGAACTTCTTTTGCAGACAATGGAAAAAGGAACCAATGTGTCGTAGAAGGAAGCATACTTGAGTGGATTTATTATGTGAGGCTGAAAACTCCACCAGATGACTATTTTCCATGTGAAGGCTCAGAGGAAAGACCAAAGCAGTAAGGAAGGACCTGGTAAGAGGGACATCAGATTCACTGAGAAACTCACTGGTGGCTCTCCCTTATAGTCCAGAACTTGTGGTTAGAGGTGTCATCACAGAACTGGGCGTCTTTATAATAATGGGGATGAGAGTAGTCTGAAATATTAGAGGTAGTGGCAGTGCTTAAACTTTAGAAGCAAAATGCATTCAACTATTGTAGTGAGAGGCAAGGTTGGAGAGGCAGAAAGAGGGGCGTGGTCCTTAGAAAGCTACGGAGATGGATAACTGAAAAGAGTATCCTTATGGGCAAGATAGATGGGCAGCCAACAAGAGTATTGTTCAATATATCCAATCAAAATAATTGAGGCTGAGGACAGCAATACCAATAAAAATTCATGATTGCTTGCCCAAATTCCATATCTGAGTCATTTTAAACACCCAGAACTCTTAACTGAACCACAGAACACACTAAGCACTAAACAGAATGGCTCAGCCAGCTGACATCAGCTAGCTTTTGTGTTGGCCTCAGTGTTGGCACAACAAAGTAGCCATGGTGGCAGGAATGGTAGATACATGTGGGCTCAACAGTATGGGCTTCCACTCACCAATACTGCTTTAGCTACTGCCACTATCAAATTTCCAAACCTCCAGCAATAGAGACCAATCCTATGTTCCTAATACAGCACCATAACTTAGGGGAGATCAATCAGTCTTTTGGTGTAAAGTTGACTTCACTGGATTCCTTCAACCCTGGTAATAATTAATTTTGACTGATACTGACAAATATTTCAGCTGTGAGTTTGCCTTTCCTATTTACAGGGCCCTAGACAACATCATTATCCGAGGGCTTACAGAGTGTTTGATCCACAAATAGGGATAAGGTGAGGTGTGGTGGTGGGTATATGATCATGGGATCCCCTGGCCTTATCCCATACTGCACCACACAGATAGAACAATGAAAAGGCTTATTGAGATACAACTGAGAGACTGGCCTAGAGGTGATACCTTACAGAATATACCCTAAATCAACAGCTATTATATAGTGTGGTGTCCCTAATGGTCCGAGTACGTGGGTCTAAGAACTGAGGGGTAGAAGTAGAAGTGTCCCTGCTTACCCACACTCCCAGAGGTCCGCGGGGAGAATTTCTGCACTTGTTCCTGCAACTCTGGGCTCTGTGAATTTAGAGATCTTGGCTCCCAGATAAGGGATGTTCCACCAGGGTGCACAGCAAGAATCCTACTCAAGTTCAAGTTTTGTCCACTGCTTAGTCACCTTGGGTTTCTCATGTGAAGAAATCAGCAGGCATAGAAAGAAGTCACTATCCTAAGGGAGAAGTTGACCCTAAACATCTGGAGGAGATAGGCGCATGGAAGAATATATTTGACCTCAGGATATGGGTGACCACTTTGTATTCCCTTGCAGCAGCCTTAGCCTTAGCCTGAGAAGGGCAAGGTGACCAGGAGATCAAGTCCCTAAGGCACAGAATCTGGGCCACTTAGAAAAACCACCTAGTCCAGAAAAACCACTAGCTAAGGGTGAGTGAACTGCATCATGGACAGTAGAAGGTGGAGTTAATGAGTACTAGGTGGGACCTTGAGACCAGTTGCAGTGGAGGAGACCAGTTTTTTCCATTAACCTTCCTCTAAGTTTTCCTCTGGGAAAGATGCCCACTAGGCTCATCCAAAGTCACTCCTGCTTACCAGTACCAAGGCCAGTCCAGCTTCAGCATCTCTCCTGGGATTGCAATGAGCCCAACTTTTTCTCTACCCACTCCTGCTGCCATCACTCTCTCCCAGGTGCTGATCATGAGGGATTAAGAGGTAGAACCCTCTTGCATTCAAATCTCCATCTCAGAATCCGTTTTCTGGGGAACTCACTTTGTGGCAGTTTTTAATTATATCACTGCCTGGGGCACCTGTGTGGCTCAGTCAGTTAAGCTTTTCTGACTTTAGCTCAGGTCATGATCTCATGGTTCATGAGTTTGAGCCCTGGTGTCTGGCTCTCCATGGACAGCAGGGAGCCTGTTTTGGATTCTCTATCTCTCCCTCTCTTTCTGGCCTCCCTCCTTGCCCCCCCTCTCTCAAAAATAATAGATAAATAAACATTAAACAAATTATATCAGTCCCTAATACATCTATTTTCTTTTTTTCTATGTTTCTCCCTAGTTGATACATATTTTTGCAGGGTGGGGGCTTGAGTATTATCTTTGTGTGCATTGTACTCTTGTGTTTATTTTTTAACTTCCTACTGTCATAAAGCACTCTTTCCGTATATTATTATGTAGTAGTTGTAAATCTTATTTTAATGTCAATATAACATTCCCTTCAGTTGATGTAGCATAATTTTTTAAAACCATCCTCTATTGTTGGCCATTTCAGTTTCTTTTTATTATAGAGTACATCTTACATAAAATTAATATCTTCCTTCAGATGACTATCTTTTCAACTGAATTAATTCCTTACATAAATTCTGAGTAGTAGGATGATGGAGTAAAAGAGTGTGAACATCTATCTTTAGGTCTCTTGGTATCTGTTACCAAATTGCTTTCCAAAAACATTAGAGCATTTATACTGCTGCATCAGGAGCATTTCAGCACAATCTTCTGTCATTAGAAATTACTACCACAGAATTTGTTGGTAGCTTAATAAATGTAAAATAGTACTTCATTATTGTATTACCTTGTATCTTTTCTGCAAATTCTGGCTGAGATTTTTATTCTTATTGTTACTATAATTTCCTTTTGTGTGCTAATATTCCTAGGAATACTGACAACATTTTTGTAAATTAGAAGGCACTCTCACCCACCATCACCTAAATACAAGAGAACTGAACCAGTTTCTGGTGAGTAAAAATCAGTAGAAGTAACATGGTAGTCTACTGTGGAGAGCACTAGACTTGGAGTCAGTGAATGTAACCTCAAGTTCTGGCTGAGTCAATTACTACTTGTGTTATTTTGAGAATGCTTCAGACCACCAGAAAAATTGAGAGACCTCAGAGTAGGCCAGGACCTATTTCTTTTTTTCTCAAAGATGTTTCAAAATGACAGACACCAAATATAGAACTGATCAGAAGGATTTCAGTCTTTGGCCTATACCTGGAGGTTGGAGTCTTTGATTCTCCAGGTTGTCCAGGGTACTGGAGCTGACCTGCATGGCTCACTTGGTCTCGGCCGGTTGGTGTTTGGTGATAGAGAGGTTATCAGGCTTCTGAAGCAGACACTTGGTTAGCAGAACAGAGAACTCGATCAAGGAGAGAAGGTGTCCAGACCTAAGAAAAACAAAACTAAAAACAAAAAAACATTATTTTATGTTCCATGGTTTAAAAAAATTTAAGAGAAATTGGGCTAGTTGACATTAACAGACACTTTGTAAATGATAGTTATTTTACTTGTTTAGGATTATTGGTTTTTGGTTTTTGGTTATTGGATTATTGGTTTTTCTTTAATTTTTCAACAGACATTTATTGAGGCACTAAGCTAAGTGCCAGGGATATAAAAGTGAATAACACAGTCCTTGCCCTCAAGGAAAATCATAATTTCCAATGGAAACAGCCAGTGACAAGATTATAACTACAACATATAATTATAAGAGTGTAGTTACCACAGCTGTAAAAGTATACACAATGGCTTTCTTTTCCTGTTGTGAATTATGTGTTTCAGGATTTTAGTGTTTTAAAATATCCTGTACTTTTGCTTATTAAGTCAAATGAAGAAATTAGAGGCTGAATAATTAGAAAAGAGGAGGCAAAAATGTCATTATCTGAAAGTGATAAAACTGCATATCTGAAAAACCCTAAGAATATCAACTAAACAACTACCATAAGCAGTAAAACAATATAGTAAGGTGGTTGCATTCAAAATTAATGTACGGAAATAATTAAGCTTCATATATACCAACAATCAGGCAGGAATCTACAGAAAAGACCCCACTTATAAAAAAAATTTTAAGGATAGGGGCGCTTATGTGACTCAGTCAGTTAAGCGTCTGATTTTGGCTCAGGTCATGATCTTACAGTTCGGGAATTTGAGCCCCGCATTAGGCTCTGTGCTGGCAGCTCAGAGCCTGGAGCCTCCTTTGGATTGTGTGTCTCCCTCTCTTTCTCTCTACCCCTCCCCCACTCATGCTCTCTCTCTGTGTCTCAAAAATGAATAAACATTAAAAAAAATTTTTTAAGGTTAAAAGTTAAGGATAAATTAAATAATAATAGATGCATAATACCTATAGAAAGAAAAGTTTAGAACACCGGTGAGGAAAATGAAAGATAATTTGAACAAATAAAAAGTCCAAACATATTCATGGAGAGGATGCTGACTCAATAGTATAAATATGTCTGTTTTCTCTAAATTAATCTATAAATTTAATCCAGTCATCCTCCTCTACCCAAATTTAATTAGCAAGCTGATCTAAAGTTTCTATAGAAATATCAACAAGCAAGAATAACCAGGAAAATTTTGATGTTAATGAGAAGGGACTAGCCCTAGCATACGTTAAAATATATTTTAAAACTATAATTTTTAAAACAGTATACTACTGATGTATGAAAAAATAGATCAATGGAGCAAAATAGAGCAGTCCAGAGATAGACCCAAACACATATGGGTTTTTGTATATAATAAAGTGAGCAAAGAGATGCATTAATTACTACATGGTGTTAGGAAGGCAGTGTTGTGGATGCTGTGGTACACCGTCCATATGCCCGCTTCAGGACCAAGGCACCGATTCTCACAGCTGCTGAAAGTGCTGTTCACTGAGGCTCCTGGCTGAGTCCCTCCCTAGGAACTGAAGTCAGCAGAAGGGGACTGCCTCATCCAAAATTATACTCTTAGGGTCCATAACATCCAAGGACTGGTTGATGCAGGGGTGCAAATGCCTGGACCTTTGCTCAATTTAAGACAATTCTGTAACCATTCCAGGTGCAGAACTCATGGAATTGGCTAAAGATTTGCTGCCACTGCATTTCAATTCAACTTCTCCCTCTTCTCAGTTTTGCTTCCTTCACTCCTTTATAGATATGATTCCTGAGAGGGCTCCCTATCGAACTTCTTGCATTCAAATCTCTGTACCAGAATCTGTGTCTTGGGGAACCCAATCTTCAAAATGACTTTCTTCTTTTGTTAGATGCAAACCCTGCAAATTCAACTAGAATAAATTATAGCTGATTCAAAGCTTCAAATGTAAAATTAAAAAAAAATTAAATTATAAAGGTAGTAGAAGAAAGTAGAGAAGAATTTTTATACCCTTGATTAGCCTAAATATTAGAACCCATTTAAAAAAGAGATTTTTCCACATTAAAATAAAATTCTGATAAATGGATAAACAAAATGTGGCATATACATACAATGGAATATTATTCAGCTTTAAAAAGGAAGGAAATTCTGACACGTGCTACAACATGGATGAACCTTGAAGACATTATGCTAAATGAAATAAGCCAGTCACAAAAGGACAAGTACTGTCAGATTCCACTTATATGAGATACCTAGAGTAGTAAAATTCACAGAAACGTAAAGTGGAAATAGTGCTTACCAGGGCCGGGATTGGGGCACGGGAGGAAAGGGGAGCTGTTATTTAATGGGTACAGAGTTTCTACTTTGGATTTCTGTTCTGGAAATGGATAATGTTGATGGTTGTACAGCATGGTGACTGTACTTAAGGCGACTGAATTGTACATTTAAAAATGGTTAAAATATATTTTATGTCATATATATTTTACCACAAAAATAAATAAATAAATGAACACATAAATAAATTCTGTTTGACAAAACAACCAAAGTGAAAAGAAAGAAAATATTTGCAACTTCTACCAAAACAAAGGGTTAAGTGTCCCATGAAGCAATAAGGAAAAGACTGAAAAATGCGGAAAATGATAGAAACAGAGAATTCACAAAAGAAACAAAATTGGCTTTTAGGTACATAAAAATATGCTCAACTTCACTCATCAAAAGAGAAATGCAATTCAAATCATGTTGAGATCTACCTTAGACCTGTTAGGTTAGCTTAGATTAAAAAACAATATTTTTTAATTGTTTTTTAAAAAACACAGTTGGGATTCCAAACGCTAATGAGTGTATGAGGAAATATGCATACATTGTCACCACATTGAAGAAACATTTCGCAATACCTATCCAAATTATAAGAACATATACCTTTGACTCAAATTCTACTCTGAGGAATTTATTCTATAGACCTACTGTACTTACAACTTATACAAGTTCACAAGATTATCCACTTACAGTGCTTTTTGTAATAATAAAAGTTTGAAAACAATCTGAAAGACCATCAATAGAAAATTTGTTAAAACCTTTTTAAAAAGGAAAGCAATCGAATGAAGAAATATGTGTCAGGGGATTTGTGAAGGGTTCCACCTTCTCCAGGTGAGTAACTGAGTCTCTAAGAAGTTTCAGACAATATTTGGGTAAATAAGTGAAGCTAGTAATCTGAACTATGATTGATGTGATCACTCACTGGCTTGGGGACTATGAGTATTTTCTGCTTTCCAAATGAGCCAATGGCTAAGGATCGTGTCCGAAAGAAATATAGGAACTTGACAGTTAGGACTAGGAAAAAAACAAAAAGACAGGCCTATTAAGTCTGAAAAGAGTTCCAGTGATCCACACAAAGACTTGCACACAAATGTTTACAGCAGTATTATTCATAATAGCCCCAAATTGGAAACTACCTAAATGCTCATAAAAGTTTGCGAGTGGACAAACCGTGGTATATCCATACAATGAAAAGATACTCAGCATTAAAAAAGATCAAATTACAGAGGGATCTGAAAGACCTGATGCTTAGTGACAGTACCCAGACACAGGTAACCACATAGTATATGATTCCTTTTACATGAAACATCCATAAAAAACCAAGCTATAGAGACAGAAATTAGATTTGTGGTACCCCAGGGTGGAAGGCAGAGCATTAACAGCAAAGGTGCATGACGGATCTTCCTTGGGTGATGAAAATGTTCCTAAGTGGACTTATGTTGATGGTTGCACTATTTGATAAATTTACTTTAAAAATCACCAGATTTGGGGGGCACCTGGGTGGCTCAGTCAGTTAAGCATCTGACTTCAGCTCAGGTCATGATCTCACGGTCTGTGAGTTCGAGCCCCGCATCGGGCTCTATGCTGACAGCTGAGAGCCTGGAGCCTGCTTCAGATTCTGTGTCTCCCTCTCTCTCTCTGCCTCTCCCCAACTCATGCTCTCTCTAAAAACTAAAACTTGAAAAAAATTTTTTAAAAAATCACCAGATTTTGTTCTTGACATGTAAAGAGCCTCAGTAAAATTATTTTGAAAAAGTTCTGGTGGATGATGATGTCCACTCAGATGGCTTGCATACCTCTAGAGTGAGAAGGCTCAGTTGAGTCCTTTTCCTTACTCTTTTACCTCACGGTTTGCTTTTTTCCAGCTGAATCAGCCTGAACAAGGACTGGTAGATCCCTAGAAAGGGTCAGGGAAGAGGGTGGGCCTTCTCTGGAGTGTTGGAGGCTCTCCTGCTCCCGATGGAGAAAATAGGAATGGACAGGGTTAGTGCAGAATCGCCTGAGCCTGGGTTGACAAGGAAGCCTTCCTTGAGAAGGAAGACCCTTTCTCAGCCAGGACTCAGGGCTGGAGCAAAGCAAACAGGGACTGAGGACCCAGAGTGGAAATATAGACCCAAGCTGAGGCTAGAGGGGAGCACTCTGCCAGATAAGCAAGGAAATGGATTCCCAATATGGCTTGGGGTTGGTGAAGTTTCCAACTGGGATGGCTCTTCCTTTGGTGGCCAGGGATAGCTCGGGTCCCGAGACTGTGGAGGTAATGCTTCACTAGGCAGCTCTATTAATGATATATGCCACTCATAAGACACAAATTCAGAGTGGGTGGGGCAGAAAATGCACACAGACCTCTTTAGTTTGATAATTTCATTATTCTGTGGCTGATTCTGTGAGGTTCCAATAAGAACAGAGAGAGGCTCACCAGTGGCCATTCTCGAAATACACTCCCAGGGCACTGCCATGGAACTAACTGGCAAGTAAAAGATGTGAGGGGAAATGGAGGATGATGAGAGACATTAAGAAAAATACTAAGAAGGAAAGCAAGGCCAGGATCCCACAGTGTGGCGTGGTGGCTGGGAACACTGGCTTTCCCATCACAGGCTGGATTCTGGACCAGGCTGCCTCTCACTATTATGTGTTTGTCTTGAAGGGAGTTGCACAAAGTTTCAGATCTTCAGTTTCCTCACTTGTGAAATGGAGACATGGCAGTGCCTTCCTCACAGAATTCTTACAGGGATAAAAGGATATAGAGCATCTAAATGCTTGGCACAATCCCAGGCACGTAGTGTCTGCTCATTAAGAGCCAGAAAGTTGTATTGTTATTACTATTCTCTCATCTTAAAAGCACTGAGTGCAGATGTAACATACAGCATAGTGACTATAGTCAATCCTATACTGCATATTTGAATGTTGCTAAGAAAGTAGATGTTAAAAGTTCTCATCACAAGAAAAAAAATGTGTGATCATGTGTGGTGATGGGTGTTAACTAGACTTATTGTGGTGATTGTTTCACAATGTCTACAAATACCAAATCATTATGTTGTATACCTGAAACTAATATAATGTTATACATGTCAATTATACCTCAATTTCTAAAAAAAAATCAGTGTGATGAAGAGGCCCATGTAGTGAGAACCCGACGCCCCTTGCCTATAGCCAGCATCCATTTGCCACCCAAATGAGAAGGCCACCTTGAGAACAGATCTTACAGCCCAACTCAGGCCTTGCAATGTCAACAGCTCTAGACAATAGCTTGACAGCAACCCCATTAGAGACTGACTTGAAACCAGAACCATCCAGCTAAGCTTCTTCTGAGATCCCGACCCACAGAAACATCGAGATAACAAATATTTGTTTTTTAAGAAAAAAAAAAAGTAATGAGATCACGCAATAGGGGAACATCAGTGGGGCATCTCTTTTATAAGCAGCAAGTAACAGTCAAAGCACACTTCCTGGTGGGGCTGACATTCCTGGTGGATATACCAAAGAGCATGTCTATTTCTCACCCTGTCTCTCCAACACTGAAATCAGCCAAAGTGAAGGCATCTTGCTGACTTTCAACAACTGTCTGCAGAGGGGACAAAGGTGCTTTCTGCTCTGGTCAGAGGAAGAATTCTTGAGCTGTTTTGTATTGCAAACTCCTTAATCAGACCGACAGGACTGGCTCCTCGCCTTGTGCCTGAACTCTTGCCAATAATCCATTTTAACCCCCCTTAAGTTCTCAATAGCAGCTTCAATGACGTGAGAGTGTGGGGGGCCAACTTTTTGAGCCTTAAATATGCACAAATAAATCATGTGACTGTTTAATATTGGGCATGTTGATCTGATTTGTAATCCAACAGATAGAATATATGCATTATTTACAATGTCCTGTGAACTCAGTTTGGTAAGATTTATGAGATAGTGAATGTTTTCTTGCTTGACTTAAGTTAGGAACAGTGGTCATCATCTGTATCATGTAAACTTAATTTAGGGGCGCCTGGTGGCTCGGTTGAGCGTCCGACTTCGGCTCAGGTCATCATCTTGCGGTCTGTGAGTTTGAGTCCCGCGTCGGGCCCTGTGCTGACCGCTCGGAGCCTGGAGCCTGCTTCGGATTCTGTGGCTCCCTCTCTATCTGCCCTCCCCCGCTTATGCTCTGTCTCTCTCTCTCTTCAAAAATAAATAAACAGTAAAAAAAAATTAAACCTTAAAGCCACAATATTGCATTTTTATAGCCAAATATGCCTTTATCCTTCAAAAGCATGCCAAGGTCACCAAACTGTGCCCTTGCTCAGCCAGGACATTTCATTTCCTGTAGCTGGTTTCACTTGGAAGGCAACCAAATCTGAATTTCATCAGGGATGTCAGTTCTGCAATGTGGCCTCCAAGTCTAGTTTTCACACCCTAGAAGATTCTATAACCTTCCCAATACTTTAAAAATAAATCCATTCAGGGGTGTCTGGGTGGCTCAGTTGGTTGAGCATTTGACTCTTGATTTCGACTCAGGTCATGATCTCATAGTTCGTGAGTTCAAGCCCCACGTTGGGCTCTGTGCTGATCGGGGCTCAGCCTGCTTGGGATTCTCTGTCTCCCTTTCTCTCTGCCTCTCTCCTGCTCACTCTCACTCTCTCTCTCTCGGTGTCTCTCTTTCTCTCAAAATAAATAAATAAAACATAAAAAAAAATAAAAATAAATCTATTCAGAGGAGGGGTGTAGGGAGATGGGCAGAGTGGGTGAAGGGGAGTGGGAGATACAGGCTTCCAGTTATGGAAATAAAAGGCACAGCATAGGGATATAGTCAATGATACTGTAACAGCAATGTATGGTGATCGATGGTAGCTACACTTGTGGCAAGCATAGCATAGCAGGTAGAGATGCTGAATCACTATGTTGTACACCTGAAATTAATGCAACATTGTGTATCAACTATATTCAAATAAAAAAATTAAAATTTAAAAAATAAAGAAATATATGTGTTTTGTATTTAAATTAACCAGAATTGGTTTCTCTTGCTTACTATAGAGAGCCCTGACTGATATACACTTCTCATATTTCAGTTTTCTGACGTAAAATTTGAGGAGTGTTAATTACACCTTATTAGCTGTAACTTGGATTTAAATGTTAAATAGGTAATCTATCGCTCTTGCAAATAATTACCAGGAAAATTATTTCACATTTAAAAATGAAGTTAGACTGCTTGCTTCTTTCTCCATTATTCTACCTCCTTTCAAAGAAACTTGCATATATTAAAATGAGAAAAAAAAAGTCCTTGAGTGAATTGGAAAGTCATTGTTTTTTAAAACAGCTGTAACATCTCTTGGTAATAAAAATATTATAATACTTTGAACACCATGGATATTAAAATTTTAATTAAAGAGATACTATTTTTGGAAATGTATAAAAATCTTTGATCCTCCAGGAAGAAAGATGATATAAAATATAAGATATTCTCGTTAAAGATGTTACAATAGGCATATAAAGGACTTAGACACATGTCCTCACCCAGCTAGAAGAGATGGCAGGAAATGGAGTCTTTGTTCCAAGGGACATGTGACCAGCTGATCACTGATGGGTATACAATATGGATGAAGGGGAGAATGCCCATGGTCTCTACTACAAGGGTTTCTTCCACGTCAAAAAATATAGACATTTTTATTTTTAACAATGCATAGACATTTAAGAGATGTAAGAGATTTCCCATTCTCTTTTAACTCAAGATCTTTTTCATACCAGTCCTATGTTTATGTTTTATACAGAGTAAACATTTTTCTTGCCTCATCAGAGTGCTATTTCAAAGAGAAACTTATAAGGAACTAGATAAGATGAGGCTATATATGGAGATGCCCAGTCACAGTGGCCAGAGGTAAATCCAGGGGCAGTCAGAGCCTCTATAATTCGTGATTAGTGTTCAATAGGCAGACAATGCTCTATTAGGGAGCATGAGGCAAATGACATTGATATCTGGGAAAGATACACAAAATATAGTCCTGATACTCTTCCTCTGTGTCCCTATTCTCCATTTATGCATGGAGATTGAATAACTGTTTCTTGATTTAGAGGGAAAAAAATGTAAACTCATGCTCTAATTATCCCGGATACTCAATGATAAAAAATAGAACAAAATACACTCATGATTCAAACTGAAGTTTTGAATCATGTGTGCTTGTGTTTCCACAGCTTTTTTTTTAATTCCAATTAAAGACTATTTAGTGTATTCATGCCAGATTATCTGTTTTCTCATCTATGGTTCAAACCTTGACTACTTAGGATTTAATAAGATGTAGCGATGGATATAAAAGAATGAAAATTAGGAGCCTGGCTTTCTAAGAGCCTTTAGAATCTCAACCCTGGATAACTGTAAGGGTCTTCTGGATCTTCCTAAATCCTGCCTCTGTTCTTTGCCTAGTTTACCATCTACCCTGCAGTTCATCACCACTTGCATCTTGTCTCATCACTACTGTCAGTGGCTCCCCATCACTCTCAGAACAGCTTTCAAGGCCCTCCCCAGTATGGTCTGAACCTGCTGTCTACTTTGGTCTCCCACCATTGTCAAGTGGGAATCAGGCAGTCGGGCTAGCGTTTCCAACTGTTCTGAGACCAGCAGACCTATCTTTACAACCAGGCTCCTCCCCATGCTACTCTCCCAACTCAGTGCTCAGTCCTCTTCTCCATGTAATCAAATCCTGTCTATCTGTCCTCTCTCTACTCAGCTGCTCCCTTATAGGTCCATATCTTTTTTTTTTTTTTTTTTGAGAGCAGTTTTAGGTTCACAGCACACCTGAGCAGAAAGTACAGGAATTTCTCATATACCCTCTATCCTCACATATGCATAGCTGCTCTCATTATCAACATCTCCAACCAGAGTAGTCCCTTTGTGGCAACTGGTGAACCTATCTTGACACATCATAATCACCCAAAGTACACAGTTTACATTAGGGTTCACCCTTGGTGTTGTACATTCCATGGGTTGTACAAATGTATAATGACATGTATTCACCATTGCAGTATTATACAGAGTATTGTGATTTCCTTTTAATTCTAGGCATTTTCACATTGCTATTTACCTGCTTTAGGAGTGTGTGCTCTTCCTCTCTCATGTATTAAGGAAATACTTAATGAACACTATTGTCTGCCAAACAACGGTGATTGACACTGGATACATAGCTGTGAACAAAACAGACCTGGTTTTGCTGTCTTCTTAGAGCTTATAAATGAATGAGGTAAGATAGACAGTAAGTAAGTAAGTGAATAAACATGATAGTGATTTCAACTGATAAGTGCTGCAAAGGCAAAACAAAACCAAAAATAATTAGAAAATTATGAATAACAGAGGGGTCTAAGTTAGATGGGGTAGGGAGTGGCGGCAGAGTGTGGTCAGGGAAGGTCTCCAAGGAAGTGACATTTAAACAGATACTGAAGGATGGGCTAGAAGAAGGGTGGCAGGAAGGATCAGCATCTACAAAGGTCCTGAGGCAGGAAAGAAGGAGCTGTGTGAATTTGAGGAACTGAAAGAAGCCAGGGGAGGCAAAGGAAAATTGGGAAAGATGAAGTCCCTTCTTGCCATTTAGACTTTGAACTCCTTAAGACCAGGAACCCCATTTTGTCTTTTATATATTACCCTTCACTCCCACCCTGAATACCAAGCATGGTATTTAACACATAGTAGATGACACCAATATGTTGAAGGATTTGACTACTTTACCAATTTACATTCTTACTGAGGTATCAAGAGTAACATAGGGAGTTAGAATAAGTATGAAATCATGCATAATCAAGCAAAGCTGTTTTCAGACTTGGGTAGGTTCCAGGCACTCTCATACTCAGAGACTCTACTGCACCCACTTCATTCTAAACATGTTCAAGTGAACATGTTTACATCAGACATTATTTATATGTTATCACTTAAGAGTAGAGTTGAGTTGCCAGTTAATTGTTTTTCATGATGTTAAATTTGTGGACATTTAAAGATATACATATTAATTTTGATTATGCAAGGTTTTTTTTTTTTAAGTCGGTTTTTTTCTAGACCTCAAACTTTTTTTTAGACCCTAAAAAGAACTGTAGGTCCTGAGCATTTTGCCTAAGAGGTACAACCTATAATCAAGGGCTGAACTGGGTAGAATAAACAACAAATGGATAGGGATCTGAGAAGGGAAAGATGTGGGAAAGAAGATATCACCAGATCAAGAAGGCTCACACACTGTATCTGGTAACCTCCTGATTTGCCTGGCCAATACCTGCAGCTCCTAGGAAACAAGAAGTAAGGGGGCACTGTTAGTCAGGGTCTAACTTGGACTCCAAAGCAGACACTAGGGTCAACTGAAGGCACTATCAGTCTCAGTAAGAAGTAACCATGTCTTTTTTAAATTTTGGAGTACTCAAGGACAGATATAGTCAGATATGAAGGCAAGCATCAAACCATTCAGGTGAAAAACATAGGTCTGATTACCTGGCCTGAGACACTGAACAGAAAGATGTCTTGGGGTGCCTGGGTGGCTCAGTTGGTTAAGCTTTTGACTTTGGCTCAGATCATGATCTCATGGTTTGTGGGTCTGAGCCCCAAATCGGTCTCTGTGTTGACAGCTCAGAGCCTGGAGCCTGCTTTGGATTCTATGTCTCCCTCTCTCTCTTCACACCCCACCCCCCCAGCTTGTGTGCACTCTC
Organism: Neofelis nebulosa; assembly: GCF_028018385.1. Lineage (NCBI taxonomy): Eukaryota > Metazoa > Chordata > Mammalia > Carnivora > Felidae > Neofelis > Neofelis nebulosa. Next base: position 53,435,795 of record NC_080787.1, on the reverse strand, counting down.
TCTCTCTCCCTCAAAAATAAATAAACAAAAAAATTTACAAAAAAAGAAAAAGAAAAAGAAAGATGTCACCAGAAAGTAAGAAAACTGTTGAAAACCCAACACTGAGATACAATGAACAATGGGGGAGGCAGGAAGCTGAGAGCTGGAGAGACTGTGTAGGTTGAATCGCAAGCTCATTGAGGTCAGATTTGAAAAAGACCAACTGGGGAAAGGAAGGCATAGATACAAAGACAGTGTCTCTGTTCAGACTGCCGGAACATAATACCATTGACTGGGTGGCTTACACAACAGACATTTATTTCTCACACTTCTGGAGGCTGAAGTTAAAATTTTTTTTTAAATTTTTATGTTTATTTATTTTTGAAAGAGAGAGAGAGAGAGAGAGAGAGAGAGAGAAAGAGAGAGCACAAGCAAGGAAGGGGCAGAGAGAGAGGGAGACACAGAACCTGAAACAGGCTCCAGGCTCTGAGCCGTCGGCACAGAGCCCAACACAGGACTGGAACCCACAAACCACGAGATCATGACATGAAACGAAATTGGACACTTAACCAACCGAGCCACCCAGGTGCCCTGGAGGCTGGAAGTTTAAGATGAAGGTGCCCACAAGGTAGGTGTGATTCTGAGGCCACTCCTTTTGGTCCTGCTAGGTGTGCTCACATGACCTCTTTGTGGGCATGGGGGCAAGGAGGGGGTGGAGAGCAAACTCTCTGGGGCCTCTTCTTATAAGGGCACTAATCCCATCCTGAGGGCTCCACTCTCATGACCTCATCTAACCCTGAGTATCTCCAAAAGGCCCCATCCCCAAATACTACCACGTTGGGAGGTAGGGTTTCAACATAGGAATTTTGAGCAACATAATTCAGTCCATAGCACAAGGATACCCCTAAAAGAGGAGCAAGGGGAGAGCTGAGACTTGAGAAATATAGGCCCAATTCTTTTCTTGAAAAGGCAGAAAAGAACAGGGGCTTGAGATTCAGACAGATCTGGTTGAATCCCATTTATTAACTGTGTAACCTTGGACCAGTTACTTAAACATCTCAGTTTCCACAGCGGTAAAGTGAAGGTAAAAATGCATACCATACAGGGTTATTGTAAGAACTAAGGAGATTGAGGGTTTAAAGTAGCTGGCACAGAGAAAAGGCCTTTTGAAGGTTTTGTTGGAGCATGGAAGGCACAGATGTGCTGCTCAGGAGCAGAAGTTATGGTGGTAGCCTGTGACAGAGAGAAGCTGTTGAATGAGATGTGCTGTTCATGAGTACCAGTTCTAGTGAGTGGGAGGCAAGACTGGGCAGCTTCCCTAGTACCTTCCAACTCTGAAGTCCCATGAATCCGCATGTCTACGAGGAAGCACATCTATTTGTCTCCTCTGCTTAGTTGTTATTATCAACCAGCTTGCGGCCAGCACTCTCACAAACATCTCTTTCAATCTTCACTATGATCTGACAGGTTAATAACAATAGCTATTATTATTCCTATTTTACAGAGACACAAGCTGAAGCCCAAAGAACGGGTCAACTTAATCCAAGATCATCATACTGCTGGAGAGTAACAATATGGATGTACATTTGGGACTTCCTGGCTTCCACCTCAGAACACCAGCTTTCCTGCTCCACCTATCATGAAGCTGAATATTTGTCATGCAAATGGCAGTAGGAAGAAACCGAAGCACAAAATGAGTGGGGCATTTTAAGAGAACGCCTGGCTTCGAATGAGCGTATGTCTCCAAGGCTGAACAAATTCCGGTTGGGGTACCAACAGAATTTAAATACAAGAAGACTATTGGCAGTTGTTCAGGGACTGTGGAGCCAAGGGAGGGGAGCCAGAAGGCTGTGGATGGGTACACGCTGTTCCAATTTGTGAAAAGGGGAAGAAGGTTGATTCTGCAAACCGTAGATGCCAGTCTTGGGCAAAGTTCTTGAAGGGCAAGTTGTGAATATAAAAAAAAGGAAGGACCTAATTACTAGAAGCCATCAAGTTTTCAGTGAGAAGAAATTATTCTCAATAAACCTTGCTCCCCTTTAGATAAAGTAAAAGACTGATCTGTTTTTATTTAGACAATACATTTTTCTCATTCTAATAAGTAATTTGTAAATGTGTAGACTGGAGGATAGACATGGATTCATAACAAGTTGAAAATCTATTTTTTTTCAATTTAATAAAGAATTTTAAATTTCACTGTTTCTATGAAAAATACAAATTTTTGGTTTTTCTTTTTCTTTTCTCTCCTTTCTTTCTGTAATTGATTCATTTTTGAGCCTCTATATCTATCTGGAAAGATACAAAAAGGCAGATCAATTCCCTAACCTCAAGGTGTTCCGAGACACTAGGGTTCCCACTCTTGATTCAAACCCTGGGTTCAAATCCCACCTCCATCAGCTCACCAGCTTTGTGACCTTTGGGAGTAACTGACCTCTCTAAGCCTCAGCTTCCTCATTCATAAAATGGAGATAATAATAGTACTGACCTCATCGGGTTGCCCTGTGTACAGTAAGTATTCAAAAAAATATAGCTGTGATTATTTTCTTTTTTTACAAAAATTTTAAAATATTTACTTATTTTTGAGAAAGAGAGAGACAGAGCTTGAGTGGGGGAGAGGCAGAGAGAAAGGGAGACACAGAGGCCAAAGCAGTCTCCAGGCTTCAAGCTGTCAGCACAGAGCCTGATGTGGGGATTGAACTCATGAGCTGTGAGATCATGACCTGAGCTGAAGTCAGACTCTTAACCAACTGAGCCACCCAGGCACCCCTGTTATTATTTTCAATAAACTGCTATAAGTTATGGCACTTAGAATAGAAGGAAAGAAAAAAGCCCAGGATCCCAATGTTAATCATGACCACATCCTTTCCTAAGTCTTTTGATATTCTTTATCAGCTCCTTTTTATTTATGTTGATGAAGCAATTTGTTTAATTTTGTAGGCCAAGCTCACTTCCTTTTCTGGTCAGCTTTTTTTTTTTTTTTTTTTAATTAAAGTTTATTTATTTGAAAGAAACAGAGAGAGAGAGAGAGAGAGAGAGAATCCCAAGAAGCCTCCATGCTGTCATCACAGAGCCCCACGTGGGGCTTGATCCCATGAACCATGAGATCATGACCTGAGCCGAAATCAAGAGTTGGAGACTTAACCAACTGAGCCACTCAGGTGCCCCTGGTCAGTTTCCACTGATTTTATATCAATTGAGGGCTTCAACTTGGCCTCCTAGAATATTTTTTCACTCTTGGGAGAGGCAGATCGAGGCCCCATAGTGGCCCTCTGAAGTACAAGAGTAGACCTAGTGGAGAAATGAGGGTCAGCCTCCTGGGAAAGAATGTTACCTGGGTGTTAGAGCTGGGGTAGAGCACAGGCCCACCCTCAAATACCCAAAGGCCCCTTGCAGGTAGCAATATGTGAATCTGGCTTCGTAAAGACTGTATCTAGTAACTGTCTTTTGTTGATATGTGCAAAATATGGGTCCAGTGTTGATGGCATATATAAATCTTTTTTTTTTTTCAAAAAGCTGGAAATCCAGATTTTAATAAGAAATGTCCTAGTATTTTAACGTTAGCAACTAACGTTAGCCCCCAGGCCATGAGCTTGGCTCTAAGAGTGTTTGGCATTGTAGGTACAAACAGCCTCCCCAGTAGGCTCCTAAAGAGGAGGAAGGGGACTGTGGAGCCCACAAAGCTCCTTGTAGAAGCTAGGGGACTAGAACCACGCTGACAAAGCCAGAGCAATCTTGTTGCTACAGGTTGAAATTAAGCATTTATTTCCCTATCAGTCAAAATCCTCTAGCCTCCAGCTTCTTGCACTAAAGAACCAAGCTTCTGTGAACCTTGTTTTGTAATCACTGGGGGAATCTTTCCTGCGAAGAGAGGAAGTGGGAAGCCAGAACTTCTAGATCGTGTTTTTAGTTTTTGTTTTTACTGAGTATTTTTTAAATTTCTTTCTCTCTTCTCTCACTTTTCTCTTTTTCATTCTGAGGGCCAAGTTCCCAAACTGTAGAATCTAATTCAGGTGGTCCCTGCCAGGTGACACTACACTGTGCACCTGTCCCTGCAGACAGACCCACTCTCCTTTGTTGCAAGGATCTGCTTCCAGCTAAAAGTCTGCTTGGAATAATTCTGATAAACTCACTCACTTCAAGTGTTAGCAGCAATAAGGCCCAGGTATCTGATAAGAGTAACACCCCGCAGCCACCTGTTATCTCCTCCGGAGGGTTTTTATTTTTAATACTCTGTAACTTCAAAGTCAATTTTCCACCCGTTAGGGCAAACCCTTCGACAGATGGCTGAGAAAGATCCTTTGGGAGGCCTGGATAGTGAGAGATCGGCTTTCCCACTGAGGTTAAAAGAAAACAATAGGGGATTTTCAGTAAATGCCAGACAGGGGGCCCTCCAAGTCTTTTTGAAACTTTTCCATAAGCTGGATAAATATATATATGTTACTTTGAAAAAGCACGTAGAGGCAGCTTGGAGGAAGCGAAGAAGAGGGAGAGGCTGAGAAGAGCAAGGGAGGAGGGGAGGACAGCGGGCGGAGGCAGCGGGAGGAGGTCTGCGTGGCGGCGGTGGCTGCGGCGGCGGTGGCTGCGGCGGCGGTGGCTGCGGCGGCGGTGGCTGCGGCGGCGGTGGCTGCGGCGGCGGTGGCTGCGGCGGCGGTGAGACGCGCCTCGCTCCGGGCTCTGGGGCTCCGGGGCTCCGACTTCTGCTTCCCGCGGACGCCAGGTCCCAGGCTGCGCGTAGGTCTGCGGGGCTGTCGGGCAGGCAGGGCTGCAGGATGGGCGCGGGCTGGGGCTGGACAGCTAGCCCGCCACCAACTTCTCCCTTGCCACAGCCCGGAACCCGGAGTTCAAGTTGGCTGAACAGATTGTTATTCTGAGGTGAACCAGGGAGTCAGGTCAGTCCTCGGTTCATGGCGTCTGTGCGGCAAGGATTTATTGCAGGTTTTTGAATGGAACAAAACCCCTGTCTTCTAGAAACTGCCCAGAGGCGGTAACGCGGGCGGTGCTAGGGGAGAGGAAGAGCAAACCTTTGGGAGAAGGGACGGAGTAGAGCAGTTAGTAAAGGATCTGGGGGCAGTTTCTGTGATAAAAGCTTCAAACATGAACGGGAAAAATAAAGTTCTTAAACTGTCTTCATCCACTTACTGTCTTTTTTTTTTTTTTTTTTTTTTTTTAGGTGTGTGTTACCGGGTTGGGGGTGGGGGAGTTGAGAGCACTCATTTTTCTTACTTTCTACTTTCCACCAACCAATTAATAGCGACTTGTTAGCAGCAGCAGAATTTGCTGTAAGGTAGGCAATGGGATGGGGAGCAAATCAGCTGGAAACTCCTCCTGCCTCCGTCTGTCTTCTTGAGGTACGATGAGACCAGTCTATGACTAAGAGGAACTTAAATTTTTTTTTACTGTTTATTCATTTGTGTGTGTGTGTGTGTGAGAGAGAGAGAGAGAGAGAGAGAGAGAAGCAGACTCCAGGCTCTGAGCTGTCAGCACAGAGCCCCAGTTGGGGGCTGGAACTCACTAACCTGGAGGTCATGACCTGAGCCGAAGTCAGAGGCTTAACCAACTGAGCCACCCAGGCACCCCAAGAGGAAGTTTAAGTGATTTGTGAAAAGACCTGCCATCCAAGATGGTAAGTTGAGTTAAATAATAATTAAGGAGGAAGCAAACTCAGAACAAACTCAGTGTTGGACATGTTAGGAAGGCATATTACTGAAGACTGCTTGTGAACATGTCTTACATCAAAGGGAAGTGTAAGGCAGAGGAGGCAGAATAGAAACTCACATTTCCTCTTGATCAATGGGGGTTGGCTAAGCTGTCATTTTCTTTTTTTTTTTAAGTTTGTTTATTTGAGAAAGACAGAGACAGTACAAGTGGGGGAAGGACAGAGAGAGAGAGAGAGAGGGACAGAGAGAATCACAGCAGGCTCTACATTGTCAGCATAGAGCCCAATGTGGGGCTGGAAGCTGTGAGATCATGACCTGGACTGAAACCAAGAGTTGGCCGCCCAACTGACTGAGCTGCCCAGGTGCCCCTAAGCTGTCATTTTCAAGTGAAAGATGCCAGAACGTTTAGTTAGAGAGCAATTTTCCAGACAGATGGACAGGGAGGATACTATTAAAATGAGATTACGGTGAGCCTCAAGGTTATGACAATAACTGATAAACTCCTTCCTACCCAGACAAGAGATATGTTTAATTACTATATGGAAGGATTCATCTAAGTCATAAAGGCCCAAGTGCCAGAATGTTTAGTCCTCCTGTCCAAGTCAAGAATCAGCCACCAATAGCAAGCGCAGACTTTCCATTTACAAACAGCCATCTAGAAAGGGATGACTAATCACTGCCTTTTCTTTTCTGATCTAATAAACTGCTGATCTAATAACCAAAATGAAATGTAATCCCCTGTGCCTTCGGAATTCCTAGCACATAATAAGGCTCAATAAATATTTGTGGAATGCAATGCCAAGTTCATAATGTTTACTACATTATATTTATTAGGCTTTCTTAGAAACAAGCTCTGAGATGCAGTTTCGGCCATCTTAGCTGACATCTTGTGGGGTCTGGCCTTAAAAAAAATTTTTTTTAATGTTTATTTATTTTTGAGAGAGAGAGAGAGCAGGGGAGGGGCACAGAGAATAGGGAGACACAGAACCCAAAGCAGGCTCCAGGCTCTGATCTGTCAGCACAGAGCCTGACAGGGGCCGAACTCACAAACTGTGAGATCATGACTTGAGCCAAAGTTAGATGCTTACCAACCGAGACACCCAAGCACTCTGGATCTGGCCTTTTAAATTAGCTTGAGGATGTTAGAGCAGCAAGGGAACTTAGGGTCAGGTGAGTCCAACTTGTTTGCTTTACAAGGAGAACACTTGAGACACGCTGAGAAGAGGTAACTTTCCTGAGCTCACACAGCCTATGGAGCTAGGATATGAACACTCCAATCCTGCCTAGGATGGACATCGGCTCTTAGAGAAAGATCAGCCCAAGGACACATGATATTGTAGAAGAAGATTTTCATGAGAAAATAGCAGTGGTGTGTGAAGAAGTCCTTAGTGGCCTCTCAGTTCTAGCATTAGGCAACTCATGAGGTCCTCCTAAGTGACTTGGCAATGTGGAACTATCAGATCTAGAACTGTAAGTGCTAATGTTAAAGTCTATTCTGCTTTGTGGTTGTTCATTCTGAAAACTCTAGGGAATAATTGATCTTTTTTTTTGTGCTTCTATGAAGCAGGTCCTTCTTCATAATAAGTAAGTTGAAATCCCGAATGAAATTTTTAACTAAAAGTCTGGTGTCTGAGATTGAAAAGGATCGTATCTTCTTGCCCTCCACAATACTTACTAACCATCTCTTCAGGTGCTTCCTTGTGGGAGCACCAGATGATCAGGGCACGTAAAATTGGCGATGTTCTTTGTATTTTCAGTGTAGCCCTTGATTTTAGTGTGTGAGAAGGGAGTTCCTGTAGAATTTCACCAATGTGTTTGCTTGGTAAGGAGAGCAAGAAGGCCAGGAGAAATTAAAAGTCCTCCAGAAGGAGTCATTAAGGAGAAGTCTGTGAAGAAAAGAAGGCAAACTGACATCCACACTAAGAACCTAGTCTAATTTTCTCTGAGCTGTTTCATCCTGGCTCTTGTATTGCTGACTCAATCTGCAAGAAAATGAACAGAAGTTGCTGATGTGTGGTTACACAGATGAAATTACATTTGTTCCGTCCAGTTCATAATGGCAGGCCTGATATATTCATCAGCTAACTCAACCCTGAGCTTCCTGTGCCCACACCTACTTGGGGGATAAGAATTTCATTGACATCATTAAGAAAAGCATACACACCTACCCATCACTCTGCCTAACTCAGCTCCATGGCACCCACAACCCCCAAACCATGCTCCATGGATCCAGCCCATTGTTATACAAGCCACCCTGTAAATAGGAGCCATTGTTGCCATGCTTATGGCTGAGAGTGAAGAGGCTGACAAGGAGGCTGCCCTGGCCCATGGCATGCAGGTCCACCTGAATCCAGCTGCCTTCCATACCTGGAGAACCTAAGCAGCCATCCACTGTCTGCTCAGAGAGCCACAGATACCTGCTATGTCTCAGTCCCTTGGAAGATGAGCACACAAGATTGGGGCTCTCCCTACACAATCTCATCTTTGGTAGGACCTCTACGCAGACAGACTTAGCCTCCACAGATGGAGATGAGCCTTCCGGATATTTTGGTAGACATTTTACCATATCTGCAAAAGGTTGGCCCTGAATTGTCAAAGGGAAGCCACCATATGAAGCTGCCTTCCTCTGTGCCTCAGAAAGTAGCCATTGGAATGTATCTACTTGCCTCCCCGGTGCCTCTGGGCTGTGTGACTGAGCTCTCTGAAGTGGGCAGATCCAGTTCTGGGTATGCCATCCATAAGGTTGTGGCTGCCATCTCTGCTATCTTTCAGCACCTCCAGAAAAACCAGCTTGACCTGGAGGAGGCTATGGAGAGGTTCCGGACCAAATATGGCTTCCTGATGTGTGCTGGGATACTGGAGGCACACATATCGAGGTGTCCTGCCCTAAAGGGTAGGAAAAGAACTATTCCAACAGGCATAAGTACTTTTTAGTACTTCTTCAAGCTTGTGGCTGGTCCTGATTTCAGGAAGAAATTCTATAGGAAGTCCCCTTTCACACACTTCATTTAAGCCAAGCGTTTATCAGTTGCCCAGGATCCAGCCATGATTCACATGTATTGGAGGAAAGCTGGCTTTGTCCTAGGGGAGATGCAGGCACTCTCTTACCCCCTATCCAAAAAGAAATGGGGGAAAACCTTAAGGCCACAAAGCTGGTCCTTATGGGTGATGGAGCATACCCTTTCTATCCATCAATAGCTGACAGTCCCATACCACCAAAAATCATCACTCCTTAGGAGCTGTGTTTCAACAAATGGCTCTTGGCTTTCTGCGGCACTGTGGTGGAGGTCTTCAGGTAGCTGGAATTGTCTGGCAGTGTCTCCAGGTTAAGAGATTGTGTCAGGAAGAGTGCATCTATGATGTGGTCACTGGCTACAGCTGGTTCCACAATCTGTGTATTCACTGAGGCGAGGCCATCTGCCTGGAGTGGGACCAGAGCCTGCACCCTTGCTGTGGCATGGGGCAGAACTAGCTTGCAGACCACCATGCAAGCAATGAGGTACAAAGGCAGCTGGAGTTCCAGGTGCGCCAAGCCATCAGTTGGCATCTGGTAGTTCAAACCCAGTTAAACCCAGGGTGATGACAATTTCACTTGAATTTCTTCTTTAGGCTCTCTTTCTTCTTTTCATGTTAAGCCTCCCCTCTCCCAGAAGATAAAGCACTGCCATTAATGTTTGTAACACTCCAAAGTTACCGTATCCTTTTAGAAAGTTCCTGGAAAGGGAATACAGGTTGGTTATCTCCAGCAGTAGAGGAACAAATTGCCTGCACTGTCAGGCAAACTGTTTCAGTTTTGTGGCTGACTCACCCTGCTCACCTGCTGGTCCTGCTTAAAATTTCCTTAGTGCTGTTTTCAGCATCCATAAAGACATATGCATTTTCTTTTTTTTTTTATATAAATTTATTTATTTATTTATTTGAGAAAGAGAGCATGTACACATGCACTTCACTCACATGAAGGGGGAAGTGGCAGAACGAGGGGGAGAGAATCCCAAGCAGGGTCCATCCAGCGCAGAGCCCAACTTGCAGCTCTTGATCTCAGGACCATCAGATCATGACCTGAACCAAAATCCAGAAGTAGACCCTCAACCGACTGAGCCACCCAGGTGCCCCAAGGCACATGTATTTTCATACACATTTACATTTACACTTGTACACACACACCTGTGCTTCTCTGGACCAATCCTGTTCAAAAAATAATAATCTGTATTAGTTTCCTATTGCTGCTGCAACAAATTGCCACAATCTTGGTGGCTTAAAACAACAAAAATTTATTATCTTGTAGTTCTGGAGGGCAGAAGTCCAAAATCAGCCTCAGTGTGTTCAAGTCAAGGCATAGGCAGGGCTATGCTCCTTCCAAACACTCTAGGGGAAAATTTGTTCCTTCCCTTTTCCATTTTCTGGAAACTACCTGCATTCCTTTGTTTTTGGCCCCTTTCTCCATCTTCAAAGCATCTTCTCTCCTTTCTGACCTCTGCTTCTATCATCACATCCCCTTTTCCATCCTGCTTTCCCAGCTACTACCCCATCCTGCTTCTCTTGAGCTCTGAAGTCCCTTCCATGTCTAATAGTCAATGATTCCATTTTCCCAAACTCAGATAAAGTGTTTACAATTAGGAGAAGATAGAAATGTGAAGTTGCCAAGGGATCCTTCAAGGCAGGAAGTCTTCTTCCAACAACTCCCTGCTAAGCAGCGTGTGTACTGTTGAGATCATTCATGCACTAAAAGTTTTGTATGCCTACTATGTACTAAGCACTGGATATGCAAAGGTGAAAAAGATACAGTCCTTGCCTTCAAGAATTCCAGTGGGGTAAAAAGTCAAGCAACTGGACAGTTAGCATACAGCAAGAGAGCCATCTTGAGGAGGTAAGACCTGGGCATATGGCTGCAGAAGAGAAGGGTAGCAATTAAGTAGACCTGTAAGAGTTTGCCCTTGAGCTGAGTGGTAAAGGACAAGCATGGTAGAAGGAGCTCCAGGAAGAGGGACCTGCAGAAGACACAGGGGTGTGGTGCTCCAGAAGAGCTGCAGGTACCTCTGTAAACTGGAGGCCAAAGTGAGATGGCAGTATGGGGCTGCAGAGGCAGGCAGGGACCTGCATGCCAATCTAAGGAGGTTGAACTTCCCGTGAGCCAAAAGGAATCACTGATAGAATTAAGCAAGGGTAGACATGATCAGTTTAGCCTTTTAAAAAGATAACCCTTAGTAGCACAGAGAGATTAATTAGAGGGGGAAAAAAGAGGTCAGGAGAATCAGCTAGGAAATCAGTGGGGAATATAGCTGTGTGCGTGCGTGTATGTGTGCGTGTATGTGTGTGTGTATGTGTGTGTGTGTGTGGGTGAAGGGTATTTAATCAGATTACCCAGAAGGTTCTGCTTTAACATCCACCCTCTTCTACTTGTGATTGACCACTATAGCTGATTGGATGATGGAGCTGTCCATTCTTTTGGTTGGGTTAAATTGAGGGACTCTGGAGATAAAAGTTTTGGCATCTACCCTGAACTTTCAGGCAGCTTTCTAAAGGCCTCCTTTCCCAGAGTTCTCCTCTGTGTGCTCAGGCTCACCCACCCTCAGAGACTGGAGCTAGCAAGATTGAGAAGCAAACTGTGAACTGGAATTCCAAGAGCTGGAGGAGCCTTGGCTTCTCCATCTTTACAAACCAAGCCCAGCTGTGATTTTGCTTGTTTACCTTTTGCCCCTCCCCTTTTCTATTTTTCTCTCCTTCCCTCACACAATTTCCTAGAAGTGAAAAACCTCATCAGTGTATGTGTGGAGGGTGAAGAGGGGGGTAGAGGGAGTGGGGAGGATTTTAGGATGGACCATGACTATACCACAGTGAGAAAGCTCTACAAGTTAAAAAGAGCAATTTAAAACAAAGTTTTGAATGGTCTTTAAAAAAAATCTCTTTTTGATTTATGCATCACCTTGGAGGGAGGTGATAGGTAATTTATAAATGCTTTTTAATATTAATGATGATATTAAGGTAGAGAAGGAAACCATTGTTTGGTTGGGGGACATGTTGAGATAGGGCAGGAGTTTAGTGATTTGCTAATTCGGGGGTGAGAAGGAAGAGGAATGACTTGAAACAGCTCAGAAACCAGTGTCCAGTGGAGAGGAGGTAGCACAGAAACACTGGGTGAAAACAGTAAAATCGTACCTCAGGCCCATCTTTTGCTTGGCCCCGAAGTCTGTCAAGAGATTATTGCCAGGAGGATAGTGTTTGGGGGTTGAGATTAAGCTAAGCTTTGGGTGCAGCCTAAACTTGGAAAAGTTCTGGACAGGGGAGTCCACCTCCCAGGATCCCGTGGTCTTGGAACCTCTTCAGGTCTCAACTTCTTTGCCTATAGCATGAGAGAGCCGCACTAAAATCAACAAGTCTGCTTATAGTTCTAGCATTGCCATCACGTCTAGTGTGAAAATGCCATTGTCTTTGCTCATTGTAGACCCAGCAACATTTGCGGAGGCCTCAAACAAGTTTAGATGACGATCAGAGTTGGTCCCAGTTCCTTGGTAGAGACTTACTTTTCAGCTAGGTGGCAGGAAGGGAAGACAGAAGGGGCCCTGCTTGTCCTGTTTCCTGCCATTCTTAACCTTCTGAAACCAGGGAAGGCAGTTGCCTACCCAGAGGCCTGGATCATGGCGACAGCATGGCCCTGGGCTGAGCGAGGAGCTGAGCAACTGAGCAGAGGTTGAGATCACCAAAGATACAGAAGCAGAGAAACCTCACCAATGGTTTTACCATCATTTGGTGAGGAAAGCATCAAAGGTAACCCTCTTACCTTCATGAAAAAGGACATGTCTTTTCAGAGAGTTTGAAAATACCCACGAAAACACCGACCTCCAAGGATTAGTTGGAGATGAGCATTTATGAATGAACCATGTGGAATGCCTACTCTCTGCACGATAAATGTAAATGAGATACTAAAGATGCTTTGAGACACCAAGGCCTAAAATAGGCAGTATCCCTGCTTACAAAGACTAAAAAAAGTCATACATAAAAGGCTCACCACAATACCACACAAAGAAAGAATGCTCTGGGTGTAGGCTCAGGCAATTGTCACCCTGAGCCCACTCTGTGCTTTAGGGAGGAAGAGGAGCTGGCGTGTCTTTGCTGGTGTGAGTCTCGCTACCACCCTACCACCGCCATTATGATGGCAGTGACCAGAGCAGGGGTCTGCAGTTGAGTTGGCAGAGACTTATTTCCAGGACTATTCTACATTTGGACAAAGGAGTGGGGAGCATGGCTTTCTCTAATGAGCCTATTGATAGCTAATTTGTGCTAGAATTAGAGAAGTCTTCCTGGATCACCCTGAGGTATCTACAGCCTTGTCTGATTACTCTTCCTGTTCATTTTCTTTTTTTTAATTTTTTTTTCAACATTTTTTATTTATTTTTGGGACAGAGAGAGACAGAGCATGAACGGGGGAGGGGCAGAGAGAGAGGGAGACACAGAATCGGAAACAGGCTCCAGGCTCCGAGCCATCAGCCCAGAGCCCGACGCGGGGCTCGAACTCACGGACCGCGAGATCGTGACCTGGCTGAAGTCGGACGCTTAACCGACTGCGCCACCCAGGCGCCCCTGTTCATTTTCTTTATAGTGGTAATCATTCATTTTAGCTGTATTCAATGACTATCTTCCCCTTTAAATGATAAGGTCCATTAGAGCAAGGATGATGTGTATTCTTCTTTACTGTGGTAAAAAATAAAAAATAATAAAATCTCCCATCTTGACCATAGAAGTGTACAGTTCAGTACTGTTAAGTATATTTAAATTGTTCTGAAATAGATCTCCAGAACCTTCTCATCTGGCAGAACTAAAACTCTATACCCATTAAACAATAACTCTCCTTCCCCTCCCCTCAGCCTCTGGTCACCACCAGACTGCTTTCTGTGAATCTGACTACTTTAGCTACCTCATGTAGGCAGAATCATAAAGCATTTGTCCTTTGGTAACCGGCTTATTTCACTGAGCACAATGTCTTCCAGGTTCATCCATGCTGTAGTATGTGACAGGATTGCCTTCCTTTTTAAGGCTGCATTGTACTCCTCTGCATACATAGACCACATATTGTTTATCTATTCATCCACTGATGGACATTTATTTTGCTTCAACCTCTGGGCTACTGTGAATAATGCTGCAATGAACATGGGTATGCAAATATCTCATTGACATCCTTCGTTCAATTCTTTTGGCTATATACCCAGAAGCAGGACTGCTACATTCTATGGTAGTTCCAGTCTTAATTTTTTAAAACTACCATACTGCTTTCCAAAGATGATGTGCATTTTTATCACTAATGAATACCATACCCTGTACTTAAGATAATGCCTGGGCATCAAGCAGACCTTCAAATGTCTCTTGAATGGCAGAGGCTGTGGTCTGTAGGTCTCATTTCTGGCCCAAGAGGCCTAGAGATGGCCTTAGGAGGGCTACCCCCTCACGGACACCCTCCTGGTGCTAGGTGTAGCTCTCTCTGGCCAGTTGGACCAAGGCTGCCATGTGGGCATTGTGCTGGTCTAGCTGAGCAGCTGATTCCTGGGCCAGTTCTCTAAGCACCTGGTCTCTGCCATTTTAGCTACAACCATGGCAACAATAGTCTGGTGGTGCCTGAGGGTCTTGGCTGTGCTGGAACTTGTGTACGTGGCCCACCTGTGCTCCAGGGTGTACTGAAGACACCCCTGGAATATTTAGTGTTGCTGGTGGAGTCTCTCTTGGAGGCTGGTGTCTGTCTGGAGACTTTGGCCTCCTGTGGAGTTCTGCTGGAGAAAGAAATTCTAGCTGCTCTCCTAATCCCATTCTTTCCAGGCCCCATTTGTAAGACAGCAAATGATGACTATGATGACCAATTATCAACTACATTTAAGGCAAGAGACCATAAAAGCCAGAGGAAGGATCACTGGGCTTGGGTTCTAGGGTCAGTCTTAACACTAAAAGGCAGTGTCACCTTATGCAAATAACTTTCCTCTGACTAGGTTTCCTCATCTGTAAAATACAAGCGTTGAAGATAATCTCCAGCCATCCCTTCCAGCTTTAATATGTGGGTTTCAACACCTATGGGGAAACCATGCTTTCTTAAGTTTTCAGGAGCTCGGACTCCTTTGAGGGGATCCCTACTTTGTTTTTGTCATTTATGACTTCTTTCTCTACTCAGTCTCATGTCATCAGGGCTCTGGTAGAACACACTTGGCCACTTATGTGCTCAGTCCCTTGGTCGTCCCTTGGGTATCCTTCATCTCAGTTGTCTTATTGGTTTGGGCACCAACTGAACAACTCTTTAACACTTCCACTTCCAGCTTAAACTGATACTCTTGTCCCCATGTGTGGTTCTGGTGCCTCCAGCTGCTGCTTCCTCGAAGAGTGAGTATTCTTCTGCTCATCCGTATTTCTGCTCATTACCTTTTCTCCTTCCCTGGGTTGGCCTGGTGGTGGCCAGATCCCATGGCAGGGTCTGCTCCCTGAGGTTGTCAGGCTGCTGTTGCCCATGATCTGCAGCATCTGACCTCTCTCTGTGTAGTGCAGGATGCCATGTGGGCCTTCTTGTAGGCCACATATGGGGACTTGAACTTGATAGAGCACTGGTGTGCATGCCAGACACATCTCTGCTCCTGAAGGCGCCTGGCCACATCTTCGATGACTGAAGTGTTGTGGTGAGATGTCTTCAGACCCCTCTTGATGGCAGGTTCCACTATACTGGTGAACAGCTGCTGGATCTTTGCTGGAGCCAGTGGACTCCAGATGGATCCTGCTGTGGTGTCTGGGATGGTCCCACTGGCTCCTGGCCTGGGGGCATGAGGGTTGAAGCCATCAGTGGAAGTCCTGGATTGGTCCTTGCCAAGAGAAACAGCACTGGACACTTGTTAAATGTGGAAAGGTAGGGGGCGCCTGGGTGGCTTGGTCGGTTAAGCATCTGACTTCGGCTCAGGTCATGATCTCACGGTCTGTGAGTTCGAGCCCCGCGTCGGGCTCTGTGCTGACTGCTCAGAGCCTGGAGCCTGTTTCAGATTCTGTGTCTCCCTCTCTCTCTGCCCCTCCCCTGTTCACGCTCTGTCTCTCACTGTCTCAAAAATAAACGTTAAAAAAAATTAAAAAAAAATATTTAAAAAAATGTGGAAAGGTAGGTTTTATTCACACTAGAGCAATAGGGAAAAGAAACTCCAATATAGAGTGAGCTCAACACCAACTAAGACAAAGGTGACAGGTTTTTAAAGGGACTAATGGGAATTAATCCCTTAAAGGTAATTATACTACTACTGAGTAGTATAAAAGGGGGAAGAAAAAGGGGATAGGGAAGACTATAGGGAACTAAAAAGGGGGCCATGGGGAAATGAAAAATTACTGAAGGGTGTTAAGTGGAAAATGATTGAAAACAGTTTGGCAATGTGGGTTGGGACAAAGTACATTCTGAAGTTTGGCAGAATTGTATTTTCTTGAGCAAAGACTCAGCACAAGAGGCGGGGTCACCTTTAGGGATACAGCCTAATGTAGGTAGAAGTTTGGTCAAGTTTCTTGGCACAGTATTGAGGCAAATCTTTTGTGGTGCATGGGAGTTCAGAATACATTGTTTCTTCCTGGTGCATAGTGTCCAATAATAGTGTCCTTATTGGAGCAATTTGGAGGCTATAAGGGCAGTAATATGGGATTCATTTTCTTTCTTTACAACCCCCAGTGGCTGATGGGATGGATCAGGGTGGACCACACCTAGGCCAGTTAATGTGAAAGGCCATTTCAGAGAGTGGCTGGAATGGCAGTAGGTGAGGGACAATGCTATTGAGGAAAGAACTCCCAGAGAAGCCCCCACTGCTGTAGAATTTGCTATGGCTGCTGCTTTTTGTGTTGGTTTAACTGCTGGAGATTATCAGGGATGTGCCTGGTGCAACAGATGATGCTGTGGAGGTTCCAAGACCATAAAGCTTGCTAATATTGTAGGCCCTTGCACTGCTATGCTTTGCTCAAGTTAGAGCCTATGGCAGGGTGGGACAGAACCTACAGAGAGGGTTCATCCACCAAGGATGAATCAGAGACCCCAGACCTGCCCAGGACCCAACATAACTGGATGTGAGGTGAGGTGTTTCCTTGGCCAGCCTTAGCCACCCCAATCTGTTGACAGGGAAAGGTAAGTATTCACCTGTTGTCTTGTGCCCTCTTGAAGCAAAGAGCAGGTTTCCTCTAAGTAATCCAGGGGTGTGTTGTTCATGTGCCTGTCTCACTGCAATGTGCAATTCATTATCTGAGCTACATTCAGCCTTCCCGCTTATCTGCCTCTACTTTAACATGGCTCCTGGACAGCTCACTGCTGAAAGACACTGGCTGGCCAATGAGCAAGCAGGCCCAAGGCAGGGCCAGTTATCTCCCCAACAGACTGTACAAACATCTTTGTAGGAAAATCCCTTTAATGGCAACCAAACAGAATGGACCTGTTCCCACAGCACAGTTGACAGAAATATCTTGCTGTCCAGACTGCTGTCTCTGTTAAGATAGTACCTCCCACAGCTGTAAGCAACAGCTGATTTCTCCTAAAAAGTCAGGATTGTTATAATGAAGAACAGGGCTGGCTTTGGGAGGCTGGGGCTGGGTGTGAAAAGGGGATTGGGGGACCCACACTTCAGCATGAGACACAGGGGAGGGAGGACATGAACACTAGGTGTCAGGAATGCCACAATCCCTCTCCCTTTATCCTCTTGATCATGGCTCCCTGTCATGGCTCCCACAAAGTAAAAAACTCAGGTTCAGGATTCTGTGGCACTCCTGGGACACCCCTAGAACATCCCCATTTCCAGACATTGCTCCCAGTCTATCTCCCTTACCTTCCTGACAAAGTACTCTCTGTAGGGCACCTAGAAGTTGGTTTGGATGTCCCAGTTTAGAGCTGGACAGAGGCTTAAAGGTTTCAAATTTCAAGAGCCTGAAAAAGGACCCAAGAAGGCAGTAAAGCAAAACAGAAAGGCTTGGAAGGCTTAAACAAGAAGCCAGAAATCATTTAAGATTGGAAGCTGTGTATTCACCGTTAACAGACATTCATTAAGACCTACTCTGTCAGGCAGAGTGCTAAGCACTCAAGGTAAGAAGTGGGATGAGACATGGTCCATTGGGAGACAGATATATAAACAGTATTTGCAATACAATAAAAGGAGCACTAATATAAAAATGCCAAAGCAATGAGATGGTCATTAGATCCTGCTTTCTTTTATAGGGATATGCTGCTCACGTGTGAGCAGTCAGTTGGTAGCCCACTACCATAACTCCTTCTCTTCCCCCCACTATTCCCCTATATTCTTTTTCTTCTCCCACTTCTTTCTTCCTTCCCCCCAATGACCCAATGGCATCCAAGAGTACTCACTCATTCCACTAATAGAACACTGTGTTAAATTAAATTGCTGACCCCTGTTATAAGGAAACAGAACTTCCCAGTGGAACTGGGTTGTCCAGCTCCTTAGTCCTCTGGTGTAAGGAGGGCTCATGATGTTAACTATTTTGTGAATGGAAGTTTCCTAAGTGACAAGAAATCAAGTTCAAATCCTAAGATCTAAAGCAGTCAGATAGAAATAGTCTAACACAGAAAAGAAGAAAGTATCTGGATAAATATGTTTCTTTTGAACTTGAGTTTTTCTTTATAAAAGAGTTTGAAACTACCAGTTTCAAACAATAGAGTTTGAAACCCAGGTACTTACCACCCACATTTTATAGGTTGACATTGTCATATTTGCTTCAAATCTTTTCTTAAAAATATTTAGATTCAACTAAAGATCTACTCCCTTTCCATCACCCTTCCTCCAATAGAAATCACTCTCCTGAAGTTGGGTTTTGTCATTCATTCCCATGCATATTGTTATAGTTGATATATTTATGTGTTAATAAAAAAATAGTAATAGCTTATATGGTTTGAAACTTTTTATAAAAGGTTTAATAGTGTATATATCTTTTGTTGATTTTTTTTTTACTCAATATGCCCTTGATAGATGAGGTTCCTTAAAATTCTATATTCCATTATAAGAAGAAACTGGTATATTTCTTATTTATTTCTATCATATTTCTTATGGTTTCTATTTACTATGCTTTTCTTTGATTTCTTTCATCTTTTTCCTATCTTCTGTGTATCAATAATGTTTTCTTTATTCCTGTTTCCTCTGCTACTTTGTAAAGGATACATTCTATTTCAATTTTTCTAGTGTCTGTCCTTAAAATTTTAATATGAATAACTACCTTCAAAATGTCCCTTCTCCTTCCAGATAAAGACCTTAGAATATTTAACTTTGATCTGCTCTAGCCATTTGCAATGCTATTGTTGTGTAATGCTGTACTGACTAATATGGTAGCCACTACCCACATGCAGATACTTAAATTGAAATTAATATTAAATATAATTAAAATTGTCTTCATTGCAGAGCCACATTTTAAGTGCTTCATAGCTACATGTGGCTAATGGCTACCATTTTGGACAGAGCCGATATAGAACATTTCCATCACTACTGAAAGTACTATTGGACAATGCTAGTTATTTACATCCAGTTTTAGTCCTCTCCAAATTAGTTATTAGTAGTACTTATTTTTAGAGTCAATATTCCTCTAGATTTACCTTTGTGTTTACCAATTTCTTTGCTGACCTTTATTTTTTTCCTTACTTTTGTTCAATTTCCTTCTTTCTGACATGTATCCTATGCGTCTGTTATGGACTGAATTGTGTCCTCCCCAAAATTCTTATGCTGATGGCCTAATCCCCAATGTGATTATATGTGGAAATAAGATCTTTAGGAGATAATTAAGGTTAAATGAGATCATAAGGGTGGGGCCCTAATCTAATAGGACTGGGGGCCTTATTAGAAGAGGAAGACAGACCCTTCTTTCCTTCTCTCTCTATCTCTCTCTGCATATGCTCATAGGAAAGGTCATGGGAGGACTCAGCAAGAAGGTGGATATTTGCAAGCCAGAAAGAAAGTTCTCACCAAAAACTGAACCCTGCCAGAGCTTTATCTGGGACTTCCTGCCTTCAGAACTATGAGAAATAAGTTTCTATTGTTTAAGCAATCTAGCCTGTGGTATTTTGTTATGGCAGCTCTAACAGACAAATATAAAGTCCATTTAACAAAGGTCTCAAGTGTTATTCTGAAAGTCTTTATTTTTCCCTCTTTTTAAAAAAAGTGTTTATTTTTTGAGAGAGGGAGAGTGGGGGGGGGAGAGAGAGAGAGAGAGAGAAAGAGAGAGAGAGAGAGAGAGAGAGAGAGAGAGAGAGAGAGAGAGAGAGAGAGAATGAACAGGGGAGGGGCAGAGAGAGAGGAAGACAGAAGATCCAAAGTGGGCTCTGAGCTGACAACAGACAGCCTGATGCAGGGCTCAAACTTCTGAACCATGAGATCATGACCTGAGCCAAGGTTGGATGTTCAAATGACTGAGCCACCCAGGTGCCCCAATTTTGCCCTCTTTAATTACAGTTTAACAAGATATAGGATTCTAGGCTGTCAATTATTTTCTTTGGGAATTGAAAATATTATTCCATTGTTTTTTAACCTTTGTTGTTATAATTGTCAAATCTGTGGCCAATCTAAACTGTTCTTTTTTGGATTACTTTTAATATTACCCCCATTTTCTGGGTTTCATTACAGTGTGTCTAAATGAAGGTTTAATTTCATATTCCTTGCTTTGGATTCATTGTGATTCTTTAATCTGAGGATTCTTGTCGTTGACCAATTCTGGAAATTTTTTATCTATTATCTATTTCCTTAATTTTTCTCCATCTAGAATTCCCATTAAATATATTTGAAACTTTTGGGGCACCTGGGTGGCTCAGTCGGTTAAGCGGCTGACTTCGGCTCAGGTCATGATGTCACAGTCCGTGAGTTTGAGCCCCGCGTCGGGCTCTGTGCTGACAGCTCAGAGCCTGGAGCCTGTTTCAGATTCTGTGTCTCCCTCTCTCTGACCCTCCCCCATTCATGCTCTGTTTCTCTCTGTCTCAAAAATAAATAAACATTAAAAAAAATTAAAAAAATATATATTTGAAACTTTTCCTTCTATCATTCATTTCCCTTAACTCCTCTTCATATTTTTCGTTTCTTCTACTCTGCATTATGCATATACATTATGGCAATTTCCTCTGCTCCATCTTCTAGTTTACTAATTCTCTTTTCAAATGTGTCTATTCTGCTTTTAATCAGTCCATTACTTTATTTTTTAAATAACTGTATTTTTCAATTCTAAAAGTTTGATTTGCTCAAACCTACCTTTCTTTCAGGGTCTTGTTGTGTACTGTTTCACCTATTTATTTTAAATATGTTGATTTTATAATCTAATTAAATTTCTCTGGACTTCAGTTGTCTAGATTATGATGGGGCTTTAAATTAAATGGCCTCAACAATAACTTCCACTTTTGGAAGTTTTAGTATTCACCCTGATACTCATTTATTTTTTTAATAAACACTGTTGGCATACTTTGCATTTGCCATCAATGAAGGTGGCATTGGAGCATGGCAGTGCATAAAGAATGATTATTTTAGAAGTCACTTTCCCCAGACCTCTAGGGCTTTGAGCCAACATCTTCCATTTTCTCATATTCCCTTCCTGTATTGGCACAGAAAGAAACGGGTGGCTAACCAGATGAAAATAGGCCAGGAAAAATATCCATCTGGGTTTGTTTTCAGATCAGAGATTTTTTGGAGGCTCATCAAAGAATCCAGTTGAAAGGCTGGGGAAAAGAGGTAAACACTAATCCTCTCAGCTTTTCAGAGATTTTTGGTTTGATTGGTGTAGCACTTAAAATATAAAACTAGAGTGTTAATGGTTTTTCTATACTCTCTAAAACCAATGGAATATTGGGAGGGCTGGAAGAGGGATAATGAAGGCCTGTATTTCTTTTTATCTAAAGATCCCCACATTGAGCTAGAAGAATATAAGAAGGTGCTGGAAGTGTACAGTAGGTTATAAGCTGGGGGTGAAGAATATAGGATGTGATCTTAATGTATTTCTATAAAGGGAAAGTGAGTGATCAATACAACCATCTCTGTGGCTTATGTTCCAAAGTGCCTCACAAGCATCTTTCAAATTCTGCTCCATGTCAATGTCAAATGTTCAGTGAGTAGGGGATGCAATGAGATTCAGTCTTCCTAAACCCTGGTTTCTGGTCTGTCAAACTGGTTGTGAATGCTGTGCACAGGAACTAGGTTCTTAGGCAAATGACATGGAGCCAATTAAAAGTGACATTTAGCTTACTTCAAAGAGCACTGGCTTCCCCCAACACTCCCCCCACCACCTGCCACTGACCAAATGCAGTCATGCTGCTTTTATGATTTATTTCCTTAGTTTAGATTTTTAGAATAAACTTGATGGAAGCATAATTTATGAACAGTCTGCTTTATTGAAATATAGTTTATATATACTTTGTTTTAAAATTCAACAGAATGTTATTTTCCTTCTTTTTCTATGCTGTCCCAGACAAAGTTTTGGAACTAAATGTCAAAGCTGTATTCCTCTCCTGATTACTGGTGTTTTGAAAGATGTGGGTTGCCTCTTAAATTTCTTTTCTTCTGTGTCTTAACTGCAAAACAATTATTCATTCTAAACGGTAATCTAATTAAGGATCATTAGCAACTAGAAGCTTTTGTAAGCGCTTGAGGCATTGTGTGTGAAGCACGTGCATTTTTTCTACATATACGTAATTTTAATCTCTCTCTCCTTCATTCCTACTTCCATTTAAATAGCTTTTAGACGTGTCCATTTTTCCTTTGAAATGTTTCACTCCCATTCTTCTCTTTTAGTTCTTTCTTTGCACACACTTTCCGGCCTGATTTCTTTTATTTGATTAAAGTAATCCATTCTAGGAGCACCTGGGTGGCTCAGTTGGTGTGACTCTTGATTTTGGTTCAGGCCATGGTCTTGCGGTTCAAGAGATGGAGCCCCGAGCTGGGCTCTGGGCTGACAGGGTGGAGCCTACTTGGGATTCTCCCTCTCTCTATCTGCATGCTTACACATGTGCTCTCTTTCTCTCTCAAAATAAATAAATATTTAAAAATAATCCACACTACATATTCTCTAGCCCGATTAACCTTCCTAAAGCACAACTTCATACAGTCTTCCCTTTGCTTAAAGACTATCAATGGCTGCCTTTTGCCTATGAAATCAAGCACAGCCTTCTAACTCTGCTGGTCAGTGTCCCCTATAGTCAGGCCCAATGAACCCTTGCTTCACTGTGTACTCACCTGCCTTTATATTTTGCTTCGAATGTCATTGCTGTCAGATCTCTCTGCTGGAAATATTGCCCACCTTTTGATTCTCAAACCAAATACCATCCCCTTTCTTTAGTTTTCCATCATCACTCCTGTGCAAATTTTTTTCAATTTATTTTTTAAAAAATTAATTTATTTTTTAAATTTACATCCAAGTTAGTTAGCATATAGTGCAATAATGATTTCAGGAGTAGAATTCAGTGATTCATCCCCTATGTATAACACCCAGTGCTCATCCTAACAAGTGTCTTCCTTAATGCCCCTTACCCATTTAGCCCATCCCCCCACCCACAACCCCTCCAGCAACCCTCAATTTGTTCTCTGTATTTAAGAGTCTCTTATGTTTTGTCCCCCCCCGTTTTTATATTATTTTTTCTTCCCTTCCCTTATGTTCCTGTTTTGTATTTTAAATTCCACAAGTGAAGTCATATGATATTTGTCTTTCTCTAATTTCGCTTAGCATAATACCCTCTAGTTCCATCCATGTTGTTGCAAATGGCAAGATTTCAATCTTTTTCATTGCCGAGTAGTATTCCATTGTGTGTGTATGTATGTATGTATGTATATGTATATATATGTGTGTATATATATATGTGTGTGTACATATATATATATATATATATATATATATATCCATCCATTCATCTGTTTATCCATTCATCTTCTTTATCCATTCATCTGTTGATGGACACATTTGGGTTCTTTTCATACTTTGGCTATTGTTGATCGTGCTGCCAGAAACACTGGGGTGCATATGTACCTTCAAAACAACACACCTATATCCCTTGGATAAATACCTAGTAGTGGAATTGCTGGGCCATAGGGCAGTCCTATTTTAAAATTTTTGAGGAACCTCCACACTGTTTTCCAGAGTGGCTGCATCAGTTTGTATTCCCACCAGCAGTGCAAAAGAGATCCTCTTTCTCTGCATCCTTGCCAACATCCAATGTTGCTGAGTTGTTAATTTTAGCTATTCTGTGTGAAATGGTATCTCACTGTGGTTTTAATTTGTATTTCCCCGATGATGAGTGATGTTGAGCATTTTTTCATGTGTCGGTTGGCCATCTGGATGTCTTCTTTGGAGAAGTGTCTATTCATGTCTTTTGCCCATTTCTTCACTGGATTAGTTTTTTTGGGTGTTGAGTTTGAAAAGTTCTTTATAGATTTTGGATACTAACCTTTTATCTTATATGTCATTTGCAAATATCTTCTCCCATTCTGTCAGTTGCCTTTTAGTTTTTCTGATTATTTCCTTTGCTGTACAGAAGCTCTTGATGAGGTTTTTTGTTTCCCTTACCTCCAGAGACATGTTGAGTAAGAAGCTGCTGTGGCCGGGGTCAAAGAGGTTTTTGCCTGGACTCCTGTGAAAATTTATATTTGCCATTTTTTAACTCATATGGTACTTTGTACCATGCCTAGAACACATGTTGCCTTTTCTCAAGGTAATTTATGTTTGTGCCTTATTTTTCATACTAGATTGTAAACTTCTCATCTTACTCATCTTTGTATCCTCCTAAATACCTTGCATATAATAAAAAAAAAAAAAAACCTGGCATCATTATTTGTAGTATGAATAAATATCCTCACCTCAAAGCTCTGTCGGCTGAATAAAGACAAGCATTTAAAATACTTTTGAGGGGCGCCTGGATGGCTCAGTCGGTTAAGCATCCGACTTCAGCTCAGGTCATAATCTCACGGCTAGTGAGTTTGAGCGCCACGTTGGGCTCTGTGCTAACAGCTCAGAGCCTGGAGCCTGCCTCAGATTCTGTGTCTTCCTCTCTCTCTGCCCCTTCCCCGCTTACACTCTGTCTCTGTCTTATCCTCAAAAATAAACACACACTAAAAAAAAAATTTTTAATAAAATATTTTGAAACTTCAAAATTATGACGTATGGTTTACTTACCCCAAGTAAAGTATTTTAAAATATAAAATATCCATTTGATCAATATTTAAGTAAATTCTAGTAAGTCTGTTGGGTCAGATTCTGCATTTGGATCTTAACATACTCATTTGTTCTTAAAGGAGTATTCAGTATAGTGATACAGACCTTGGTTCATATCCAGCTTTTGACCTTTACTGGTATGGGATTCTGGGATACATATTTTTTTAATGTTTATTCATTTTTGAGAGAGAGAGAGAAAGAGAGAGCAGGCTTCAGGCTCTGAGTTGTCTGCACGAGCCCGACACGGGGCTTGAGCCCATGGACTGCAAAATTGTGACCTGAGCTGAAATAGGAGGCTTAACCAATTGAGCCACCCAGGCACCCCCTGGGATCTTTAAAGCTGTAGTCTCCTCATCTGTAAAATGGGAATTAAAAATAACCATATCATGGAGTGCCTGGGTGGCTGGTTTTGGCTCAGGTCATGATCTCATGGTTTCATGAGTTTGAGCCCCGCATTGGGCTCTTCGCTGGCAGCACGAAGCCTGCTTGGGATTCTTTGTCTTCCTCTCTCTACCCCTCCCCCATTCACACTGTCTGTCTCAAAACAAAGAAATAAACTTAAAAAAAAATAACCACATCACAAAGTATTTTAAAGATTACATGAGATTATATGGTAAAATACTTAGCATAGTCTGACACAGTGTACATGTTCAATAAATGGTTGCTATTTTTTCAAGTTAAATCGTAACCTATTTCAAGAGATAGATTTTTGTATTCCAAAGTTGTTCTAATATGGTAGATATTACCCACATGTGGTAACTGAGCTTCCAAATTGTGGCAAGTCTGAATTGGGATGTGGGTAAGTATAAAAATCACACTGGATTTTTAAGACTCAGTATAGAAAAAAGGAAGGGGTGCCTGGATGACTCAATGGGTTAAGTATCTGACTCTTGATTTCAGCTCAGGTCATGATCTCAAGGTCCTGGGATCAAGCCCCACCTCAGCCTTGGCTCTGTGCTGAGCTTGGAGCCTGCTTAAGATCTCCCTCCCATTCCCGCAGCCCCTCCCCACTTCCCCAATTGCACATGCATGCGTGTGCACTCTCTCTTGCTCTCAAAAAGAAAAAAAAAATTTAAAGTAAAATATTTTATTAATACTTCTTTTATATTGACTACATATTGAAATGATATTTTAAATAAAATAAACGGGGTTAAATAAAATGTATTGTCAAATTAATTTCACCTCTCAAAAGTAAAAACTGTTTTTACTTTTTAAAACATAGGTACTAGAAAACTTTACGTTATATATGTGTCATGCGTTGTATTTCCATTGGGCAGTACTGAGCTAAAGTCTCTGGTCAAGGACAGAATTTGGTATACAAATGTTCAACTAAGATTTGGCTGATTGATACGCTAAATCTCTTCATCATTTTATTATATTGGCACAATTAAAAGCATAAGAGTCTGTATTTTTTTAAGTGTACACAAATCAAGACAGATTTCCAGAGACTTTATTATTAGAGAATCTCATATGTAAATGAGTTATTTACTCAGTAAGTTTTTGGTAATTTTCTCCTGCAAATTTTTAAGCACTGAAGTAAAACTCTTCAAACAGAGCTTTGGGGAAATTTGTGAAGTTAAGAATGGGAATGACCTTTTATTTGTCAATAAAATCTCGGTTAAAAAAAAAAAAAGAATGGAGATGACCCTTCCAGGACTAAGTAACCCAATTGCTGAAATTAACTTTGGCAAACGACAATTAATCACAAATTGTCAGTAGGCCAACTATGTTGTCAAATCTAATGGGCAAATCAGGATCACTGATGCCCTTTGGCTCCTGCACTTTCCTGCTCTTTATAGCATATCTAACCTGAAGGATTCCAGGAAGCAAAGGATGGGAGCAGATGCTATGACACTCTCCTGTTGGTATAAGACATGCTGGCTAACTCCAGAGACCATTTGGTCTTCTTCCATAATGTTCCCTAAGCATGGAACAAATGCCT
Source organism: Neofelis nebulosa (assembly GCF_028018385.1). NCBI lineage: Eukaryota > Metazoa > Chordata > Mammalia > Carnivora > Felidae > Neofelis > Neofelis nebulosa. Next base: position 53,409,065 of record NC_080787.1, on the reverse strand, counting down.
CTGATGGTTCTCAACACAGGCAGAATTAGGGCCAGATAATACTTTCTGAATGTATCACTCCTTTAGCCTATTGGATTTGCAGCCAACAAACTCTCACTGAAAGAAATGCATGGATTGGTTCTATTCTAAGCTTTTGGTGGGAGTGGGGAGGAGGCTTGAATATGATTGTTTGAATTGCTCCAGAATTCACCAGAGTGCTTCCTCCCCTTTTCTTCCAACATCTCTAGACTCTCCTCCAACCACTAATACCTCCACCACCATCTCACCACCACCACCACCAGTGGTTAACATTTATTTAGTGCTTACTACATGCCAGGAACTTTTCTCAGTATTTTTTTTTTTATCTGTTATTACCTCACTGAATACTGAAGCCATTCTTTAAATTAGATACTACTTCTAATTTTTCAAGATGAGAAAACTGAGGTAGAGTAACTAAGTAAGTTGCCCACGGTCACACAACTAATAACTAGAGCAGCCAGAAAGAGAAATGAGGCTGCTGATCTTGATGCTCAAGACCCTACACTATGTCATCTGGAGAAGATTCTGACTAGTCTGTATAACATAAAGGAAGAGATCTGCTTGGCCAGGGCAAGCCTGGACCTGTAGGTTATTCCTTAGGCTGCTCTGGCACCTAGAGGTATAGAATTTTTTACTTCCAATCTTTTGTGGCCTTTGAGAGAATAACAAACGTCTCTAATGGCCTATGGCATTTTCCTGGATGCCTAAAGCTAGTCTTTAATCACAGGGTATTTGAAGTCTTGCAACACATAATATTGTTCATTGGTTTGAACAAAGATGTGTATCATTTAGTGAGAATAAATCATATTTCTCATGGTGCCTTTGGGTACTTTTTGGTCTCTAAGGACATGGAAAATGGAAGTACTGCATATTCTTTGCAAGTTTTGTTTTCTACCATCTTCCTACATACTTCTGCTCTCTAGGGAGCCCCCTAGTGTTTTTTAGCCTTGGAGACTGGCTTAGGTCCATCAAGGCATAGGGTGGAGAGAATGGCTACAGAGGGAAAGCAAGAATGTGAGCAAAAATGGAAACTATTGATCCACTACTTCATCAGGTTACATGTGCTTCATTCTGAAGAAGTACATTGGCTAAGCTCAAGTAGACTCTATATAAGATGTGTACAAATGCCCCTAACTTTCCTTTTTTTTTTTTTTTTTTTAAGCAGCAACCTAATTGATTTTTCTTTCTGAATAGTTTGGAGGAGTAGGGAATAATAAATGAAACACTTCCTTTGCTCAAAGATCTACACCCTAATGAATGGGAGAAACACCAATTAAATATCCAAAAGTCCTTCATGACTGAAGATTATGACATTAAAGGAAATAAAGTCTTTATCAAGAAACACAGTATGATTAATTTTAAATGGAATTGTCTTTACACAGTTTCCAAATTTGCCATAGGCTCACGCAATGTTAGAATGGGATAAATTATTAGAAGTTTTCTAATTTCCTCATCTTTTATATGAGGAAACTGAAGCCCACAGAAAAGTGTGTTAGAGTCAAAGATTTGGTTTCATACTCTCACTTCTTTGGATTTTTCCTTTACAAATGAAATTATTTGCTTAATTTGCTTGCTTGAACTAAGCTTCCTGATTCTCGTAGTATTAATTTCAATTTGTTTACAGAGCTGAGAATATCATCAGTACTGCTTTCAATATATTCATAAAATGATAGTTATAATCAGGTGATAAAGGCACTTTTAAATTAATATGGAATTATCTCTTACTATATAATTGCAAACAGGATCCTCATCTAGAATTTCTATTTTTTAAAAAAAATTTGCCTGTTAATATAAACAAAAGCAAGCAGTCAGATGAGCACCCATTTTCCTTGACTAAGGATCAATGTACCTGCCCACTAGGATGACACCAAACACAAAGATACTATAAATTGTGTAATAACTAAAACTACATATTTCACATACATATAAATGGCATATATATTTTGTTTAGGCAGACTACACTTAGAATACTTAGCAGGGTACAGTAAGTCCTGAAGACATTTGAGTACACACATAATAAAAATTTATTGAGTCGTACACTTATTAAAGATTAAAAACAAAACAAAAAACCTTGGACGTGCAATTGATCTTTTAGTTATTTGTAATTTCAGATTTACTGTATCTTAATTACGACTGATACTTAAAAGAGTGGTTTGAAACACTTTTTGTTTCTGTTTCTTCTTCGGGTTAATTATCTTTCGGTAAACGAAGTTATTTTAAAACATCTTGTGATCTCCTTATAAGGCGAGAAAGCTTTAACTTACCCATTTGCAAGTAAGAGGTGTAGTAATTATGTCCAGACCTTTGTAGAATAACACGCGAGGCCATCTCTAGGTGGGGGGCGGGATACGATACTGAAAATGTTTCTTTCACTTCGCCCTCCTCCGCGGCCTGATGTGTTTATGGGTATTTCAGGCAACGGTAGTCAGAGAGCAAATGCGTCGCTGAACTAAAGAACCTTTCCCAAAGATGCTATTGTTCTATTTCCACCCCACAGATTCTCAAAATCCACTTTGTTTTTTCGGAATTCCACCTGAGGGCAGTTGCTTGGGAAACATATCCAGTACACTTGGTTTAATACATTTAAAAAACTATTTGGTTTAATGTTTTTATCTCCCTGAGTATAAACTCCGACTCTCTGACGTTTCGGCTACTTCCAGTCCAACCGCCAGGCGATTTCCTCACTCAGCGGCAGGTCAAGGAACCTCGACTTGAAAAAACGCTGCAAAACATCCGGTAAAAGGGGGAAGACTACGACTCCCAGAACGCAGTGCTTCCCGGTCTTGCCCGGCTGCCCAATGACCAGACTTCACGAGCCTCCTCTCGGCCCCATTGGTCAGTTTTCTTGTCAGTGAAGGAAGAAACAGACGGCCCCGGAGGTCACATTTCCCGCCACGGCAAGGCGCAGCTCCATAAAGGCGAAGAAGAAAAAGTTCTCGATTGGACATTCACTATTTTGGCGTAAGAGGAATCAGCCAATCAGAATGTGAATATCCCCAGAAAAGCCCCGCCCCTTCTCAACGTAGCCTTTGGTGGCGGGAAAAGTTCGGAAGTTTTCGCGCCGGGGCGGGGTCAGCTGGGGACCCTTCGCGCGGGCTTGGAGGTAGCAGTTCCTAGGCGGGGAGCATGGCTGGGACCGTGGTACTGGACGACGTGGAGCTGCGAGAAGCGCAGAGAGATTACCTGGACTTCTTGGATGACGAGGTGAGAAAGGCACGGGGTCGCGAGTCTCTGTTGCTTGGAGCCCCTGGGGACGCTGACGGGCCGAGTTGGGCTATGGCAGATGCCGCTCCACGCCGAGCGGTGGCTGGGCCCCCGGAGCTCCCGAGAGGACTGCTGGGCCTCCAGACTGTTGCGGCCGTACCGGCGCCCTCAGGACCCTTCCATGCCCGATCTAGTAACGTTTCTCCCGGTGGAATCCGTCGTTAGCTTTGTCGCCTGTAGGTGCATCCTTGACAGAGCGATCCTGTAATTCTAAGTGCAAATGATATCGGGGTCTCGCGAAAGGCGACGGGTTTCTTTCGAGTGCACACAAAATAGCAAAGCTTCCTTTGATCTTTTGGAGATCACTCCCTGCTTTCCGAATTTGGAGGGAGTGTGGGGGAAAGAGTGCGTTAGAACGGTAATGACCCGCTACGTTGTAGTTGCGCAGATTCTAATCACTGACTTCCTACGGGGCAGAAAAGATTTCTTCCTAATTTGGCCGCATTCTTTTTCTATGCCACAGGAGATGCAGAGGAAAAGTATTTGGTATGCTGGTAAAGGGGGTTTTGTATGCCATCCATGATTGGAAGCCTTAGAATACTGGTAAAGCATCTTCAAAGATTGATAATACTGTATCTGTAAACAAATAGCGAAGGCTCCCATGTCCTTTAGGTCTGGATATGAGAGAACTCTTTCCTATTCTACATACAGCTGATCGAGAAATAAAATCTCTTAATTCCCTACGTAATTCTTTTTTTTTTTTTTAATTTTTTTTTTCAACGTTTTTTATTTATTTTTGGGACAGAGAGAGACAGAGCATGAACGGGGAGGGGCAGAGAGAGAGGGAGACACAGAATTGGAAACAGGCTCCAGGCTCCGAGCCATCAGCCCAGAGCCTGACGCGGGGCTCGAACTCACAGACCGCAAGATCGTGACCTGTCTGAAGTCGGACGCTTAACCGACTGCGCCACCCAGGCGCCCCTACGTAATTCTTAAATGAAAAGTCATTTTGATATGCTAATCTTGTTTTGACGAGATTTTTACTCGTCCTTGTAGACTTATTATTATGAGCTTGTTTTAATTCCCCATTAAAAGTTGAGAAATGACTGCATACAGAAAAGCTGTAGTTGTCAGTAGAAATAATAGCATGGGCGTTGAGGAAATCATTATAACTCCTGCAATGGCCTTGTAAGGTGTATTTGGAATTTCAGGTAGTGAGTGAAAATGTGGAGAAATTGGGGGTCAGCTGTGCTGCAGAGAATGACCTTTATCTTGCTGTGAGAACTGCCTCTGTTTAAATACCATCTTATATTTGAATTTATGGCTGTTGTGATATGTGGTGGCTGTTTTGTAGGAAGACCAGGGAATTTATCAGAGCAAAGTTCGGGAGCTCATCAGTGACAACCAATACCGGTTGATTGTCAATGTGAATGACCTGCGCAGGAAAAATGAGAAGAGGGCTAACCGGTAAGTGGCAAGGGTTTCCAAGAGGATATCCTGGCTCCAAGTGAGAATGGCTCCCTTTTCTTTTCTCCGTATTGGAACAGGCTTCCGAGGAGAGGATCTGGATGAGATGTTTTTGACCCTCATTGCCTTACCACCTATGTTTTTTTCCGTCTTCCCAAAGTGGGTGGTAGGCATTTTCCTCTGGAGAGCTCCCCCTTCCATGTTTAACTATCATTTCTGCATCGTTGAGAAGTTGAACTAAAGTTCGCTGTCAGTTCTGATACAATTTACTGAGTCTTGTAAGATGGCAGGAGAAAGGAGGAGCTAGATTTTCACTTGTTGGCTTGATCATCAAGGAATGTCAACTTTTGTTTTTGAGGGTCAGTTTTTTTTTAATTTTTCTCTCTCTGCTTAATAATTCTTTCTCTTAACCATCTGCAGCCTCCTGAGCAATGCCTTTGAGGAGCTGGTTGCCTTCCAGCGGGCTTTAAAGGATTTTGTGGCCTCCATTGATGCTACCTATGCCAAGCAGTATGAAGAGTTCTACATAGGATTGGAGGGCAGCTTTGGCTCTAAGCATGTGTCTCCCCGGACTCTCACTTCCTGCTTCCTCAGCTGTGTAGTCTGTGTGGAGGGCATTGTCACTAAGTGTGAGTGGCTTCAAATAGGGAACTAAGGGAATGGAGGTGGGATAGACTTAGGGGGGGCTGGGAAACCAGGAGAGGCTGAGAGGAGCTGGGTAGCATATAGCATTGAACTTACAGGGCGAAACTGGAAGGAGCTGTGAGTGTGCACCATTAGGGTGTCCAGAATGATGAATTCTGCTGAGAGTAGGGGAATCTTGGCAATCTCTTCATTCTAATTCTTAACTCCTATGACTTCTTGGACAGGCTCAGTTATACTTTAGATTTTATACAGATATGTTGATGTTCTACATGTAAATATAAAGATGAGTAAATGGTAAGTATTAATGAAGTAGCTTCAACTAGTCAGAAGAGTACAGTATTTGGAGTCATGACAGGCTTGCCTGGGTCAGATTTCACCTCTGTCACTGTCTAGTTGTGTGACTTTCTATGCATGTTTCTATTCCTAGGCTCTCTAGTTCGTCCCAAAGTCGTCCGCAGTGTCCACTACTGCCCTGCTACCAAGAAGACTATAGAGCGACGCTATTCTGATCTCACCAGCCTGGTGGCTTTTCCGTCCAGCTCTGTATATCCTACCAAGGTGAGGGGAATGAATTAATTGGCCTTCTTTGGAGGTTGGAATCAAAGATGTCTGTTTTCATGCAAATAATTGTGTAATGTTTGAAGTCTTCTAGAAGTAAATAAGCTGAAAAGTAAGCATTAATTTAAAGGAAAGATTGGTTGCTAGCCAGAGTTTAATATGGAAAGCCTTCAGTTCTTTTTTTTTTTTAAATGAATACTCACTTTAGAAAATCTGGCAAATTACGAAAGTGTGGAAAAAAGCCATCAGTCTACATTGATCTTTTAGCAAAATTATATACAAGTTTATAATCTACTTAAAGTAATATGGGAGAATACTTACACTATATTGCTGCTATGAAATCTTTGCAAATATTTTACTTTGGGTTTGGGAGAAGAATGGCATTGGAAATGGCTGTATTCTTAGTGATCAGATTGATCTGAATTGAGGGCGTTGTGAGACCCTCTATTGAGACAGAAGATGATTAATATTGGGTACTTGATGTCTGAATTCATTCTATCAAGGAATACCTTTCCCTGCTATCAAATAATAAGTGAGAACCACTGCATCCAAAGGATTGTTAAGTTCTGTGGCAGACACAGATATGAATGAGACCCAGTTCTTGTTTTCAACTCAGCTAGTGCAGGAATCTTAACATAAAACAAGAATGAATATCTTAGAATTGTAACTGAAGCATACTTTAGAATCCTTTAGTCTGCCTCTAGATGAAATGCTGAGGTTTGGAGAGGTTAAGTGACTTGCATATGGTCTCAGTTAGTGATGATCCTAGACTAGAATACATGTCTTTTTACTTTCAGGCCAGTTGGGTTTTCTAAGTCACCCTGCTCTCTTCTTCATTAAGAGCCCTCCTTCTAGAATGTCTTCAGTAACTACTGAGGGAGTAGTCTTCTGTTGATTACTGGGGCCAGGCTTCTTTGCTCAAGACCTGAAATACTTTGGACTCCTGGAGGTCATCTAGTGTGGTACTTAAGAACATGGCTTTGGAGTTATACTTGCCTCAAGTCTGGGCCCTGCAATTTCCTGTGTGACTTTGGGGAACTCTTCAGCCTCAGTTTCCTTATTTGTTACATGTGAAAAATACCTGCTAAACGGAATTGTTGTGATGCTTATATGAGATAATCTCATGAGATGATAGCACAATGCCTTGTACATAGTAAGCACTTAGTAAGTAACAGCCGTTGTGTGTTTAGAAAACTCAAATGGCAAGAAATCAAAGTTTAAAATGTTTTCACTGAAGTTTAATATACATACAGGAAAGCTTATAGGAGTTTGCAGCTCAGTGAAATTTCACAAACTGAATATACCTGTAAAATCAGCATCCAGACCAGGAAATTGAGCCTTCCTAACATTCAGAAGTTTTTAAAGGCCCACACTCCCCAAGGCTTAACCCTATCCTGATAGTTAGCTTGCCTGTTTTTATATTTTATCTGAATACTCCCATGTTGGGCTGCCTTTGTTCAATAGATATTTATGAGATTCATCCATGTTGTAAATAGGTGTATTTTATACATTTTCATTGCTGTATAGTGTTCATTTGTGTGGATATGCCACATTTATTTAACGATTCTGTTGATGGCATTTGGATATTTTCTAATTTGGGGCTATTAAGAATAATACTGCTGTGAACATTGTAGTATGTGGCTTTGGGCAAATGTTTCTGTCAGGTATGATCTAGGAGTGGAAATATTGCATCATAGTAAAGGGGAAATAAGAATCTTAATTTAGATGTTAATATACCCATGATTCCTTCAGACTGTAGTTGTCCCTCCCATTAAATGATTTGTTACTAGAACAGATGGGAATAGAAAAAGCTAGAGAAGACATTTGGCTTGTTTTGTTCCTAAATACTAAAACCTCTGGTCATTTTCAAATTGTATTTGTTTCCTATAAAAAATGAGTATCGCATTTTTAAGACCAGGACGAGATAATGCTTTTCTGTTTGTCTTTTTCAGGATGAGGAAAACAATCCCCTTGAGACAGAATATGGCCTTTCTGTCTACAAGGACCACCAGACCATCACCATCCAGGAGATGCCGGAGAAGGCCCCCGCTGGCCAACTCCCCCGTTCTGTGGATGTCATTCTGGATGATGACTTGGTAGATAAAGTGAAGCCTGGTGATCGAGTCCAGGTGGTAGGGACCTACCGTTGCCTTCCTGGAAAGAAGGGAGGCTATACTTCAGGGACCTTCAGGTAAAGGGGCAGTTGTGAGATATTTGACTGCTGGCAGCTTACATTTCTTGTAGTATTCTTGAACCAGTTTGCCATATTCTGGAGCATCACGTCAGACAGGTAGAGCAGCCTACCTGCCTGGGAGATGGGATGCCTCCTCTCCATCAAATAAAATTGATAATACTATCTTATGCTAAAAGTGGGAGTTATTGGGAACATGGTTCCAGCCTCATGGCTTACCTAGGAGAGTTTCTCACATATTCCCACCTCCTTCTCATCCACACTTCTGTCTGAAGCTCTGTGGGGCAGCAAAGAATAAATTCCTGAGATGAAGAATCATTGGCATATTTGTGTCACTAAGAGAGACTCGATTGTTGAATTCAGAACAACTTGTCTTTTTCTCTTTTTTCCTTTATTTTTTTTTCAACATGCTGTTGACTCTAATGTTAAGAATTGAAAACAGCAGGCTCCATCTTACTCTCTTTGTCCCAGGACTATCCTGATTGCCTGTAACGTGAAGCAAATGAGCAAGGATGTTCAGCCTTCATTCTCTGCTGAGGATATAGCCAAGATCAAGAAGTTCAGTAAAACTCGTTCCAAGGTCTGAGCATCCTTTAGGGATCTGAGGGTGGGGATGGACTTGTTAGGGTTGTGTTTGGCCATGGGCCACCTTTCATCTTTGTACTGGATCAGGAGGAAGGTTTTCCTTTGAAGTATGTGGTGTTAGTTTTTAGTTTTGACCCAATCAGCAGGTAAACGGGTGTTTTTGCTGTTTAATATTTCTGTTGTGTTACCTGCTGGGCTGCTGAGTGAATCTAATACAAATACTAGAATTAAAGAATATCAATGTACCAATGAGTACATTAGAAATGAAGAAAATGTAGTTGACCCTTGAACAACACGAGTTTGAACTATGTGGGTTTACTTACTTGTGGGTGTTTTCCGATAAATACAAGTACCGTAAATGTATTGCTCTTCCTTATGATTTTCTTAATGGCCTTTTCCTTTCTCTAGCTAAATAGAGCATAGAATACATATCATATACAAAAATGTATTCATTGACTCATTTTATGTTCTTGGTAAGGCTTTACCCCAAGAGCAGGGTATTAGTAAAGGTTTTGGAATCAAAAGTTATGCGTGATTTTCGACTGCGTAAGGGGGTTGGCACCGCTAACCTCTGCATTGCTCAAGGATCATCTGTGTATGCCTGTGTGATAAAGGTCACTGGAAGCACAATACACATTCTTATTAAACCTAACATGTTGGGAACCTGGAAATGCTTTTTTTCTTAAATATTAAACCCCTAAGCAAGTTTTGGAATCCAGGCTTTCTCTGTATCTGTTCTGATAATGGTCTGATCAGTATGATTTGTCTTAAAATCTTTTACAGTTAGAAACAGTGTCTATATTTGCAGGTTTCTTCAAGTATTTTTATAGATTAAAGCATAAAGCGGAGCTCAGCAAAACCCCACTGAATCTCACCAGGCTTTTCACACCTTTGGTTATTCCTCCTATAGGATATCTTTGACCAGCTGGCCAGGTCATTGGCCCCTAGCATCCATGGGCATGACTATGTTAAGAAAGCCATTCTCTGCTTGCTCTTGGGAGGGGTGGAACGAGACCTAGAAAATGGCAGCCACATCCGTGGGGACATCAATATTCTCCTAATCGGTATGGCATTGGGGATTTGCTTTAGACTCTCGGTCTTCTCTTGTGGAGTGTGGTTGTGGGAATCTATAGTCTGTAAGATTATGTATTTTCTATGTAGTGTATTTTGGTTCTATCAAAGGGCAAAAGTCTTTTCTTAATATTATTCTCATTTTTGGGGTTCCTGATGTATAATATCTAAAATATATTCTTCCATGAATGGTGAAGGGAAAGTGAAAGGGATACTATTAACAACCAATTACTATAAATTTCTGTTATGCTCTTGGCAGAACTTGCTGGGCAGTGGGAGGAGTTTCCCAGCAAGTCACCACTACCCTCCTCCCCCCAAATTACAGGGGACCCATCGGTTGCCAAGTCTCAGCTTCTACGCTATGTGCTGTGTACTGCGCCCCGGGCTATCCCCACCACTGGCCGGGGTTCCTCTGGAGTGGGTCTGACAGCCGCTGTCACCACAGACCAGGAAACTGGTAAGGGTATAAAGGTCTTTGGCAAAGGTCCAGCAGTGAGATCAAGCATAGATTCTTTGAGTTTGCTCTCGGTACTGGCCTGTGTTGGGAAGATACACTTGAAAGGTTAGTTTGAGCCCGATCGTAGAGGACTTAGTAGCCTCTGGTAACAGTGGCTGAGTTATTTACGTCTTTGGGTGACCCTCTATTGACAAGAATGTCTTCAGTTTTTGAAGGAGAAGGCTTTGCAAATTGGAAGGGAGATAAAAATGAAGATTGTGTTATTTTATAAATTAGAGGAAGGGATTTGAAGACTAGTGAAAAGAGAGCAGAGCTCTAGTTGGGGAATCACATGAGGATGAAGATAAAGAGAGAATCCATGAGTGAAGTTTGTTGGAGGCTGGCTGCTGAGGGATCATACAGATTGGACCTTAAAAGGTTGACCCACCACGGTTTTTCTCTAAGACTCTAGGAACTTAACAGCTCTTCACTGTGTTCTCATGAGTGACAGTGAGTGCTTAGGAAGGAGATTGAAGTCTTTCCCCTCATCCCCTCCAACCTGGATAGTAGCACATATCTTTACCTCCTCATTTCCCAGGGGAACGCCGTCTGGAAGCAGGAGCCATGGTCCTTGCTGATCGAGGTGTGGTTTGTATCGATGAATTTGACAAGATGTCCGACATGGACCGCACGGCCATCCATGAAGTGATGGAGCAGGGTCGAGTCACCATCGCCAAAGCTGGCATCCATGCTCGGCTGAATGCCCGCTGTAGTGTTTTGGCAGCTGCCAACCCCGTCTATGGCAGGGTGAGTGGAATTAGGCACTTTACTGTTGTCCTCACCTTGGTTTGGTTTTGCTGAGTAACTGGGTTATGAAGTTTATTCTCAATGCCCCAGGGAAATAATAGGCCAAAGACTAAAGGAAGCTTATCCATCGCTTTGCTGCTGTCTTTGATATAGGGCAGTGGTTCTTCACCTTTTCATACACATCAGAATACCCTGGAAAGTTACTTTTAACAATAACTTTAGAAATACAAACAAGAAAACAAGTGACCTGCAGTCTCACAGCCCAGTAGCTTGAATTGGCATTACAACCAAAGTACTACATGCAGATGATAGGATATATAAACAGAACAGAGAGTACGATATGGACATTAAAAGCCTTTTCTCTCCTATCCCTTTCCCAGGAGATAATCACTAATAGCTCTTGAGGGTTTCGGGACACAACTTAAGCATGTACCAACAGCTACATGATCTCCTTGTTAACAAATTAGTCTGTTTATCTTTGTTTTTTACTATGATGATGATGTGCTAATGTGTAATCTTTTATATTTATCCATCTTGGCGTTTGCTGAATTTGGCCTTTGTTTTTTCTTTCTTTCTTTTTAGTAGCTATCTTATTATACTTCATTGTATGGATTTATAGTAATTTGTTTAACTAGTGTCCTTTTGATGGGCATTTGGCGTTTTCCCTTTTTCCTCTTGCTATTATGAAATAAAATTGCAATGAATATCCCTTTCTGTGTATTTTGTTACACGTTTGGAAATCTATCTGTATGATAAATACCTAGTAACAGAATCATTAATAACTTTAATTAGCCTCCTTGTGCTTTCTTCCCATTGATGTCGCCTCCACTTTCCTTTTTCCTTATGTTCTGTAGTATGATCAGTACAAGACCCCTATGGAGAACATTGGGCTGCAGGACTCACTGCTGTCCCGATTTGACTTACTCTTCATCATGCTGGATCAGATGGATCCTGAGCAGGATCGAGAGATCTCAGACCATGTCCTTAGGATGCACCGTTACAGGGCACCCGGGGAGCAGGATGGCGATGGTGAGGTCATGAGAAGAGTAAGATGGACTAATGGAGGGGCACCTGGGTGGCTCAGTCGGTTAAGCGTCCGACTTCGGCTCAGGTCACGATCTCGCACTCCGTGGGTTCGAGCCCCGCATCGGGCTCTGTGCTGACTGCTCAGAGCCTGGAGCCTGTTTCGGATTCTGTGTCTTCCTCTCTCTCTGACCCTCCCCCGTTCATGCTCTGTTTCTCTCTGTCTCAAAAATAAATAAACGTTAAAAAAATTAAAAAAAAAAAAAAAAAAAAAAAGATGGACTAATGGAAGGGAACCTAAACTGACGCTGTTATCTCAGGCCTGGGCCAGATGGTGGGAGGTGTTTCTGTTTCTGAGTTGATGTTGAACCCTTGTCTGCCTGGCCACTCCATTCTTGCTCACTGGAAGTTACGCTGAGGTGTGTCTTTTGTCAATTTTGTCTGGGAACACTTGAGCATCTGTGAGCCAGGTGGTCCCACCTTTCTTATTTGTGGGCTCCACGTGTCTCTGTCTATCTTTGCTTTGTTAGTCTTCTCTATCTTCAGAAGAAGCAATTTCTTACTCTCTTCTCCCCCAACTTGGGTTTTCCAGCTATGCCTTTGGGTAGTGCCGTGGATATCCTGGCCACAGATGATCCCAATCTTAACCAGGAGGACCAGCAGGACACCCAGATTTATGAGAAGCATGACAACCTTCTGCATGGGACCAAGAAGAAAAAGTGAGCGGTCTTCATGTTTCTCCCTTGAGGGAACCTGAGATTTATGTCATATTAACACGTTTTTATGTGCTGCCCAGGCAGGATCATGCTTGGATTATAATGCTGTGGGCCTGTTTTCTGGATCCCACACATATACCCGTTTTTCTGGCTAGTTGCTTTATGTTTGTGGTGATTAGGCTTAGTTCTGATGTTTTCTTAAAATGGAAGACTTTGACCACATGCCCAACGAATGGTGGGTGTTTCACGTCATCCTCATATATGAAGTACTATACAAATCATGTAGCTGTTTGTGACAAATTTATGTTGAAGGGGCAGTAGATAGCAAGCACTGGGTGCTGTGCAGGTGGATTTGGATAAAGGAGACTAGGGATCAAGTGCTCAACACATGAAATGCGAGATCTTATACCTCTGCTTTGGGCCGTGGTACGGTAGGATGCATATAGTTTTCAAGCCTGTTCATTTAAGAACATGGAATTCGGAGTCAGAAAACTGAATTTGAGTCCATTTAAGCTACTCTGAGCCATAGTTTTTACCTAGGACAAATAATACCTAAACTTCACCTGTACTATTTACCTTACAAATAATATCTAAGTAAGTAGTAGCCACACAATTCAGGAAAGATATATGAAAGGGTCTCGTACACATTCTATATAAATGGGATTTATGATAACGTATTCTAGATTGCATCTCTACTACTTGTCCTTGACTTCTCTGAGGAGAGGCCAAGTCCCTATCCCAGCCAGTTGCCAAGGTGTGGCAAAGACGTAGAATTCACTGTGTGTGTGTCCAGGGAGAAGATGGTGAGTGCAGCTTTCATGAGGAAGTACATCCATGTGGCCAAAATCATCAAGCCCATCCTAACTCAGGAGTCAGCCGCCTACATTGCAGAAGAGTATTCACGCCTGCGCAGTCAAGACAGCATGAGCTCAGACACTGCCAGGGTGAGTCCCCACAGGGAAGATGGAGCTGGGAATTCCTTAAGTAGAAGGCTGGGGAGTCCCAGTTATCTGGGAGGTCTGAAAACATTTTAACTTAGTGACTCCTTATCTTTTTCTTTCTGGTCTGAAGGGCTTCCTGTTATACAATTCTTATCATTTCTTTTTACAAGGGAAAATGAAGTGAGAATGCCAGAGATGCCAGTATCTCATTCAGATGACATTGGCCTCCAGAAGCTACGATTCATTCAGCAAACATAAGGAGCAACTTTTGGGAACTGAACTGGTGTTTGTTCTTACATATAGGGTTAAGATAGGAAGAGCTATCCTCAAAGAGCTCAGATCTGGGATGGGGAGGCAGGAAGGTAGATGGAAAGATCATATGTGCATATTTATAGGTATATGCCACAGTGTGGTACCTAAAAGGGAATGAATGTGAAAGATGATTGGAGTATAGATGAAGAAGCTATTAGTTTTTCCTTTAGACTTTGTAGAAAGGAATGAGTGTGAGGGAAGAGGCTGTGATATTTGAGCTGGACTTTGGCAGATGATTAATTGGACAACCATGGTGATTATCCAAAGCTGTTTCTAGAAATCTACCTGTGAATTTATCTGAATTTCATGGGGCATTGTAAGGATTTCAAAGCAGAAAGACCCAAGTCCAAGACCGTTATTATGTGGTATAGACTTTCGGGTTTAGACACGATTCCAAATCACTTATTCCAGCCTCACACATAGACAGGCATTCCATCGTCTGGAATTTCTGCTAAGACTTCCTTGACACCTCCAGTGGCTGCATGCCTGGTACATCATTCTTAGAATATTCTTCTATTTATTGGGCTTGAACCTGCTTCCCCATGATGTAGACCTGTGGGTCTTAATTTTGTTTTCTAGTGATTGTGTATGACTTGTCTTCTTCAGATTAAGCACCCCCTTTTCTTTTTAATTGTTTCTCTCATCATGTGAACGTGTTCCAGTGTGTCAGAAGCCCTCTCACTGACTGTAATATGCTATTTTAGTTGTGGTCTTAGTAGGTCTGGTAAATCTCTCGATTTGGATTCTGTAGTTCTGCTAATGCGGACTAGGATTTCACTCACTTTTTAGGTTATTCAAGAATTAGAGCTTTTTTTTTTTTTTTTTTTTTTTTTAATTTTTTTTTCAACGTTTTTTATTTATTTTTGGGACAGAGAGAGACAGAGCATGAACGGGGAAGGGGCAGAGAGAGAGGGAGACACACAGAATTGGAAACAGGCTCCAGGCTCCGAGCCATCAGCCCAGAGCCTGACGCGGGGCTCGAACTCACAGACCGCGAGATCGTGACCTGGCTGAAGTCGGACGCTTAACCGACTGCGCCACCCAGGCGCCCCAAGAATTAGAGCTTTTAATGGAATGTGTAACCTCCAAACTCTGGTTTAACGGCTTCTAAACCATTAAAAGATTTGGTGAATTTATTTAAAAGTGAATATATTTGTTTTTGAACGTGGGATGGGGTATAAATGATAATTTGGGATGCTTAGAAGTAGATGTGACCAGCTCCATCACTGAAGGATCATACAGTGGGAAATGTGGGCGTGCGACATAGAGAACTAGCTCTATGTTCTGATCCCAAATCTTCAGCCAATTTTTTGGACTTTCACAAATCCATTCACTCTCAGGTTGTGAGTTTTTTGTTTTTTGGGTTTTTTTAATCCAAAAAATGAGAAGGCCAGGAGTGCCTGGGTGGCTCAGTTGGTTAAGCATCCGACTTTGGCTCAGGTCACAATCTCACGGCTTGTGGGTACGAGCCCTGCATCGAGCTCCGTGCTGACACCTTGGAGCCTGGAGCCTGCTTTGGATTCTGTGTCTCCCTCTTTCTCTGCCCCTTCCCTGCTTGCACTGTCTCCCTTTCTCTCAAAAATAAAAAAATAAACATTAAAAAAAAAATGAGAAGTCTAGGTAATGTCAGGGATGCTTAACTGGCACATCAGAATCCCCTGAAACTGAAAAAGTATACATGACCAGTCCTAAACACAGACATTCTGACTCATTAGTCCAGAGATACCATTTAGCCAATAGTATTTAAAAAAGAAGCACGCCAGTTTGGTGTGCACCCACGCCCATGAGAACCACTTGATGGGAGCATGCCAGAATGCTCCTCCTCTGGACTTGAATTTACCCTACGTTAAAAATTTGTCCTCAGGGGTGCCTGGGAGGCTCAGTTGGTTAAGTATCCAACTTTGGCTCAGATCTCCTGATCTCATGGTTTGTGAGTTTGAGCCCCACATCAGGCTCTATGTTGACACCTTGGAGCCTGGAGTCTGCTTCGGATTCTGTGTCTCCCTTTCTCTCTGCCCCTCCCCTGCTTGTATTCTGTCTGTCTCAAAAATAAATAAACATTAAAAAAAAAAATTTCCTCCCCTGCCTTAGTGTGACCTTGCACAAGTTACCTAAAGCCCTGAGTTCCATTTTCCTCATCCATAAAACTTGGAGAAGTTATTGAGAATATTAAATGATGCAGTTGATACAAAAAGCAAAGCTCTTACAGCATCGCAGGCTGGAAGTGAAGGATTATCATTCTTCTTTCATTATTGTAGTCTCTTTAGCCTTTTCTCTTTCCGTCTATAAGATGTCTCATTTTTTTCTTCCCTGTTCACCTACTCTTTTCTCCTTCAACACTCATATCTTCTTGGTTATTTTTATCTTTCCGAATTTTATAAGGTGTTTATGTAGAATACAGAGCTCTGAATCCTTGCTTGTACTTCCTAGAGTCATCCTGGTAGTATATTCATCCTTTCCTGTGCAGTGGGAATGACAGGCATGCCTAAGGAATTCTAGACAAATAATCCTCCCTTGTTTTCTTCCCCAGACATCACCAGTTACAGCCCGGACCCTGGAAACTCTGATTCGCTTGGCCACAGCCCATGCCAAGGCCCGCATGAGCAAGACTGTGGACCTGCAGGATGCAGAGGAAGCTGTAGAGTTGGTCCAGTACGCTTACTTCAAGAAGGTGAGGGTTCAGATGCTTGAGAACTTCTTCTGGGTAAATGTTGGTACTTAGGCTGCCCAGCTCTCCATGGCTGACACCTGCATTTAGGTCACCAATGGAAAGCAACATTTAACTGAATGTGAGAACCAACTGGAAAGCTTTAAAATACTGATGCCAGAGCCTCTAGAGGCCCCAGAGATGATGATTTAATTGATGTGCTACACCATCAAGAGATTGCTTCTCTGCCTACTCATACTTCCTTTATCTCTTAAAAAAGTAGATGTTTCCAAAGGATTGACTTTGATGATCTTCCTCTTCCCTTTATACCTTTTCCCTTGCCAGTTTCTTGAAGTATCCCATTGGTATCTCAAAAACTCGCATCAGAAGTTGAACCTTCACGCTCTTAGGTGGAACTTGAGAAACTTAACAGAAGACCTTGGGGGAAGAGAAGGGGGAAAATAGTTACAAACAGAGAAGGAGGGAGGCAAACCAGAAGAGACTCTTAAATACAGAGAAGAAACTGAGAGTTGATGGGGGAGGGGGGGAGGTGGTGCGCAGGGGAGAGGGGAAAATGGGTGATGGGCATTGAGGAGGGCACTTGGGATGAGCACTGGGTATTGTATGTAAGCATCAATCACAGGAATCTACCCCCAAAACCAAGAGCACACTGTATACACTGTATGTTAGCCAATTTGACAATAAATTATATTAAATAAACAAACAAATAAGCAAACTTAAAAAAAGGAATATCTTACATGTTTATAGCATAAGTTACATACATTCAATACATATTCGGACATTCAATGCAGATTTGGCTCCTGAAAGGAAACCATAATCCTTCTCTCTTGTGTAATTTCCTGGAAGGCTTTCTCCCAAACTTCAGGATGGTTTCTTACCTTCATGTAGGAACACCACAGGCTTTCAGTGACCTTTCAGATGACAGGCTTCAATGGGTGTCCCACCCCACAAGGATATCAGCCCAGTGGGATAATACAGTGTGTCATACAGGTTATGCCCAAAGAGCCAGCACACTGCCGGCATGTACTAGAAAACTCCATGGCCTAAGTTTTCTGTTCAGAAAAAGTTAAAGAAAAAGAAATGTAGTAGTTACACTATTACATATAAGTCACTGGTTGGTGCTGCAAAAGATATCCAAACTCAGTACAGTGCTGACACTCAAAAAGTTGACAGTGTAATACTGGGAATTCAAATACATTTCAGTTGAAATATAAAACTGACTGGGTGCCTTCTAGGGGCCAGGCACTTCTAGATGGTTGGGATACAGTAAATAGATATGGAGAGACATGGAGCCTCCTCATAGCTCTTAAAAAAAAAAAAAAGAACTATCAAACTTGCCTCTTATTCCGTCTCTCAATTTCTGCTTGTGACATTTTCTTTATGTCATTTTAGACACCAAGACTTGAAGCCTTGCCTGACTTCCTTTTCCTCGTTGCCCACCTCCTTTCCACTTTAGTGAATTATAGCACTCTGGGCTTTAATCGTGGGTCCATAAGCTTTTCCTGGTTTACTCTTTTTGCTAGGGTGGGAATTGTCTTAAATTTAAATTAAACACCTGATCTGTAAAGAAATGAATTGTTTTCCACTTAACTATTATTGTCCAGCCTTTTTTTTTTCATTTATTTCTTTGTACTGTAAACACTCATTAAGTACCTCCTATGT
The DNA here is from genome assembly GCF_028018385.1 of Neofelis nebulosa. Lineage (NCBI taxonomy): Eukaryota > Metazoa > Chordata > Mammalia > Carnivora > Felidae > Neofelis > Neofelis nebulosa. The sequence continues at coordinate 53,390,761 of NC_080787.1, read as the reverse complement.
GAAAGGCATTGAACATACTTTTCAGCATTTAAAGATAGGTAACAGCCTATTCCTGTGCCCCTGGTCCTGGGACTCAGGGGCAAAAGAGGCTTAGTCCTTAGACATGGAAGTTTTTTCTGCTGATAGTGTAGAAGGGACTCTTATTCAGAGTTTTTTATTCAGTTTCCCAGAATCAGTGACCCTTCCCACCCACCTGTGCTTGGCTTGGTCTTAGGTTTTAGAGAAGGAGAAGAAACGTAAGAAGCGAAATGAGGATGAATCAGAGACAGATGATGAAGAGGAGAAAAGCCAGGAGGACCAAGAGCAGAAGAGGAAGAGGTAAGGCGGAGCAAAGAGAAATGAGATAAAGACTGCAGTTAGGGCTGGGGAGAGGGGTGGAGGTGGATCATGTACTGCTGGTTGACATCAAGGTTTTAGGGAAAGGGTGCCTAGATCTGCAGGGTTGGAAGCCAGAGATAACCTAGGCAGAGAGTGAGCAGGCCCCTCTGTTGTCTTTGGTACGGTGCTTTTGACCTCTTTCCTGCTAAAGCTAAGTACCAGGAACACTAACTCACTTGGGTTTTTGAGCATGTCTTTCAAAATCCTTTCCTCACGATTACTTTTTCCTCTCATGCCTGTGGTTGAATTTATAAGGGCGTGTAAGAGAGAAGAGCATTGGGAAGCAGGGCCTGTTTGTGTTCTAGTTCGGAGGCTTTTGATCTCTTAAGAAAAAGTAGCAGTTTGTACAGGCCTGGGCCTAGTGTTTCACTTTGATTGTAGGTAGTTCTAGTTCTTTTTCTCTGGTCGGAGGCACAGGATGGATTTCCCCAAAGCCTTTCTCTTAATTGCTATGGGTATTTTAGGAGGAAAACTCGTCACTCCGATGCCAAGGATGGGGGCTATGACCCCTATGACTTCAGTGACACAGAGGAGGAAATGCCTCAAGGTGAGTGAGTGTCCCCTATTAAGAGGTGGTTCCTTTGCTGACTTTAGTTGCTCTGTGTACTGCATTATCTGGTGGGTTCCCATTTGGTTTCCTGCTCAGGGCCTTGTGTCCAAGAGGTTTGTCCTAAGAGAACTTAGGGAAATCCAGTCAAAACATTGGAAACTGGGCCCAGTTTGCTCAGTAGTTTGCTTCTTTGAGCTGTGCTTTTTGCCAAGCCTGGCTTAAGTATCCCAGACAATGTATGAGATGTCTGACCCCTTTACCCTGGCTGGCCCCTTAAGAACCTTAGGAAGTAAGTATTTGGCAGACTTAGTGAGGTGTGGCGAGTGGGGATTACTTGTCTAATGTCTGTGGAATTGGCTTCATCTGTTGTCTTCCTGTTATCTGCAACCATTTATCCTCTAAAGTGCATACTCCAAAGACTGCAGACTCACAGGAGACCAAGGAGTCCCAGAAGGTAGAATTGAGTGAATCCAGGTGAGTAGGAAAGTGAATGCCACATGTCCTTGAGGCAAGGACTTCTTTTCTGGGGAGAGAGTGTGAAACAAGCTGGTTATCAGCAGAGCTCAAAATTGTAGGCCCAATGATTTTTAGAACATTTTATATTCTAATTATAATTTCAAACTTTAAAAAAGTTGCAGAAATAGTGTAAAGAACTCCTTTATACCCTTTGCCCAGAATCCCCTGTTGTTTACATTTTATCATTTGCTTTATAAACGGTGCTCTATGAGAATTTTAAATATAGTGTCCTTGGGAGGTCAGGAAGGAGGAGAGTCTTGAAGCAAGAACAAAATTTTTGTCTTACTATAACCTTGGGTTCTTTTCAATAGGATACAGACACACAATTTTCTTTATTGAATTGTCGTTATTTGCTTTGGGATGAGGAATTGTTACCACTAGAGGTTCAGAAACAGTTTTATATATCTATTTTTATGTTTACTGGACACCAAAGAAAATCTATGATTATGGTTTGATTTTTTTCTTTTAATAACTTAAGCACACAGCAATATATTGACTGAAGACAATATGAAAACATTGAAAGGTATTTAGGAAAAAACATTAAAATCAATTGCAGTTTCATCTCCCAAAGACAACCATTGAAATATACATACATATATATATATATATATATATATATATATATATTTTTTTTTTTTTTTTTTTTTTTTTTTTCTTTTTTAAGTAAGTAATCTCTACACCCCATGTGGGACTGAAACCCGTGACCCCAAAGTCAAGAGTTGCACACTCTTCCGACTGAGCCAGCCAGGTGCCCTTGAACTGTATTTTAAAACACGTTCTCAGGAGCTTATATAGATTTTCTTTTTCTTTTTTTTTTCTTAAGTTTATTATTTTGAGAGAGAGCACATGTATGCATGTGCGAGGAGGGGCAGAGAGAGGGAGAGACAGAGAATCCCAAGCTGAAAGTGTGGAGCCCAACATGGGTTTGAATCCACAAACCCTGTTGTGAGATCATGACCTGAGCCAAAACCAAGAGTTGAACACTTGACTGACTGAGCCATCCAGGCGCCCCTAGATTTTCTTTTTTAATGACTGTAGTGTGGATATATGAATTTATTTGCATTTGGACATAATGATGGACACTTATGTAAAGCAGTTCTGTAAAACTGCTGTTGACAGTAAAACATTCTTATATTTATATATCACTGTGTACTCATGGAAGTGTAGTTGTAAGGTTAATTTCTAGAAATGGACTCCTGTGGTCAGAGGATATATACTTAAAAATGCTCAGGCAGCTCTATAATAGAGGGAGTATTGGGGGATACCTGTACTGTGTTAACACTTAAGAGCATTTGGGCTTGTTTACTTCTTCACCCATCTTTTCCTGACTTGGGCAGGTTGAAGGAATTCAAGGTGGCCCTCTTAGATGTGTTCCGGGAAGCTCATGCACAGTCGGTGGGCATGAATCGCCTCACAGAATCCATCAACCGGGACAAAGAAGAGCCTTTCTCTTCAGCAGAGATCCAGGCTGCGCTGAGCAAGATGCAGGATGACAACCAGGTCATGGTTTCTGAGGGCATCATCTTCCTCATCTAAGGAGGCCTCATCTCTGAACTTTGGGGTTCTGCCAAGGAAGTTTCTTCCATATTTCCTCTCCCCGCCAATCTTTCATTCCCCGGATAACGGTGTTAATTGAATTGAAGTTGAGGGATATGTGACAAAGCTGCCATAGGGTAAAGAGAAGAAAGTGGGCAAGGACTAAGACTGTTGCATGTGCATTCATTCATTCATCCATTGATTCATTCTCTCCATCTCCTACCCAGAACAAACCAAGCCATTGTTGGCTATAAATAACATATAACCTCTGAGAATCTGGGGGTGTTGGACCACAGCTGGTTTTTGTTCATCCTTTCTGTGTTTGTTAGCTGTTTTTCTCTCTGAGCACATTGGTCTAGAACAGGCTTTGAGAGGTTCTGTGCTGGTAGAGTGAAGCTCTGAGGCAAGTCATGAAGGCCAAGAAAGCTTTCTCTGCTGTAGCACCAGTTAAGACTAATACATGCTTCTGACCCAAATATCTAGGACATTGAATAAACTTAACTATTTTTATATTATACACATGGCCTTAATACTGTGTGCTTTGGTAGACACATTTAATTTTGTTTTCCTTGAAAGCTGTGCCCTGCAGGTTTTGCTGCTTCCACATTTGCACCAAGTCACCACACGGTGGCAGCAGGCTGCTGTGCTGTCCTTGGGGGTTAGGTCTTTAGGCAGTTTTCTTCGTCAGTGACACCAGCATTTACCAGTTAAGCTTGTACAAATCAAGTTTTGCCAATTTGACATCGCTAAATGGCCATGGGGGGCAGGTGAATGAAAGTCCAGGAGAATTGACCCTTTTCCTGACTTTTCTGAGCCTGAATCAAAACCCCTTCCTGGAGAAGTAATACCTGGTATATCAGACACTTAAATATTGTGAGTACTTGCTGATAAGAAGATCTCCTTACAGGATCTTTGTGAAACTACTTGCAATTGGATGTTCAGCTCTTAGGGTTTGCTAGTCTTTTTGCACAGGAGTTTGTGGAGGGGAAGTGTGACTTTATGGGGGGCCTGCATCACATGAATTGGAAGCTGCTCTGAACAGGAGATCATGTTGGTTCTCCACGCTGTGACTGGTGAAGTTCTTCCTTCTCCCTTGCTCATGAGGGGAGCACCTTACCCTGATACTATGGGACAGAAGATGGGGAGTTCCGGTTTTGTCTTTGTGATTTTGTTTGTTTGCAGATGTGAAATCCAAGTCCTATTGGAAGTAATCCAGAAAGCATAGTTCCACAGGAGAGGGCAATGGTATCAGAGGGAGGAATCTGACATTAATTGAACACTGACAATGAGTCCTATATTATGCTCTGAATTGGAGCAAATATGGGACTGGATGCTCTTGAGGCCTACTGGTTGAGGATATACACGTCTAATGTGTCAGTGAGAAATTTTAAAATATAATGAGGGTTACACCCAGTAAGAACTATAGACATTGAGAGGGCCATGAGAGTATCAGGAAGGGGTGGGAGCGATCATGGGATACTGATATGAAGAAAAGCTAGGGGTTTTAAAGGATCTCCTCAGATGAGCATTTCCAGAAAGGTCCAACATTTTGTCAGTAGGACTCTTGCTCTCTATCTTTCACACCTGGAGAAACTCAGGCTGAGTGGGAAAGTAGGCTGATCTTGCAGTTTGTAAAAGCTGTAAAGCCAAGTTTACCTTGCTGACATTTCAGCTCTGCAAACTAACCAAAGAATCTGAAAGAGAAAACCATGTATTCTGGAGTCACAGTAGGTGGTAATTGCGTCAAATTGACTGTTAGGAACTCAATCTTTACATTGGGTTTTTAAAAATGTGTGTAGTTTCCCAACTTGCAGTGACATTAAAGAAGTTGGTAAGCATTTGAAGAATATGTTCCTACTCAGTGTTTGTATGTTCCTATTCCTGCTTCAGGAACTGCCAGGGGGTTGACCTGCATGCAGGTCTTTCTTCCTGAGGGTGCTACTGGGCCACACAGCACTGAGACTGGTGATGGCCCAGATTCACCAGGACAGAGAAGTACACGCTTCATTATCTACATGCTTCATTCAAAAAGAGAAGTGTGTTTACATTTAATGTTGCCATTGAAATAGTTGAAATAATTTGTGGGGCTTAGAGAAATAAGTCCTAGCTTGAAAAATTTTATGCTGCATTATTCTTGAACTCTCCTGGATAAATGAAATGTCAATATGGAAAGATAGCTGTCAAAAAAGACAATTTGGTAGGAGTTGCTGGAATTGAGTCTCTCCTCTGCCATTTACCAAATAACTTAGGGTGAGTGTTGAGCTACTTGTTATTTTATCTGTAAAATAAAAATGGGGATGCTTGCTGTTTCTTAGGGTGCTTGTGAGACATAACTGATCAAGTGGTAAGTGCCCACCAGCATGGAAATACTCCATGATACTTCATTATTACTGCAATTCCAACTTTCACTAAAACAAAATGATTCATTTTGATGTGTTTATTAAAAAAACCAGGGCACCTGAGTGGCTCGGTTGAGCATCTGACTTTTTTTTTTTTTTTTAAACATTTTTTTTTAACGTGTATTTATTATTGAGAGAAAGACACAGAGCGTGAGCAGGCGAGGGGCAGAGAGAGGGGGAGACATAGAATCTGAAGCAGGCTCCAGGTTCTGAGCTGTCAGCAAAGAGCCCGACGCGGGGCTCGAACTCACAAACTGCAAGATCATGACCTGAGCCAAAGTCTGTCACTTAACCAACTGAGCCACCCAGGCGCCCCAGAGCATCTGACTCTTGATTTCAGCACAGGTCATGATTCCAGGGTCATAGAATCAAGCCCCATGTCGGGCTCCATGCTGAGCATGAAGCCTACTTAAGATTCTCTCCTCCTGCCCCTCTCCTGCTCGCACCCTCTCTCCCTGTCTCTCTAAAATACAAAACAAAGCAAAACGTGATCTTTTGATCAAAGCCATTTATAATTTCCCCCTTGTTAAGTTCCTGAATTCTGTTCTCTTTCCTGCCCTTCCACTCCTTGATGGTCCCTGCCCTCTGGTCAGTGCGGCTCTGATTCCAGTGCTTCTCACAGGGATGACCTTTACCTCTAGCTTGTAGCAAAGGGTTCTTTCGCCTTCTCCCAAGGACTGAGATCTGCCCAGTGTAGGCAGTGTGTTCCCTCAGTTCTCACAACAGCCCTATGAGGTATGGTCATTAGGAAACCTCGGAGGATGAAGGTAACGAGAAAGGCGCATAGAAGCCAAAGAATAGGTTATCCTCTTCTCATTTGTCCTGAGTTTTTGAACTATACTAGTGGTCCCAATGATTCCAGACTTTCTGAGGTCAGGTTTCCCCCAAAGGGTTTGGTCAGTAGAGTAAGGCAGGTATGAGTCACCTGTGTGCTGGCTGCCAAAGCTACTCAGTCCTGACTGAGCTGTGTGGGAGTTATCCACCTTCCCTGCATTCCTTGCTCCCCTTCCAGGAGCAGGTATCACCACTGAAGCTCTATAAAGTAGGGGCGTGGGGAGGTGGAGTGCTGTGCATGGTTGCACAGGAAACCTTTAGAGAGCCCAGAGTTGGCAGAGGAAATGAGCCCTGCACTGGGAAGCAAGAATGCTGCATTCGAGTTCCTTTTCCGACCATATGTGGCTGACAGTCAGCCAGGCAGGGCAAGCCACTTCCTTAGAGGGAAATGCTTGGTTTCTTTATCTAGGAAGGGAGATGGTTGAAACAGGTGATCTCTGAGGTCCCTTCGGATCATGCATATGAGTCTTAACACCCAGTGTCAGTTATACCCACATGTTATTAGCCCTAGCATCACTTGGAGGTGGGTCAGAATGAATCTATCATCTTGTTAGATCCACTTTTCGAAGGTAGTGATTTTGGGGCTTCTCTATTTGTGGGTATTTTCTGGGATGTTTCCACTTATCTCAAGGGGTTTTATTTAATTCTTAGAAAAATTTTAGAATAAAAGTTTTTGTTTAGCTTTATTTTAATTTGCTGAAATATAAACCTAGTTTGTTTTTTTAAAAATAAGTATTTTGAGAGTGTGAGCAGGGGAAGAACAGAGGGAGAGGGAGAGAGAATCCCTAGCGAGCTCTGCACTGTTAGTGCAGGGCTCAGTCCCACCAACCTAGGATCATGACCTGAGCCGATCTCAAGAGTCGGATGCTCAACCCACTGAGCTACCCAAGGGCCCCTAAACCTAGTTAACTTTCTTTTTGAAATCTGATACCTCAGTGATGAATGCTGAATTCTGCCTGGCCCATTATTAACCAGCATGTAATCCTAGCTCATTCTCTTCAGTCTTTCCTCAAAGGAGAGAATGAAAATTTTAACTTCTTTTCCTAAATATTTTTACTATTAAACCCCGAGTATGTTTCCACAGCCTGTAGGAGGATATTAGCTTCTGCTGGGATTTACCATCCTGCTAATAGTTCTCCCAGCAGGTACTTTTGGTTGCAAACTAAGCCTTCCTACATTTAAGTATCAACATTTAACCTTGCCATAGATAGGTCAGCTCATGCGATCTTACAGATGTGTGCTGTTCTATTAATTTAAGTGGATAGAGTCCTGAATGAGAGCTATAATAAAGCTGGATAAAATCTCCAAAAATATAGCCTAAAGTTGGGATTGAACTGTGTGCATAGTTCTATTTTTAAAAATGTTCCTGTGACTAATAAAACATAATGGTCTGTTTGGGAAAATAGAGAACCAAAATGATATTACCACCTCACTATAGCTATTACAATTTATCTTTGATGAACATGAAAAACCAGTTTTGAAAGTGACACTTCGCAATATATCCAGTGGTACCAGCAAGTCGGGGATTAAGCATTTGACATTGAGATAGGGATTTAGGGACTAAGAATGTTTTTAAACTTTGAGTGTAAAGTCAGAGTTCTGAAAATCCTGCAGAAGTGCAAATACATGTCACATTTAACTCTAATGGATGATAAAAAAAAAAATTAGGATTAACATAGGGATGCTGTATAACATAGGGAAGCTGATGAAGGGTTCCAAGTTCTTTAAGCAAACTAATTCCCAGAGATAACTCCATGCACTTAGTGATTGGGGCAGGTGAGAAGGGGTGGCCCTCCTAACAGTGATCATTTTTATTAAGAGCTTACTATATGCACTAAGCGCCATGTAAATTGCCTCATTAAATCTTCCCTACTGTCCTCTGGGATGGTTTTACTCTCCCTGTTTTACCAAAGAGGAAGTACAGTCTTAGAGAGGTCAGATGATTGCCCTGGTCCTCATAGCTAGTAGCCCGTAGATTTCCAGATTCAAATTCAGGGCTATCTTGTTTCTTAACGACTGTATTCTAACCATCATACTATGCTGCTGCTTTCAAAGGGCTGAGACTGCTCTCAGGAAGTGGTCACAGCTACATCTATGAGTGAACCTGGTGTGACAACAGCCTGGGTACCAGTGTGCAGAGATGAAATTGAAGACCTTCCATAATCGGTAATGCTGTCAGCAATTTGCCCTTGGAAGCCTGTTTGGCAGTGATTGGTATTTGCTATTTCATATCTTCTCACAAAGTTTATGCTATGGTGGGCCCTACAATTACCAGGAAATTCTACTCCTCTGGGAACTTTAAGTAAAAAAAAAAATTGTTTTTTTAACATTTATTTATTTTCAAGAGAGAGGGACAGAGTGTGAGGGGGGAGGTGCAGAGAGAGAGAGGGAGACACAGAATCTGAAGCAGGCTTCAGGCTCTGAACTGTCAGTGCAGAGCCTGATGCGGGGCTCGAACCCACCAACAGTGAGATTGTGACCTGAGCTGAAGTCAGATGCTCAACCGACTGAGCCACCCAGGCAGCCCTAAACTTTAAAATTTTTTAAACTAAAACCACTGAAATATTTTTTTTCTTATTATAAAAACAATCTTTTCATTAGAGAAATACTAGAAAATAACCATAAGAAGTAAATAGGAGCACTTGTAATCTAGTCACCCAGAGAAAATATACCTTGGGGTTTTTCTTTTTCCCAGATAAATGTATATATACCTATATAGTTGAGCTTTTCTTGTTTAATTTTTCATGATTATAAATAATACCTTGTTGCCAAATTTGTGTGTACCTACTTATTTATTTCCTTAGGATGATTTCCTAGAAGTGTCCTTGCTGGATCAAAAATACAAACATTATTAAAGTTTTAGATATGTTTCACCAAATTGCCAATTTATATCCCCACATGTGTGTGAGGGATGCCCTTTGTCCTACATCCTTGCTGACACTGGATATCATCATCACCCCCACCGGTACCTTTTTTAAATTGACAAATTTACTGTAGTTAGGACTCGAAATTAATTTTTAAGATTTCATACTGTGTACTTCCCACATAATACCGTTAGTAGTACTTGTAGTTCAGACTTATGGAGGTGGTTTAAAATTTCTATCACTACAAATAGCAAGTGCAGAGAAAGCAACTTCCCATCAGTATATAATCTTTGAGAACTAGGAATGAAAAATTGGTAGAGCAAGGCATCTTAAGAGCTGTCACTGAAACCATTTGACTTGGCTCTTGTTTCCATTTAACTTGTTCACACACAGATAAATGTGTGTAAGACAATGTGTAAAGGCTAAGAAGGATTCAGAATTAACAAACAAAACAAAACAAAAGAAAGACTGGTTTTATTTCTCCTCTTCTTCAGAGAACAGGCAGAGTCACTGTGACAGGCAGAGTCACAGAGTCAAGTGTCCTGACTCCAGTCCAGACATCACTTAGAAGATGTTCACTCTTCAAGTCTCATCCTCTGACAACTGTCTCCACCAGGCCCTGGGCATCTTTGTGTCAAATTTCCTCCAGCCTTGCATGTGCATTCCTTCTCTGGGCTTGGGGTCAGAAGCCATGGTTTGAATTCCCAACTCTGTTATTTGATAGCTGTGTGGCTTTGGACAGTTGCCATGCACTCTTTAAGTCTCAATTTCTTGTGAAACGGAGAGACTGATCATCTTTTCCTCGTGCGATTGTTGTGAGAGTCCAATAAAATCAAGTACGTGAAAGTGCTTTGTGAGCTGTATGGCTTTACCTACAATGTAAGGCTATTAATATAACCGTTTCCTTCCTTGGCAGCTCTTTGTTAAAGAGAAAAATGGCCCTGGAGGAGTTGGAGAGACAGACCCCTTTATTTGAAGATGGATACTGGAGGGAGTTGGGAGGCCTCAGACCAGCCTGGGCTCCTCCATTGGAGGTGGTCTGTAGGAAAGCCATCCAACCTCCATCATCAGCTGAGGAGGTTGGATCAGATTACCTCTAAAGTAAAGAGCTCCTGAAATCTATGATGGAGGCTGACAGCAAAAGGTAAAGAGATGTCTCCCTGCCTTAATGGCTCCTATAAGTTAGGCGCTAACTTACACAGAGCACAGGGGTGCTCTGGACATGTACACTTGTAGGGTGTGAGGGGTGTCCTGGAGCAAGAAAGTGAGCAGTGGTGTTCCCTGGGCTATTTGCTCAGCATGAAACCTAGGTAATGGACATAAATGTTCAATCTACAGGAAGCTTTCTAGCTTCAATAAGTGCTCCTGTCGGCATGGCCAAGAACCTTCTCAGAATCTGCGTTTTCCCTGACGTCCTCCCCATCCACCTTCCTTTTATCTCCTCCTGGGTCAAATGCAGCAGGAAAGCAGTGGTACAAGCCCTGCTAACTGGGGAGCACTTTTCTCTGCTCCTATGTGCTCTGCTTTTTCTTCCCATGTACCTTCCCCTCTTCTCTTCCTCCACCCTTCTTTGTATCCCTTCAGTCCCTCACCTCCACAAAGATGGACTGTCCTTGCAGGAAACCCATTTCATCCTGTCCTTCTATAGTGTTTCTGCCAAAATGAGGAGAGCCCCGAGATTCATCATTCTGAGTCAGTCCCATGCAGGAGTGAAAGTAACATTTCTCAGAAGTGCGGTTGTCTCAGTGCTCTTTCTCTGGTCTTCCCCCCACCCCCAAGTTATTCTCTTCTTAATCTGGATCTTTGTAGGAAACATACTTAGAATTTTTAGCATTTGGAGTCATGTGATTGTTTTCCGCAGAAAGAGGAAAAAAACTCAAGAAAAGGGCAAAAGATACAGTAGTGTATCCACCCACGTGTGCACACTCATACACACCCCTACTCCCAAGACTGAGATTGCGGGGATGTTTAATTAAAATACCAAATTTTGGGGGTGCCTTGGTTGGGTCTCTGACTTTGGCTCAGGTCATGATCTAACGTCTCATAGGTTCGAGCCCTGCATTGGGCTCTGTGCTGATAGCTCAGAGCCTGGAGCCTGCTTCAGATTCTGTGTCTCCCTCTCTCTCTCTGCCCCTCCTCCACTCGTACTCTGTCTCTCTCTCAAAAATAAACATTAAAATATCAAAAAAAAATTTTTTTTGGTTTTCACAGGATCCCAAAGTTTGAAAAGATGTTGATGGAGGTCCAGTCCAAAGAGCCACCTAATATATGATTGCCCATTGGAATGTCACTACCTGATGTTCGCTAGCGTCTTGGTGTGACCTTCTGGTGAGAGTCCAGTTTCTCTGCATTTTACAAAACTTCCAAATACTTGAAGATAATATTATGTGTCTATAAGTTTTTCTCTGGTTCAAAATAACCCTCTTTAATTAATAATTTTTTGGGCAGCCCATCTGATGTGTTAGGAATTGAAATTAATGTAGGAGAGGAAAATCTCTCTCCTCTACCCTCCTAGATTCTGTACCTGGGCCTTGTATATTACACTGACAAAAGACAGATTAGCAGGAGAAAGAGTTTACTATGCATGCATATGGAGCCCTTTATAGAAGAGATAGGAAGGACCAAAAAAAATGGTTAGAGCTGGGGGCTTATGTACTATTTTAACAAAGAGTGATAAACTGTGGAAAAGTAACTACACAAAGTTTCGACTTCTAGTAGAAGTAAATTGTGGGAAGGTAAATTGATGGGGGAAGCTAATAAAAAATTAAAGCTATTTAGTGGGATTTGTTATACAGACTCAAGTTTGTACCTTCACCATTGATGAAAAAGAGATAACTCCCATGATTAAGAGTTATCCTTCTCTTCCTACTATGGGAGAGGGAGACACTTTTATAAATGAAAATATATGTTACCTTTACAAAGGGAAATTTATGCCCTGCTTTTAGACAGAAAGGGGGAGGGCAGAGAGCTTTTCCTGCACATTTTATGGTGGCATACTCTGATCCCCTTCATTAGCAAAAAACTAGGTGGAAGAAGAAATAAACTAGTGTCAACATTAAATCAAGTGAATAAATATTCATAGAGTACTAGCTGTGAATAGGATATTTTGCTAGGGGTGCGGGAGTGGTGGGAACATAAAGCAGAAATCACAGCTGTCTCCTTGAAAGAGTTTAAGATCCAGGGAACACATCAGGCATAAACACTTGAAAACTTAAAAAGCCAAAGCACATACACATAGCTGGTCAAGTGGACCGTAGAAAAGTTGTATCTAAGTAAATGCTAAATGAAATGCCATGAGAGTTAAGTTGAGCCATCAGAAGAGGGAAAGACACAATGGGAGATGGAAGGTCAGAGGAGATTGATTTTGAGGACGAGGCTAGGAGTTTATGGAGAACCTCAATGAGCAGAAAGAACCGAAAGGGACATTCCAAGGAAAAGGAACTGGCCCAGAGAGAGGAGGGCTCAAATACAAAACATTTTGTGGAGCAGAAGCTGAAAAACAAAGTTTCCCTCACATGGCAAGTTTGAGAAGGTGACTTCTTTCATGAATTAGGCTGGGGCCACACATAAGATTTGGGCCAGTGTCTAAGGAATTGGCAGTGTAATCTAGAGCCAAGAAGGGAGTGCAACGTCATCTTTCTGGGGCCAGATTTGCCATCTCAACTTACCACCTCAAAACTTTGCTGGTTGTCAGTATGACAACAGTGGGGAAGTCCAGGAGCAAACGTTGTTGATCCCTGGTTCCTGTATGACCCTGGTAGAAACAAGCTGAGGAGAAATTTTAGTGAGAGGAAGCCAGGAAAATTCGACAGCATTCGATAGACACTCACTCGGGCTTTCCCCAGTCCCCGCACTTGGGTCTTCTGTTGACTAATTCCATCCACCTCAATGCAGGAAATCAGCTTGGCTGCTGAGTAAGTGAAAGTCTGCACGAAACCTGAGTTGCCTACAGCTAGCCTGTGGGTAGCTTGGTTAGGCCACCCCAAAGCACCTGCTACTGAATTGTGACATGGAACTATCTCACTGTCCGATTCTCTATCCTGCCCTCACCAAGGAACATTCTAGGGTAGAATAGGTATGGTTCTTAGCTATGAGGGGGTGCAGCTTTGAGATTTAAGGCTCAGGTTTCCTTATTCCGATCACTCTTTCAGGGTACTTGACTCACCATTTCTGTTGTAGACAACGTAATGTGTCTAGCGAACTCTACTGTAATTTTACGGGAAGTCTCGCACTTTTTAAAAATGTTCCGTAAAGCTGTGTATCCCAGACTTTCATGTCATGTAAATCTTGCGAAAATTCAGAGTCTGATTCAATAGGTTTGGGGTGAGGGCCTAGATTCTACTTTTTTTTTAATATATATATTTTTAGGTACTTTTCTATGAGTGTACATTTACACGTACATACATATACATACATGGATATACATAGTGTGCATATATCTATACAAAGTAAGGTCATACCTTATATGAACTATGTCTTGACATTTTCAACAAATGTTACAACAGAAGTATTTTTAAAGTTATTAAATCTTCTCAGAAAGCAGTTTCTAATGGCTACAAAGATTCTATCATTACGCAGAATGACATTTACTTAACCGTTACTCTATTGTTGGAAATCTAGGGCATTTTCAATTTTCCCCTCTAAATATTATTTTATGTGGATATTTGAGTGTGTTTCTGTTTCTTTAGAATAATTCCCGAGTGTGGAACTTTTTTTTAGGTTTTTGTTGCATGTTATTACATGACCTACACAAAATTGTACCAAAAACTCCTGGCTGTCACACCTGAAAGTATCCCCTTTCCCTATCCTATTAGTATTGCATGTTTAAAAATCCATGCCAATTTGAGAGGCTAAATATGGTTATCTTATTCTAATTTGCATTACTTTGATTACTCTTGAGGTTAAACTATTTTTTCATGTATATCTATTTTAATTTTTTAGTGTACACTGATTTCTTTTTTCTTGTTTAATTGAGATATAATTGATACATAACATATTTGTTTCAAGTGTACAAGGATTTGATATTTGTATCTATTGTGAAATGATTGCCACAAGTAAGCCTAGTTAATATCCATCAATCAAGATTCTACCTTTTTTTTTTTAAATTTTTTTTTAACGTTTATTTATTTTTGAGACAGAGAGAGACAGAGCATGAATGGGGGAGGGTCACAGAGAGAGGGAGACACAGAATCTGAAACAGGCTCCAGGCTCTGAGCTGTCAGCACATAGCCCGACGCGGGGCTCGAACCCACGGACCGTGAGATCATGACCTGAGCCGAAGTCGGACGCTTAACTGACCGAGCCACCCAGGCGCCCCAAGATTCTACCTTTTTAACAAGTTCCCAGGGGCTAGCGAGCTGGATGCTGCTGGTCCCAGGATCAGCTCAGCAGCCAAGCCCTCCTGGATGGTGGGGGAGTGGGGATGGTCCTTACTGTCTCACTGCAAGTTTTTGCTTGCTCCACTCTTGCTGCCTCTGTTCCCGAGACTGCTATATTGTCTCTTCACATCACTTTGCAGCTATGTAGACATTGTAGGACTATTTTATGTATAATGAATTTTAGGTGTAGAATTAATGGAAGAGAATTAAAACACATGTAGACATGGAAACAATTTGAAGATGAGGCTCATGACTCTATAAAGTTTCCCTGCTATGGCAGCCATCACACTTTCTTACTGGCATCCCTCCATTTCTCTTCCTTCTGGGGTAATTCAAATTCCTATTATTTGTATGTGTAGCGACCTCCCTCTTTGTTTCTGTTTTGGAAGAAGAGCATTTTCCTCTCTATATTCGCCCTGGATAGAGGTAGGCTCTATCACTGTTCTTCCCAAAAGGCCCACGGTCAGTTCTCTCCAAAACAGAAGTGCCATCTGGTCTGACATAAAATTCATGGCACTCCTGGGTGGAGGAAACTGTCATGGTGATTTTCTTGTTTTTTTGGACAGTACTTTTTCTTCTGACCCATGTTAGGTACCCAGCCCAGTGGTACAGAGTGAACATTTAACAAATGGTGTTTTTGTTAACAAGGAGATAAATCTCTGGTGCAAAAAGCCTCTGCAGTCCAGAGAATAGACTCAGAATTGAGGGGTCGGTCCTCATTTGATTTGGAACTTTCTGCAGTGACCTCAACCTTGTTTTACCCAGGATTCTCACACAGCATCCCAGAGAAACTCCTTTCCTAAGTCTTTCCCTCCCCCCTTACTTTTCTTCTTTGTCAGCTTTTGTCTCCAATCCCCTTCCTTCATGTCTCTTCACTGTAACTCTTCACACAGATTCATTTTTTCATCAGATGATCAGGAATTGTACTCTTTTTTTAGACAGACACAGAGAAAGAGAGAGAGGGACTGGAGGGCTAGGGAGAGAATAGAAAGTTACAGAGAGAAGGGAAAGGAGGGCTTCCATGTTTTTTATCCTTTGTTGACTTAAGGCCACATAATTCCCATGCCCACAAACATCAATACATGAAAACCCCAGCACTGTATTTTCATCTGACCAATGATCATTATAATAAACTCTTTATAGTGTTTAAACCAAAAGTAAAGTTGTTTTGTTCTTGAAAATCTTTCCATAGTGAAAATATGTTAAACTTAAAGGGGGGTTAGTTGCTATGGAATGTGATCTTATGGAGATTCTAGAAAGCACATAATGTACTTGAATTTGGCTTCCAACAAAATAGGTAAAACTGAATTAATAGGCACAAAGAATACTGGAGCTGAAGATAATAACCTTCTGCATTAAAAGAGGGAAAAAGAATTGTGGAATTTATGGAATCTGTAGCTTTACAGGAACAGATGCTATCATATCACCACATGGTTTTATTCAATAGAGGATAGAGAGGTAATGTTATGAAAGGGAATGGGACATGGACTTTCTAAATGATCTAGGGACTAAAAAAGGCAAAATAAACCATGTATTTGATTAGCTTGAATATCCTGAGCAGAGGAAGAATTTTTATGCTTGAAGAGAAGAGGTGCAAGAAACTTGAAGTTTGAGGTTGACAATAAAAGCCATAATACTTTGAGGCAATTCTGACCCGATGATCTTCACCTATGTTCAGAAAGGTCTGACTAACATAAATAAGTGCTTCAGGGAAATTAGAAAGAAGTGTTTCAGTATCATTTGGAGATAAGACTGGGTGAAAGTAAGCTGTATACTAATAGCTTATAGCCTCAGTTTATTTTTTGCATTTAATTCCTGGTTAATATTCTTTAGATCTAGTATATGATAACATTATATAACTGGCTATTTGATATGGAGTCAGAGGTCTGATAAAAAATGAAAATCCACAGAAAAGCCTGTTAAATTATTTAATGTTTTGATCCATCAGTTTAGATGGGGGTAAGACACTTTCATTTGCAAAGAGAGAATGGGTGATGCACAGTAGTTCTGGTGTGTAGAAACCTTGAGATCCTGCTTGGTTGACATTGTGGGGATCCCATAGCCAGGGCATGTGGGCTATTCTTTGATTAGACCCTGATTCTGTTTTTTGAGAGAGGATCACCTCCTCCCAAAGATGTAGTGTGGTCCTTGGCTCCACCTCCTGGGAGTTTTCTTCCCCCAGTAATCTGCCCACATCTGAAAGAGTGTTGGCAAACATACCTTCCTTGGGCCTTTGCGCTCCTAGATGGTTATGGAGCTGACAGTTGGCTTGTGATTAACTTTGAGAACTCTCTCAAAAACTTAGTAAACTTTCATCTAAGTTGGTTCTTTTTGTGCCATAATTCCTAGAACATCTCTATGTCTTTGCTTTTTCATTGCTGTAATTTTCCCTGTCTTGATTTAATGGTAGATTATTAGAACTACACACGTACATTATTTATTCCGAGTCCTTTTATCCAATTAAAAGAACTTATTAGATGCTTCATTTAGATTCTTGCCTGTAGGAAGTTTATTTGATTGACAGGTTTTACCTGGCATTTCTCCCTCAAAGACTTTTTTCAATCTTATCTTTTGCTTTTGGGGGATAGAAATATTTTGGGGTGTTTTTTTCCAAGGCTCTGAATTTCTGGACTCCATTTTCTTTCATTTTCTTCCTTAGGCTACCTTGCCAAATGCAGACAGTAGCATCTAACATACAACTTTCTGTTTTCTCATCTCTTCCTCTAGAGCTCTTATTGTACCTCTAGGTTATTGCAAGCAATAATTTTACCAAGTGTTTTGTCATTGCATACTGTGGGTCATCATTTCGCTAGCCTATGATTTCCTTGTCATTTCAGCCTCCTGCCTGACCATTAGAGATCATGCCACTATTTTAGCCTTTTGCTGCGGTAGCTCCTCACTTCTAGGCATCAATTTCCATACCCAGGTTATGACAGCTTATCCTGATCACATTCAGCTTTTTTGGGGATAAAATCTGTCCAAGGTTGGATTTGTAAAACTAAATGTGTACGTTTAGCTATCAGTATCCCCAACCATCTCGTTATTATCTTATTGGCTAGTATATGTGTATTTGCTTTCTTTCTATAACTAGATTTTAAAATCATTAAGGTAGAGACTATAATAGTACAGTCTATTTCCTGTAAGAGTAACCCCAACAGACATGTAGCATGGCTTCCAGCACATGGTAGGGCATAAAAAGTCTTGCTAACTTGGATGTTTGACCAGCTATAATATTTTACCACACATGAGGCTGTGTGTACCCCATTCTTGGAACTACAACATCTTATGTTGTCTCTTTCTGTGGGTTCTGGGACTTGTGTGTAGAGTGTCCTGGCTGTCAGTAAGTTGAATGACAGTTCCACTTGTATTACTAAAACTTCTAAAGGTAGTAACAGCTTGGGTCATGGGTGGTACAGGGGCAGTGAAGGCCTTCCACCATAGTCAGCTGTGTGTTCATCATATAATCATTATTGTGCCCCCAGTATTTGCACATAATTTACAGCGTGAGAAGTATGTAATAAATGTTAGATGAAATAATGATCTGGATCTGTTGATTGAGTTTGAACTTGTTGATAGCTGGTTACTAGTTTGACATCCTGATGAGTTACTTATTTTTACCTTGATGAGGGAAAACGTTGTGACTGCTGGATGTAAGAGGTCAGTTTCCTATTTATATAAAGGGCCATTTAGTTCTCTGCAGTGCAGCAAGTCCTCTTGTATTGAACCAGGCACTCTTAATTCAAAGTGACTTACTTGTTCCTTCTTTCAAGAGAGCTGGTGAAGAAGTCTTCTATGTGTTGAGGTATCACCCTGAATGGAGAAGAGACCATCAAAGAAAGTAAGTAATTAAACCCACTCGATTTAATATGCTTTTAAGGGTCTATTTTATATATTGCTTTGGTAGCATGACTGATAATTAAATTTGAAAACATGGCTCTTGATTTATGTGCTGGTTTTACTGAGTATATAGAAGGACATATCTGGCATGGCCTTGGAAATTCCCTACACGGTGGGCTTAGGGGCTTCAGGCTGGCTGGAAGGTGCTGGCTAGGAGACTTGTCTTGAATCTCTATATGCATAGAAAATGTACTGTTTTAATTTAGGTCTTATATTTGGAGGTGTATATTTAGAGAAGGAGGCTGGTATAGATTATTGGGGGGGGGGGTACTAAAGTTACCGTAAGCCCATGAAGACCTCAGAAACATATACAGAAGTATGATAGACTAAATATGAGCACAGAGGTAATGAGGAAGGGAATGATGCCTGAGAGGATGATTCAAAGAAGTCTTCTTATAGTAGTTAAACTTCTGATTGTTCCAGAGGAGAGGTGCAGAGAAGAATCCACAGGTATGGGGAGAAGAAATATGGATGAAAGGCTCATGATCACAGAAGAATTTTGATTGGTCTTGGAGGGGCTTCCAATGAATCCAAGAGCTGCTTCCTTTTCATTTCCTTCATTTAAAGAAAATGGAGGAAAGTTGTTCAAACGTGTTGTGATAGAGGAAAATGACTTACCCTGCTGGAATGTGCCTTGCCTTTTTAAAAGAGCATGTGTAGTTTTACCTGGTCTTACTGGGGATTAAAAAAAAAAAAGAAATTAAGATACTGTTACTTCAGAAATGTCTGTGTATCCCTAGGATACAATACCTGACATATAATATGTACTTAATAAATGTTTGCTGACTTGAACGGAACTGAGAAAAATTAACTTTCCATAGGTCATTTAATATTATGTTAGAGCATTTAAAGGCTCTACTTGCTAATTCATTTTTGTTAAAAAAAAAAATCTTAATCAGAGATGGCCAAGATAATGGACATTGTATGTTATATGAAAATGATTATTTATTAAGTATCAATAGGATTTTAAGCATGGGGTTAAAATAGAATTTGTTCAAGGAGTCGAGGAAACTACCTGGGGCAATAATTTTGAATCTCTCACTGATGTCATTAATTTCTTTGGTTTTGTTTTCTCACTCAAAAATGGACTAAAGATAGTCCTCTCATTTAATATCAAGGATCCTCTAAGGATGACATACCTTTCACTTAAGTCATGGTTCATATCGTATGAAGGAAAGTAGAACATATGGTATGTGACGAGAGTCGTTAGCCATTTGTGGAAGAACATAAAAGATCATGACAGCAATTTGTAATTTGGTTCATCTGTGTAGTAAATTAGTTAAGAATTTTGCTGTAATTTGAGTGCCAGTGGGGGTAGAAGTGGGGTGGAAGAAAAGCAAGATTTGGCCCTTTTTCCATCATCCTTTTTAGGGTCTCTCTCTGATTCTTCTTCAGGAAATGTAATAGAGGAAAAAAAACCCTACATTCGTCAGTAATTCTGGGGTAACCACAACTTAGACAGTAAGCAGGTCAATCGAAATAAGGACAGTGATTGCTATAAAACCGACAGGTGCTCTCATTGACACAGCACAGGCGACATTTGACACGGGGCGACACCACACACACATACACACACAGGAAGAATTTACTACACAAAGCAGACAACCAGAGCAAAATGACAAAGACCATCCTGCGCAACATAGCCATGGTGAGTAAAAATAATTGCTGTTTAGTAGCGGTCAGCCCTAGGATTTCAGGATAGCAGATTTCTAAGGAATTAGGTTTGATTGGGGTTTTTATTGGTATTCTTTCTTAAAAGCAGAACCGACTTTAATTTTGACCCCTGTCTGGTGGAGGAAAAAGAAAAAAATAACTGGAAGTTATAATGGGGTATAAAACATAGCTCCTCATGTGGTGGCTTTTGCATAGGTGATTGATAGCTTGCTCACTCTTGGTGTCACAGACAGCTGAACACGATCTCTCCTGTGGCCACCATTATAGAGTTAGGTTGGTCTAAAACTCTTATTTCATGGTGAGGACTTCCAGCCTTTTAAGATCTGTACACATGTATTTTAGCCAAGGATAGTGAGGCTCCAGGAGGTTTAATGACTCCCCTAAGACTATAAGTAGACAGAGAGTGCCCAGGATGAAAGAAGTGGAACCACCCAGTGTTGAACTTTGGATAGCTCCCAGAGGAGGGAAATTGGCTGTGCCTAAGACAGCTGATTATTTTTGCATTGTCTCATTTCTCATGGAGGAGAGAGAGATGTTAGTATAATGGAAAGCACCTCTTTTGGGTCTAGAATCTTGCCTGACATCAGTCAGGTAAAGGCTGGGAAGAATATAATTTAGAGGAGCTTGAAAACAGGGCTTGGGAAATTATTCACCATATTATTGGCTTAAATAAACCCTCTTTTTTTGTTTTCTCCATTTACAAGCCACGTCATTTAAAAGAGCTTGGATTTCATAAAAGGTCATAGTATATGGTGATGATAATACCATATTTAGGTATTTTAGAGATGACCAGAAATGCAGCCAAGTGTAACAGTTAGAGAGCACATAGGCTTTGGAGTCAGTCCTAGATCCACTACTTACTAAATGTGGGATTTGGGATCAATTACTTAGCTGCTCTGTGCATAATTATTCCCCTTATCTGTAAAGGGGACTAATAATGGTATCTCCCTCATATGTTTTTTTTGGGAGGATTAATTAGTATCATAGAGAATGACTAAATCTGTACTCTGAAATGGCTTAGTTTTTAGTTAAATTGGTCATTTTAATATAACAACCAATAAGGATAGAGAAAGCATTCAATGTGTAAAATATTAATATTATTATTTTTACCTCTGAGTCTCTTGTCAACCCCAGGAAGTAGATTGGGATTAGTTTCCCCATTATACAAATGAAAAAAAAAAAAAAAGCTCAATTGAGTCCAGTGATTTAACATCACTGGGTACTGTACACATAAGAACTGGGACATGAATCTAGGTTTACCGGCTTCAAGTACAGTATGCTTTTCCTCAAATGGTTCAGAGGCAAGGTTTCTAAATTCAAAGACCTTGTGTCTAAAAAAAATCTATCGGGTAGCTTTGTACTCCAAAGCCATTTCTATTTCTGGTTTGAAGTAATCTATTGGACCATCGGCAAGAAACATGATGATGCAAGGGGCATTAGAATAGGATTCGAAGCTGGAAGGTACAGGCAGGTAGAACATCCTCAGTCAGTAGTTGAGGCAAATTCTTGTGGGCTTAGGAACTGGCCAAGCTCTGGAGCACATTCCTACAGAGGTGAGCGTACATTACAGATCAGTTCAGGAGACAAATACTCAGAAGCTCCTGGGTGGCTCAGTCGGTTAAGCGTCCAACTTTGGCTTGGGTCATGATCTCACAGTTCGTGAGTTCAAGCCCCACATCGGGCTCTGTGCTGACAGCTCAGAGTCTGGAGCTTGCTTCGGATTCTTTGTCTCCCTCTCTCTCTGCCCCTCCCCTGTTCGTTCTCTGTCTCTCTATTTCTCCCCCCAAACAAGTAAAAATTAAAAAGAACTAAAATTAAAAAAGAAGACAAATACTCAGATAGTCTCAGGTGAGCCTGAGAGTCAGGCCATCAGTGTCTTGATACTGCCCACCTTCACTAGTGCATTCTCTTGCTTCTATTCCTAGTGTACAGAACAGGAGTGATATCTGTGTATCTGCCTCATAGGTGGCCTGTAAGAATTCAAATCTATAAGATGCTCTGAACCTCTCAGAGAAGAATGTATGTGTGTGCTGTATGTGTCATTTTCTTAAGAATCAGCAAGAGCCATATCAGAGCCCCTGCTCTGTAGCGCATAACCACCAAAATCTACAGTTTCAGATCAAAAGCTTTGTGGAGCAAACTAGAGTGATATGCAGGCATTATCTGATTTCCTGATAAAGAGCTGTGTGACCTACAACGCTCATCCAATTCTGACACGGCTGTTCACATTGCTTAAAATGCTTGCCTCCTCTTGGGAGGCAAAGCTAAAACTAAAGCACCACGACTGGCTTTATATTGACAATAATAATGAACTTCAGTATCAATGGTACTGACCACTGACACCTAGGATTGAGTCCCCTGACTGATACCAACAAGCTGGTGAACTCAATGAAGCCGTTTGTTACTTTTCGGGCATGACTCTTACCGGTGTCATTGGGATAATTAATACTAGCTCTGCCTACTTCGTGAGGTGGTTGTGAGAATCCAGTATTCAAAGAGATGTGAAAGTGTGTTCTAAAATACTCCAAGAACATAAGCAAATATAATGATTTGTTAGAAGCATGGAAATTATTGCTGAATCACATAACCATAAGATACAGTTACTTTAAAGCTTTGATAATGAAAGCGAGAAGTGACTCAGTGAATATGATACTAAAGATAAAAGATAAAAACACACAGGAGGAATTTTCTTAAGAAACCCAAGGGACACCTGGGTGGCTCAGTCAGGTAAGCATCCGACCCTCGATTTCACGGTTGTGAGATCAAGCCCCACATTAGGTTCTTTGCTGGGCACGAAGCCTGCTTAAGATTCTCTCTGTCCCTCTCCCTCTGGCCCTCCCCGGCTTGGGAGTGCTTTCTGTCTCTCTCTCTCAAAAAAGAAAAAAAAGAAACCTTAAAGAAGTAATTGGTAGGCTTGGGAAGTTACCTAAGAACCCTCTGGTCTACAAGAGCATCCTTTAACTTTTTAAAGTTTATTTCATAGCTCTAGACAGAAGATCCATGAGGGCAAATTCCACATCTTTCCTGTTCATTGTGTGTCATTAGCACAATGTCTACTTAATATCCCCCTGTGTTGAATACTTACCACATGCTGGCAGTGCGAATGGCAGCTAGTCAGAGTCCTGAAACTGAGTTATGGACCCAGGACATCTGACTCCAGAGCATGTATCTTGAGTCACCACACTATACAGTTGAGAAAAAGTTGCTGAATGAATGAATGATTGTAGTAGATGAAAGTAGACAACTGCTGATTATCTGAAGGCAGATCAGCCTCATTTGGGCTTATCTGGGTCAATCTTGCTTTCAACTTCTTTTTAGTGTCACCTACCTTCATACGGCAAGTTGACACCATGACCTTTCTCTTTAGTCTTGTCATTTCTTGCCTCCAGCATCTGTAAAATGTAAAAAGGAGGTCCTTTAAATGGACATGTCTAATAACCTCCCCTACCTTAACCCATGGAAAGTGTGAGCCTGAACAACATTGAGCCCAGAGAATGAAAGCAACCCAGATTCAGCTCCTTTTCTGCATCATGTTGAGAGTCGGTAATGGGCCTTGTCCATCCCCAGTAAGGGTTGGTGGTAATGGTGGGGTGAGCAGAGCATGGTTGTGACGAAAGGAAGCTAGAGAGATTTTTGCCTCTTCTTTTAGGTAGGTCTTCACAGAGCACTTTCTTTGTGCATTCCTGTAATACCAGATAAACTGATATTTCAATGTAAGTAGGAAAAATATATGTTTCAGAGCTAAAGACAAATAGTTTCCATATTCTCTGTAGTTGTGCATCATTAGTGGCTCTGCTTCTTTCAATTAACATGGATAATTGGAACTTTGCTATAGTTGGTTTTGCACAGTGCTTTTCTTAGTGCTTTGAGTTTAAATACATTGTTAATTTAACTGTATTGCTTTTTTCATTTCATTCATCCAGAAAGTATTTGTGGAACACCTGTTCTAGGACATGTTCTCCTGCAGGAACTTATAATCCAATAGGTGTATATCTGACATGAACACAGACAGTACATTTCCAGACAGTAAAGAAGTGACACTTGAATGCTAGATGGCAAGTGCTTTATGGCTGAAGGAAAGTGAACGTATTTTTAATTGAATGACTTTAGAGATGGTTCCTAGAGAAGGCTACCTCTGAGTGGGGCCTTGATGGAAGTGTAGGGTTTGGATAGATAGATGTGGGGGCAGTGTATTCTACGTGGAGAGATGGCTGGCTGGGAAGAAGGAGAATTCATGAAATACAAGGTTGGAACTAAAAACAAGAGCTATCACTTATTAATCCTTTATTTTTATTAGATAAATTTATAGGTACTTTATATAGAACACTAGATTTAATCTTGTGAATATTATTATGAAGGGAGTATTATAACCCAGTTGGAAAGAAGAGAAACCAGAGATTCAGTGATGAGGCCAGGTCAAGATTTAAACCCAGTCTCAGATCCTTATAAGCTTTCTGTCCCACTGTTGAGGAAGTCTCAGACTGTAGGAGTCTCAATCACCAGGCTAATGAGTATATACTCAGTTTGGCACCCTGATATCTTCATGTATGACTATTCCCATTTTCAGGTGAGGACCTGAGGTTCAGAGAGAAGCCCTGGTCCCACAAAAGACTGGGGATGCTGAGTTCAGCTAGAGGATGAGAGCAACTGACACCAGAGTTCCAAACCAACTCAACTTTCTCTATTTTGCAGGTTAAGTCCCTGCTGCTGTTGATGTTGGAGCTCACCCTCCTGAGGGAGGTGACAGCCTGGAAAAACCCTAAAGCAGGGGATACAGCCCTGTGCCCTCCCCTGGAGGATAACAGCGTGAGGGTGGACATTCGCATCCTCAGGCAAAACCAGGGGGCTATTTCCATCTCAAATGATTTCCAGAACCGCTCCAGTTCCCCCTGGGATTACAAGTAAGTGCAAATGAGACTGATCTTCACGTTCTTTTGAAAACCATGTTTATTTATTCTAATCATAGAGAATTTAGAAAATATAGAAAAAAATAAAAGCCCTAATATTTGCCTTAAAAACAGAAATCCCACTTTGCCTGGGAGCTCACAGTTTGCTTTTCTGGCTAGGTCCTCCTGTGTGGTCAGAGGTCCTACTGTTTTGCTTGTAACTTCTCATTGACTCTCTGCCTTTGCCTGCTCCACACAGCCCTGGGTTGGTATTTACAAACTTTCTGTCTTGCAAGAGGGGGCTCTTTAAAGCAGCCCACGTAATAATCTTTGCATCTGAATAAGTGGGAGCCAGAAAAGTCCGTTTGGAGTGCTCCACTCAGATTAGACATCAGCCTGCAAGGAAAGGTGAGGAGGGCAGAGTGAGAGGCCCGTTTGGGGATGGGATGTCCAGGGTACTGTCCTGTGATGCTATCTGACGTGCCAGATCTTGGAATAGCAAGGTCTCAACTACATGCTCCAAATACAAGTATGAAAACAGATTCCAGGGACAATTAGAAGGGCTTCTGGGGCTGCCTGAATTGCTTCCCACAGGAAGGAGTGGCAAGTTGGCTGGCATGGCTTTGCTGCATTTGGTCCCCTGGCAGAGCGGGTATTCAGGAAGAAACTGAGAGTATGTGGTGCATTCACAGACCTCTGGGGCTTTGGTTTTCCTCTCCAAGCAGCAGGCTTTGTAGACTGTATATTAGACTGACTAGTCAAGTTCCGTATCTAGGCAAAGGATGAAAACTAATTAAATAATAGCAACAGGGCAATGAAAAAGAAAAGATCTGACATTTATCGAATGCCAATATTTCAGTGTAGCGTTTTGTGTACATTTGTATCATTGAATATTCTCAACCATTCCATGAAAGAGACCCATGAGAATCTCCATTTTAGAGTGGAAGAAACAGGCTTCGGCAGTTAAACACCTGCCAGAGGGCAGTGTATGAATCCAGGCCAGCTGGCTACAGCCCTGGGTTGCTGGGAAATGCCTCCCTGCAGGTGAGCAGCCAGCGCTACGGGGCTCTCACTTTTGTCCATCTCCGTCTCCCTTGTCTCACCACCTGCTTTCGTCTGCCCTCCTGCAGCATCACCCGGGACCCCAACCGGTTCCCCTCGGAGATCGTGGAGGCCCAGTGCAGGCACTCAGGCTGCATCAACGCCGAGGGGCAGGAAGACAGCTCCATGAATTCCGTTCCCATCCAGCAGGAATTCCTGGTCCTGCGGAGGGAGCCCCAGGGCTGCTCTCGCACCTTCCGGCTGGAGAAGGTGCGGGTGACTGTGGGCTGTACCTGTGTCACCCCCATCGTCCGCTATGTGCGCGCCTGAACCGCCGCTTGGCTGAAGAAGCTGGAAAATGCCATTCCTTACCCAGCGCTCTTCAGCCAGTCCTGTGCAGTCCCATTTTTCTCCACTTCATAGGCCTCTTTTTTTTTTTTTTTAAAATTTTTTTTTCAACGTTTTTTATTTATTTTTGGGACAGAGAGAAACAGAGCATGAACGGGGGAGGGGCAGAGAGAGAGAGGGAGACACAGAATCGGAAACAGGCTCCAGGCTCCGAGCCATCAGCCCAGAGCCTGACGCAGGACTCGAACTCACGGACCGCGAGATCGTGACCTGGCTGAAGTCGGACGCTTAACCGACTGCGCCACCCAGGCGCCTCCTTTTTTTTTTTTTTTTTAATTTTTTTTTTTCATAGGCCTCTTGATAAGACCTGTGTGGAATTCTCAAAGCTCTGTAGTAGTTATAGTGTTAAGTTTCTGGGGTGCCTCCAAATCATAGCATAGTCCTGAGCGGTTCCACTGCCCCAGCCCCCTGAAAATGGCTGGAGGACAATGAAGGCGCCCTTGGCCTGCTCTGTTTACGTGCAGCGATGACCACTTCCTAGCCACATCAACACTGTGATACGGTGCCACTCCCCGAGAATTCTGTTGGCAAATTGGGGCTCTGTGCCATGTGGATGAAAATGCAAAAAATACAACCACAATGTAAGAGTGTGTGGGAGGGACTGTGCAGGGTGGGGTGGGAAGGATGGGGATAAGGATCTAGGGCATATGTTTATTAAACACTTGCTAAACACAGGAGTTGGCCTGATACTTACATTTGTAAGGAAACTCTCTATATATTTATGATATATTGGTTATATAAAATTTTAGGAGAAAAATTAACATATCTAGTACTAATGTAATAAAGTATTCATGATTGAAAAATACTTTAGGTGTTTGT
Organism: Neofelis nebulosa; assembly: GCF_028018385.1. Lineage (NCBI taxonomy): Eukaryota > Metazoa > Chordata > Mammalia > Carnivora > Felidae > Neofelis > Neofelis nebulosa. The sequence goes on along the minus strand of NC_080787.1, from coordinate 53,363,581 downwards.
TTCCAGTCTTGACCTATACTCACAGAGCTTATAACCATAAAGATTTTGAAATTCTATATACTTGTCATTTGTTTTTCACATTTCCTCATCAGTTTTTTATCAGAGGCTACTGTTAGAGTTATTATTATTAGTGTGTATGTGGCTGTGTGTGTGTGTGTGTGTGTGTGTGTGAGAAAGAGAGAGAGAGATCTTGGAGACTTTTTTTCTCAGCTTTATTGAGGTATAATTGACAGATAATATGTAAGTTTATGGTATACAGCATGATGATTTGTCTCTCTGTCTCTCTATTTCTCTCTCTCTATAGTGAACTGGTTACCACAGTAAGGTAGTGAACACTTCCATCACCTCATATAGTTACCTCTGTGTGCTTATGTTTATGGAGAACATTTAAGATCTCTCTGCAAATGGCAAGCATACAATAAATACAGTATTGATAACTATGGTTACCACACTATATATTAAACCTCCAGAACGTATTCATCTTATAAATAAATTCATACTCTTTGACCAACATCTTCTCATTTCTCTGCCCCCACCCCCCAGCTTCTGGCAACTACAGTTCTCTCTGTTTCTATGAGATGGAGAGTTATTTTATTATTAAGGGTACTTGGGCGTTACATGGAGAATTAAGGAAAATGGTGTAAACAGAACTGAGTTTCCCTGGTAACTCTTTACTGCTCCGTCTTCCTGGCTACATTATTGTACAAAGTGAACATTTACTGGCCACTGTGCTAGCCACTGGAGATGCAAAGACAAATGCATATGGAAGGGCCACAGTGTTGAGACTGGCCGTCCACAGAGGCTCTGGTCATTGGAGCCATGCAATCCCTTTGCATCGTCCTCATTTAGATTTCTGGGACTTTTAGGGTCACTGGTTGTCCTTCATCAATATCTTATGCTTCTTGGGTCGGGGCATGGCACAGGAGCCTCCAGATTCTGGTCTCCATGCCACTCTGGGGAAAAGTCAGAGGTTTTCTCATCCCTCCCTTGCCTCAACATGGCACAGCACATTTTCTCCTTCCAACTTTTTTTTTTTTTTTTTTTAATTTATTTTTGGGACAGAGAGAGACAGAGCATGAACGGGGGAGGGGCAGAGAGAGAGGGAGACACAGAATCGGAAACAGGCTCCAGGCTCCGAGCTGTCAGCACAGAGCCCGACGCGGGGCTCGAACTCACGGACCGCGAGATCGTGACCTGGCTGAAGTCGGACGCTCAACCGACTGTGCCACCCAGGCGCCCCAGCACATTTTCTCCTTAATGCTACCACTGGCTCAGAATACATCTGCATTGTTGCTACTTTTCCAGGTCCGAGGGAGAAAGTGGGGCCTAAGTTCTCACTCCCACCTGAAACTTGGCTTGAGGATAGGCTGGTGTCAGAAACCTGATACCTATCTTTAACTCTAGTTTGGATAACTTTCTTCTAGTCTAGGCGAGAGTAGAAATGAAGTAGCTGGGTAGGCTGGCTCTTCAGCTCTTGGCTGTATAATCTTTTGCTAATGTTATAAATATTGACATTTGTACTTAAAGTGTTCAAGCTCTTGAAATCTAGAAAAGATTTTCTGTCCTATCAACTTCATAATTTTGCTATGAATCTCACAAGTCCATGTTGGTGTTCAAATTTGTGCAATGAATCCTTTCTCTGCTGATTATGGCACTAATTGCCCTATCCTGAGGGTAGTACTATAAAAAGTACATATAAAAGTACATATAAAAAAGGGTAGGAGAAGTATACAGAGGAAGGAATTTGCAGAGGAAAAAAAATCACACCTCTGAGTGTATCAAGATATTATTACCTTGTTATATACATGTACACATGTAATTTCAAAACAATGTGCTAAATACAATAATCAAGGTAGGAAATGATAAGAAGCCACAGAGGGTGATAGCTATCCAGGAAATTTCAGAAAGGAGAAGATTTGCACTGAAATGAATCTGAGTTGGTCTAGTGGAAAACGGGAGATGGGCATTCATAGCACAGGGAACAGTATAAGCAAACACAGAGGAACAAAGAAGCCTGGCATGTTAGGGGAACAGCAAGTAGTCCCATGTGCTCGGGATAGTGTGGACAGGGGAACATGGTGGGGAATACATATTTCTTGAAAGAATAATTGAATGAATGAATGAACATGGTGGTAGGCAAAAAACAGTAGGCAAATGGGGGCACCTGGGTGGCCCAGTTGGTTAAGTGTTTGACTTTGGCTCTGGTCATGATCTTGTGGTTTGTGGGTTTGAGCCCCACGTGGGGTTCTGTGCTGACAGCTCAGAACATTGAGCCTGCTTTGGATTCTCTCTGTCTCTCTCTCTCTCTGCCCCTCCTCTGCTTGTGCTCTCTCTCTGTCTCTCTCTCAAAAATAATTAAAAAACATTAAAAAAAGAAATAAAAAAAAGAACAGTAGGCAAACGGTCCACTTGTGAAAGGTTTTGTGTGCTCTATTACAGATGTGATGAGCATAGCTGTATCTCATAAGGTAATTTTGGCAGTAGTGAACAAACGGGATCAGAAACCCGAGGCCAGTGAGAAGACCAGAGAGGTGACAGCTCCTCTCAGAGCTGGATGGGATCCTGCAGATCACCTGGCTGGCCTTTCTCATTTGCACATGAGGCCCAGAGGAATGAGGCAACTTGCTCAAGGTCACTTGGAGTAATTACTGGCAGAAACAAATTTAATGACTCCAGGTTCATGATTTTCTATGTTGGATTTGCAGCACTCAGTAATGTTTCCGGTAAATACTCACTTCAGTCATTTCTCTGTGCAGCCTAGGGCTGGCCCTGGGAGCCAGTAAAAAGGACTTCCACATCTCACACCTCCAAATACATTGTACGTGGTGTCCCCTGGGGTCTGGGGCCCAAGTTACAGCTTGGGCTGAGGGCTGGCTGTCATTCAGGAAATTGCACATCCTCGCCAGCTCACAAGGTGGCACACTGTACCCAGAAGTAAATGGCTCCCTTATGGGGGAATCTGTCTTTGACAACCACTTTGAGACACTGCTGAGCAGCCTGTGTTCCTCAGTGCTGAGTCTAGCTTTCTGGGCCTCAGAGATCCTTTGTTTTGAATGCAGGAGAAATGGTCTACGTTGAGCAGTCCAGATGTTCAAATACAGCATTGCCACCATAATATGTAGAGAGAGGAACTTTTCTTTCCACATGGAACTGGAAAACATATAGTCTTTTCTTTGATATCTCGTTCTCACTTATGATAGCTGGGCTGAGGGGAGATACATATTTTCTCTGTCTCTCTTTCCTTCCCTCTCCTTCTCTCTCTCCCACCCCTACTCCCAAATCTGGATAAAAATCACCCTTATTTGTAATGCTTCACAGGAAAAATATCACTTGCAGTTTACAGTGAGGAAGATGATTACAAAATTGGTTTTCTTATTTTTTCCTAACAGAAGTGGTAGAAGAAATGCATTTAATATTTAGACAGCTTTTGGTTTTGAATCCTGGTTCTACCATTTTCTGGTTATATGAATGTAGGCAATTTCGTCTTTCTGAGACTCAGCACCCTCATATGTTAAATAGGGAATAATACCTATGTTAAAGAGTAGAATGTAAAGTAATTAAAATAAAAAATGTAAAAGACTTAATACAGTACCCAGGAAATGGTAGGTACTCAGTACCTGGCAGTCATTATCCCAAGAGGTGCAAAACTTATGTTTCCTATTTGCTTGGCCCCAGGAAACTCACAACCAACTTTTATGTTTAAATAACACAGCTATCTGCACAGCAAAGGAAACAACCAACAAAACTAAAAGGCAACCAACGGAATGGGAAAAGATATTTGCAAATGACACATTGGACAAAGGGCTAGTATCCAAAATCTATAAAGAGCTCATTAAACTCCACACCCGAAAAACAAATAACCCAGTGAAGAAATGGGCAGAAAACATGAATAGACACTTCTCTAAAGAAGACATCCGGATGGCCAACAGGCACATGAAAAGATGTTCAACGTCGCTCCTTATCAGGGAAATACAAATCAAAACCACACTCAGATACCACCTCACGCCAGTCAGAGTGGCCAAAATGAAGAAATCAGGAGACTATAGATGCTGGAGAGGATGTGGAGAAACGGGAACCCTCTTGCACTGTTGGTGGGAATGCAAATCGGTGTAGCCGCTCTGGAAAGCAGTGTGGAGGTTCCTCAGAAAATTAAAAATAGACCTACCCTATGACCCAGCAATAGCACTGCTAGGAATTTATCCAAGGGATACAGGAGTACTGATGCATAGGGGCACTTGTACCCCAATGTTTATAGCAGCACTCTCAACAATAGCCAAATTATGGAAAGAGCCTAAATGTCCATCAAGTGATGAATGGATAAAGAAATTGTGGTTTATATACACAATGGAATACTACGTGGCAATGAGAAAGAATGAAATATGGCCTTTTGTAGCAACGTGGATGGAACTGGAGAGTGTGATGCTAAGTGAAATAAGCCATACAGATAAAGACAGATACCATATGGTTTCACTCTTATGTGGATCCTGAGAAACGTAACAGAAACCCATGGGGGAGGGGAAGGAAAAAAAAAAAAAAAGAGGTTAGAGTGGGAGAGAGCCAAAGCATAAGAGACTGTTAAAAACTGAGAACAAACTGAGGGTTGATGGGGGGTGGGAGGGAGGGGAGGGTGGGTGATGGGTATTGAGGAGGGCACCTTTTGGGATGAGCACTGGGTGTTGTATGGAAACCAATTTGACAGTAAATTTCATATATTAAAAAATAAAATTAAAAAAAATAAAATAACACAGCTATATTATTCCTCACGGTTATTAAATTTATACTCTCCATTTAATCTCTACACACACATACACACACACACATAATTTAAGGTGATTTAAACAAAGGATTTAAACATGTTAATATTATTATATAGATCTTTTAATTCACTTACAATTTTTTTAATGTTTATTTTTGAGAGAAACAGAGACAGAGCATGAGTGGGAAGGGGCAGAGAGAGAGGGAATCACAGAATGAGAAGCAAGCTCCAGGCTCAAGCTGTCAGCACAGAGCTGGATGCAGGGCTCGAACTCAAGAACCGCTAGATCATGACCTGAGCAGAAGTTGAATGCTTAACTGACTAAACCAACTGAAAGGGCGGGTCTACGCCGGCCGACTCCATCTTGTTCTGTGTCCTTCACCTTGACCACACCTCCTCCCCTTGAGTAATCCCCCCCCCCACCCTCACCTGTCTAACAGGATTTGGACCCTTCCCCAGCCAATCGGCTGAGGCCATAGCCATTACCTCACCAACTGCCCCTAGGCCCCAGTAAAACCTTTGTGCTTTTGAAACTCGCTCTCTCCCTGGTATCTCACCGCTGCATCGGTGCAGGTAGGGGATTGAGCTCGAGCTAGCTCGAATAAAGGCTCTTTTGCTTTTACATCGGACTCGGCTCCCTGGCGGTATTTGGGGATCATGAATTCTGGGCATAACATTTGGGGGCTCGGCCCGGGATCCCCAAGACCCCCGAGGGACCCCCGACCCGGAGAGCCTGACTGGCCATGGTTAGTGTCTGTCTGTTTGGTCTGTCTTTTCTGTGTGAGCTCATTTCTGGAATTCTGGTAGTGCCTGATGCAGTCTAAGTGGACGCACTGGAGGACCACGGGCCGGGAGTTTTGGAAGACGTTCCGATCCTCCCTTCTGGAGGGACGTGGAATCCCCTCAAAGGTCTAAGCTAGCTTTCAGTTTTGCTTCCATGGAGTTGAAAGACTTTCTAGGGGCCCTCTGTTTGTCTGTTTTTGTGTTTCTCTGTTTTGTTCTGTGGACTTACTGGACGGACGTTATGGGACAGACTCAGACTACCCCTTTACCCACCCTCTTGGCTTAAGCCCTTCCTAGCCCCACTCCCTCCGGAGCCAAACCCATTCTTGCTTTGCAGGGGACAAAGAAGAAAAAAAGTCTTACCCAGCCTTCAGCACCCCTCTACCCTGTCCTACAGGGGGGTACTGAAGAAAAATTAATTTTTTCCTCCTCCGTATAACCCCTCTAGGATGCCGGAAGAACACCATCCTCCCCCTCCGGGGGAGGCAGACGCTGTTCCGAGAGCGGGTGGCGGAAACGCTCCAGTGGGAAGCCCGCCCTTTACCAGACAAAGGGCTCAGAGGGAGCAATCCGCCTCTGCCGCCGACTCCACTATTCTGCCTCTGCGAACCACCGGACCCCCAGACGCGGAGGGGAATCAGCCCCATCACTATTGGCCTTTCGCCACTAGTGACCTCTACAATTGGAAAGCTCAGAATACTAAATTTTCCGAGAAACCGGCAGGGCTTATTGATTTATTAGGCTCTGTTCTTTACCCATCAGCCCACGTGGGATGATTGCCAGCAGCTTTTGCAGGTCCTGTTCACGCCTGAAGAAAGAGAAAGAATCCTCAATGAGGCCCGAAAACTAGTTCCGGGCGCAGACAGGAATCCCACCACCAACCAGGCTCAGATAGATGCCTCCTTCCCCTTAAATCGGCCCCAGTGGGATTTCAACACGGCAGAAGGTAAGGAGAGGCTCCGGGTCTACCGCCAGACTCTAATGGGGGGTCTCCGAATGGCTGCTAGAAAGCCAACCAATTTGGCCAAGGTAGGAAAGGTACAACAGGGAAAAGATGAATCTCCGGCTGCCTTTTTAGAACGGATCATGGAGGCATTCCGTACCTATACCCCCATGGATCCAGAGGCTCCGGAAAGCAAGGCATCTGTTATCGTGGCCTTTGTAAACCAATCGGCCATAGACATTAGGAGAAAATTACAGAAAATAGATAGACTAGGAGAAAAAAGTCTGCAGGACTTACTGGTGGTAGCTAAAAAGGTATATAATAACCGGGAGCCTCCTGAGGACAAGCAGGCTCGTGCCATGGCAGCTGCCAGCAGTAAGCAGACTTGAGACCTGGCCAGAATACTACTAGCTACCACTGCTGACTTCCCCGAGGAACGAGACCGCCGTCTCCAGCAGCTGGCAGACGACGCAAGAAAAGGTAAAGGAACCACCAAGGGGGGAAGCAGAGGCTGCAGAAGGATCAGTGCGCATACTGCAAGGAGATAGGGCATTGGGCCCGAGATTGTCCAAAAAGGGCCGGCGGGAAGGGAAGCAAGACTGATCGAGTAAAAGTCCTAGAGCTAGATGAACTAAGTGATTAGGGGAGTCGGGGTTCGGACCCTCTCCCCGAACCCAGGGTAACTCTTAAAGTGGAGGGGACCCCTATTGACTTCCTTGTCGACACCGGAGCACATTCGGTCCTCCGCACCCCACAAGGAAAACTAGCTAGCAAGAAGTCCTGGGTACAAGGGGCAACTGGTATGAGCCAGTATTCATGGACTACCCGAAGAACAGTAGATTTGGGAATGGGCCGGGTATCCCACTCCTTTATGGTAATACCAGAATGCCCCTACCCGCTGTTAGGACGGGACTTACTGACCAAGATTGGAGCTCAGATAACTTTCAGACAAGGGGGGCCTCAGGTCACCGATGGCAAGGGCCACCCCATCCAGGTCCTGACCATGAAACTGGAGGATGAATACCGCCTCCACCAGGAGGCGCTCCTGAGAGAGGATAATATAGACAGATGGCTACAAGAATTCCCCTCGGTTTGGGCAGAGACGGGGGGGATGGGACTAGCCACTCACAGGACCCCAGTCCTGGTAGAGCTCAAGCCAGGAGAGAGTCCGGTAAGGATCAAACAATACCCCATGTCTCAGGAGGCCTGGAAGGGGATCCAGCCACACATCCGGAGACTACGAAGCCTAGGGGTACTAGTTCCTTGCCAGTCTGCCTGGAACAACCCCTTACTGCCGGTCAAAAAGCCTCACACAAATGACTACCGACCGGTACAAGACCTCCGGAAAGTAAATAAGAGGGTCGCGGACATACACCCAACTGTTCCCAACCCATATACTCTCTTGAGCTCTTTGGCGCCCTCCAGGGTCTGGTATACTGTACTAGATTTAAAGGACGCCTTCTTCAGTCTGCCGCTGGCACCCCAGAGCCAACCCTTGTTTGCCTTTCAGTGGCAGTGGGCACTCACCTGGACACGGAGGAGGCAGGCTACAGTGGGCAACTCACCTGGACACGGCTACCTCAGGGATTCAAAAATTCACCCACCATCTTTGACGAGGCACTACACGAGGACCTGGGTGCTCCACTACATGATTGTGCGGGAATCCTGGAAAAAGTACATGGATTCCGGACGGACCTGACCGACCGGCCCCTCCCCGATGCCGAGGCTACTTGGTTCACTGATGGCAGTAGCTTTGTGCGGGACGGACACAGGTATGCGGGTGCAGCGGTGGTCACCGAAACGGACACCGTATGGGTGGAGGCTCTACCCTCCGGAACGTCAGCCCAGCGAGCAGAGCTCATAGCCCTCACCAAGGCGCTTATGCTGGGAGCTGGAAAACGGCTTAACATCTACACAGACAGCCGTTATGCATTTGCCACAGCTCATATTCATGGGGCAATTTATCAAGAGAGGGGGTTACTGACGGCAGAAGGACGGACTATAAAAAATAAGCAGGAGATACTTAACCTGCTTACGGCCTTATGGCTTCCTGCCAAGCTAGCCATTATCCACTGCCAAGGGCACCAAAAAGCTGATAACCCAGTAGCTAGAGGTAATCAAAAGGCTGACCAGGCAGCCAAGGCAGTAGCCCTTACTCCAGTCCCCACCATGACCATACAACTACCGGACCCAGGAGACCCAGTTTTACCAGACCAGCCCAAATACTCCCAGGAGGAGTTACAGCGGATCAAGAAACTCCCCATGGCCCAGGAGATAAAGAGATGGTGGTATACACCTAACAAGGAGCTCGTGCTGCCAGACCGGCTCAGAGTCTCAATATTAGAGCACATGCATCGGTCTACTCACATGGGGGCCCGAAAATTAAAAGACTTAATCCGACATGCTGGAATCAAGATTCACCAACAGGGCACCAAAATAGAGCAAGTTGTATCTGCCTGCAAGACCTGCCAACTCACCAACGCGAGAGCCACATCAAATAAAAAAGGAACCAGGCTCAGAGGCACCAGACCGGGAGCCGAATGGGAAGTTGACTTCACTGAAGTCAAACCAGGAAAGTATGGTTTTAAATATCTTTTAGTATTTACAGACACCTTCTCTGGCTGGGTGGAGGCATACCCAACCAAGCATGAAACGGCTCAGACGGTGGCTAAGAAGCTACTAGAAGACATCTTACCCAGGTATGGTTTTTCTGCCATGGTAGGATCAGACAATGGACCAGCTTTTATCTCGCAGGTAACACAGGCAGTAGCCAAGGCGGTGGGGGCAAACTGGAAATTACATTGTGCTTATAGGCCCCAGAGCTCAGGACAGGTAGAAAGAATGAATAGAACCCTAAAAGAGACCCTTACCAAATTAACCATGGAGACTGGCGGGGACTGGGTGACTCTCCTACCGTACGCCCTTTACCGGGTTAGAAACACTCCTTACACTCTGGGTTTTACTCCCTACGAGATCATGTTTGCCAGGCCACCCCCTGTTATTCCCAGCCTTCGAGCTGAACTTATTGCTGAGCTTATTTTTTTTTTTTTAATTTTTTTTTTAACATTTATTTATTTTTGAGACAGAGACAGAGCATGAATGGGGGAGGGCCAGAGAGAGAGGGAGACACAGAATCGGAAGCAGGCTCCAGGCTCTGAGCCATCAACCCAGAGCCCGACGCGGGGCTTGAACTCATGGACCGCGAGATCGTGACCTGAGCTGAAGTCGGACGCTTAACCGACTGAGCCACCCAGGCACCCCTATTGCTGAATTTAAAGATCACGAACTTTTTCTTTCCTTGAGAGGGCTCCAGAGGGTGCACGAGGACATTTGGCCGCGCCTCCGTGCCATCTACGAGGCTGGCCTGACCCCGACACCTCATCAGTACAGGCCGGGAGATGGTCTACGTCAAGAGGCACCACCGAGAGACCCTCGAGCTGCGCTGGAAGGGACCCTACATTGTGGTGTTGACAACCCCCACCGCTCTCAAGGTAGACGGCATCGCGACCTGGGTCCATCACACCCACGTTCGGCCAGCGGACCCCTCCTCGATCCGGAAGGACTTTGTCATGCGATGGGCCATCAGTCGGTACCAACACAACCCGCTCAAGCTCAAGCTACAGCGCATTCGACCCACCTAATATTGGTAACTCTGTTAACTCTGCTTGTCATTGCTCATGCTGCCGGGAGTCCCCACTCCCCCCAAAACATCACCTGGCAGATCATAGACACCAGCTCGGGGACAATACTTAATCAGACGTCCCAGAGCCACCCCAGGGACACTTGGTTCCCAAAACTTTGCGTAAACCTCCAAACTCTGTTTCCCCTTGTCACCATAAATGCAGCCGGTCCCATGATTGGGTCCCTAAGCTACATGACAAGGGGGGAATGAAAGGGCGGGCCTACGCCACCCGACTCCATCTTGTTCTGTGTCCTTCACCTTGACCACACCTCCTCCCCTTGAGTAACCCCCCCCCCCTCACCTGCCTAACAGGACTCGGACCCTTCCCCAGCCAATCGGCTGAGGCCACAGCCATTACCTCACCAACTGCCCCTAGGCCCCAGTAAAACCTTTGTGCTTTTGAAACTCGCTCTCTCCCCGGTATCTCACCACTGCATCGGTGCAGGTAGGGGATTGAGCTCGAGCTAGCTCGAATAAAGGCTCTTTTTCTTTTACATCGGACTCGGCTCCCTGGCGGTATTGGGGATCACGAATTCTGGGCATAACACCAACCAGGTGCCCCACTTTAAATTAATTTGAAAGGAATAGAGGAAACTACATATTTAATACATTAAAAAAAATCCCCTTGGCCCCAAATATTCATTGTAGCCTACTCCACTGATGTCAATTGGAAGAGAAGTATTTTTTGATCCAGTAAGTCCCAGGAGTTGTACATGTTCAGCTGGACTTCCCTCAGGGTACAAAAGAACACACATTTTCTCCAACACTGAGACATTTTTTCTGGCACCCTGTTTGGTGCTAAAAGAATCACTGAAAAAGTGGTAGTTTCTGACCCTTGTTTGTGCATCTCCAAGTGACTACAAAAACCCAATCCCTCCTCCTTAAAGAGTAGCCAAGACAACAGAATTCCTTCAGTTAGTGAGAGAATTCAGGTTTGTGGTGTTGGCCCGAGGGTGGTGAGAAGAAACATTCATGTATGGGGGATTTTCCTTCATTTGTTCCTTATATTTGTGAATATGGCAATCAGGGGGGTTGTACTTACCAAGTCATAACTCTGCATCTTCTTATATTTGTGGGAAGATTAAATTGCATTTAAAAGTAATAGAACCTTACTTTTCATGTCTGGAGTACTAATGTGGCCCTGGGTGCTAACCTCAATGACAATTCCATTGAGGGTTATTAAACATAATGATAATAGCAGTTCATATATGCTGAGCGTTGGCTGTGTGTGTCAGGCACTATGCTGTTTTATGTGTATCTTAGTCTTCACGTGGCATGAGTTTGGAAATATCATTATCCTCATTTGACAGATGAGGGAACTGAGGAGTTAATTACTTGCCCAAGGTCACAAGAGCTAGTAAATATTAGCCCCAAGATTTAAACTTGCAGGGGGCGCCTGGGTGACTCAGTCAGTTAAGCAACTGACTTCAGCTCGGGTCATGATCTTGCAGTGTGTGAGTTCGAGCCCTGACAGCTCAGAGCCTAGAGCCTATTTCAGATTCTGTGTGTCCCTCTCTCTGCCTCTCCCCCACTTGTGCTGTCTCTCTCTCTCTCTCAAAATTAACATTAAAATTTTTTTTTTAAATTAAACTTGCATTTCTTGGACTAAAGACCCGCCACTGCCTAATCAATCATCTTATCACTCCATCTGCATGAAGTTGGATAAGTTACCTATGACTAAATGTTTCTTACATAGGTCACTGGAGGTTCTCAAGATTAACTCTTGATTTATGAAGAACATTGGAGATCCACTACTTCCTGCCTTTCCAGAAACACACATCTATTTACTAGTACCAGATGCATGATTTTGGTCTTGTTAAAAACTGTGATGTTTTTATCTCACTATCTCACTAACAGCACTCAGTGGGTGCTGATTTTGAGAGTTCTGCTCAGCGGTGAAGAGAAAATATTTTGAAACGAAGATTAAGTTAAAGAAAAAAGGATGACTCCAATTTGAGCATAAAGGTGTTCATGCTTTCTCTTCTCTTAAAATGGACAAACATCATGGCAGTATCAGAGATCACAGTGTCATGACTGAGCATGTGACCCTGGAGCCAGATGCCAGGCTACAGTGCCGGCTCTGGCATTACTAGCTGCACTAATCTTGGGCAAGTCGCCTAATCTCTCTTTCCCTTCCTTTTCTCTACTGTAAAATGGGGATCATGACAGTACCTACTTCACAGCATTGTTGAGAGGCTGGAATAAGGTAATGTATACAAGGTGCTAAGACTAGTACCTGGTATGGTACATGTGTTGTCCAGTATGTTATTAAGAGAGAAAAGTCACCCAGTATCATGCCACAATTACATATTGTTTTTCATATTTTGCTCTCTCTTCTGCTCATTTCATTTGCTGTCTCATTCTGCTCATATAAAGCTCCTTATACTGCTTTATACTGCTGTAACCACAACATGAATGCAATTTATATTTGTAATTTCTTACTTAACTTTACGTTTTATACATTTTCTGTGTTTCCATGTAGTGTTTACAATAATTTTTCGTGGCTTCATACTATTCTTTTAGGTTGATGAACCAAAATTAACGTAGTTATTCCTTTATTTTTGTACCTTTATTTCCACTTACAAAAATTAGATAATGCTTGTAGCTGTTTTAGTTGTTTTTTTTTTTTATTGTGAACTATATAATGTAGACAGAGAGTATATATATGTCTTTATATATTTACAGTTGCCTTCCATGTTAAAATTCTGTGTGTGTGTGTATTTTTTATCTAAAGCCTACCCTGGGCCAGTTATATAATCTCTTTGAACCTTGGTTTCCTCAACTGTAAAATAAGGATGACAATAAATAATACTTGTGTCATAGGATTGTGGTGTTGATTAAAAGAAAAAATGTAAATCATTAGAGGAATTCTGAGTTGGAACTAGCTGTTACTGGTCTTACTTGTTTAATACACCACCTTAAGCAGGGCCTATGGGTAAATGCTCCTACCTTTTAATTAATTAATTTATTTTGAGAGTGAGACAGTGGGGGAGGGGCAGAGAGAGAGAGGGAGAGAGAGAATCTCAAGCAAGCTCCACGCTGTCAGCACAGAGCCTGATGCAGGGGCTTGAACTCATGAACTGTGAAATTATGGCCTGAGTCAAAACCAAGAGTTGGACACTTAACTGACTGAGCCACCCATGCACCCCTCCAACCTTTTAATTCTTGTTTTCATAGTTAAGTAAATCAATGCATTTGACAAAGATGGATTTATGAGTTGGTCTGGGGTTGTGGCTGTCACAAAACTTACAGACTTCCTACTCCACTGGCTTACCTCTGTGGTTTCCTTACATGCTGTCTGTAGGTGACACACCACAGCCCTTTGCATGGCCTGAAGGCAAGGACCAGCCCTTGTTTATAGTGGTGACAACACCAGAAGCCATGTAACCATTTCCCACAACCACATTCTTGTGAATTTGACAGAGACCAGACCTGGGATGGGCTATGTGTGCTGGATGTTGGAGTGGGTTCTGAGTGCACCTGCCTTCCTCAGATGGGATACTTTGCTTGTGGAAAATTCCTAGTTTCCTGTGGTCCCATGCATCTGCCAATTCTACACTCCTGGGCTTTTCAGCATCTAAGGGAAAAAAGACACAGATTTCTCACAGAGCACTTGTCAATTGCCTAATTACCTTCTGTGATCACCCCAAACCCCAAGTGGGATCCATTAAGAAAGCAAAGTTTGCTTCCGCCGCTTGTTTTTGACTGTGCCTGCATAGGGGATGCCAAACTTCTCATTACTGTATTTGAAAATGTATAGAAAATATAATCCAGTATAAAGGGAAACAAATCCTTTGGATCTATGCTGCTTAGCTTTTGAAATCTACTAGTATAATGTGGGCTTAAGAATTTAGATGAGTCGAAGTTGTCATATGACAGTGAGTTTACTGGATGAAGAAATGATTGCATTACTCCTACTATACAGAAGGTGTACTCCTAATTATTCTCATTAGTACCAGAACCCCTTTTATAAAAGCTAAGACTTGTTGAGTGATTACAATACAATGGAGTCTCTTCTAACACATGCATTTTCTCATTCAATTGTCATAATAACGCTGTGATTTCAGAACTATTAATCAGTGTCATTGTACAGAGGAGAAAACTGAGGCACAGTTTGAGTGAGTACCTTTATTTTTTTTTAAGTTTATTTATTTATTTTGAGGAAGAGAGAGAGCGAGAGTGAGAGCAAAAGAGAGCAAGCAGTGGAGGTGCAGAGAGAGAGGGAGAGAGAGAATCCCAAGTAGGCTCTGTGCTGTCAGTGCAGAGCCCCATGTGGGGCTCAATCCCATGAACCATGAGATCATAACCTGAGCCAAAATTGAGTCAGATGCTTAGCTCACTGAGCCACCCAGGCACCCTGGGTGAGTACCTTTCTTGAGGTTATGACTCTTGCCTTTGGTTGCTAAACTACATTGTCTCTCTATCAGAGATCTGCCAAGAATCACTTGCCTGTACTGAAGTCTCTCAACCATGGAATCTTCTCAGAGGATCATTCTCTGCGAGTGGTCAAAGAGAGCATGTTAATTTCAATATTTGCTTACTCATACAATTATAGAATTTTTATGGGAAGCTCACTGAAAATACAATCAAGAGATCCTTGACTTCACCAGTTTCCATAAATACCTCAAACTGTAATGGCCTCTATCTTGTTTGTGTGGAGGAAGTGGATCCAGTCCTTTACCAGGGCCTCTTCCTCAGTGGTTTCTGGGAATCTCTGGGCAACATTCTCATTTCCCTCTAATTTTTCCCGAGGTTGCTTACTACCTTGGTGAATTGTTGGCTTTTGGACAACCAATCCCTGCCCCATTCCAATGCCTACAGGAGGAAACTTCTTTCAGGCTTTATCATTTTCTAGGGCTAGGCTATGAAAGGTTATGCAGCTTCCAACTGGTTCTCTTAAAATGCTAATTCTGGTGGAAGCCATTTGCCATGCAAGAAGCCCAGCTACCTTCAGAATGCCATGCTGGAAAGGCCGTGTGTAGATGCTCTGGTTGACCATCCTTGCTGAGTTCCCAGACAACAGCCAGCACCAACTTCCAGGCATGTGAAAGAGCCATCTTGGACACCCAGTCTAGCTGAGACTTCAATTCACTGCAGCGCCAGCCAATATCTGAATACAACCTCATAAGTAGAATCAGCCTCATTATTCATGGGGCCCAGTGAAAAATTAAAGCACACAATTCCTTGCCAAAAAATCATTAAGACTGTCAAGCAGTGCACTAAGCCAAGTGTGGGGCCCCTTTAAGAAGAGGGTCCTATGTAACTTCACAGTTTGTACCTGCACGAAGCCAGCCTGCTCACAAGATCTCAGGAGAGAACTACTCAACTGAGCCCTTCCTGAAGTTTTGTGATCAAAATAAAATGGTTGTTTTACACCAGAAAATTTGGGGGTGATGTATTACAGGGCCACAGTAATCACATCAGCCCCAAAGACAATTATTTCTGACTGTACCAGCCCAGCATTGTCGCACTTTCTAATCATTCATTTAGCCTTAAATTTGTGGGTCTAGGTATGCTGGTATGCTGGGCTATGCCTATGGTCCAATTCTATTTATTGTTCTGTCCTCCAGCAGGAGTTGAAAATTGTGTCTTTGTATCTTTGCTGCATGTTTTACTATCTCAACACCTGCTAATTAAAAACTCATAAGCACACACTTGTATAATCACAAGCAACAGTGCACAACAACACAGTAGATCAATCGTTCAAAAGGCATTTTTTTGCTGCAAAAGACAGTCTGCAGAGATGTGACTCTGCCGACAGTATAGACAGTATAGGTGACCTTTAAAATCACCTTTTACAAAAAACAATTTTATCCCCAGGAACCACATCTTCCCAAGTTGCTCCACTTTATATTTGCATAATTGAAAGACCTAATTGTGTGCATTTCTTAGAAAACAATGGGGAGTTCAAGACATTTGTGCAAGGCAAAATAAAATGCTTGCTTCTTGGAAATGCAGATTTTTTGGGGTAGTAGGCTAATTAATGACCCCCAAAGATATCCATATCTGAATCCCTGGAACTTGTGATTGTTGCCTTAAATGGCAAAAGGGCCTGTGCAGATGTGATTAAATGAAGGCTATTGAAATGGGGAGATGATCCTAGATTTTTACGGAAGACCCTAAATGTCATCACAAACATCTATATAGGAGGGGGGCAGAGGGAGATTTAACAACAGAAGAGGATAATGTGATAGGTGGAGGAAGGGCCACCAGACAAGGAATGTAGCTCTAGAAGCTGGCAGCAGCAAATTCTCTGGAGCTTCTGGAGGGAGCACAGCCCTGTTGATAACTTGATTTTGGCCCCATAAACTGTAAGGGAATAAATATATGTTGTGTTAAGCCTCCAAGTTAGTGACAATTTCTTGCAGCACTGGTAACAAACTAATAGAGTGCATATCTGATTGTTTATTTCTTCTTTGAAAATCTTTCTTGCATGGGAAACTCTTCATCAACTTGGGTGTTTGATTAGCCTAAAGCACTGTATTCCCGGGCTGGAAGAGGAATTATTAGGCATCACCTATTGGTGATCTCTGGGCCACTGTCCTTGCTGCAGAGCAGTAATCGAGCTTCATGGTGTCCAGGCCCCTTTTTAGCCCATTCTGGACAATTTGCTTAATCTCGTGGCCAACCCAGTTGAACACCATCTTCAGTGGCAGCAGAAGGGGCAGGTCTGGCAAGTGCCTCTGACTCACCCCTGTGGTGGGTTGGAAAGGAGACAGAAGGATGCTGTTTCGGGTTGACTGCTGTGTGCCCCATGTGGGAGATGCACAAAGAGCATTCTGGGACACAAAGTTGGCTTCTCACCATCTGACCGAAACAAGCAACTTCTTACAGTAACCTCGGGGGAAGGAAGTCAGTGTTGGTGGAGGACTCCTTCCACGAACTTAAGCCCAGATGTCTGACCTAGATTTTCATCCTCCAAAATGACCTTCCTTCTTTTGGTGGTTCAGGGTTAAACACAGTGAAGTAAACACTGCATGGCAATCATATTTGATGTAAAGATTATTTTAAATCCTTTGGCTTTATTAAACTCTTTGAATTTGATATATTAAAGGGCAATAGGGCAAAAAAGTTTGGGTGGGTCATTATTGTCTTTGCAGATGTGATATTTTTTAGGAAAAGCTGCCTGCTCCACTTCCAGAGCCTCTCACTCTTTGTTTCCATCCTCACGTGGGATAGTCAGCCACGGCTGGTTCTCAGGCTTAGCAAAACAGACCATTTTCTATGCGCTGTGGTTTGTGGGGGCACTGAGAAGGCATTCTGCCTCCAAAATAGGTCTTTGTGCTCTGCTTAAATCCTCTGTTTAAAACATCACTTTGGTTTTTTTTTTTTTTTTTTTTTTTTATACACACCTGTAGGAGGTTGACACATTGGGCTGGTAAGGTAGGTAAAATTTTCATGACATCCTCCCCAAACTCTCGTATGGGTCCAGCATTGTACCAATTACTGGGGAATCAAAGATCAGTAAGTTGTGTCTGGTGATGTTTTCCCACCTCTGGAGACTATTGCCAAAACTGATGTGAAAAAGAGCTAAGTTTGTTTTTTTTTTAATAAACCACAAGAAATAATAAGAATGAAAGAACATGACTATATATGATATGTAGGTAAGGAAAATAGATGTGGGGTTTTATTTGGATAAGGAAAGGTATGAAGGGTGGATCTTTCTTTCTTTCTTTCTTTCTCCTCATTTTCTTTTTTTTTTTTTTTGTAAAGAAAAAAAGAAGAGTAAAAAATTGTTCCAGGATGAAAAACATATAGAGGGCAAAAATTCAATGGATATAGAAATTGGTAGAAGGTTTGTGGAAAATGAATATTGAGAAAAGAATTTTATGCAGTCAAGCAAAGATTGGAATGGATTTATGTTAAGAAGAAAAAAAAAGAGAGTTTTAATACCAAAATTACACAGGTGCAAAATTAAAATTTGGTTTTCTCTCTGTTAAAAGGACAAAGTTTTCTTAGATTATTGGTCGGTTCTTGATAAGAAACTGTATATGAAGTTTTTCTTTACCTTTAATGTAATCTACCTAGAAAACAAAGATTCTGTTTTGTCTTTATCCAGTCTTTGATTGCTTAAGAAACTTAATAATATCTATTAAAGGAGCTAAGTTGTTTTTTTTTTTTTACAACAATGTGACTTTTTGTCTATGTTAAATTTCATAGGAAGCGTTGTAAAATAAGAAGTGATGTAGACTTTCTTTAGGGTATATTTGTATGAATTTTCTGAATCTGATATGCCCTGGTATCATGCTATCAGTCGTCATTTGAAAATGTATGTCAAAGAAATAACTAAATTCCCTTGTCAATTGCATTATAAGGAACTTTCATTAGATCCTTAACCATGGATGTTTTTAAGTCTTTTGTTATTTGCAGTTATTGCTTTACTCTGATGCTTTCACAAAAACTATTTCTGTAAAAGTGCTTCATCTTCAAGGAGATTCATGGAAAAGACTTTGACAAGTACAGGTTTCTGATAACTAAGATTGATTTGCCTTCGTGTAGGAGGGACACTAATGAACCTTTCAAGTGCTTCCCCAAGGCTACCTGCATAGTCTCATAGTATGTCATGGGATGGTAGCTCAAGATGTGTCCCTGTTCTCCATCCTGCATCAGTCAAATGGACCCATTGCATTGATGATGTAAGGTTAACATGTGAATATTTGCCTCTGTTGCAGGACAACACCCTGCAGACTTTGCTGGAACATCTGCAAGGGAGAAAATGTGCCATGAATCCGTAGAAAATTCAAGGTCTGGGCACTGCCAGTAAAGTTTAGGAGTTGTTTGGTCAGGTAAGATGCATGTTATTTCAGAAGCTGTGTTTGATAAGGTGCAAGCTTGTTCAAACCCTAAGAACATAATGGAGATACAAACCTTTTTAGGGATTTTAGGGGTTTATAGGTCTTTTATTCAATCAGGAAGCTGATGCCCTTGCTTGGATACAAGCTCTAGCATCTGACCCTTCAGAAGATATAGCAGACTGAGTTAATAGAGAGAGTGGCCACCACAGTGCCTGGGTGGGATGGTGTCTTTCCAAGGAAGCGAGACTGCTCTTGAAATACAGTGACTTGATTAATGCAGTAACAATATGTCCTGTATGTTCTAAACAATGTACAAGGCAACTGTTGAAATGGTCTGGGTTGTCCACTAGAGTTCCCAACTGGTGAGGGATTGGCAGATTGATCATATTGGTCCCCTGCCCACCCTGTGAGTGAGGATTTTAAATATGCCTTGGTTTGTGTGGACAAACTATCCAAGCTATCTCTTGCCACTGTGCAAACCAGGCTGCCACTAGTAGAAGATGGGTACCGTCATTGAATAGATAGCAATCAGAGGTCACATTCCAAAGGTCCTGATGTACAAGACTGGGAAAAAGAACAAGACATCCAATGGAGGTTCTATCTTCCCTATAACCAGCAATCAGGAGGGTTGCAGAAAGGACAAATGGGATATTAAAGTAGCAGATTAAATTACTAACATGTACAACCCCCTTGGCCTGGTGGATTAAAGTACTGTTATAGGATTTAATACATTTGAACGATCAACAAGTAGGGCTTGTCACCCCATATGCCAGATTTCAGATCCCTGGTAAGGCACCCAATACCATAAAGGCATGGAAGCCATGGAAAACAGCCATTGCCCTGAGTCTTACCTTGGATCAAGGTGCTATGCTGTTGAGAACAGCAAGCCCCATCATGCATGGGAAAGGCATAATCTACTAGAATTTGCATGGGATGTCCTGCTGGTATGGATGAGTTACTTCACACCCATGGGTGAGGGGGGACTACTCAGTCTCACTGGGATTCAGTTGTCCTGCTGCAAATTGGGCCTGTTGAAATGTACTATGTCAGGAATGGAGCACACACCATTGGAGGAGGAGAGAAAGTGGGGGTCCTGTTCTGACATATTCCACCCCCAGTCTATCTCCTCATGTCTGACAGGCTGCCTTCTCCATCTAACATGTATGGTGTGTACAACGAGGGCAGATTCCTAAAGCTGCCAACTTCCCTCTCCTCAAGGCCAGGTGGTCATGCTCTGTTTTCCACTGGTACTCTTTCTCTACCTCTTTCTCTTCCTTCCTTTCATTACTTTCTCTCTTTCTTCCTTTTTTGTTTACAACTTCTTTGAACTTGTGATCTTCAGTGTTTGAAGAAATTGAGAAAAATTACAACTGTAGTAATAACTTCAGAGTACTTCAGGGTAAGCCATGATTGTGAAGTATTTTAGTTTTTCTAGAAGTAGAGAAAAGTTTTTTATGTTTAATTTTTCTTTAGCTTTGGACTTGAAACTGATGCTGAGGGCAGGCAAAATGTCTTAAAAGGAAGGGGAAAGGTCTCCAAAGAGACTAGAACTGGAGTAGCTCTCTTTCTCACTGCTAGATTCACTCATTATTATTCAAGATGAGAATTTCAAGTTCATTGCAATAAAGAAAGCACATACATTTTTTTCTTCCCTTTCTCACTGGATATGAGAATTCCTGTGGTAAGCATCACTGTGGCAAGCCATCAACTAGTCAAGAGGGTATAGACAGTCTGGTTAACCACATAGCTTGCTAAGACACAAGCTAGACAGAGCCTAGAGAGGAGAGGGCTTGTGGGAGGTGCCTTGGCTGTGACACAGAGATATAGGCTAGCTTATCTGGGACAGTGAGGAGCTTTATGGATACTTTACTCAGCAACAATAGCTATTAAATTTTTTTTTAACGTTTATTTATTTTTGAGACAGAGAGAGGACAGAGTGTGAATGGGGGAGGGTCAGAGAGAGGGAGACACAGAATCGGAAGCAGGCTCCAGGCTCTGAGCCATCAGCCCAGAGCCCGACACGGGGCTCGAACTCGCGGACCGCGAGATCATGACCTGAGCCGAAGTCGGCCGCTTAACTGACTGAGCCACCCAGGCGCTCCAACAATAGCTATTAAAGGACAAAAGTTAAAACTTTTTAAGTTTAACTTTTTTTTACTATAATGTGTACTCCTCTGTCATTTCAGAAACTTTAGCAAATAATCTGAAACCCTTTGTTTTAAAAAAATTTTTTTTTAATGTTTATTATTTTTGAGAGAGAGAGAGAGAGAGAGACAGAGCACAAGTGGGGAAGGGGGAGAGAGACAGGAGACATAGAATCTGAAGTAGGCTCCAGGCCCCCAGATGTCAGCACAGAGCCCGATGTGGGGCTCCAACTCACGAGCTGTGAGATCATGACCTGAGCCGAAGTTGGATGCTTAACCGACTGAGTCACCCAGGCGCCCCTCAAACCCTTTGTTAAAGAAATATTAAACAGAGGCCTAAGCCCAGCTGTAGATACTGTATTCCTGATAGAAAAATATAATTTATAAAATAAAGTACAACCTGCAAATATCTTTGTTCTTTTCTAAAATTTGGCCTTGGGCAGGATGCCTGAGTGGCTCAGTTGGTTGAGTGTCCGACTCTTGGTTTCAGCTCAGGTCATGATCGAAGGGTCATGGGATTGAGCCCTGCATTAGGCTCCATGTGTAGCCTGCTTGAGATTCTCTCTCTCTCCCACACTTTGCCCCTCCCCACAACCCTGCTCCTGCTCTCTCTCCCTTTCAAAAAAAAATTGCCCTTAGACAAAATTGTTTGCTAATCATGGGCATAATGAAATGGTAGACTGAATGCATGGTTTTCAAATATAGATACAATTTCTTGGACACTGGGTGCTCAGTTGGTTAAGCATCCGAATCTTGGTTTTGGCTCAGGTTACGATCTCACAGTTTGTGGGACTGAGTCCTGCATTGAGCTCTGCGCTGACAGTGCAGATCCTGCTTAGGATTCTCTCTGTCCGTCTCTCTCTGCCTCACCCCTACTCGCATGTGCACACAGATACTCTGTCTCTTGCTCTCTCTCAAAGTAAAAAATAAACTAAAAAAAAATAAATATAAATACAATTTCTTATAACATAGATTCTGTTAAAATTTTAGCAACAGGTAATTTGAGGGTATATTCTCTAGCAATTGGCTTCTTTCATGTTAGCATGATGTTTTTAAGATTCATTTATATTGTTGTGTGTTAGTGGTTTGCTCCTTTTTATTGTTGAAAAGTATTCCATTAGTATGGATATGCTAATATTTACTTATTCCTACACCAGTTAATGGGCATTGAGTTATTTATAGTGTTGGCTATTATGACTAAAAATTTTACATTTAGGTCTTTCTGTGGACATACTTTTTCATTTTTCTTGGGTAACAACCACCTTGCAGTAGGATTGTTGGGGCTTATGATAAATGTGTTTTTAACTGCTAAAGTATTTTCCTTTTGTTTTAAATATTTATTTATTTTTGGAAGAGCACAAGTGGGAGAGGGGAAGAGAGAGGAGGACAGAGGATCTGGGCTATGCGCTGACAGGCCTGATGGCAGCAAGCCTGATGTGGGGCTCAAAATCATGAACTGTGAGATCATGAGCCGAAGTCAGATGCTCAACCGACTGAGTCTCCAGGTGCCCCTTACTGCTAAACTATTTTCTAAAGTGACTGTGTCACTTTGCATTCCTGCCAGAAACATGTGAGAGTTCCAGTTGCTCCCACATTCTTGTCAGCACTTGGTATTGTCAGTTTTTAAATTTTAGTCACTCTAGTGGGTAAGGGCATCTCAACATGCTTTTAATTTGCATGTCACACTATATTGATTTAAATATTGTGACACCAAAGAGCTCTGTGCTTTCAGAGGTGTTACTGCTTGCAGGGGCTTGCATGCATGAGTGGCCAATCCCATGTACCAGCAGTTCCATTTTAGATAATTCTTTGTCAGAAAAGTTGATTTTTCGGCTTTTATGTCAACTTGTCCCAGTCTTGTGAGGGTTCCTTTGAGCCTCTTCACAGAATATATGGCGTCTTGTCATGTGTCCTTCAGTGAGCAATCTGGTTCTGGTTTCATCCTTTATAAGTACAAGTCTGCCTTTCGCCTTTGTCTTTCTCCTGGTAGACTGGTATTAATCTTTATCCTGAACCCACCCCAGGTGATACAGGGTTTTGCTGGCTTCCATGTTTGTGCCACAATCACTCCACCATAGTCCTATATTGAAAGCTTCAGTCACTCATCTTTGATTCTCCTTACTGAAATGGTGCTATTCACAACGCCCAGTTACTCTGATTGATCTGCTCCATTAAAAAAAAAAAAAAAATCTTGGGATGGAGGTCTGAATAATAGGGTCCTGGCCAGCTGTGGTCAGATAATAGGGATTGGAAATGTAAATTTGAATGCTATCTTTATAAAGATGATGACTGATGTCACAGATCTTAGGAACATGTCCATATTTAGAGCACGAGACAAAGAAATGAAATTGGCATGGAGACAGAAGAAATTAATAGGGAGTTGAGGTAGAATGTCACAGAAACAAATCCAAGAGAGAGTTTTAGGAAAGAGAGGGTGTTCAGTAGGGTCAATGCTGCACCGAGGCTTAGAAGGAGAGAACGGAGAAGATGCTGCTGAATTTGAAATTGGGAGATTATTCGAGACTTTAGAAATTGCTGTGTCAGCAAAGCAGTACAGTCAGAAGCCAGAATTCATAGGATCAGGTAATGAGAAAGTGGAGGGAACAAGGACAGACATGTCTTTAAATATGCATGGCAGACATAAAGATACCTGCATCTGGGTCATCCTTTCCTTCTTTCAATAGGGGACAAAGTGGACATCTTTCTGTGCTTTAGATTCTAACTGCCTTTGCCTGAGGAACCTTATTCTCCTGAACTCTTTCCTCCGTTTTCAACCTCTGGTCATTTTCTCTGCTTATTGCTCAAGAATCTTCAGTCTTCAAAAAGCAAAACCATAAAAACTACAAATAAGTCACGGGTTCCCATGGTTACTACTCTATCACTTTTCTTTTTATAGCCATGCTACTTCAAAAAGACCCTTTTCTTGTGTTTCCACTTCTTCCCCTTCCATCCTTTCCTCAGACTCTTCTAATATGATTTTGGCTGCCACCACACCAAAGATACCTCTCCTTCTAGGGCTCAATGACTTAGTTTTTCATATCTAATGATGCTTTTCAGATCATAACTTAATTGACGTTTCTTGGCACTTGATTCTGTTGACTACTTCCTCATCTTTAAGTTCTCAATTCTGTGGGCTTCTCTCTTTGATTTTGCCTTTGTACATCTTGGGTTGCTCTCCTTCATGGACATCAGGTCCAGTTTTCAGCTGTTGGGTCCTTTCACTCTGTAACTTCTCTTCCAGAGACACCAATGAAAACATGGTCTCTGGTAATCATTTACATGCTCACGCTGTGCTTCGGATGCAACTGCTGTTGCCTGAGGGGCTTTGCTGTCCAAATTCCTCAAGCTCCGACCTTTGCTCAACTCATTTCTCCATTTTCCCACTGGACATTCTATGTACATGTCCCACAGATATCTCAGACCCAATATACTCAAAGTTAATCCACTGCTCCCATTGGCTCTTAACCTAATATTCTTCTTTCTTCCATTGCTTTTCTTACTGAAGGACATTACCACCCACCCCAATAACCAAGTCAGAAATCTGGACCCACCCTGTCTTTCTCCACTCCTGCTTATTTCTCCCCAGCTTCCCCATCAAATCCTACTGATTTTATCCTTAATGTTTCTCAAATTCACCACTTCTCTCCATTTCCACAGCCACTACTTATTTTCTCCTTCAGGAAAACAATATCTTTTTAATTACTTCTTCCATGCTGTTCATTTACTCACTTGATTTCATTCTTTAAACATATTCTGCAACTATGTTTTACATACAGAGTACCATTAAAGGGTGTAGTATCAGCTTCTAGTCAAGTGTTCTATCTTGCACACTTACTCTTGCCTGCTTCCTCACTAAAGCACATATTAGGAGTCTAAACCTTAATGTTTCTTTCCCCCACTCCCACCCCACCCATCCCTCAAACTGGCTACCCTGCACGTTATGAAATTCATCACTCTACAGGCTGGATTAGAGTCAGATATGTCAATCAGAGATTAAGTTATATCTCAGTAAAGTGCAGGTGGAATGGAAAAATTAATAGTCACTGGTGACTAAATGTGAGTCATGTACCCAACTCCAACAATCGTCAACACCTGTTCCCTCACCCCCTCTAAACTCTATAATCAGTTTACTGTCTCTTGCCTTTATGTCATTATTTCCCTTTCTACAAAGCTTAAATCCCAGGCCAATTATTACAGTCACTCCTTTTGCACATGACCTTAGTCCCTTGCCTCTCTCACTTGGTCATATTCAACTGGTAAAACCCCACCCACAGTTGAATTCAAGTCTCCATTTATTCTGTACTTGAACTTACACTGCTGAATGTGGGTGGAGAAAAATCTGCAATCCTGCTGACTAATCTCACTTTTAATTTATGAACGCTAACCTCAAATGGGTCTGTAATGCTGCCCAAACATCTGTTTGCTACCCTCTCTTCTACGTGGCTATTTTGTGTTTTCTCTTATCTCCTGGTGCCAGTTACCAGTTAATTGCCTCTCTTCTCCAAGTCTACCTTGATTGATATATTCCTCAAATCTCCAATACCTCCTCTACTGTCTTCCCTCTTGGTAGATAACCTTGCCTCTTATTTTATTCAGAAAAAAAAAAGCAATCAGAAGAGAATTTCTTAAGTCCTATACACATACCTGCCGACCTGCCTACTTTATTATTCCAGATGACCTGACCGTACTCCAGACTAAGACTGACTGCTCCCTTTATTCACTGGCTTTTGTTCTCTCACCCCTACTCAGGCTCACAGCTCTAGAATTTTTCCCACCAAATGTCCCTTTGTAGTTCTTGCTTTATTCAAAGTTCCATAGATCCCTTCCAAAGGGTAATGCCACTTTGTAAGATTCAATTAATTGAATGCAATTTAACATATTGTTGTATAATTATTTGATGTCATTATGACCAATGCTGCCATATTACTAAATCATTGTGTTTTTTTCTCAATTAAAAAATAAGGTTATTATTGCTTCTTTGATATCCCATAGCATTACCTCCAAAAATGGGGTAATGGTTGTACTGACTTTTTATAAATGGTACATGATTCAAATTCAAGACAAAGATTTCAGTTGGGCACAAGCAGGACGCCTTGCTTTTTGGAAGTAATGAATCATTCACTGGATTGTGATATTTCTGTATATGAAGTTCTTTAATATTATCTGATTTCCTTCAAGAAGTCAAACCACAGTCTGGCAGCCAAGACCTTTGTAAATACTTGTTTTTTATTCCTTTCTATTTCCCTAAAATTATTGGTAATAAAATCCTTTAAACAAAACAAAACTAATATTATACTTTTTGCTTATGCAGAATATCATTTTCTCTTTATCTTTTGACAGAGAGACAGACTGGAAGGTCATTCAAACTTTCTTCCAGCATAAGCTTTGATAATAATTCTTGTAATCATCCAATAAGATTCAGCCAAGGCCCTACTTCTCCAGGAAGGTACTGGGCAGATAAAGGTGAATGAGCCTGGGGTGCCTGGGTGGCTCAGTTGGTTAAACTCCAACTCTGGATTTCAGCTCAGACCATGATCTTGCGGTTTGTGAGATGAAGCCTGGAGTGGGGAGCCTGACTGGGATTCTCTCTCTCCTCTCTCTCTGCCCCCGCCCTGCTCTCTCTCTCTTTCTCTCAAAAAATGATAAATAAACGTTAAAAAAGGTGAATGAGCCAGACTTTTTACCTTTGTCTTCACAAGTAAATAGCACAGGATCAACAACACAGGTATCCTCAATAAATGTTAGTTTAAGACCAAATCTTCATTGTCATTATTGTCACCATAACAATCACCTACATTTGGCACACATCTGGGCATGTTTAAACCACTGTGCACTGTTACTCTTTCCAGGAACTCATGACAGTAAACTACCTGTAGCATTCCAGCATGCAACCTTTGATATGAGCCTTTTAAGGCTGCTTGCTTTTAACCACAGATAAGTATGGACTTCCCCTACATCACCATCAATGAGCTACATGCACTGAAAATTAACTTTGTCACCTCTGCTGTAAATTGCACACCTGGTGAGATCTGATGCTTGAGAATGTGAGGAAGCCTGAGGGCAAACAACCACCCTTGAAGTGTCCAGGCCTGTCTTGTTAGTAGTGATAGCACTATCCTTTCTTATTGCCTGTTTGTGACAGGCTCTGAACTTCTGAACCTGGGTTCTAAATGTGCCTTTGTAGTCTAAGAAACAGGAAACACCTGTACCATGACCCTGCTCACTGGCTCCCTCTCTCTCCTTTTCCCTCCCTCCCTCCTCCTTCTCTGTATCCTAAGCCTTTGATTACTTTTATCACTTCCTTTTCCAGATTTTCTGAAACTTTCCCAAGCACAGCTCAAATTCTTCATCCTGGGTGAAGATTTTCTTGGCCATCCCATCCAAAAGCGAAGTGCCTTTATTTTGAAAGTCTTTGACACTTATAATCTGTCCCACTAATTTAGTCTATATCCTGCCACAAGACCTCAATTCTTTTTTCACACTTAGCCTTCATCTCTACTCTACCTGACCCTATCAGACTACAGGTTCTTTGAGGATGGGAGTCTCATTGTTCATCTTTGACTATCTCTATAGCCCCTACAATGATGTTTTGCTCCAAATAAGTGCGCAACACAATTGGGACAGTAAAATACTTGATCCATATTGCTTTTTTTTTTTTTATCAGTAGGCTCCCCATCCATCATGGTGCTTGAAGTCACAACCCTGAGATTAAGAGTCATTTGATCTACTGACTGAGCCAGTCAGGCACCCCTCATATTGCTTTTGATCCGTGGTTCTGTGCATCACAGTTGTTACATCTGGGGAAAAAATGTCAACTGTGTTTGGTGACGCAGGTTTGCCTTCATGGAGAATAACCAAGAAAAGCTGTTCAGACGAAGAGGCCAACTGTTCTCTGCCTCTTTGTAAGCTCTACTTCACCACTGCCACTCTGAGATGCCTCCATTTGGTTCCAGCCCTTGTTGCCTGGGCCCCTCTGTGTGACTCTCTTATTCACCTCTCTCCCCACCAAGACATAAGAGCACAAGAGGTCCAAGATTTGGATCTCAAGGATGGATATTCCCCATGAATGTAAAAGGAAGAGCCACTGTTTTGCTGCACAACAGAGAGCCCGGGGTTTGAAGTGTGAGGGTAGGAATGAACAAAAGCAAATATAAGAATGTTTCTTAGATAATCTGTCATTCCTTCAGGACAGTCCATTTGAGGTTCTCAGGGACTAAGCCTTGGAACTTTAAGGAATGAGGTGCTATATTCACATAGGCCCTTTCCAATTTCAATCTATACCATACTTTGTGTTTAGGTCTGAGTAACTTGGCTGGGGACTGTGTGCTTTAAGACTCTGAGTGAGAAAATTTGGAAAAACAATTAGTTGTTGAGCTGCTTTTATACAAAAGTAGTGGGCTTGGAGCTTGCTAAGTTATGTCTGAATGGGTTCATTTGACTGATAGGGTGATTGAGGCTCAGAGAGCTTAAGTAGTTTACCTGAACTCATACAGCTAAATAAAGATAGATCTGGGCTAAAACTAATCAGCCAGGACTGTTTGTCCTTTAAGCCCTAGCACACAGTGCTCAGGGTTTATACACTTTTCTAAAGCCTAAAAAATGTTTGAGATGTGAAAAAGGGAATTACCTGGCTCCAAAATGCCAACTGGTATCTGGAAACTGATACCAGAAAAGTGAAGTTAAATTATATGCTTTCTTTAAAAAAAAATTATGTCTTTTTACAGATTCAAGTATCATGTCAATCAATCACATTTTATCAACTCAAATAATTATATATAGATTATGCTTGGTTGGATACAGATGAATTTTTATGGTTGGGTCTCGTGTGTGGTGAGCCTTCAAAAGGAAGGATGCCCAAGACTTAGGAAAGTTGTAAAATGGACCTATCTATGCACCCTAACCTCTGAAGAAGCTGTATCTTTTGCCCTTTTTGAAGAACTTTTACTTCAGACAAAGAAAAAGTGAGCAAGAGGGAAAAGAAGGAGAAGGAGAAGTAGGGAAAGGGGAGGGAAGGAGAGAAATAAGGGGAGGAGAAAGAAGAGGGAGTGGTAGGCATGATCTCCTTTAGGGAGGTGGTCTTATATTTCTTTTTTACTGCCATACATGCTTTGTTCAAAAACAGGCGCAGATTAAGCATCTAACAAATACTCCAAAGAATGAGAAAACTCATCAAACTGGTAAAAAAAAATTGTTACATTAAATATCCCATTCCTCCTATTGGAGTTTGATAGGGGCTGAGTAGAGGGCAGCATGCATGCTACAGACTGACCTCCAAATGGGACCCACATCCAAGCAGAAGGGAGAAGATGGGCCTTTGCAGAAGAGGAAAACCACCCCAGCAACAAGACCAAACATACAGCGGCACACGTTGACTCAGCTCTCTCTCAGTTTGGTCCATATACTCCATCACAAAGTTTGTGGGGGGCTCAGGATTTTCTGTTGACCACTTCTATATATAGTATAGCCAGTTGCCCAGCAAATATAAAAATAAATGCAGTAACAAGTCATTTAAGTTTATTGAGCCTTTTCCACACCCTAGGCACTATCACCATGCTAAGAGTGTAACAAGCATTATTAACGACATCCAGAATTACTAAAGCTGAAGCTAGGTGTTGACCAGTGTTGTCAAAAGCCAGTTCATGCTCATTATCATATGCTCCACTGCCTCTGGCTTTTGGGGAGTGAGAAAAGGCTTTTTTTGCTCCATTCACTGATGCCTGGGTGCCCACTATTTGATCATTCTTTTGGACTAATAGGGAAATGATGAAAATGTGGGAGGAGTGCATTAATATCTGTCACTGATATCTTAGTATGGATTAGAACCCCCTTTTAAATGCAGCTGAGAGAAGGGTAGAGAGAAAATAGAAAGGGAGCTTTGTTGGGAGAGTAAAACAAAACAAACATGGGAAGAGCCTCCGTTTGTTTCACGTTCTATAAGCCAGTTAGGATTTTAAATATTCTTCCCATTGCTCCCCAAATCATTGGATCTATTCTGAAAATGTCAACTCTTTGAAGGTTACATTTCTTCATCCAAGTTCTTCTCGCACCAGAAATGGCACATTGATCCCTTTGAAACCTCATGTCTTGATGTGTTTTCCCATTGGAAATATGGTCACAGCACAGGAATTGCAGCTGGAGTCTGTTGATAAAGCAGCAGTAGAAAGTGATCATTAAATCAAGGAAAATTAGCTTTCATCTCATTCACGATTTTGTCCAGGGAAGGTCTGCTGTGCATCTATAAGACAGGGCTTCTTGGTGGACACTGAACATTTTTCAGAGACCAAGACATTCTCAACAGATACCTCTGAAAAGTAGGTATTCCTTCCAACATGAAGTTTAGCCTAGTGCACTGTGGTAACTGGTGAGAGTTATCAGTCAAATTTGGAGGTAAGGTAGGCTGGAGAGACCCCTTTGAGACTTAGGAATGTGGGAAGCATGGATTTCCCCAGGTGTCTTGAGACTAGGTTCCAAGTAGGATCTCTGCCTTCCCGCAGGGAATAACATTTTTTTTTTTTTTTTTTTTTTTTTTTTTTTTGCCAGCAGTTGTGGGCATGGCCTTTCAACAATACAGCCTGAAGAGGAAGGCTAACAGGAAGGTTGGCTAGGCTCATAGCTCAAGTGTCTATGGCATTTCTTGACCTTTAAGATGGATGAAGGATGGTTGTGAGGATTAAATGTGGTAACCTAAGGAGCACCCTTGGCACTTGTCTGGCATATTGAAAGGGCATGTATGTGTGGGACTTTTTTACTTCATCTTTCCACTTGTCCTTCCTGGTGTAGTCATAATGCTTTTATACCTGAAGAAAACTTGCTTGCAAGGTCGGGCATGGAATGGAAACTGGAGAAAAAAGAAAGGAGGAGGAAATGTTTCTATACGTCAAGTGTTGCTGAGGGGTGTGGGATAAGATGAAGACAGAAATGGCCATGGAATTTGGCAACACGGAAGTCATTGGCAACAGGAGCTGTTTCGGGGAAATGATGGGAGTGAAAGCTTGATTAGAGTAGGTGATGTAATATTAAAAATCTTTTCCAGTGTGAGAGGTGGAAAACTATTACTACTTTCTTAGCATTCCAAATTGTGATATTTTGATATTTAAAATCTTCTGAACCCAATTCCCTCCTGTTTCCCCACCCCCATAACTTGTTTTTTGATCTTGCTGAATTTTTCATTTCAGACACCACAAGACTGAGCAAGTGATGGAGATGTGGCAGTGATGACCTTAATTTGATCAAGATAAACAGTCTGTTTGGCTCATTTATGCCTCAAAGTAGACTTACTGAGACTTCGGCACGAAGACCTCCTTGTTAGTGGTTTGCAGCTCAAGATACATGGCTGTGGTCTTCATTCCAGGAACCTGATACGACAATGTAAAATGGATGAAAGCATATGCTTAGCGCAGTGTTGCTTTGTGTGGGTGAGATATTTTCCCAGATGTTTTGAATATGAGGCTTTGTTTTTAGAGTGAACTATTTGCTAGATTTTTAGGTTTTTTTCCAGCTCCAGTGGGTCCTCTCCTTACTGTTTCTTTCCTTGGGGGTATAGCCACAAGGGGGCGCAATGGGCCACAACCAGGGTGGTCTGGATTTTTGTTGTTGGCTGTTGTTTTTGTTTCTGTTTTTGTTCCTGTGAGGATCCAGGTTTCAAACACTGACTCTTTCTTAGAGCCATTTTCATAACATTTCATATATTCCATTCATTATACTATTTCCTATCACATCTTGCCTTTCGGCTAAGATCAAGTGCATTATACTATTTTATTAAACATGAAATGACTTATCTAAATGACCAAACAACCATTGTTTTTGAAGATTCCAATTTACAGATCATAAAGGTTCTAGTATTTAAAAAAGAAATCGATGTTCATTAAACATCTGAAATTACAAGAAAACATTAAAATTATCCATCCCCCAGGACCCAGAGTAATTCCTGTTAGTATTTTTATGTATTTCCTTCCTGTTTTTTATTTTTTATTTATTTTAAATTTATTTTTAATCTTTATTTTTGAGAGAGAGAGAGACAGAGTGTGAGTTGGGGAGGCACAGAGACAGAGGGAGACAAAGAATCCGAAAAAGGCTCCAGGCTCTGAGCTGTCAGCACAGAGCCCTATGCAAGGCTGGAACTCATGAACCACGAGATCATGACCTGAGCCAAAGCTGGACGCTTAACTGAATGAGCCACCCAGGTGCCCCCCTTCCTGTTTTTTAATGTCTTCTTTCAAATAGTTGAGCTATTTTCTCTCTCATCGTGATATTTAGTCCAGCATTTAATAACTTTTCAAAATGTATGTTTATTTATTTATTTAAAAAAATTAAATATATATATTTTTTTATTTTTTATTTTTTTGAATTTACATCCAAATTAGTTAGCATATAGTGCAACAATGATTTCAGGAGTAGATTCCTTAGTGCCCCTTACCCATTTAGCCCATCCCCTCTCTCACAACCCCTCCAGTAACCTTCAGTTTGTTCTCCATATTTATGAGTCTCTTCTGGTTTGTCCCCCTCCCTGTTTTTATATTATTTTTGTTTCCCTTCCCTTATGTTCATCTGTTTTGTCTCTTAAAGTCCTCATATGAGTGAAGTCATATGATTTTTGTCTTTCTCTGACTAATTTCACTTAGTATAATACCCTCCAGTTCCATCCACGTAGTTGCAAATGGCAAGATTTCATTCCTTTTGATTGCTGAGTAATACTCCATTGTATATATATACCACATCTTCTTTATCCAATCATCCATCGATGGACATTTGGGCTCTTTCCATACTTTGGCTATTGTTGATAGTGCTGCTATGAACATGGGGGTGCATGTGTCCCTTCAAAACAGCACACCTGTATCTCATGGATAAATGTCTAGTAGTGCGATTGCTGGGTCGTAGGGTAGTTCTATTTTTAGTTTTTTGAGGAACTTCCATACTGTTTTCCAGAGTGGTTGCACCAGCTTGCATTCCCACCAACAATGCAAAAGAGATCCTCTTTCTCTGCATCCTTGCTAACATCTGTTGTTGCCTGAGTTGTTAATGTTAGCCATTCTGACAGGTGTATGGTGGTGTCTCATTGTGGTTTTGATTTGTATTTCCCTGATGATGAGTGATGTTGAGCATTTTTTCATGCTCGGTTGGCCATCTGGATGTCTTCTTTGGAGACATGTCCATTCGTGTCTTTTGCCCATTTCTTCACTGGATTATTTGTTTTTTGGGTGTTGAGTTTGATAAGTTCTTTATAGATGTTGCATACTAACCCTTTATCTGATATGTCGTTTACAAATATCTTCTCCCATTCTGTCGGTTGCCTTTTAGTTTTGCTGGTTGTTTCCTTCGCTGTGCAGAAGATTTTATTTTGATGAGGTCCCAGTAGTTCATTTTTGCTTTGGTTTCCCTTGCCTCTGGAGACGTGTTGAGTAAGAAGTTGCTGCGGCCAAGGTCAAAGAGGTTTTTGCCTGCTTTCTCCTTGAGGATTTTGATGGATTCCTGCCTTACATTTAGGTCTTTCATCCATTTTGAGTTTATTTTTGTGTATGGTGTAAGAAAGTGGTCTAGGTTCATTCTTCTATATGTCAACTGTCCAGTTTTCCCAGCACCACTTGCTGAAGAGACTGTCTTTATTCCATTGGATATTCTTTCCTGCTTTGTCAAAGATTAGTTGGCCATATATTTGTGGGTCCATTTCTGGGTTCTTTATTCTGTTCCATTGATCTGAGTGTCTGTTCTTGTGCCAGTACCATACTGTCTTGATGATTACAGATTTGTAGTATAGCTTGAAGTCTGGGATTGTGATGCCTCATGTTTTGGTTTTCTTTTTCAAGATTTTTTTTTTTTTTTTAGCTATTTGGGGTCTTTTCTGGTTCCATACAAATTTTAGGATTATTTGTTCTAGCTCTGTGAAGAATGCTGGTGTTACATTGATGGGGATTGCACTGAATATGTAGATTGCTTTGGGTAGTATTGACATTTTAACAATATTTGTTCTTCCTATCCAGGAGCATGGAATCTTTTCCCATTTTTTTGTGTCTTCTTCAATTTCTTTCATAAGCTTTCTATAGTTTTCAGCGTATAGATTTTTCACCTCTTTGGTTAGATTTATTCCTAGGTATTTTATGGTTTTTGATGCAACTGTAAATGGGATCGATTTCTTGATTTCTCTTTCTGTTGCTTCATTGTTGCTGTATAGGAATGCAACCGATTTCTGTGCATTGATTTTATATCCTGCAATTTTGCTGAATTCATGAATCAATTATAGCAGTTTTTTGGTGGAATCTTTTGGGTTTTCCATAGAGAGTATCATGTCATCTGTGAAGAGTGAAAGTTTGACCTTCTCCTGGCCGATTTGGATGCCTTTTATTTTTTTGTGTTGTCTGAGTGCAGAGGCTAAGACTTCCAATCTTTGAATAACAGTGAATGTTGAATAACAGTGGCAAGAGTGGACATCCCTGTCTTGTTCCTGACCTTAGGGGGAAAGCTGTCAGTTTTTCCCCATTGAGGATGATATTAGCATTGGGTCATTCACATATGGCTTTTATGATCTTGAGGTATGCTCATTCTGTCCCTACCTTCTTGAGGGTTTTTATCAAGAAAAGATGCTGTATTTTGTCAAATGCTTTCTCTGCATCTATTGAGAGGATCATATGGTTCTTGTCCTTTCTTTTATTGATGTGATGAATCACGTTAATTGTTTTGCCGATATTGAACCAGCCCTGCATCCCAGGTATAAATCCCACTTGGTCGTGGTGAATAATTTTTTAATGTATTGTTGGAGCCGGTTGGCTAATATCTTGTTGAGTATTTTTGCATCCATGTTCAACAGGGAAATTGGTCTATAGTTCTCCTTTTTAGTAGCGTCTCTGTCTGGTTTTGGAATCAAGGTAATGCTGGCTTCATAGAAAGAGTTTAGAAGTTTTCCTTCCATTTCTATTTTTTGGAACAGCTTCAAGAGAATAGGTGTTAACTCTTCCTGAAATGTTTGGTAGAATTCCCCTGGAAAGCCACCTGGCCCTGGACTCTTGTTTTTTGGCGGATTTTTGATGCCTAATTCAATTTCCTTACTGGTTATGGGTCTGTTCAAATTTTCTATTTCTTCCTGTTGCACTTTTGGTAGTCTATACGTTTCTAGGAATTTGTCCATTTCTTCCAGATTGCCCTTTTCATTGGCCTATAATTGCTCATAATATTCTCTTATTATTGTTTTTATTTCTGCTGTGTTGGTTGTGATCTCTCCTCTTTCATTCTTGATTTTATTTATTTGGGTCCTTTCCTTTTTCTTTTCAATCAAACTGGCTAGTGGTTTATCAATTTTGTTAATTCTTTCAAAGAACCAGCTTCTGGTTTCATTGATCTGTTCTACTGTTTTTTTGGTTTCAATACCATTGATTTCTGCTCTAATCTTTATTATTTCCTGTCTTCTGCTGTTTTTGGGTTTTATTTGCTGTTCTTTTTCCAGCTCTTTAACGTGTAAGGTTGGGTTGTGTACCTGAGATCTTTCTTCCTTCTTTAGGAAGGCCTGGATGCTATATACTTTCCTCTTATGACCACCTTTGCTGTGTCCAAGAGGTTTTGGGTTGTGGTGTTATCATTTTCATTGGCTTCTATGTACTTTTTAATTTCCTCTTTAACTTCTTGGTTAGCCCATTCATTCTTTAGGAGGATGTTCTTCAGTCTCCAAGTATTTGTTACCTTTCCAAATTTTTTCTTGTGGTTGATTTCGAGTTTCATAGCGTTGTGGTCTGAAAATATACACAGTATGATCTCGATCTTTTTGTACTTACTTAGGGCTGATTTGTGTCCCAGTATATGGTCTATTCTGGAGAACATTCCATGTGCACTGGAGAAGAATGTATATTCTGGTGCTTTAAGATGAAATGTTCTGAATATATCTGTTAAGTCCATCTGGTCCAGTGTGTCATTCAAAGCCATTGTTTCCTTGTTGATTTTTTGATTAGATGATCTGTCCACTGCTGTGAGTGGGGTGTTGAAGTCTCCTACTCTTATGGTATTGCTATCAATGAGTTTCTTTATGTTTGTGATTAATTGATTTTTATATTTGAGTGCTTCCACAGTTGGCGCATAAATGTTTACAATTGTAAGGTCTTCTTGGTGGATAGAACCCTTGATTATGGTATAATGCCCTTCTGCATCTCTTGATACCGTCTTTATTTTAAAGTCTAGATTGTCTGATATAATATGGCTACTCTGGCTTTCTTTTGTTGACCATTAGCATGACAGATGGTTCTCCATCCCCTTATTTTCAATCTGAAGGTGTCTTTAGGTCTAAAGTGGGTCTCTTGTCAACAGCATATAGATGGATCTTGTTTACTTATCCATTCTGTTACCCTATGTCTTTTTTTTTTTCAACGTTTTTTATTTATTTTTGGGACAGAGAGAGACAGAGCATGAACGGGGTAGGGGCAGAGAGAGAGGGAGACACAGAATCGGAAACAGGATCCAGGCTCCGAGCCATCAGCCCAGAGCCTGACGCGGGGCTCGAACTCACAGACCGCGAGATCGTGACCTGGCTGAAGTTGGACGCTTAACCGACTGTGCCACCCAGGCGCCCCTACCCTATGTCTTTTGATTGGAGCATTGAGTTTGTTGACATTTAGAGTGAGTACTGAAAGATATGAATTTATTTCCATTATGATGCTTGTAGAGTTGGAGTTTCTGGTGTTCTCTGGTCCTTTCTAATCTTTGTTGCTTTTGATATACATATATATATCAAAAAATATATATATATGTATACATATATACACATATATATACATATATACATACATATATATACATGTATACATATATATATACATATATACATATTTTTTTTTTTTTCATCTTTTCTCCTCTCAGAGAGTTCCCCTTAAAATTTCTTGCAGGGCTGGTTTAGTGGTCACAAACTTCTTTAATTTTTGTTTGTCTGGGAAACTGTTTATCTCTCCTTCTATTTTGAATGACAGCCTTGCTGGATAAAGAATTCTTGGCTGCATATTTTTCTGATTCAGCTCACTGAATATATCCCACCACTCCTTTCTGGCCTGCCAAGTTTCTGGGGATAGGTCTGCTGCAAACCTGATCTGTCTTCCCTTGTAGGTTAGGGACTTTTTTTCCCTTGCTGCTTTCATGATTCTCTCCTTGCCTGAGTATTTTGTGAATTTGACTATGATATGCCTTGTTGATGGTCGGTTTTTGTTGAATCTAATGGGCATCCTCTGTGTTTCCTGGCTTTTGATGCCTGTGTCTTTCCCTGGGTTAGGAAAGTTTTCCACTATGATTTGCTCACATAACCTTTCTACCCCTATTTCTCTCTCTTCCTCTTCTGGGACCCCTATGATTCTGATGTTCCTTTTTAATAAGTCACTGATTTCTCTAATTCTTAAATTGTGCTCTTTTGCGTTCATCTCCCTCTTTTTTTCTGCTTCATTATTCTTTATAAGTTTGTCCTCTACATTGCTGATTCTCTGTTCTGCCTCATCCATCCTTGCCGCCGCTGCATCCATCCGTGATTACAGCTCAGTTATAGCATTTTTAATTTCATTCTGGCTGTTTTTTACTTTTATCTCTGCAGAAAGGGATTCTAATCTATTTTCAACTCCAGCTAGTATTCTTATTATCATGATTCTAAATTCTGGTTCAGACATCTTGCTTGTATCTGTGTTGGTTAAATCCCTGGCTGTCGTTTCTTTGTGCTCTTTCTTTTGGGGTGAATTCCTTCGTATTGTCATTTTGAAGGGAGAAAAGGAATTAATGAGGTACAGAAATTAAAATCAAAAAATTAAAATAAAAAAATATTAAAATTAAAAAATTAAAAAGACACACATACAAAAAAAAATTGAATAAATGATGCTAGATCCTAGGTGTGTTTTGGTCGGGGTGTTGAAAGTGGTTCGACAGATTAGAGAAGAAAAGGGGGGGAGAAAAAAAAAGGGAAATCATTTCAGAATTAAAAAAAATCAATACACTGAAGTAGACTAAAATGAGATGATGGGAGTGAAAGAATTTGAAAAAATACACATAAAGGAAAGAATATAGTAAAAAAAAACTAAAGAAAAATAGTTTTAGTAAAAATTAAAAATAAATATTATTTTTTTCTTTTTCTGTATTCAAGAAAAAGAAAAGAAATGAAAAAGAGAAACAAAGATTAACAAAAAAGAAAAAGAAAAAAAGGAAATCGTTTGAAAATTTGAAAAAGTGAATACACTCTAGTAGGCTAAAATAAAATGATTGAAGTAAAATAGAATTTGAAAAAATTTACATAAAAGCAAAAAATATAGTAAAAAATTAAAGAAAAATATTTTCAATAGAAATTGAAATAAAAATGAAGTTTTTCTCTTTCTGCATTCAAGAAAAAGAAAAGAAATGAAAAAGAGCAAGAAAGAAAAAGAAAAAAGGAACCTCTGAAAACTTGAAAAGGTGAATACACTGAAGCAGACTAAAATAAAATGATGGAAGTAAAATAGAATTTGAAAAAATTTACACAAAAGTAAAACATATAGTAATAAAAATTAAAGAAAAATATTTTTAATAATAATTGAAAATAAAAATGAATTTTTTCTTTCTGTATTCAAGACAAAGAAGTATAAAAGAGAAAAAAAAAGAAATAAAGAAAATTGAATAGAAGGACTTGCTAACAGATTGAAGTAGGACTGAAATTGCTTCGTTTTCCCCTAGAAGTCAGACTATGTAGCTCATTATAGTCCATAAATTAAGCTGGCGGTGAGATTTGTGTTCTTGAAGAGCTAAGTTGGCCCAGTTGGGCGGGGCTCAGTGTAATGGCTCCGCTCTCCACTAGATGGCGCTGCTAGCATACTGTGGTGGATTGTTACGCGCTCGCTCGTAGGTGCGTATGCGCATGCGCGGGAGAGGTGAAAATGGCCTCCCCCACTACAGTCTGTTCTCCCGGATCAGCAATCTCGCACCTGTCCTGTCTTCAGCTTTCGTCTACTCCCCGCTTTTTCACTCTCTATGACCAAGCTCCAGGCAGTACCTCTCTCCCAAGTTTTGTCTCAGATGCAGCTGTTTTCCCCGGCCCCTTACCTCTGAAGGACTGTGGCTTTGACCCATTCTGCCCCTCTGCGGGAGGGTCTCACCAAGCAATGGCCGAATGAGCAATGGCTGAATGTCGGCTGCACCCAGGAACACTTGCTGGACCCTGCTGCTGCCGGTGCCCCAAGACTACGGCCAGGTGCCAGCCCGCCCCCCAGAAAGATCATGAGATAGTGTAGAAGCAGTGTTTCAGGGATTATGGAAAATCACAACACACATCTGGCACCAGGCTTCACCCTTAACGACCTTGTTCTGCACCAGCGAATGTGGCCATTTTCTGAGGTCTCCTGGGACCAGGTGGCTTCAACAGTCTCCACCAAATGTCCTTCCAGCATTGGAACCACTTTTCCCCATGTGGCCTGAGAACTTCCCAGACCCCACTCTGCTCCTGGGGATTCGCCCTTCCCACCAGAGCACCACCAGGTATGGAGCTGCGGAGTTGCAGACTGCGCTACCCTTGTTTACAGTCTCAATGGAATGTAAACCCTCTCCTTTCTCTTTTCTCCCTTTTTAGTTTAGTCCCTGCGGCTGTTTCCAATTTTCCACTTTCTCTCCAGCTGCTTTTGGGGAGGGGTGCTTTTCCCATATTCTACCTCCCTGTGCAATCTCCTTCCTCTCTCCGCTTGCAAAAGCACCTCCCTTCCTGTGCCTTCTCGCTCCCCAAGTTCACCTCTCTGTGCCGCATGCCTGCTGAATTCTGTGGTTCAGCTTGTGCAGATTGTCGTGTTAATCCTCCAATCAGTTTTCTAGGTGTGTAGGATGGTTTAGTGTTGGTCTGGCTGTATTTCATGGACGCGAGACACACACAAAACTTCCATGCTATTCCACCATCTTGGATCCTCCCCCTAAAAATATTTTAGAGAGAGACAGTGTGAGCAGGGTAGGGGCGGGTGGGGTGGGGTGGGCAGAGTATCCAAAGTGGGTTCTGTGCTGACAGCAGTGAGCTGGATGTGGGGCTGGAACTCTGAGCTCATGACCTGAGCCGAAGTCCCACGCTTAACCAACTGAGCCACCCAGGGCCCCTCCCATTATCTTTTAAAAACTTTTCATCGTGAAATGCATCATCTATGCAAAAGAATGAATAAAATATATGTGTACAATTGAAAAAATTAAATAAAAACAAACAAAATCCAAACACCTGAAACTGTACTACCCAAGTTCAGCAGTGAAATATTGCCAGGAATCAGAGCTGTCAGCACAGGGCCTGATGTGGGACTCAAACCACAAACTGAGATCATGAGATCATGTGAGA
Organism: Neofelis nebulosa; assembly: GCF_028018385.1. Lineage (NCBI taxonomy): Eukaryota > Metazoa > Chordata > Mammalia > Carnivora > Felidae > Neofelis > Neofelis nebulosa. The sequence continues at coordinate 53,323,199 of NC_080787.1, read as the reverse complement.
TCATGACCTGAAGTCTGGCGCTTAACCAACTGAGCCACCCAGGCACCCCTCTCTCTTGCTTTTTAAAATTGTTGTATCACACTTATGTGATCTGTGAGATCTGTGAGATCATGACCTGAAGTCTGGCGCTTAACCAACTGAGCCACCCAGGCACCCCTCTCTCTTGCTTTTTAAAATTGTTATATCACACTTATGTTTGCATCCTTAAATGATATATCACTCAGTTTTGAAAAACCAAGGGGCAAACACAAATCTAACTGGTGAGAGGCAACATACCCACTGTTGTGGGAGGCTCCCAGGAGCTGTGGAATCCTTGATCTTGGTCATGGTCCACCTTCAGCTTTCCTGAGAGGTTGCAAGAACACCTGGGGAAGGCAGGAATGAGACTTGGGAAGTTCTGAGAGTTGTGCGGGGTGGGACCAGGGAAGCAGAGCTGGCCAGATGCCCCGGAATCCAGTGCAGAGTTGTATTTGAGATGCTTGTGCTCATTGAGGGGTCTCATTTCCCAGACCCTTACAATCCATGAAATAGGAGACTGGGTTCTTGAATCTTCACCTGGAGCAGGCATGCATGGTGACCAGGAACATTTCACTTGGAGGGTTATGAGATGTTTTAGTCTACTTGGGCTGCCATAATGAGATACCAGAGACTACATGGCTTATAAGCAACAGAAACTTATTTCTCGGTTCTGGAGGCCGTCATCATTTTGCTGTGTCCTCACATGGCAGGAAGGGTGAGGGAGCTCTCTGGGGCCCTCATGGCCTACTTACCTCTCAAAGGAGGTACCTTACCTCTCCATCTCCATATACCATCACACTGGGGATTAGGTTTCAACATATGAATTTTGGGGGAACCCAAACATTCAATCTACAGTGTGTGAGTGAGAATAAACTTCTGTTCTACCATAAGCATTCTGGATGGGCTCCTCTGCTATTTAGCCTACCTTAACTGGTAGTACAGATACTCCGTGTCCAGCAAAAAGATAGTCAAGGTGAGCAAGCTGCTCTGTATTTTCTGTTTCTGAGACTACCATCCCCAATCTCCAGTTTGCAAAGGTAGAGCAAAACAGACCTTTTAGTGGCAGGGAGATAAGCATCTTAAACTAATCCAGTGAGCAAGGCAAGGAGACACAATGCATACACGGCCCAACTCCCTCAGTGCCCGGCCTACCGGCCTACCTATGGGCTTTGCTCTGGCTGTCTCCTTTGGCACCCTGCAGGGGGCCTTCCAGCCCAAGAGCATGAACCTGAGCTGCCACCACTGGCACGACTGGGGCCAGTGCTAAGTGGGCTTCACGGGGTTCCCCAAAAGGGGACACAGATCCCCAACCATTCCGACCACCTTTAAGGAAACCAGGGAAGTGGCATGCCACACACGAGGCTTACATGATCCTGAAACACCAGGAAAAGATGAAGGGTGACCCCTACAAGCTTGACTTTCAGAACAACCTCTTGCCCTGCCTTCCCTGGCTGGATGGGGCCCTGCACCCTGGGCAGGAACTCTTCCGCCCCACCACCTCCCTCTTCACTGCGGCTGGTGCCATCTACTCCGCAGCCAACCCTTTCACCGCAGCTCCCAGGGCCCAGGGAAGCTTTCTGAGCCCCAGCACCCACATTGATCCCTTTGGGCATCCCACAAGCTTTGCCTCATTGGCTGCCCTAACAGGGCCTTTGGAGGCCTGGGCAGCCTCACATTCAACTCCAGCATCATCTTTGCCCAGAAAGAAAGCCCAGGGCCTCCACCAACCTTCGCCTCCCCCCCAGACCCATGGGGCCACCTGCACCACAGTCCTCTGGCCTTTCCTGCTTGGGTCTGGCCCCCTGAGGCCGCCTGGACACCAGGCTCACACAAGGAGCAGCCTGTGGAGCAGAGAGAGCCCTCTATCACCAAGGAGGAGGAAGACAGGGACCTCCCCTTCTCAGGGCCCCAGCTCGGAGTTTCTCCTGCTACTCCCAAGGCCCGGGCTGGCGAGGAAGGGGACAGGCCGCCAAGGAATCGGTGCGGGTAAAGGAAGAACGGAAGGAGGAGTCCGCCGCTGCCACCATCGGGTCTCAGGGCCTTCACCTGCTGTTTGAGAGGCCCCGGACACCCCCCTTTCTGGGCCCTTGTCCCCCAGAGTGCTGTGCTGGCTTCCCGGAGCCAACCTGGTTGGCAAGCCCCCCTCACCTTGCTAGGCCACCCCACTTCTATGAGGCTGGCGAGGAGCTGACTGGACCAGGGGCCATGGCTGCCACCCACCTCTACATTCTGGAGCCTGCCCACCCCCTGCTATACAGCCGCTTGGCTCCGCCACTGCCACCTACTGTGGCCCTGGGAACCCCTCACCTTCTCAGCAAGACCCCCCCCAGGAGCCCTTTTGGGGACACCACCTCCACTTGTGCTGGCCCACAAGTGGCCCCTGGCCCAGCCCAGGCTAACAGGTAAGCGAGGGGGAGGGACAGGGGCAAAGCTCCATCCCACTTTCCTTTTGATAAGGTCCTAGAGCTGAGGTTTCAAGCCAGGGCTAGAGGGCAGAGGTCATGACCTCACCAGCCACCTCTGAGGTCATGGAACCTTGGAGCAGAAGCCCCAACCCCCACAAGATCAAGCATCAGATGGACCTTGGAGTCACTGGAAGGGCAGAAGTCACAAGCCTCTAGAGTGGTGTGTGTGTGTGTGTGTGTGTCTGTGTGTGTGTGTCTGTGTGTGCACGTGTGTGCATACACATGAGAGATGAGAATGGGAGTCATTTCAGAAGTCATAGTTCATGATCTCCTGAGGTACACCATCACCCCTTCTGAGGGCCCCTAGACCCTTGGCCTGCCTCCCTAAGGGCTCACTAAGCCACAGGGCAAAGTGCCCCCACCCTCCCACCCCTTCACCTACCACCCAAGTTCTCATGCTCTCCCAGGACTGGGGGAGGAGGGGCTAATGGAAGGGGGGTTCCATGTATATATTTATCTCCCCTTCCACATAGCCCCCCCAGACCTTTTGTACATTTTTACAGTGGTGCCCCTCCTAATAATCCCCCTTCCTTTTTAATTAAATCCTCAGATTAGTAAATATATATGTATGAAATATAGATATATGATACCTATCTATATGAAATATAGATATGAAATGTATGAAAATACATGTATGAGATATATATGAAAATATATGTATGAAATATATAATGTAATCATAAAAGTTATTTAGCAAATATGAAAAATCATTTTTCAATATAGACTGACATTGAATATTACATAATATTTGTATATAAAGTCTATTTTTTCTGATAGAAACATAAGATTCCAGTTTTCATTAATTAAAATATTTATTCTTTATTTTCCAGCTTTCAATATATTCATGTTTGAGGTGTGTTTCATAAATATATATGGCTGAGTTCATTTTTAAAACCCAATTTGAGAATTTCTAAATGACATCAGCCATATGGCCAAATGAGACATTCATTACTCATATCCCACACTCAACTAAAACAATTTAGCATCCATCCGTGTACAAAAGTGACTTCGTGGGAGCCATTGATTCAGCGCCATATACCAAGGGACCCAAGAAGAGTCTCACCCACTAATATGGCAGGTATTACACATGAATACTTTTGTTGATGTGCTGTGTGATGTTGATTTGTGAATATTGAACCAATCTTTCATCCCAAGAATAAATCCCACCTGATCATGGTGAATGATCTTTTTAATACATTGTTACATGTGGTTTGCTAATATTTTATTGAGGATTTTTGCATTTTTGTTCTTTGGGGATATTGGCCTGTAGTTTTCTTTTTTTTGTGTGGTGTCATTTTGTGGTTTTGGTATCAGGGTAACGCTGGCCTCGTAGAACATATTTGGAAGCCTTCCTTCCTCTTCCATGTTTTTTGTAATAGTTTGAGAAGAATAGGTATTAACTCCTCTTTATTTCTTTAAGTTTTATTTTATTTATTTTGAGAGAGAGAGGGAGAGCAGGGGAGGGGCAAAGAGAGAGGGAAAGAGAGAATCCCAAGTAGGCTCTGTATAGTCAGCACAGAGCCACCTGTGGGGCTCGAACTCATGAACCGTGAGATTATGACCTGAGCTGAAATCAAAAGTCGGATGCTTAACTGACTGAGCCACTCAGGCGCCCCTCTACCAGACATTTAAAGAGGAGTTAAGGGGTGCCTGTTTGGCTCAGTTGGTTAAGTGGCTAATTTGGTTTCTGCTCAAATCATGATCTCACAGTTCATGGGTTTGAGCCCCACATCTGGCTCTGTGTGGTGTCAGCACAGATTCTCTGTCTCCATCTCTCTTTTCCCCTCCCCTGCACTCTCTCTTTCTCAAAAATAATAAATAAACATTAAAAAAAAGTTTCTTAAAAAAATAAATGTCTGGTCCTGGACTTTTTGTTTCTTGGTAGTTTTTTTATTACTGTGATAGAGCACATTCTTCTTTTTAAATCAAATTATATTTGTTATTTTTTTTTCAGGAATAAAATTTAGTGATTCATCACTTACATATAACACTCAGTGCTCATCTCAACCAGTATCCTCCTTAATGCCCCTCACTCCTTCAGCCCTTCCCCCACCCAACATACTGCCCGCAATCCTTAGTTTGTTCTCTGTATTTAAGAGTCTTTTATGGTTTGTCCCCCTCCCTGTTTTTTATTATTTTTGCTTCTCTTCCCTTATGTTCATCTGTTTTGTATCTTAAATTCCACATATGAATTCCATATATGAGTGAAATTACATATATTATTTGTCTTTCTCTGACTGACTTATTTTGTTTACCATAATATACTCTAGGTCCATCCATGTTGTTGCAAATGGCAAGATGTCAATCCTTTTCATCGCTGAGTAATATTCCATTATGTATATATACCACATCTTCTTTACCATTCATCTATCAATTGACATTTGGGCTCTTTCCATACTTTGGATATTGTCAATAGTGCTGCTATAAACATTGGGGTGCATGTGCCCCTTCAGATCAGCACTCCTGTATCCTTTGGATAAATACCTAGTAGTGCAAATCCTGGGTCATAGGGTAGTTCTATTTTTAAGTTTTTGAGGCATCTTCATACTGTTTTCCAGACTGGTTGCACCAGTTTACATTCCCACCAGTAGTACAAAATTGTTCCTCTTTCTCCACATCCTTGCCAACATCTGTTGTTGCCTGAGTTGTTAATTTTAGCCATTCTACAGGTGTAAGGTGGTATTTCGTTGTGGTTTTGATTTGTGTCTCCCTGATGATGAGTGATGTTGAGCATTTTTTCATGTGTCTGTTAGCCATCTGGATGTCTTCTTTGGAAAAGTGTTCATGTCTTTTGCCCATTTCTTCACTGGATTATTTGTTTTTTAGGTGTTGAGTTTGATAAGTTCTTTATAGATTTTGTATACTAACCCTTTATCTGATATGTCATTTACAAATATCTTCTCCCATTCTGTCAGTTGCCTTTTAGTTTTTCTGATTGTTTCTTTGCTGTGCAGAAGCTTTTTATCTTGAAGAGGTCCCATTAGTATATTCTTGCTTTTGTTTCCCTTGCCTCAGAAGACTTGTCAAGTAAGAAGTTGCTGTGACCAAGGTTGCCTGTTTTCTCCTCTAGGTTTTGATGGCTTCATGTCTCACGTTTATGTCTTTCATCAATTTTGAGTTTATTTTTGTGTATGGTGTAAGAAAGTGGTCAGGATTCATTCTTCTGCATGTTGCTGTCCAGTTTTCCCAATACCATTTGCTGAAGAGACTGTCTTTTTTTCCATTGGATATTCTTTCCTGCTTTGTCAAAGATTAGTTGGCCAGAGCACATTCTTAATTTCCTGAGAAAGGTTGCATGAGAGGGAAATTATCTGAGACCTTGCATATCTTCCTTCATAACCCAGCTTCATTAGGTATGTTTATGTCAGAAATGATTTTCTGTGGGAAATAAGCTTAGGAATTCCCTGAGCCTGCACAGATGGGTTAACAAGGCGTAAAGAACTAGAAAGCCATAGTATGTTCACACCCAAGTTTGGGTAAACAAGATTAGGTAAATAGGTATAGGTAAGGTGGGGCAAAGGCCCCAGTATAGGACAAAGGTATATGAGGTAAACAAGATTAGGTATTCAGGGCGGAAACACCCCCAACTTAGTACTATAGCAGAAAGCTTCTTTCACAGGAAGGAAGGACCAAATTAGGTAAACAGGTAAATAGGGCTATAGACCGCTGCAGGGCAAAGTTGCCTAGAGCAGAGCTAATTAGCAAAAGAAAGGTGCCTTGTTGACCCTGAGATAGCTTGCTCCGTCTTTCTAGTCCACTAGACCAGTTTAAGTAAACAAAGGTGGTGCTTCACATCTGCTGTAAACAACCTTCTATCTGGCACCAGGATTTTGTTTTGTATTAACCCAAACCCCTAACACTGCATATTTTCAAAACCCCCTTTCCCTCACGCCCATGAGTTAATGTTCAGTTTCATTTTCTCTTTGTGTATGCCCATCATCATGTTGTAAGCCTTCTGATCCTGATAAAATGGAGTAAGGACCCTTAATCAGGGCTCTTGTCTTCTCCCAGACATCAGCCACTCTTGCTTTTTAATCCTGTATCCCGCTTTCTTGCTGGACAAGAAAGAATTCCAGACCCAGAGTCTACGACAATTTTCCTTCAGAATTTTGAATGCATTATATGTTGTGTTATACATTCTAGAGTCACGTTTGAGAATTATGAAGCCATTCATATCCCTGGTCCTTTATATTTGACCTGTTGTTCTCCTAGGAATCCTGTAGAATTTTTTGTTTTTAGTGTTCTGAAATTTTACTAAAATGTGCCTTGGTGTGTGTTTTCATTCAGACTGGGCAGTTGGTGCGTCCTTTTCTGACAACTCATACTCTTCAGTTCTGGGAATTTTTTTTCTCATATGTTTTCTTACTGATTTCCTTTCTTTCTATTTGGATATGGTTTTTCCTGGAGTGGTTCTTTTCTTATTTTTTTTTCTCTATTATTTTTCAGCGTTTTGTGCTACTTCCTGGGAGATTTTCTCAAGTTTCTCTTCCAATATTTTATTGACTATTTTATCTTTGCTATCATGGTTTTAATTTCTAAGAGTATTTTTGTAATGTCCTCTTTAGTTCCCTTTTTAAAGCAGGATCCTATTTTAATGCCATGGATGCATTATTTTCTCTATCTGAAGATACTATATATTTGGATGGGTTTCTTCTTGCGTATTTTCAGTTTCCTCCTAACTGCTCTTTTCTGTTTGTTTATATTAGCATGGATTCCATGTTAGAGGGATTTTTTCAGATGTCTGCATGAGACTAAGATAAAAGCTGGTTGGAATTTCAGTGGGTAAATTTCTGGAATTTCACTAAAGGATGATATAGGTGGGTCATTTCTGGGGACCCTCTCTGAATATCTTTAGACTTTTCCTTTTAGACTGGTCGGATTCCTTGATCTTCTGCCAGAAGGTAGACATTTTGTTTTTAGAATTCTGGAAACTGAGGGGAAAGAGGTCTTAGGATGGGATGTTCCTCAGCATTCAGAACTATATGATCACTTAATCCTGGTTTTGGTCCTACCACACTCTCACCTGTGCTGGTAGATCCAGGTCCAAAGACCCACTCACTATTTTACCCTCTCAAGAGATAAGCTCCAACTTTCCATTAGGATTGGGAGGACTGTTTACCTAGCAGCTGGAAATTGGGAAGAAAAGCCAAGGATCAGCTGCTGCTGAAACAGCTTTTCATACAGACCTCCTGAGTCTACCACTTCCTCCCTGTACTCCCAGCTCTGGGGGATCTGGTGCTGCCTGGGCCTGAGCCTTCTGAGGATTCTGGGATATTAATTGGATTGGTTCTCAGCTTCCTCTCTGCCAGTTTAGGATTTTTCTCTCTCAATTTTATAAAATCAGCTATCTCTTATCCTCTGCTTTGTATTTTTCAAATTGTATTGTTTTTGTCTGTTGGGTTTATGGATTTTTTGTTTGTTTGTTTTAAATAATCTCTTTGTTGTAGTTTTAGTGCAGTTTCAAGACAAAGGAGAATTAGATATTTAATCCACCCTGTTAACTTAGAAATCTCTATTTCAGTAAAGCTTATGAGCTCTTCTGCCATAGTGATATTTGATAAATATTCAATATTTAATTGTATTTTAATTTTTCAGTATATAGAAAATTTTAAATGTTTTTAACGTGACATGTACACAGTGTAAAATTTTTGACAGTATAGTGAAGCATAACGAAAATAAAAGTTATCTGTAATCTCAGTGGCTAGAGATATTTTTTCAGGTTTATACTTTGTGACTATTATTTTTTATATTTTGCTCTATAATCTGAAGTTCTTTTGGATATAGGATATAAAGTAAAGCTATGTTTTGATTTTATTTCTCTTCCAAATAGTCAATAAATATATCCAAACCTATTAACTAAATAATTTCCCACTGTTACTAATTTGTGATGACAGTTTACTTTTTCCCATATATTTTAGATTTTTGTATATGCCATGATATATTTCTGGGTTATTTAATTTGTTTATTGATTTTTCTCTTTTCAACCACAATTCTTCCTTAGAACAGTTTTATAAATTTGTTATGTTATCACAAAAGCCTTATCAGAATTTGATTAGACATAGAAATAAGTTAGGTACAGCATGGAGACTATATAGTTAACGATACTATATTGTATATTTGATGTTTCTCACCACACACACACTGTAACTCTGTGAGGTAATGGATGTGTTAACTAACCATGGTGTGGTAATCATTTTGCAATATATACACATATAATATCATGACGTTATATACCTTAAACTTACACAATGTTATATGTCTATTATATCTCAATAAAGCTGGGGAAAAAATAAAGAAATTAAGAGATAATTGTTTTCTTTTGTGGATGTATATAATATTCCCATCTATGAATATTGTATTTCTGACCACTTATGTAAGTTATTTTTAATAATTCATGGATATCCTATAGTTCTCCAAGTCTCTCTCAGATTACAACAAGATTGACTCTAGGTATTTCAGGGTTTTGTTTTTCCACAATGAATTATATTTTATTTTATTGTATTTTGGAACTTGTTATAACCATCAGATAGAAAATCTATTTAAAAAAATATTTTGTGGTTAGCCAGTTTCTGAGCATTGTCCTTACATTTAATGGGTTTTCTATTGATTTGTTTATTTTTTTCCCCCTAGGTATATAATTATGTCCTCTGCAAATACTGATGGCTTTATGTTTTCCTTGCCAGTTTTATGTTTTCCTTGCCAACGTTTTGTTTCATTGCTGGACAGAATATCCAGACAATGTTAAATAGCAATAGTGTCTTTATTTTTGGAGCGAGAGAGAGACAGAGTGTGTGTGTGTGGGGGGGGTGACAGAGAGAGAGGGAGATACAGAATCCGAAGCAGGCTCCAGGCTCTGAGGTGTTACACAGAGCCTGATGCAGGGCTCAAACTCACAGACCATGAGATCATTACCTGAGCTAAAGTTGGATGCCCAACTGACTGAGCCACACAGGCACCCCTACATTTAATTCTTCTTAATTTTATTTTTCTGATTTGATATTAGTTCTGATTTCTTTTAGTATGTATTTGCCTGATGTCTTTCTTATCTATCCTTTTATTTTTAAACTTTCTATGACATTTGGTTTTAGGGCTAATTCTTATTTCCAAGGTATATTTATATTTTTAAAAACCACATTTGAGACTTTTTGTTCTTTAAGAGGTGAATTAAGAACATTTAGTCATATTGTCTCTTATTTTATGCTTTCTTTGTATTGATTTTTTTTTTTTATATTTTCCTGTTCCTTTTGCTTTTGGCTTTTGCTTTTTGATCAATATTTGGTTTGTCTTTTATCCTTTGCAGAGACTTACAGGGCTTATAGTTTGTTTTACATCTACTGATGGCTACCTTTAAATTTTAACCTATTTATTAAATTAAGTGACGTTTAAATTGTGTTATGTGTCTGGGGTGCCTGGATAGCAGTTGGTTGGGCATCTGACTTTGGCTCAGGTCATGATCTCATGGACCATGACTTTGAGCCCTAAGTCAGGCTCTGTGTTGACAGCTCGGAGCTCGCTTGGAGCCTGCTTCAGATTCTGTCTCCTTCTCTCCCTACCCCTCCCCTGCTCATGCTCTCTCTCTCTCTCTCTAAAAAATAAATAAACATTTAAAAAAATTTTAAAAAATTGTGTATGTGTCAAAACCAAGAACGGAGCAAGAACTTTGACTTCACTGTAATGAAGCTGAGGGATTTTGTGCCTTTCTGCTTGTGTCACTCCTTTTTACCCCTGCTTTTACACTGGGCTCACTGAATCTCGGATTGCAGATCCATGGGATGATGACTATCCGGGTCATTTAGATATTGATGTCCAATTATTTAGGTGGTGATTATTGTATTGTTATTAGCTTACTATTAATTAATTAATTAATTAATTATATTTCATTTTTACATCTTGTATCTTCTTCTTTTTTTTTTTTTAAGTTTATTTATTTATTTTTTAGAGAGAGTACAGGGGACAGGTGCAGAGAGTGAGGGAGACAGAGACTCTCAAGCAGGCCCGGCACTCTCAGAGCTGAGCCCGATGTGGGGTTTGAACCCACAAACCATGACCTTGACCTGAGCCAAAACCAAGAGTTGAACTCTTAACTGACTGTGCGACCCAGGTGCCCCATTAGCTTACTTTTCAGATACTTTACTTTCTACAAAACAATCTCTTTTGGCTTTTGGATACATTTAAAAAACATTTAAACCATTATTCAGACATAATGCAATGTATACCTAGTTTTGATATTCACAGAGGGTCCAGGATACCAGGAATGTAAGGACAAAGGTGCCCATTCTTAAATTCTTAGCTTTGGTTCATCTCTCGATCAGCTAAAACATTTCTTTTTTTTTAATGTTTATGTATTGAGAGAGAGAGAGAGAGAGAGAATGCAAGCAGGGAAAGGGCAGAGAGAAGAGAGAATCCCAAGCATGCTCCACAATGTCAGCATAGAGCCAGACGTGGGGTGCAATCACCTGACTATGAGATCGTGACCTGAGCCAAAGTCAAGAGTCGGCCACTCAATCAACTGAGCCACCCAGGAGCCCCTAACGTGTATTTATGAATACTGTTTTTACCAAGAAGAGTGCCCACATTTTCCTCTGTCCTCACATACTTGAGAAAGTCTTTCTGTTAACTTTACAGAATGTTATTTGAAAGTTTTTGGTTGAGTCATTTATTCTTTTATGTGACAATTATTTATTGAGAAACTTCATGTGCTAAACATTGTTCTTTTTTTTTAAGCAAAATTTATGTCAGCCATTACATACATATGGAGAAATGTACAACTCATAGATGTAGAACTCAATAAGATTTCACAAATTTATCAGTTGGTGGTCAAAGAAAAGTTGCCTGAGCAAGCACTGTGTGACCTATACTTTCTCTCCCTCAGTGTTTTGTAGATTTTACTTCATTATTTCCTGGTGTTTTATGTGGGAAAGTCTGACATCAAAATAATTTTGATTCCTGATTTGGTATTTTATATTTTCCTCCTGGCTCTGAGTCTTATACCTTTTTTATTCTTAAACAAACAAACAACTAGTTCAATATATTTGAGTATGGTCTCTTTTAATTAATTTAGTCTAAACCTAGTTTTCAGATTCACTTTATTATTTTTTTTAAAGTTTATTTATTTATTTATTTTGAGAGTGAGAGAGAGAGTACCAGCCCAGGAAGGGCAGAGAGAGAAAGAGAGAGAGAATCCCAAGAAGGCTCCAAGCTGTTAGTGCAGAACCAGGCACAGGACTTGAACTCACAAACTCATGACCTGAGCTGAAATCAAGAGTTAGCTTCTGGGGTGCCTGGGTGGCTCAGTCAGGTAAGCATCTGACTTAGGCTCAGGTCATGATCTCACAGTTTGTGAGTTCGAGCCCTGTGTTGGGCTCTGTGGTGACAGCTTGGAGCCTGCTTTTGGTTCTGTGTCTCCCTATCTCTTTGATCCTCCCCTGTTCATTCTCTCCCTCTCTCTCTCTCTCTTTTTCTCTCAAAACTAAATAAACATTTAAAAAAAAAAAGTCATCCACTTAACCATCTGAGCCACTCAGGTACCCCTCAGATTCACTTTAAAAAAATTTCCCCAAACATGGAATCTTTTATCCTATTAAAACTTTCTTTATTATATCTGTTTAATCTGTCCGGGTTTCTTATTTGTTGTTCACATATTTTGTCTCTGCTCTCTATCTTTTATTACTACTATCAATTTGTATTTATAATCTATTTGTTTCTTTGGTACTCTTCATCTGCATTCCCAGAGAACATATCAAATTGGTCTTCTCCAACAGTTGTTCTCAAAGGCTGGTCTGTAGATGGTTACCAGACAGAATGTACCCCCTGGGAGTTTGTTAAGAATAATTTTTCATACCTTATCTTCAGAGATATTTACACCCTTTTAATAGTGATGAGAAATGGGAAGACCAAGAAGGAAATTCCAGATAAGAAAGAAGCATAGGCAAAGCCCCAGATGTGGGAAACTGTTATGCATGGCATTGAGTACTGGTGGTGGAGAGGGATAAAATGCTTTGGATCCTGGTGAGAGGTGGGCTGGGCGAGGTTATGGAGGATCATTTATGTCATGCAAGAGAGTTTGTGCTTTGTCATAAGGCATGGGGGAGTTGCTGAGAAGTTATCAGCATTGATAAAACATTTTATTCTATCTAGGTTTGCTGAAGGTCAAATAAGTTCACGTTATCTCTGTTCCAATTTGTTAGCAAAAAGATGACTTAAAATAATGGTTAATTTTGTCTGTCTCAATGTTTTCGTGGTTAATTGTTAAGATTGCTTTCAAAGTCTTCAGTAATCTGGAACTTTACAGTTTTTCTTGCATGATAAACAAGATTGAATTCATTGGACATTCTAGGTCTTTTCCAACAGGATAAGATGTTAAAGCATTGATTACCAAACATATGTTTGTACTTTTGACTTCTTATCACAGAGAAATTAAGGATATTTTGGTCTGTTGGAAAACCTGCTTTGTGCTTGATTCATGAATTTGCCCTCTAAAGATTCTGGTGTAACAGTTTACAATTGATTACTACTTAGTTTCCACTGGCGACTAGGGTTTCTAAGAGTTAAAATTATGCTAAATGTAGTTAAAACTGATGGAGACAAAGGAAACAACTCTATGTAAAAAGTAGGAGATGTGTAAGAAAGATATAAGGAATGGGAATACATTTTTGACGAAGGTAAAAGAAAGTAATTTTGTCCTAAGTGAGATGGATTGTTTGGAGAGAAATGACTGGGGACAAAATTTGAATGCAAAGGAAAGCTGTAGAAGGTTTGTGACCGGAAATCATTTGAAAAGAATTTTATGTGTGGTCAGGATGGACTCATTTAAAATGGATTTTATTTTATTTTTTTTAGGATGGACTAGGTTAAAATGGATTTTTTTAAAAGATTTTTTAAAAAGTTTATTTATTTGAGAGAGAGAGGGAGAGAGAGAGAGAGCACAAGTGGGGAGGCAGAGAGAATAAGAGAGAGAGAATTACAAGCAGGCTCCACACTGCTAGCACAGAGCCCAATGGGAGGCTCAAACTCAGGAGCATTAAGATCATGACCTGAGTCAAAATCAAGAGTTGGAGCTTAACCGACTGAGCCACCCAGGTGCCCCTAAAATAGATATAAGTGTAAAATTCTGCTTTTCTGTGTTAAAAAAAAAAAAAGTTTTCTTGGATTGTTGGTCTGTTCCTGAAAATGTAAACAGAGGTCTTTTCTCTTTTGTCAGCCAGAAAACCAAAGCTTGTGTTTTGTCTTTGTCAGGTCTTTGATTACTTAGTTAAAATTTCTCAATGTTAAAGGAGCTAAGTTTTGCTAACAACTATATAATCCTACATATTTGCCTTTGGAATCTCTTATTGCCACCTTGGTTAAATAAATAATTAAGGTTTAAGTTTTATAATGATCTATAATCCTCTTCAGGCATGTGCTTTATTTTTTTTTAAATTTTTTTTAACGTTTATTTATTTTTGAGACAGAGAGAGACAGAGCATGAACGGGGGAGGGGCAGAGAGAGAGGGAGACACAGAATCTGAAACAGGCTCCAGGCTCTGAACTGTCAGCACAGAGCCTAACGTGGGGCTCGAACTCACCGACCGTGAGATCATTACCTGAGCCGAAGTCGGACGCTTAACCGACCAAGCCACCCAGGCACCCCCAGTCATGTGCTTTATAGCTTTCTAAGGTTTTAACAAACTTTTCCAAGATTTAAATTGTAATGAAGTCTTTTTGACCAGTTAGGTCTTTTTTTGGTATGTTAAGTTACTCTGGAAACACTGACAAACAAATAATGGTAAGCTTTAGGGTATGTTGTTTGGGTAAATGCTATAACTGCTCAAATATATGTGCAGTTCCTAAAGTCTTAATATGTTTTGGTGTAAGTGATATGCCCCGATTCGAGAGACCCCCGAAAACAAACCACCAGAGTCCAGAGTCAAAGCCAAGTGGCAAGGGTCGTTTATTGCAGGTTCGAACCCGGTCCTCCGCGCACTCGTTGCCGGTGACACTAAGAGGCCCCGAGCAAGGATCTTACAGCTTCTTTTATAGACAGGCACAAACAAGTTAGGGATATTTTTTTGAGGTTACAGAGCTGTTATTGGTTGACATTTAAATTTGAACGCTCAGCAGAACTTGATTCGTTCCCGCCTTTATTTCAAACCACAACCAGGGCACGCCCTGGCTGGTTTTGGGAATGGTGGGGGGTGGGGAGGGAGGTCTTTTCTTTGCAGTTGTGAGTACACCTGGTAATTTTTCTTAGTCTCTCATAAGGTCATCACTTGATATTCTGATTATCGAAGTATTATGTGTCACAGAAATGACTGGATTACCTCGTCAATTACATCATAATGAACTCTCATATTACATTGTTACCCAAGTACATTTTTGAGTCATTTATTTATAGTTACTGTTCTGAAGCTCTTACAAAACGTGTTTCATCTTCAAGGAGATTTATAAAAAGGACCTTTAAGATAAATACAGGAACTTGAGATCTTTAAAATCCTTAAATTAAAATGAGTAAGAATTTCCAGAACTAAAAAACTGCATTCACTGAACAAAAATTAGGAATATTGAACTAAATGAACTGAGGGGGACACCTGAATGATTCTGTTGGTTAAGTGTCCAACTCTTGGTTTCAGCTCAGGTCATAATTTCACGATTTGTGAGTTTGACTCCCACATCTGGCTCTCTGCTGTTAGAGTGGAGTCCACTTGGGATCTTCTGTCCTCCTCTCTTTTTCTGTCCCTCCCCTGCTTGCTCTCTCTCTCTCTCTCTCTCTCTCTCAAAAACAAATAAAATAAAAATTTAAAAAATCAATGAACTGAGGAAGATTATAGTTTTTGTGACACTTGCTTTAAAGTATTGCTGGCTCTCAGAGGGGCGCCTGAGTGGCGCAGTCGGTTAAGCGTCCGACTTCAGCCAGGTCACGATCTCGCGGTCCGTGAGTTCGAGCCCCGCGTCAGGCTCTGGGCTGATGGCTCGGAGCCTGGAGCCTGTTTCCGATTCTGTGTCTCCCTCTCTCTCTGCCCCTCCCCCGTTCATGCCCTGTCTCTCTCTCTGTCCCAAAAATAAATAAAAAACGTTGAAAAAAAAAAAAATAAAGTATTGCTGGTTCTCAGAATAGAGAACCCAGAAATGCACCCACAAATGGATGGCCAACTAACCTTTGACAAAGCAGGAAAGAATATCCAGTGGATAAAAGACAGTCTCTTCAGCAAATGGTGTTGGGAAAACTGGATACCAACATGCAGAAGAATGAACCTGGACCCCTCTCTTATACGATACACAAAAATAAACTCAAAATGGATAAAAGATGTAAACATAAGACAGGAAGCCATCAAAATCCTAGAGGAGAAAATAAGTAACAACCTCTTTGACCTCAACCACAGCAACTTTTTACTTGACATGTCTCCAGAGGCAAGGGAAACAAAAGCAAAAATGAACTATTGGGACCTTATCAAGAGGTCATTAAGATAAAAAGTTTCTGCACAGCAAAGGAAAGAATCAGCAAAACTAAAAGGCAACTGATGTAATGGGAGAAGATATTTGCAAATGACATACCAGATAAAGGGTTAGTATCCAAAATCTATGAAGAACTTATCAAACTCAACACCCAAAAAACAAATAATCCAGTGAAGAATAGACACTTATCCAAAGAAGACATCCAGATGATTAACAGACACATGAAAAAATGCTCAACAGCACTCATCATCAGGGAAATACAAATCAAAGCCACAATGAGATACCACCTTACACCTGTCAGAATGGCTAAAATTAACAACTCAGGCAACAACAGATGTTGGCAAGGACGTGGAGAAAGAGGAACACTTTTACACTGCTGGTGGGAATGCAAACTGGTGCAGCCACTCTGGAAAACAGTATGAAGATTCCTCAAAAACTTAAAAATAGAACTACCCTACAACCCAGAAATTGCACTGCTAGGTATTTATCCAAAGGATACAGGAGTGCTGATTCAAAAGGGGCATGTGCACCCCAATGTTTATAGCAGCAGTATTGACAATAGCCAAAGTATGGAAAGAGCCCAAACGTCCATCAACTGATGAATGAATAAAGAAAATGTGGTGTATACACACACAGACACACACACACACACACACACACACACACACACAATGGAATATTACTCAGCAATGAAAAAGAACGAAATCTTGCCATTTGCAACAACATGGATGGAACTAGAGTGTTACACTAAGCAAAATAAGTCAGAGAAAGAAAAATACCATATGATCTCACTCATATGTGGAATTTAAGAAACAAAACAGATGAACATAGGGGAAGGGAAGCAAAAATAAGATAAAACTAGAGAGGGAGACAAACCATAAGAGACTCTTAAATACAGAGAACAAACTGAGGGTTGTTGGAGGGGTGTTGCATTATGGGATGGGCTAAATGGGTGATAGGCATTAAGAAGGGCACTTGTTGGGATGAGCCACTTGTAAGTGATGAATCACTAAATTCTATTCCTGAAATCATTGTTACATTGTATGTGAACTAACTTGGATTTAAGTTTTATTTTATTAAAAAAATTTTTTAATAGTGTTTTTATTTATTTTGGGGGAGGGACAGAAAGAGAGGGAGATACAGAATCTGAAGCAGGCTCCAGGCTCTGAGAGGTCAGCACAGAGCCTGATGTGGGGTTTGAACTCATGGACCAGACTGAGAGATTATGACCTGAGCTGAAGTCAGATGCTTAACCGACTGAGCCACGCATGCTCCCCAGATTTAAATTAAAAATAAATAAATAGATAGATAGATAGATAAATAAATAAATAAATAAATAAAGTACAAAGAAAAATAAAGATAAAAAAATAAAGTATTGCTGGTTCTGTAATGTTTGCTCTTCTAGATAAAGAAAATTTTCTTTTAAGATATTTGTGACACACAGAAATGTGATAAAGTATTTATTTGTAAACAAACTGAAGTGTTTAACTTTTCTGTCTACCTAAACCCTCTGAAATTCAAAAACTCTTAAGTGAGTATTCTTTCTTTCATGGCCATTACAGTTACTTGCATAAGTTCAATAAGAATATGTTCTCCTTGAAACAGGATACCATTGGAAATACTGGTTATTTTACCAAGTCTTTGGAATGTTATTTGAGAGACATGCATAGACTCATTTATGACCATATAGCTTTAGGGAATGAAGATTGACTTTTTTGAAGCATCAAACCAAGAAAGCCCCTTGGAAATGTTGGCCTGATACCTTGCTTAGAATTCCCAGCAGCTTTACCAGGTGAGTAAAGAATGTCACTTTGTGGCAGGTGCAGGGACCTCAGCATATTTAGGGACCTTGAGAAGAGGAATTCGTCTAAATCAGCAGGTATTTCAGGCATGTATGATGGCAAGTACTTCTCTTGCTTTCTGGACTGGAGAGGCTACTAAACATTTAATCTAGATTCTTTATAAAAAGTTTCAGCAAAGCAAATTGTGGAAGATCTATATGAACAATTGCTGTTCTTGCTGAGCTTATGTAAATAATTATGCCAAGTTAAAACTTGACTTGTTTTGCAATTGAATTAGTCTTGATTTGGCTATCTCTGGAAATGAGGGTTTTTAGGGAGAAAAGGTATGCACCTTTATGGATGTTAAATTTTAGTTTTGATTGTGTATAAATGTTTGTTTGCCTAAACTGAACAACCTGAGGTAAACTTCAGAAAATTTGTCACAATAGCACAGGTATGGACAATCTTCTTGCTTGTTATTCTGTGGGGATAATAACAGGACCCCACGGGCATATGCGTATTTAAACAACTGAAAAATGGGATGGATTCCCCCAACAATTGTATATGAAAAGCCTTTTCTCACCATAGATCTATCAATAGATAAAGACTATTGGAGGTCGGGTTAATTCATAAATTTCTAAGTGAATATGCAAACCATATCTTCCCTAAACCTGATCTGACAGTTGCTAGAAACCCACCCCATATAAACCCAGGAAGCATGGTTCATTTAAAGGATTAAACGTTTAATAAAGCAGGGGATTTAATTCCAAAATGGAAGGGCCCCTACCCGTTCTTATTATGCATTCCCACTGCATTAGAGTTAGAGGGGCACTCTTCATGGGCTCATATCAAGAATTAAACTTGTACCTCCTTCACAGGAAATCAATGAACAAACTAATGTGCCTTCTTATTCCTGTGAACCTCAAACTTCTCTTCAAACAAAAATAATGGCTGTACCTTTCTTTTCCATTCTCCTTTCTCCAATTTATCCTAATAATTCCTTCTTACAGTGGGCCATTCAAAAGGATCACCACAGACATTTGAATTACAAACCAGAAAACCCCATCTGATTCCTTCTACCTGTTCCAACTCCATCCGAAAAGCTTCAAGCCTGACATCTAAGAATCTTCTCATTGGCAGACACTGGGTTTGTAATTTACTCTATCCATTAACCTATATTTTTCTTGTTTCTGTAAAAGTACCTCTTATTAATTACCTAATTGCTTACTAAACAAAACAGAGTCTGGGGGTAGTCTTATCAGTAGCCTAATCTCCAGGAATTCCCTATTGTCTTAATGTTAATGCTTTGCTAGAGAGAAAAACTACTTTAGCTTGACAATAGCTAGGCCTCTGGTAATCTGTGAGTTTTCTTTAGGATATGAAAATCCCTTTAAGAAACTTCCTCTTGACTTTATCTCCCCCAACTCCATAGTATATAACCAGTGCAGCTTTCTGCCCATGGGTGCTGTCCCCATGCTTTAATAAAATCACCTTTTTTTGCACCAAAGACATCTCACGAATTCTTTCTTGGCTGTCAGCTCTGGACCCCCACTACCACTCCAAAACCCCATCAGTTGGACTGGCCTGAGAATTTCCAGAGGCCTCCAGAAGTAGGGCAGTGCGCTGGGCTATGATGCGGGGACAGGGTGATGAAACCTGAAACTACTCTGGAATTGAATATGATTCAGTTTTTATTTTACTTGGGCTCATCATTTCTCATACTTGAAGTTTGTTTTGCCTCCATTGGCTTTTTTCTGTGTCCTGGGGAGCGATGGATCAGAGGCCAGGAGCAGGAGGTTAGTCCTGGGGTGTGGCCTGAGGAAGAGAAAAATATTCCTCTCTAGATCTCTAGTTGGCATTAATCTTCAAAAGAAGCCTGAGTCTGGGGAGAGATTGGAGATTCTAGTCTGGAAACATGTCTTCTCCCAACACTCCCTCCTTCCTGTCAAACTGTCTCAGGATTCTTGACCTCAGTGTCCAGGGTGACTGGTCTCACCGTTTCCAAGAATCAAGAGGTAGACACACAATAAAATGAGCAGCAGGCAAAAGTTTATTAGAGTATAAGATTAGAAAGTAAGATTGTATGAAAGCCCTTTTTGCAGAGAGGGAACATTCGAAAGTGAATGCCTGTGAACTATAGGCAAGGGACTTTGTTTTATAACGTTCCAGTCAACCCCCCTTCCCTTCTCCCTGTTCCTTCTCAAGCTCTACCCTTATTGCCTAGGTAACTCTAAATGCTTAGTTATTCCTTTTTAATTAGCTCGTTTCCATTGTATGAGGGGTAGTCTGTGGTATGAGGGGTAGTCTATGGCCATACCGTTACTTGTGGGTCATATGTTTTATAGTCTACTAACTTATTTTTAGTTAGGTCTTTTGTCAAGTTCCTGAGGGGATTCTGAGGGGGAATAAGTAGTGTCAGTTACATTCTTTTTTTTTTTTTTTCTAAATGTGTTTATTTATTTTTGAGACAGAGAGAGACAGAGCATGAGCAGGGGAGGGGCAGAGAAAGAGGGAGACATAGAATCTGAAGCAGGCTCCAGGCGCTGAGTGGTCAGCACAGAGCCCGAGGTGGGGCTCGAACTCACAGACTGTGAGATCATGACCTGAGCTGAAGTCGGATGCCCAACCGACTGAGCCACCCAGGCTCCCCAGTGTCAGTTACATTCTTAAGAAAAACCTTAAGCCTGAGGGAGTTTGCTTTTGGTCAGAAGCTCCCAGCATGGTTTTAAAATATGTGTTTTTCTCCACTTGGGGACCTCAGGTCATAACCTTTCTCTTTCTGCCTATTTTATCCTAAGTTTTCCTGTCCTAAAATCTCAGGTAATAGTTTTGGGAGGGTCTTGTCTTTTCTCGGTAAGATCTTTAATAATGACAGGCCCTTTTCCCAGAGCTATTATTTTTATTTGCTAAATTCATTTTGGAATGTTCGTGTCCACAGCATGGGCTAGTAGTACGAGAGCCTCAGTCCTCTATTGTCTGGAAGGCTTACAAAATTGAGTACTTGAACTTGGGGTAGATGGGATGCGATTACTCAAAGGCATGCTTTGTTTTGCTCTTTCGGCAAATTTCCATACTCTTTCAAATGGGAAGAGCTGAGCTCTCTGGAGTACGGTTAATGAGAAAAAATAAGGAAGCAAATTTTCTTCCCAAACTTTATTACAAAAATTTTTTATTACAAGGGTTTAGCAGAGCAGAGTCAGAGTTTGCCATCTCTCTTGTGAAACCTCAATAATTTACAAAATTAAGTTAATAAATATGAAACTAGGTTTTTTTTTTTTCCAGCCATCTCATGCATTCCTAAGACACAAAGAGGAGAAACTCCTATATCCATATGTAGTACAAAATCAGAAATTTTTCAAATGCCATTTAACTCTCTGTAGGATTTCCCTAGACAGAACAGGTAATCACATTATTTCACCTTTCTCTAAAGATTTAAGAAACATAAATAGATCCATAAATAGTTCATATAAATAAAAGTTTTACCTTTTAAATAATAAATTCCCAAGTCTGAAACCTTGTCTTAAATAAAATACAAAATAAGGCATGTAATTCATTAAAATGGAATCTTCTACCCCAAAGTTATCTCAGGGTCTATTAAATACACAAATAACTTAAAGCCCTTAGAAAAGCAAACAAAAAGTAAATTTTTAGTCAAAACTCCCATCTTTAGGGAGAGGGAATGATTGTTCAGATTCTATCTCTGGACAAAAGTGTTACCTCTGAAACTTCAATGGATGAACTAGTTTAAGTTTTGCTCTTTCGGCAAATTTCCCTCATGAGTTTGGTCAGAAATGGGGCTGGGTCTACTCCCCAGAAAGCCTAACTGGTCTGGGAGCTGGGGCTAGACAGGAAACTCTTATACCACGTGGCGAACAATGGGGGTGACACAGGTGCAGCCCACAGTCACCAGCATCTTCTCCAGCCGGAAGGAGTGGGGACAGTGCCGAGACTCCCTTCGCAGAACCAAGATCTCCTGCTGGATGGGGACGGAGTTCATGTGGTGGTCTACCTTCCCTTCAGTATTGACACAGCCCCAGTGGAGGCACTTGGCCTCCCAGATCACAGAAGGGTATCTCTCGGGGTCCTCATTCCGGCTGCAGGGAGACAAATGCAAGGAAGAAAGTGAATACCTGGTAAAGCAGCAGGAAGGAAATCAACTAGGGATAGACAAAGGGAGGCAAATTCACAAGGTGACAAATTACAGGCACTGCAAATTCCCTGAGTGCTGCCAGTCTGAAAAAAACAGTTTGGGGAAAACTTAGATTTTTAAGCATGTGAAATGTTAAGGAATAGCATGATCAGTGTTTCCCAGTTTCTTTGAAGAATGAACCAAATAAGATAGGCTGAGACTGCAGAAAGGATTTAAGTTTGATACAAAGGATGATTTCTTAAGGTAAATCTGATAGACAAAGACCAACGGAATCATTTAGAAATAAGATAGCCATTAATCTCACTTCATGAAGTCTATCTTTGAAACAGGGAAGGCATCAAAATTTTATCTGACAGCACAGTCATGGAACAGAATCCAGAGCTGACGTGAAGGGCTGGAAACAAAAGCTGAAGCCCCTCTAAACCCTTCTCCCCCTCTCTCCTCTAGCTGAGTGAATGACCTGCTTTGACTTTTGAACTATTCTTAGTAATGGGAGGAGAAGAAACCCCACAGTCAGGTGAATCTTTAGGCACCATGTAACTGAGGCTTATTTGCATAAAATCAAATCACTAAAAAACATTTTGTATCTAATCTTTATGGGGTCAAATATTAGATATACTAATGATCAGCAAATATAGGTCTATTGGTGATGTAAATCAAAACTATCTAACTCAAAAAGGGGTGGAAATACCCACCATGTTATTTTCCCCACTAGGATTCAAACTATCTTAACCCATTGCTAATATGACCAAAAAAAAAAGGAAAAAAAAAGGTACAAAAATCCAAGTTAATTACTAGCAATTTTCAACCAATCATTTAAATGGTAGTTCTGGTAAAAAGAATTTAAGCATTAATCTTCTATGATACATTTCTATTTTTTTAAATAAATAAACAATAGGGGCACCTGGGTGTCTCAGCTGGTTAAGCTTCCGACTTGGGCCCAGGTCATGATCTCACGGTTCATGACTTCAAGCCCCACATCAGACTCTGTGCTGACAGCTCAGAGCCTGGAGCCTGTTTCAGATTCTGTGCCTCCCTCTCTCTCTGCCCCTCCCCCACTAGCACTCTGTCTTCCCCTGTCTCAAAAATAAATAAACATTAAAAAAATTTTTTTAAATAAATAAACAATAGACTTAGGGTGTCCTAAATATTAGAATAAGGACCGCCATTAATTTGGGTGGGTTTTTGGTGTCAGTGACAATGAAATCTAATGGATAGGTGTTCTCTGGGAGAGGTGGTCCTGCGCTCTGTCAAAGAAGTCTATAGAATGTCATTTGAGAATCATTGCTTTGCACAATGGCCCTTCCAAATCTGACTCATGATTCTAAGTAAAATCATCCTCAGGGTGATGTAACTGGCAGTCTGATGTATAAAAGATAGAACAATACAGAGATTTTTATCTGGCGCCATTACGTACTGCAGGCTCCACGGTGAAGTGGATCGGCGGTAGTAATCCAAGGGCCTTCTGGAACTTTTATTCCCGTTAAGAATATTCAAGTTGACCTTCACATGCTGAGGAAAATTCTTGTCCTCGGTAGTTAGGCATCCTGGATTTTGTGGGAATGCTATTCCTGTCCTCACTATAGCCATCAGACAGAGCAGCAGCAGCAGTGATGGGAACTGAATGGGAAAGAAGAGAGAGGTGGGAGATTGGATTAGCATGTGGTTTTTGTTAACAAATTGTGATGATTATTGTGTTCCTAATCATAGAGAGCATACTATGTTCTAGGACAATCTATAATAAATTTTCAGATCAGTTAGATGAAAAACTGGTATGACCAAAGGTTAAGGTTAAGACCACGGAGTGTTTACCAGTCTTGAACAGTCTTCCTTGGACTCAGAAAAGACACGTTTTTACCGATTGGCAGTAATTTTAGTAAAAGATGGCAAGTCATCACGCTGTAGGTACATGCATCTCTGTCAGGTCACTGGGGTAATAATGGCCTTGAATTTCTGGGAGGAAATTGTCTCCTGAATGATTGTTCTCGGTCCTAGCATTCTGTGAAATCCTATGTGAAGTCAAATGTCCCTCTTAAAAGAAAGGGCTGTAGAAAAATGTGTGTGGTATCAGTATTCACCTGAGAAATGCTGGGCAGAGACATTCAACCCCAAACTGGCCCCCTCTCTTCCTTACGTTTTCTTATGTATATTTTCCAGTTTTTCCAAATGTACATATATTGATTCTGTAATCAAGTTGGGTTTCAAAAGATGCTTTAAGTTAAATATTTCAAAAATATAAAGACTATTTGCTCTGAACCATAGTAACATGTGTCTCTATTAGAATAAATAGGTTTGGTGTATGAGACTATGGTGTAATAACAGGATAATGGGAAGGAAATTCAGTCCTGCAACTAATTAAATCCTCAAGGATGGCCTTCCATTTTATTTTGGAATAAGAAAAATGCTGTGGCAGAATTCTATCAAATCCCTTGTACTCAGAAAAGCAGACTTATAATAAACATTCCTTCTCACCACACAGCATCATGTGACACTTCTCATGTGGTTTAGCCCCAATCTAGCTATCTTTCAGTTTTAATCTCATCTTTCAAACTGATGTGTATCAGTCCTTGAAAATGCTATAAAGTGGATGAGTATCTACCAAAGCTTTCATTTCCTATCCCATATATGCAGTATATCTCCATGGTTAGAATCCAGAATTTCATGGCTGCATTCCAGAAATATTATCTGGTCCAAATAAGCAAGAGCATTGTATGTCAGTGCAGGACTCACCATGGATGAAGTTGTCCCAGGAGCCATTGTAGTTTCTTCCACCTAGCTGGAGAAGGATGAGATTGTGCCTGCTGCGAGATGGATAAAATGTAGCGCGAGCTTCTCCCTTTTTATAGGACTTTGCTCCTCTGTGGTCACCTACGTTGGTGTGTTGAAATGGGTTCAAGGGTGACACCATTTTAGTGAAAAGTTCCATCCTCAAATGAGGTCAGAGAAGAACCTCCCCTTCATGACGGGTAATATCTACCTCAGAAGAAAAACGGAAAGGCAAAAATTCATGTTTCGAAAGATTCATGTCTTCTCTTTGGTCTTCAAGGAACTGTTACTTGTCAGAAGCTGAACAAAGATGCTTTACTTATGAGCTGATATCATTTATTTATGGCCATATATGAAGGTGCCATAAGAGCTATGCTTTATTTTAATGGCTCATGGGAAAATAAATGTTTGACACAACGTTCAAGACTTCTGGTATCATGTACCTTGCTTTCCCATTTGATAATTCCTTTCCTCACCAGATTCACTACCCAGATATTGTGGAGGCCATTGTAGAAACTACTCAAGGTCTCACCATATAAACAAACAATTGAAAAATGAATAACTAATTTAATGATAGGAGGATATATTATTTCATTACATTAACACCTGCTTTGTTGAATGTTTACTCTGATCAGGAAACTAATAATTAGGTTCAAGAGACATGAGCTTTACTATTAAAGGCATGTCTAACACTGCATGTTACCAAGCAACTTGTTAACTTGTGCAGTTCTTCAGGAGGAGTGAGATAGATATGAAGGGTGAAGGAGTATAGCCATACAAAGGAAGGAGTTGAGAATGAAGATAGGGCCTGAAGAAAGGTGATGGAAGTAGAGATAAGGATGGCAATGGAGAGTAGAGAATGACAGGAAGGGAAAGGAAGAAAGAGGAAGGATAAAAATGAAAAAGAGAAGGAAATGGTTCTCTCCTTCCTTTTCTCTTCAGTCTAAATTAAATGACTTCGATTTCAGGTCCTTGAGAATAGCTCTCCCTTAGGAACAATAAAGACTAGCATGGGGATGATAAAGATGAGGGGTCATGGGGTACAGATGTGTCTGGCCACATGTCATCCTCTCTCTGCCCTCTCTACCCAGTGAAGTGAATGATGGCTCCCAGGTCCTTGCAGCTGGTATCTCATATTATACATGATAATGTAGCAGTGCTCACTAGCAGTTCTAACTCAACAATTGGGGTATATAAGAAGTCTGCTGGACCTTGGGCCTGTTTGCCCTGAGATCCATTCCTCCTTGCTCTGCTCTATTCTGTGTCTCAGAGGATTGACCCCAAAAGCTGTTTTCTTACTCTTCTATCAGCTGATTTCCAACTAGATTCAGCCAAGGGGAAATTGGACAGAAGAGTGGGAATGGGGAGAAGGAAAGGGGGGAAGAACAAAGGGTACTTACTATGTGTTCTGGAGCAGTGTTCTTTTTATCCCTCTAGCCTTAGGATGGTAGTAGCCTCTGATATCAGTCTCCGTTATTATGGTAACCGGTTCCTTGTATTAAGTTTCTTCTATTGCAAATGCCTGAAGTCACTTCTGTTTTCTTGGTAGACCCTAAGTGATCAGTAAGGGAGGCCACGAGCAGCTGATCTCAGTGGCAACAGTAGATGAACTTGATAAGTGAAGCAGATACAGATAGAAGACGAAGAAAGATACAGCTTCTCCTGATTTCCCTAGTTCTGGTGTTGATATCATCATCTATTCTTGAAGGCATGGAGTCACTATGAGCTTTCCTGTTCATCATCTATATGTGATCAGGTAGCAGTCTCAGAAGCTGCTGTGTCTTTCACATCTATTCCCTATTCTCAGAACTGCTCCATTCCTAACTTAGACTCTTACCCACTTGAACTATTTTAATAGTCAACTTTGGTCTTCCCAATTGCTGCTTTATACCCATCTTCAACATTCCTGCAGTAATCCTCAAAGCATGGTTCTGATTGTGCCTTTTCTTGTCCCATTAGCTTGCATACAGAACAAAATACAAAACCTTGAGCATTTTAAGTAGTATTTGAGTTAGTGTTTGAGATGTGCAAACTTTGTAGCTTTGCCTCCCACCATGCTGTATGAACTGGGCTCATGGGGTCCTGATTGTCTTCCTTCTAATGTCTACATGCTTTTTTGTTAAGGTATTATCTCTAAAATGCTCTTCTCAACCTCAAAATGTTGCTAGTCCTTCCAGAACCTGTTCAAATGTGTCTTGTAGGTCTGGAGGTCTTTCTTGATTTCCTTAGTTGGAATGAACAACTCCCATAACATATAACTTATACATACATCTCTAGTCATTTTTGCTTCATTTTGTACTGTGTTTTATTTGGCTAGAGAAAGTATATGTAAGACATATATCTATTTCCATTTTTAGATGATGCTGTAATCCTTCAAGGTCAGTCAGTGTATTATTCATCTTTGTAACTCCGATGGTACCTAATATTGAACTTTATGCAACATGAATCTTCACAGATTGCTTTTATGTTGCTGGCTTCTCTCTGGTTCACAGCCATTCATACATGTTCCTAGTGCATTTTGCATGTCATTTGTTTACATATCTGATTTTCCTGCTAGACTGTGAGCTACCTGAAGACAAGTAGCCATGATATTTGTCTTTGTATCACCTAATATGATGTCTAGTAAGTGGTAAGTGTTCAATATTTTGACTGATTGACAATATGAATAATGTTATTTGGGTAGTTCAAAATCTTGAATATTTTTTTTGGGACCCAGCTGCATTCTAATTATCATATTGAGTTAAGGCCTTGAACTCTCCATCCTGATCTGTTTATAATGTGACAAGGTTATGGCATATTTTGGGCCACCCTAGAATGGAGAATTTCTTGCTTTTTGCTTTCTGGCAAGGATGAAGTGGAGGAGAATATGCTTGCTGCCAATTCTTTTGGTTGCTGGCCAAGGGGGGAAAGCTGACTCTAGCTATTCTCCCTACTTCCTGCCTCCCATACCAATGAAATCCAGCCTGTGTGCCATCATTTGAAATGCCAACTCTTTTTTTTTTTTTTTTTTTTTTTTAACGTTTATTTATTTTTGAGACAGAGAGAGACAGAGCATGAACAGGGGAAGGGACAGAGAGAGAGGGAGACACAGAATCGGAAGCAGGCTCCAGGCTCTGAGCCATCAGCCCAGAGCCTGACGCGGGGCTCGAACTCACGGACCGCGAGATCGTGACCTGAGCCGAAGTCGGGCGCTTAACCGACTGAGCCACCCAGGCGCCCCTGAAATGCCAACTCTTAAAATAAGAATGGGGAGGAGCGCCTGGGTGGTTCAGTCGGCTAAGCGTCCGACTTCGGCTCAGGTCACCATCTCACTGTCTGTGGGTTCGAGCCCCGCGTCGGGCTCTGTGCTGAGGGCTCAGAGCCTGGAGCCTGTTTCGGATTCTGTGTCTCCCTCTCTCTGACCCTCCCCCATTCATGCTCTGTCTCTCTCTGTCTCAAAAATAAATAAACGTTAAAAAAAATTAAAAAAAAATAAGAATGGGGAAACAGGAGCACCTGGGTGACTCAGTCAGTTGAGTGTCTGACTCTTGATTTCAGCTCAGGTCATGATCCCAGGGTTGTGGGATCAAGCCCCGCATAGGGCTCTGCTTTGAATGTGGTGCCTGCTTAAGATTCTCTCTCCCTCTGACACTCTCCTCTGCTCTCATGTGTGCTCTCTCTCTCTCTCTCTCTCTAAAAAAAAAAAAAAAAAAAAAAGGGAAAACAAGGTAGGTTTTCACAAAGGTGTAAAAATGATTATTTTGAAGCGGTGGTTAGAGCTGGGTATGCCCAGTCTTGAGTAGCACTGGTTTCCCAGATGCACACTTGAGCTGAAAGCCTGTGCTTCCTGGAGGAATGATCAGAAGCACAAAGATGGTGTGAAGAATGGGGAGGGCCCTTCCTCTGTATTTGTCTACAGAGGCAGCTGGCTCAGGTTTGGGTTGCTGTTGAGATTGGGGGAATGCTACACAGAGAATTAGGATGCCTAGGACACTGGACAAGAAGACACTTGTGTGTTCAATGGCTCTCCCATTAACTACCCATGCCTTTGGGTATCTCATGTCTTTGAGGCTTAGTTTCCCTCTTGATAGAATGAGTTTTTATATCAGGTAATCTTTGATTATTTATGAATTTTCAAGGAAAATCCAAGGAAATACAAGGAAAATAGTAGGAGAACAAATAAGAGCAGTAAATTAGGGGTGATTATTTTGTTTCATGATTTTCTTCAAGTTTCTCAGTCTTGCTTCTTTGAAGACTTGGAAACCAGATGTCCACAACACATGGGGAACTATAAATTGGGAGTTGGGACCTGGATGAGGAGAAGATCAGCTGCTGGAGACTGAACAATATTCCTGGGAGAGAAATGTGCACTTGAGGAGATGATATTGAGGAAAGGTTTGTGGGCTTCTTGACTGAGGAAAAAGATTTTCAATGCTCCTTGACATTATTAGGACACAAAACAGTATTTCTTTCTACTTATAATAGAGAATAATGCAAGAGGTATAAAAAAAATTTTCTTCCTTTTGCATTCAGAAGAGAGTATTGTGGAGTCTTCTGTCTAGATGTAGTGGAAAATTGAATCTGTCATTAAAAAATAAAATAAATGAGCTAATTTTGAAAAAATTCTTAGGTGGTGAAGTTACCATTGAAATACCATTGGGCTTTTTTATTTTTATTTTTTTGAGTATAATTGACACACAATGTTATATTAGTTTCAGGTGTACAACATAGTGATTCTACAAGTTTATATAAATTTATACCTTATGCTATGCTCAGCACAAGTATAGCTACCATCTGTCACAATACAGTCTTTATTCTTTAAAAAATTGTTAATGTTTATTTATTTTTGGGAGAGAGAAAGAGTGCGAGTTGGGGGAGCTGCAGAGAGAGAGCTGTCACCAGAGAGCCTGATGCAGGGCTCGAGCCCACAAACCATGAGATCATACCTGAGCTGAAGTTGGAAGCTTAACTGCCTGAACCACCTAGGCGCCCCATGATATAGTCTTTTTAATTTCTATTCTACAGCCTATGTATGTATGTATTTATGTATTTATCTTAAAACTTTTTTAAATAGTTTATTTAGTTATAGAGAGAAAGAGAGAGCATGGGCAGGGGAGTGGCAGAGAGAGAGGAAAAGAGAGAGGGACAAAGAGAGAGAATCCCAAGCAGAGGTCTATGTGGGGCTTGAACTCATGAACCGTGAGATCACAACCTGAGCTGAAACCAAGAGTCAGATGCTTAATTGACTGAGCCACCCAGGCACCCCTCTATAGACTTTTAAAATAAAAAATAACAATAGTCTGTCTCAGTATAGGAGGGGGAACTGTGCCATCATTAGTGATAAGTGTGTATTATAATTTAAAGGCAATGGCTATTCAAAGAAGTGCATGCCATTTTATTTAATGCCCTGCACATCAATAGAAAGACTCCTTTTCTCTTGATTTTGATCTGAGAGAGGGAAACAGTAGCTGCAGAGAATCCCGTTGAGTTTTAAATCTGGAGGCTGATATTGTAAAAATGGTCTAGCATACAGCAAGCAAAATCAGACACTTAAAATGAAGATATGATATTAAGGGAAGAGAATGTTTGCAATAGGGAGTCATCTGGAGGGTCTTGGAGAATTGCCAAAGTCAGGATTTAACTAAGATCCACGTTTAGATTTAGCTTATCAAGGTCTAGATCATCTATCCCCAACTTCAAATATTAATGGTGCTATGTATCAGAGGCTCAGCTTTGAGGTTAAACTGTTGTCTTGTGAGCACCAGGACTCACTACATATGAAATTAACATGACTTATTAAATAGGAAATATTAATCTTAATATCAGCTTGATAGTATTGTTGTTTCTCTCCAGCATAACACAGTTAGGTATGCACAATGGCTGTGTTTCTGAGGGCCATCCTGAATGATGAATTTTTGGGTGGGAATACTGTAGGGGTAGGTACAGGCTTCCTCTGGCATCCCTGGTGGGGAAATTTCCTCTCCTTAGATGGCAGGGTGGATTGTAAGAATGATTGACAATGAGGTCAGGGCCATTGTTAATGGGTTGGTGAGTGCTGAGAGATGAGAGGCAGAATCCTCTTCAACATTTGGATTCTATTTTTTTTTACGATTGGTCATTCCAATTCTTGATGAGTTGTTCTTTCCTAATGAAGATACAAGTGAACAGCTCCTTTGAGTAACTTATTTTCTTATTTTCTTGGTTTTTGATGTTGCTCCATGTAGTCCAGACCAGACTATTTTTATATGAGGAAATCAGATCACAAAACTGTTTGAACATCTTTAAAAAATAAACCTAATCTATATGGTCAAAAGAACATTGAACAGCAATTACATTATCCATGTGAAATATTTGATTCTGTTCCTGTAACTTCCAAATACTGCATAATGACTTTATCATTTATCTCATAAGTGAGACTTGCTCTTACACATCTTTTCCATCCCCAAAGCACTGAGATAATGCCTGGAAGCTCTGTAAGAGACCAAGCCATGTAAGAAGGAAGACACCTCACCTCACATCATCTTCAAACAACCACAGTCTATCAGTGTTTCCCCAATCCCTACACTAAAATGCACAATCACACACATCATATAAGTGTGTCAATTTCTCCTTTGAGTAATAACTACTAACCTCATGGAAACCAAGCCTCTTCCTTAGATGGGTTTCTCACCAGCCTTTTACTGAAACACTGATTTAAAGTGGGTCAGAAAACTTTCCATTTCTTTTCAAACAAATAAATTTAGAATTCTATAACTGTACATTAGCAGGCACATGCAAATTTGTTTTATGTGTAGCCTTCCCTTTGGTCATGCTGACTTCATTTTATACCCTGAGAATTAAGGTCAGTAAATGACTGAAGTTTCAAGTCTGAACGGATGTCACTGAAAAGTAAGGTCTAAAATTAAACAAGCAAACCAAAACCACACACACTGAAGGTGGGCTACCAAGATATCACCTTTATTTTCTTTTCAGAAATTTTGAAGTTAACGTGATTTAGAGACAACCACAGAATGTATTGAAAAGGAAAGATACAGTGTATGAATTGCTAACTGGTTTTTCTTCTTTAGGGAATACAGAGGATGGTATGGTGAGGTGGCTGCTCCATGAATTGGAAATATGGTAAAATCAATACATAATGGTGCTGCATCCCTTATTCCAAAATCCTCTGAAGAATTTGAGATGATTTATAACAAAAATTCGGGTAATAGAGTACATAAAAATATGAGTCAGGCCCATGGAACAGAGTCAAAAGCCAAGTTCCAGGAAAAGAAAACCCAAATTCATAGTCCATAAGTCCAATAAAGACCAACATGGTTACTCTAGTTGAGGTTTTCATTTGCCTCTGAGCTTTCTGGCAGCCAAATAAAAAAAGTAGATATGCTCAGTTAGGTAGTTCCCATTGTGAGCAAGGAAGAAGCTAGCTTGCTAATTTCTTAGAGGAGATGGAGGTTTTCCTCTCGTTACATTTTGAAGGAAAATTTTTGTTTGGGGTTTATAAAGGACAAGTTTTTGACATTAGACATTTCTATAATCAGATCTCAGCTCCACATTAGTAGCTGTGTGCCCTTGGCCAAATTATATCACCTGAGACTCAGTTTCCATACCTAAAAAATGGGGATAACAATAAACCATGACTCATAAGGAGTTGTGAGGAGTGAATTAGATAACATTTGCGGGATAATATATGTGCGTATTAAGTGCTCACTGGATGTTGGTAAAATATTAACCTTATCAGAATGTCAAGGCATGAGAATCTGTCAGAATTTGTCAAAATTTTGAGAGAAGAGAGGCACTGGTTCTGAGGGATACTAGTTGTCTGATCATTTGAATGTCCACTCTGTGAGGAAGTCGGGGAATTTCTTCAGGGTTCCATATGGCCGGGATGAAATAGCCATTCATTCAACAAAGTTTCTTGAGCACCTATTATGTGCCAGGCACTGTGCTAAGCTCTGGAGACACAGCAGCGTACAAACAGACAAGGACCTGCTTTCAAGGGGCTGACATGCAAGGTAATACAGGCCCTTATTCACATTTTGTATTTACCAAACTGTTGGCTAATAATGAAGTAGGTTTTTAAGGTACTTAGATAACCTTGAAACCAGTGCCCTGGATAGTAGACATAGGCATTCTGATTATTGAAAAGGAATAGTTCCTGCTACAAATTATTAATCTGTTCTTCTGGTTTACATATTGTACTAACAATGAAGGAATTTCAAGGTTTACATATACTGTACGGAACTTAACTTAGACCTACCATCCTGTATATATTTACCTATGTATTTTCTTTCTTCCTATCTATTTATCTATCAATCGTATACCTTTCTACAAATATACATTCACATGCAGTTCTTTTCAGACCATGAATGTGATATATGTTCATTTGTTATACAAAATAAAGGAGTGGGGGAGGGAAGAAAAACAAAAAGAAAAATGTAAAAATTAATCCATAATCCTAATTATTAGAAATAAGCTTTTGGAATATACAAAAATTGGGATAATTTTAAGTGTATTCTAGTTTTTTTTTTTTTTTGTATTGTTCTAGTTTATAAAAGTACATTTAAAAAACTATAAATAGTTGGGGCACCTGGGTGGCTCAGTCAGTTGAATGTCAGACTCTTGATTTTGGCCCAGGTCATGATCTCACAGTTCCTGAGATTGAGCCCAGCCTTGGACTCTGGGATCCGCACTGACAGCATGAATTCTCTCTCTCTCTCCACACTCTTCCCACAAAAATAAATAAATAAACCTAAAAAAAAAAAAAACCTATCAATATTTTATTTTATGAAATTGGGCCACATTATAATATTGTTTTGTAATCTGTTTTCTCACCTTATAATGTATTCTAAACATTTTACCCTCTTTTAAGCTTTTGTGTGTATGTGTGTTTGAAACAGATTGACTTACATC
Organism: Neofelis nebulosa; assembly: GCF_028018385.1. NCBI lineage: Eukaryota > Metazoa > Chordata > Mammalia > Carnivora > Felidae > Neofelis > Neofelis nebulosa. Next base: position 53,289,702 of record NC_080787.1, on the reverse strand, counting down.
CTGAGAAATGAATGAACAGCAGGCCATTTAACCAATTGTCTATTGTTAAATATTCTAGTGGCTTCTAAGTTTTTATTATTTCTTTCATTTCTGTACATCATGTAGTCATTGCAGTAACAACTCTAAGACCAGGGTAGAATTCCTGTGGAGTTCTACACTTCCAAAGTTACTGCATTTAGCTGAAGACCACTATTATCAGGATGTAAAAGCAAAGAAAGAGAAAGACCCACAGGCTTATATATACTTGGTTGCAAAAGTGGAGTGACCTTTGTGAATTCATAATACTGGCAACTTACAATTGTTTTTTAAGTTTATTTATTTTGAGAGAGAGAGAGAGAGCGCAAGCAGGGGAGGGGCAGAGAGAGAGAGGGGAGAGAGGGAATCCCAAACAGGCTCTGTGCTAACAGCAGAACCTGATGTGGGGCTCGAACTCACACACTGTGAGATTGTAACCTGAGCTGAAACCAAGAGTCAGACGCTTCACCAACTGAGCCACCCAGATGCCCCTACAATTGTTTTTGATGATGGCTTGACCCTGAAGGAAGCAACTCCAACTCAAGAGTTAAAAAAGTAAAACAACTTAGTGACAAGGCTCAACAGGATGGGTTCAGAAAACAAAGCTTGCGCTGTACTTACAGTAGAATGAACAGTGTAATGATAATGGGACACATTCAATATTTTAATGGTTAATATCATTAAACTAAGGTTTTATTTGTTCAGGTGTCACTGAGTTGCAATTTTCTGGCTTGTATTTTCCTATGGCGGAGAAAGGAGTGAATATTTTGGGTCAAAATACTTTCTTACCAATATTTCTTTGGTAAGAATAAATAGAAATTGTGCTGATATTAACAGCTTTATTAAGGAATGTATGCTATCTTCTGCATAAGAACTTGAATATAATGTGTTGTAATCTATTCACAGATGGATGACAACCAAATGTAACAATAAAAATAATGCTGAAGATAAATTGACAGAGATCTATAATGTTTGTTAAAAATTCTAGGTAATGTTACAAGGGCAATAGCCAATAAGACATCAACAGAAATACTTACAACAGAAAGGCCTATGACAGTAGGAAAAACAAATGGTCTGACACTTGGTGTCAAATAAATGCCAATGATTACAATGTCACAGAGCAAGAGGGTTTTTGTATTTATTCGTTTGTTTTACTTAATTTCTAAAGCAATCCTACAGGATATTATTATCCAAATGTACAGAAAAGAGAAGTAGGTTTGGTAGGTTTCAGTAACTAGTCCAAAGTCATCTAGTTTGGAATTCATGGCCCTAGATGGGTCACAGATTCTCAAGTGGCTGATTCTCAAGTCTGTGTGGTCTCTTTACTATGACAAACTGAAAACAGTTATAGTGAAACTTTTTTTTTTTTTGAAATTTTATTTTTTTTAATTTTAATTCCTGTATGATTAACATACAGTGTTATGTTAGTTTCAGGTGTACAATATAGTGATTCACCAATTCTATACATTACTCAGTGCTCCTGAGGATAAGTGTACTCTTAATCACCTTTACCTATTTCCCCATCTCTCCATCCTCCTCCCCTTTGGCAACCATCAGTTTGTTCTCCATAGTTAAGAGTTTGTTTTTTTTTTCGGTTTGTCTATTTTCCTTTGTTCATTTGTTTTGTTTCTTGAATTCCACATATACGTGAAATCATACGGTATATATCTTTCTCTAACTTATTTCACCTAGGATTATACCCTCTAGATCCATCCATGTTGTTGCAAATGGAAAAATTTCATTCTTTGTTATGGCTGGATAATCTTCCATTATTCATTCATCTTCTTTATCCATTCATCTATTATTGGACACTTGGGTTACTTCCACATCCTGGCTATTAATAAATAATGCTGCAATAAACATAGGGGTGCATGTATCCCTTCAAATTACTGTTTTCCTATTCTTTGGGTAAATACCCAGTAGTATGATTACTGGATCATATAGTATTTCTATTTTTAATATTTTGAGGTACCTCCATACTGTTTTCCACAGTGGTGACACAGTTTACATCTTAACCAACAGCACACAAGCGTTCCGTTTTCTCTACATCCTTTTTTCTTGATATTGAAACATTCTAAAAACTTATTCTGCAACTGACTTTCCAAATTTCCAACTTCCCAAAAGTCACTTTGTTGTTTTTGAACTTTCAAAATTTTGAAGTTTTAAAAATTATCAAGTTCTCTTTTGTTCATCTATTTGGAGGTATCACCTCTTTCATTTACCTTTGTCTTTTATCTCTGTTTTACGACAACCCATCTCTGTCTAGAGCTATGACTGTGTCTAGATTAAGATTAAGATATTTCTGGGGCGCCTGGGTGGCGCAGTCGGTTAAGCGTCCGACTTCAGCCAGGTCATGATCTCGCGGTCCGTGAGTTCGAGCCCCGCGTCAGGCTCTGGGCTGATGGCTAGGAGCCTGGAGCCTGTTTCCGATTCTGTGTCTCCCTCTCTCTCTGCCCCTCCCCCGTTCATGCTCTGTCTCTCTCTGTCCCAAAAATAAATAAAAAACGTTGAAAAAAAAAAGATTAAGATATTTCTAATATATATCTATTTTATGATCTCCCCAAAGTGGATATTTCCATAAAAATAAACAAGGGAAGGGATAGAGAGGTGTATATATTTCTTTCACTGAGGATAGTGCTTAATTTTCTGGCTTGATTAGAAGATCAGTAAACTTTTCTTTTCCCTAAAAAAAGGTGGGGGGTGGTTGGAAAAGTACAATTTAAGCATGAGAAACACATTTTATATGTTGACTATGGATCAGATTGTTTTTCTGTTTGATTTGAAGAGCTAGTACGTTAGAGTCATTATATATTTCAACTATGGAGAAAAACTTTGCAGCGGTCAGGGTTGAAAACGTTAGACAGTATTGAGTTAAACCTCATGAACTTGATGCCTGGTATAAGATGATAGTAAATGAAGAACAATTAATTTTGAAAAATGCCTGATGTGCATATTATTAAAATGTTTGGTTAAGATTCAATTTTATTTATATACCATATGTATTTATTTAGTTTGCTAATGAATTTTAAATTCATTTCAAATTATTCACTATTAATACAGTGATAAATATTAGATCTTTGCTCAACTACATATTATTGTTATTATAGGTTATATAAGGGTTTTTGTATGATTGTCTATATTTTATTAAGAAAATTTGAAGATTATATGGCTTCTTTTTTATTTTTTAGAGTTTACTTATTTATTTTGAGAGAGAGAGGGAGAGTGTGCATGCAAGCAGGGGAGGGGCAGAGAGAGAGGGGGAGAGAGAATACCAAGCAGTCTCCACGCTGTCAGTGGGATCTATCAAATCTTGGCAGGGATGCCCCCGGCTCTTTGAGCTTTATTATTCCTGCTCAACCTGAATGATAATGATTGTTTTTATTTCATTTTGTTGATGACATTATTCTTTTTTTAAGTTTTTATTTGAATTTCAGTTAGTTAATGTACAGTGTAATATTAGTTTCGGGTGTATCATACAGTGACTCAAACATCACCTCGTGCTCATTACAAGTGCCCTCCTTAATCTCCATTACCTGTTTAACCCTCCTCTCATGACCTTCCCTCTGATAACCATCTGTTTGTTCTTTATAGTTAAGAGTCTGTTTCTTGATTTGCCTTTCTATTTTTCTTTCTCCTATGTTCATTTTTTCCCCTTAAATTTCACATATGAGTGAAATTCAGACTTATTTCATCAGACTTATTTCTCTTAGCTAGCATAATACTGTCTAGCTCCATCCATGTCATTGCAAATGGCAAGATCTCGTTCTTTTTTATGGCTGAGTCATATTCCATTGTGTATATACACCACATCTTCTGTATCCATCCATCAGTCCATAGACACTTGGGCTGTTTCTGTAATTTGGCTATTGTATATAATGCTGCTATAAAGTTGATGGCATTATATTTTAAGTATATGTATATACTTTATATGTATGTATATATATTATATAATTTACATATGTAATGTGTGTGTGTATATCTATATCTATATTTTATGTATAAATATTTTTGGTCTATTTTCACTAGATTTAAACTTATTAAGTTGCAGTTCTTAGCACTATACAAAACATATATGGTAGATGTCTAATATGTGTCTGTTTATTGTCTTCTCCCTAAGACCATCTCCCTGCCTGCAAATGCAAGATGCAGACCTATTATCTATTACTTTTAAAAATAGCTATATGTTTTATATAAGTCTATAGAGATCTTGCTGAACTGATGTGGTTTTTAAACTTTTTTTTTGATAAGATCTGCTGCATGAAGCATGGAGACCAAATGTGGTGAGCTTAATACCTGAAAGTGAGACATAGGGAACCAGGGTCGTATGTGGGCTCAACAGAGCATCTGCTAGATGTGATGAGTAAACAGCCATCAAGGAAGTGGTTAAGAGACCATTTGACCGAGGTGAGAAACTCACTTATCTGCCTTTGTGCTTGTTGCCAGAAGAGATGTTTCAGCAGGGTGCCTGGTGTAATACATAGTAAGCCTCCAGAAATGCTTTGGTTTGGGAGCCAGGATCTCAGCAGAAATATATTGCCCACTGGTTGTCCTAATTTATTAAACATCTCCATCCATCCACCCATCCCATCTACTCTCTAATAAATATTTATTGAGCAATTATTGTATAAAAAGCATCAAGGATTCATTTTAGAAGGAGTACTGGTTGAGACACAGATACACAGAATTTACAAATACATAGGAAAGCTTTGAGTTAGACATATCTGGACCCACTTCATTGCCTACTAGCTGTGTGACCTTAGTCGAGTTACTTAACATTCTCTCAAGTCCCTTATTTTTAAATAACAATATTTAAAAATAAGCCTCAAGTCCCTTATTTTTAAACAACAATAATAATAATGTGTCATAAAGTTATTGTAAGGATTGGAAGAGATTCTACGTGTAATGTGTTTTGCACAGAGCCATAAATATTATGCATTATTATTTTTAACTATCACAATCATATTCATCATCAACCACAATTAATTTCTATAGGAGCTCAAACTTTTATGCATTGTGAAATAGATAGAAAGAAGCTAAGTTTTGCCTGCCACAGGTTGTAATTCTAAGGGAACTGCTTCATGTAGGATGTGTCCATAAAATAACAAGATATTTGAAAAAAGAAAAGATTGTCAGAATGTTTTGCCTAAGTGCTGCCAAATATAACTTTATTTATGCTACTGTATCCAGATGGGCTCATTTTTTCACTTTCATCTGAAGATTTGGACAGTGAGTAAACATGGCCTTAGACTCATAGTCTTACCAGAATGGAAAACAGAACTAAACCAGAGAGCTTCTCCAATCAATAGGTGTTCTTGAAAACTTGACTAAATATGTGTGCTTTATATAAACACATTCAGAGAAAGAAATGTTATAATTTCCTTTTGAAATGTATCCTTATTTCTTTTTAAAAATTATAATAATAATAATAATAATAATTATTATTATTATTATTATTTGAGAGAGATAATGCACAAGCAGGGGAGGGGCAGAGTTAGAGGGAGAGAGAATCTCAAGTCAGGGCAAAGCCCAATGCAGGGCTCAAACTCGCAAACCATGAAATCATGACCTGAGCTGAAATCAAGAGTCGGATGCTTAACCCAGGCACTCCTATCCTTATTTCTAACCAAATTCCCCACATCTGTAAATTTGATTAATTTGTTTTGTTTTATCTTTAAGGAATATCTTCCAGATTAATGAGGTCCAAAACTTTTCATTGCCTTTTTCAAGTCCTGTCACCAATTGCAATTTGTTACTAACTTGTGTTGTTTTTTTGGTGTCCTTCTGCCATGTTATAGGAGAAGTTCTTTTCACACTTGTTTGGGCCTTCATTCTCCTATGCTATTCCAATGGTCTTTGCTTCCTACTGTGGACCTCCCTGTTTCCAGACCTGCCCTCTTATAGCCCATCACGCTCACCAAAACCTCATCCGTCTTCCTTAGCTATTGCTATAATCAAAGCTTTTCCTAGTGAGGTTATTATAGGATAGATGAAGTCTATTGTACATCTCTGTTGTACATCAAGATCCTTGACATGAGGAACTACCCTTCTTGTCCAGCTCTGTCCTTTGTCATTCCCAGCTCTGCATCTGTCTGATAGTTTTCTGTCTTACAAACAGTGCTCCCATTCTTTCAGCAAGTCTTTGCTCCTGCAAATTACCTCTGAAGAAACTAGACAACCTCTTACCTTTTGACTATTTGTATGGCTAAATGGTTAGAAAACTGCACAGTTAGTAATGTTTAAACTTTTGCTAGCAGTTCATTATAGGAGAGTTGAGAGGATAAACGGAGGACATAGGGTTTAAGGATGATCATCATCTCTGTTTTCACATGAGCTGTGAACCATGTGGCTTTCTCAGATCAGAACCTGGGAAAGATGGGAGGTTCTGAAACAGGAATTCTTAATTTAGGACCCGTGGATTTCTAGAAGTCTATGGATGGGATTCAAGAGACCTGTGAACTTACTAAAATTACAAGTAAATGTTCATGTGTATGTGCATGCGTTTTCAGGATGGGGAGTTTCCATCACTTTCATTAAGAGAAACAGGACATTTGACAAGAAGCCTTGGGTAGGGGTTTGATTGGTCAAAGGAAGGTAGAATGAAGTTGGGACTGAGATCTGCCAAGACGAAACTTGTTACCTTGTGACACACCATGGTGATGCATTCTTTGCTTGACTACTATGGAGACAGGTGCAGAAACTAAGTCTCTCTAAAGTCTGAGTCAGTCATTAGCACTGCTCAGGAGAAATCTGTATAAAATTATCCTAAGTTTATTTTTTTTTAAGTTTATTTATTTTGAGAGAGAGAGACAGAGAGAGAGAGGCAAGGAGAGAGGGAGAGAGAGAGAGAATCCCAAGCAGTGGGATCCCTCATTGACAGTGTGGAGCTAGAAGCAGGGCTCAAACTCACGAGCTGCAAAATGATCCTAGAGCCTCCTGAGTGTCAGACTGCTCAAGATTTAGGCTCAGCTTGGAAAAGGGCTTTTCTCAGTTACAGAAGTCAGAGATTAGGCAACCACAGCTTTGGGCCAATTCAGAGCACTGATTTTGGAGGTAGGATGGAAATGTCTGGTTCAGGGATGCAGGGGCCATGTGGAGTATGGGAGAGATTAAGAACTGAATTTCAGAAAAAAACAGATCTTCAAGGCCACTCAGAATGGTTTCGGGTGGGAGTATTCTTTTAGGTCGCAAGAACAGTGACCTCTATGTATGTAGAACATTTTGTTGATTAAGAAATGTGTGACTAGAGTTTCGCTATCTAAATTTCCTGTTATCTTATACGTTCAACATTTTTTCATGTGTTCCTTTTATTTATGGTAATTCTTCTTTTAGTGTTTGGTAAAAATGTTCTGAAGATGTGAATCCAAGGGGCACCTGGGTGGCTCAGTCAGTTAAGCGTCTGACTTTGGCTCAGGTTATGATCTCACAGTTTGTGAGTTTGAGCCCCACTTTGGGCTCTGTGCTGACAGCTCAGAGCCTGGAGCCTGCTTCGGATTCTGTGTGTCCCTCTCTCTCTCTGCCCCTCTCCCACTCACTCTCTGTTTCTCCCTCTCTCTCTCAAAATAATAAATAAATATTAAAATTTTTTTTAAAAAGTGAATCTAAGCTGTTTTGAAGAAGAGGAAACTTAGGAAAGTGATAGGGTGTAGTGGGATGGGTAAGAGGTACCATGTTAGCTGGGTAATGGGGAGCACATGGTGCAGTTAGTGAGAACCCTCTTTCTGCAGCTCTGATGGGCAGATGTGGGTCATTCCCCTGCAGTGCTCCCACCCCCAAATACCCATCTATAGCCTAACTGTCCTTCGTATATTCAAATTCATGATACTGTAACTCCTTACTGCACCTCTGACAAATCTCTTCCTCTTTCTTTCTAGAGCATTGGTTCTTAATCATAAAGTAGATTTGGGGACTTTTACAAAATAAGCCCTCATCGTACAGTCCAACTGATGACACATATTGTGTGTATCACTTGTTAAAAAAATGATTTGACATTTATTTGTGTGCAGTTTGTTTTCCTCAGTAATACCCTAAGTTCTTCCAGAAGTGTTGTAAGTCAGACACGTGGGTTCAAATCCTGGCTCTTCTGCAGTCTATGCAGTATGCAAGCTTGCTAAACCATGGTTCTTCATCCATAATTGATTAATTGCTAATAGACGGTAATGTGGCAAACTCACTACAGGCATTTAAAAATACTAGGTACTAAGAAGAATTGAGTTGGTAATATTTAAGGGTGGAAAGAATATACTTAAGACTGAAGTACCTGAAACAATGTATTCTAAATTCCCCATCTATTAAATATCATAAAAAAGTAAGACTTTTTTTTTTTTTGAAAAGAGATACTTCAGAACTCAATGAATCCAAATTAACTAAGTGGAATTCTTTGGTAAATTAGATCCTGTGTTAGAGCTTTAAGGTATAAGAGAAGAATGGCTAATAGATTTCAGGCAATCAAGTCTAATTAAAGGCAGGAAGAGGAAGTATATAAAATTTCTTTGTTAAAAGGTATTATTAAAATTATTAAGAATGGGCACCTGGGTGGCTCAGTCCATTAAGCATCTGATTTCAGCTCAGGTCATGATCTCATGGTGAGTGAGTTCGAGTCCCATGTCAGGCTCTGTGCTCACAGCTCAGAGCCTGGAGCCTGCTTCAGATTCTGTGTCTTCCTCTCTCTCTCTGCTTCTCCCCCATTCACACTCTGTCTCTCTCTTTCTCTCTCTCAAAAAAGAAATAAACATGAAAATTTTTTTAAAAAATAAAAAAAAATAAAATTATTAAGGGAAGAAGGATCCATGGCTTATATCTCTTAGCAGGAAGGCCAAATGTTGCTGAGTTAGCAAAATAGGTTAATATAATTTAAACTGTTGGATTACAACAGTGGTTGATCTTCAAAGGTTAGTGAAATAGCTGGATTCAGTTAAGATGATTTTATGACCTATTTTCTAAGGAAATAAAGTTTCAAGTTTACTTACAGAAACTATGCAAATGAAAGAGATCATAGCTCAATAATGACAAACTGACAGAATGAGAAAGGTGAAAGGATTGTAATTTCCCTACAAAAAGACTTTCCGACCAAAGTTACAAATTTGACAGTTCAATCCCTAACAAGAAATAAAAAGATATATATGGATGAAAGTTAGCAGTTGGTTTAGAAGCTCTCAAGACTTGCGAATATAACAAAAACAGCATGTATTGGGAAAGATACATTGAATAATAAGAATCTAATGATTCTGAATTTATGTTTCCAACCAGATAGCAATTAAAAAGACAGCTTGGAAAACACATCAGAGATAAATGCTGTAAATATAAGGAAGAATGGAATTTAACTGAAATTAAGTTTTCCCTGTTAGAACAATAAGGATTTTGTGATTTATCTTTAATAAAAATGTAAAATATTTATTTAATATTAATACACATGGAAAGGAAAAATGATTAGAAGATACAATATTTTGTTCAAAATTTTAAAAATCTTTTATAAAAATGAATGTAATTATGAGCTGTGTTCTTTAGATGCTTTTGACGTACCATTTTGCAGAGTACCAGCATTTTAGCACAAGGCAGGAAAAAACAATCCACTTTCCTGCATATGGCACATTAGGAAGCCTGGGGTAATTTTGTGTGTCCTTCAGGCATCTCAGCCAAGGACTGCCAGGCCCCAGAAGCTGGGTTTACTCATGGCATTCCTGGTCATCAAAATACAAGCTTCCAAAATAAAAAGAATCTTCTGGGGGGAGGGGGGACCCTCTTGGAAAGCTACAGCCACCTTTATTATTCTCATGCAGAGGCAGATGAGTGAAAAGTTTGTTGTGAACATGCTTGATTTGATACATGGATCTTAGGTTTGATGCTGTTTAAAGGAGCCTGACGCTGGGTGGGCATCCAGGACAACCAGTAGTGAGATTCACTCCACATTTGGATGAGTCTTAAGAATCAGAGTCAAGGGGAGCCTGAGTGGCTCAGTTAGTTGAGCATTCGACTTTGGCTCAGGCCATGATCTCATGGTTCATGGGTTCGAGCCCCACATCAGGCTCTGTGCTGACAGCTCAGAGCCTGGAGTCTGCTTCGGATTCGGTGTCTCCCTCTCTCTCTGCCCCTCCCCTGCCTGTGCGCTCACGTGCTCACTCTCTCTCTCTCTCTCTCTCAAATAAATAAATAAATGTTAAAAAAAAAATTAAAAAAAAAAAGAATCAGAGTCAAGATTGAAAATCCTTGTGGATGAGTGAAAACCTTCTTGTCTGCAGGGAAAGGAGTCAGAATGTGTAAAGCTCCACACACCACATTCTGGGCTGCATTTGCATTTAGGAGGACTGACTATACATCTTGGAAACATGGTCTGGTTGTCACATTTCTGCCACCAGGCAGTCAAGGTAGTGCCTGGAATGCCACTGTCAGAGCTAAATGTCTTTGCTTTCAAGCTTTGCCCATTCTCTGAAACCCTCTTTTTTTTAAAAACAAGGGATGTTAAACACACGGTGGTGGGTGCTACTTACAAGAGTACTTTCCTGATACTCCAAGGGTACCTAGGAAGCCAAGAGAGGAAGCCTGGGAGTATGGGTAGGATGAAGGAAAGTGAAGAGACATTATTGAAAGCACAAAGGATAAATTTTCCTACTCCATGGTGTGCTCAGAGATCTGTCTTTTGTATTCCTAAATCCTGGGGTTGCAGGCTTGAATGGGTGCTCCATGACCTGTAGCTACCGTTTCAAATTCAGCTCCAGTTACAATCCTGCCCATACCTATTGGTACCAGCTTGGAAGAACAGTGAAGCAAATAACACTTCTGTGTACATTTTGAAAAACTGGAACCTGGGGCGCCTGGGTGGCTCGGTCGGTTAAGCGTCCGACTTCGGCTCAGGTCATGATCTCAGAGTCCGTGGGTTCGAGCCCCGCGTCGGGCTCTGTGCTGACAGCTCAGAGCCTGGAGCCTGTTTCAGATTCTGTGTCTCCCTCTCTCTGACCCTCCCCCATTCATGCTCTGTCTCTCTCTGTCTCAAAAATAAATAAACGTTAAAAAAAAAAAAATTAAAAAAAAAAAAAAAAAAAAAGAAAAACTGGAACCTGCAGAAAAATATATGAACAAAAAAATTCACCAATCACCCCATCACCTCATAAAGCATCACATCTCTCTATGTCTATCATGATATGTGGCTGAAATTAGCCTGGATATACAATTTTATATCTGACATTTAAAAAAATTTAAAATTTTATGATATATATTTCTCCATATGATGAAAAGTCTTTGTGAATTTTTTAATGCATACCTAAAATTTCTTTTTGTGGCTATACCAGAATTTAACATTTCCATATTGCTGGGTAAATAGACTATTTCTAGTGTCCTGCTATAATAACATGATGAACATCTCTGCATATAAATTTTTACCTCCAGATTATTTTCTCAGGACCCTAAACTGATAGGGTATGAACGTTTTTGGAAGTCATGTTACATGTTGTCAAGTGGCTTTCTGAAAACCTGGGTTTGAATTTATATTACTATTAGCAAGGAGAGTACACATGATTTAATTTATTGAATGAGATGAATAAATTGAATTGAATCCTTACTGGCACTGTTACCATAAGAATTCAAACTCACAGAAAAAAAAAGCACTGAGATTAATAACAGTACATACATATCTTGCTAACTGATACACAGAGAATTGCGTTTAGCTGTTGTAATTTACATTTCCTTGAAGACAAGTATATGTGGAAAATCTTTCTCATGTTTATCAGCCCCCAAGTTTTGCTTTTCTGTGAATTATCAGCTACTTTTCTGGGTATGGAAATTTATAGAAGGAATTGTTTCAGTGCTGACACCTGGGAGGTGTCAGCTAGCATTTGTAATTTGTGCGTGGGAGACTGGTTCAGGCCCCAAAGAAAATCTTCCTCTACCAACTGTGAGCAAAGAAAGTATCTAACATGGGCTCAGCTGCAAATGGATATCTCAGAGAGATCTCCAAAATCTGTTGGAATCTCCCCTGATAGCAAACCCTTGGGAAATAGTGCTTACTATTTGCCAAGGATGTTCTAATTGGCCTATTAGTGTTGTGTATTGCCCCCCCTAACTCCTTCTAGCCACTCATGGGCAGATAGTATTATTATGCTCAACTCCATAAAGACTACAGTGGCTAACCAGTGCACTGGGAATCACACCAATCTGCTGCATGATTGGGCATTGAACCCAAAAGTCTGCACAGTCTTATTTCTTCACCACTAAGCTATACTGGCTTGCCAGGCATGTCAGAAATGTCATCTAGACAAGATGGGTGGTCCTGTTCTAAGAAGCCTTCTTCACATCTACTGTTTTTTTCTTCATACTTCGTAGTAAATTAAATAGTTATCTGTGCAGTGCTTTCTTAAATGTCTCTTCTGCCAGAATTTAAGCTCCCTAAGGGCAGGCATTTTTTCAGTCTTACTAACTTTGTATCCCTACCATCTATCATGTGCCTGTGGATAGTATATAGGCACGAAATATTTGCTAGGTGAGTAAATGAGTGGTCTCAAGGTTTGTGTCATCTTTTTGTGGGTCTTTGGCTGGGGGTTGGGTTAATATCTGTGCAAGGTCAGATAATGAGGGTGTAGGGAGAAGAGCTGTGTGAGCACCCAAGTGGATGAGTGTGCAAACCTTGTTCCAATGTGGGTGAAGGTCTTGTGCTGGTCTTCCCACTTTCTGTCCATGCTCTCCTCCTCCACTTTGAAGGGCATTTCCTAGATGTTACCTTGCTGAATTTGTAACTGTGGACTGGTTTTTCTCTGACCTGGAGCAGAATAGATTTTGATAACTTGGTTTTTAATCATGAAAGATTACAATGTCAACGAATCTTAGGAAGCCTCTAGCTCACCTGGAGTGAGGAAACAGGTGTGAAGAGATTAAAGAATTTGGTCAAGGCTCAGGCTAGTTTATGAGCTTCCCTAGTCACTGCTGATTCCCTAGTCACTGCTCTTTATAATGTCTGATTCCCTAGTCACTGCTCTTTATAATGCAATGCATGGATTTAACCAGTTGTGCTAAGAAATTTTAAACTCAGGGGTGCCTGGGTAACTCAGTTGGTTGAATGTCTGACTATTGGTTTTGGCTCAGGTCATGATCCTAGGGTTGTGGAATCGAGCTCCATGTCAGACTTTGCGGTAAGTGTGGAACCTGCTTCATATTCTCTCTCTCTTTCCCCCTTCCTCTGACCCTCTCCCTCTGACCTTCTTCCCTGCTTGCTCTCTTTCTCTCTCAAAAAAAAAAAAAAAAAAAAAAAAGAAAGAAAGAAAGAAAGAAGGAAAAGAAATTGTAAGCTGATTTTTGTGTTTTGTTCTAACTTAAGCTCAAGCAACTCACACATTTAAAGCATAAGCATAGCTCCTAGACTGTGAAGGACCAAATCCTCTATCTCAGATTTTTCCCTGATGATAGGATAATGATTCTGAATGTAACCTCCAGGGTTCCGTTAGACCAGTACTGTGCAACAAAGATAACACGTCAGCCACATTAGTAATTTAAAAATGTTTTTAAAGTAAAAATAAATTTTAATCATATATCTTACTAAACCCATATATCTTACTAAACCCAATATCTAAAATATTTTTGTTTTAACACACAATACCAAAGTTCATTAACAAGAAATTAGAAACGACACTCTTTGCCAATGCACACACTATAATACAATGCCTTATGTGAGGCAGCAGTTAAAGGGAAATGCCGTTCGGTGTGCCTGGGTGGATCAGTCGGTTAGGCGTCTGACTTCGGCTCAGGTCATGATCTCATAACTCATGAGTTCAAACCCCGTGTTGGGCTCTGTGCTGACGGCTTGGAGCCTGGAGCCTGCTTCAGATTCTGTGTCTCCCTCTCTTTCTGCCCCTAACCCACTTGCCTTCTATCTCTGTCTCTCTCAAAAATAAACATTAAAAAAATAAAAAATAAATAAATAAAGGGAAATGCCGCTCTAACAAAACATAACTTTGTGTTTAACATAGAAATATGTTACACTGCTTCAATTTTTAAATTTAAATTTTAATAAAAATTAAGTAAAACTTAAAATTCAGCCCCCCAGTCCCATTAGCCACATTTCAAGTCCTCAATAGCCGTACATAGCTAGTGGCTACTGTTGGACAGCACGGCTTTTGAGAGCTCCTTGAGAGAGGTCTTTGTGGTGACAGATGGCTCATGCCATTCCCTTTGGGGCTAGTCTGATCTGTAGATGTCCTGGGGGTGCTGGGCAATCCCTGGTTCATTCTCAGACCTGCGGACCTCAGAGAGATAATATTGATTCCTGGGTACTGTTTGGTGGTGTTGGAGATCTGTGTTTTGGTTTGTGTCCGTCTTTTTGGGGTCTTTGCAAACTTACATTAGTGAATACTCATTAGAGCTTGTTCTTCCCAGACAATAGAGCCTAGCAGTTCCTTACAATTCAAGTTTCCAGAGTCAAATCCTGGCGATGTCACTTACTGCATATGTGCCCTTGGGTGTGTGGCCTAATCGGTCTTCTACTCAAGTCTTTTCATCTGCAAAATGGGGATTGTGATAGGACTTCATTGGGTTATTTTGAAGAGCAAATGCATTTTCTACACGTAAAGTACTTACGCATGTGCTTGGCACATACTAAGCTCTTGGAGAGTGTTAACAGTCATTATTATTAACCATCAGCTAAGTGCAATCTCTGAAATCCAGGGCTTATCGGGTGCTGTTCCTTCTGCTGTAAACATTCCACCTGGATAAAACTTACCATCTTTAAGTTCCCAGTTTGGATTTCACTTGTCTAAGGAAGCCTTCCCTTGCTTCTCAGACTGGTGCCCTCTTATTGGCTCCCACTGCACTCTATTCTCTCCCTTTTATAACCCTTATCACTAAATATGTGTTTATTTGTTTGTCTATATCTGGCCTGTGAAGGATATCTCTATCTTATTCTCTACTGTATCCTCAGAGCCTGGCATATAATATTTGTGTGATGATAAAAATATTAGGGACACCCGGATGGCTAAGTTGGTTAAGTGTCTGACTTCGGCTCAGGTCATGATCTCACGGCAAGTGGGTTTGAGTTCTGCGTCGGGCTCTGTGCTGTCAGCTTAGAGCCTGGAGCCAACTTCAGATTCTGTGTCTCCCTCTCTCTCTGCCCCTTTCCCGCTAGTGCTCTGCCTCTCTCTCTCTCAAAATAAGTAAACATTAAAAAAAAATAGAAGTAGTAGCTACCATTTATTGACTGCTCACTAGTTAAAATTCATGTAATCCTCAGTTATAAGCTTTTGAGAAAGGTACTATTTTTCCAGTTCATAAATCAGAAAATCAGGTGAAATATAACTTTTAAAGACAGCCAGAGAGCAAATGGCAAAGCCAGAATTTGAACACAACTTGTTTGACTCTGAGCTGATACTCTCAATGGATTATTTGATATAGTTCATGAATGGTGCCCTCCAGTGGAACCTTGGACCTGTTGGACTAGAATTCCTCATGTCTGGCCCAAGGACTCAGGAGTTTAATTTGTATATCAGCTCCCTGGAGTAATCCTCATACCGCCTTCTCTCTGACTCTCTTGAGGTCCGCAGGTAGCCACTGGCAGCATAACTTAGGCTGGAAAGACTGAGCAAGGTCTGGATTCACTTGGTTCTCTGAGTTTAATCAGACTGATACAACCCTGTGTTCTACATAAACCCTACCTTCAATGCTTCATTTAAAAGTCAAATGGGTTGGAATCTGTGCCCCCCCCCCCCCCACCATGCTTGGGATCTTATTTTGTGAATAACTGCTCCTTTTGGCTTGGACATAGAGCACATTCACCGTGAAAACCTGGTTCAATGCAAATTCTATATTTTCTAACTATTTATTAGCATTATTTCCTCAAAATGCTGAATAACTATATGTATATTATTAGAGCGTATTCTTTTACGTTTAAACCTTTGTTATCAGCATATATTTTAGAGTTTCTAGAGAGGAATTTATTCCTACTCTTTGACAGGGCTTTACAAACCTATGTGTGTAATGAGGTGTGAAGGGATGCTCTTATTGATGTGGCAAATGGAGGAAGCATTAATCAACTCCTTGTCTGACCTATCTTTCCTATTATCAACTGCTGTCATCTGGTGGCAAATTTGAGAAATAGCAGAAACCTTGGATATCCATAGTAATTTTCTCTTTTTTATGTTCAGCAAAGTGGATTGAGTATTTTCGTGTTTGCCTGTAGCATATGATCAAATTAAGTGTTTCTTAACAAAGCTAGCATTTATCATAATGCTTTGATCATTTGAATGTTATAATAATAACCAGTATTAATGTAAGTGTATTAGACACCAGGACCTGTTTTCAGTGCTTTACATGGATCGTCTTATTTAATATTTATGAGACTTCTATGAGGTGGTTATCATTATTCATTTTATCGCCCTGAGACATCTACAGGTTGAGTAATTCATCCAAATCACACAGCTGATAAGTGATACATCCAGAATGGTAATCCAAGAGATCTGATTTTTGTGTCCGTGCTCCTAACCACTGCTTCATAACAGACGTGTAAGCTAGGATGGCCAGGGAGGGAGAAGAAATTGGAAGTAGGAGATTTGGCAGTGAATTAAAAAAATTTTTTTTAATGTTTATTTGCTTTTGAGACACACACACACACACACACACACACACACACACACAGAATCTGAAGCAGGCTCCAGGCTCTGAGCTGTCAGCGCAGAGCCCAACACAGGGCTCGAACTCACAAACTGTGAGATCATGACCTGAGCTGAAGTCGACCTTGGTCATATTCGCCTTCTCTGGGTCCCATTTTCTCTTCTGTAAAATCATGGGAGTGGACAGGATCGCTGGTTTTCAAGCTGGTATTTGTAGTGTGCTGGTGGCTCCACATGTGAGGAGGCCAGTGAGAGAGAGATGAGAAGGAAGGGGGTGCTTAACTGGTGGCATTGGGACCCTCATTGCTACCACTGCTACTTCCTTCACTTCTGCTACGTGGTAATCTTCTAAGTAAAGTTTTGGTTCCACAAGTTACATAATACCTAAGAGAACATTTATTTTATTTTATTTTATTTTTAATTTTTTTTTAACGTTTATTTATTTTTGAGACAGAGAGAGACAAAGCATGAACGGGGGAGGGTCAGAGAGAGGGAGACACAGAATCCGAAACAGGCTCCAGGCTCTGAGCTGTCAGCACAGAGCCCGACGCGGGGCTCGAACTCACAGACCGCGAGATCATGACCTGAGCCGAAGTCGGACGCTTAACCGACTGAGCCACCCAGGCGCCCCTCTAAGAGAACATTTAGAAACAACATGACCAAACTCTTATGGGGACTCCCAGAAATGCCTGGTGGAGAGAACATGCCCAGACAACTGTGGGTGGGGAGTCACTGAGACAGACTTCCTCTGCTCTTCAGGAGAAAGCCCTAGAAACTCCATTCCTATGTGGATGCTTCCAGCCTAGCATTCTGAAATACTAGGATTGTTGCTTCTATGGAATATTAAGAATATATATTTATAATATGCTCAAAATATTACAAGGATTTTTGTCTATGGAGAGGACATGAAAGGAAGACTGTTTTGTATTTGGAATAGGATGCAGATTTAAAGGCGAAATTTTCACTTGAAGAGCACTTAAAGCTTTTTCTTTGCAGTGTTTGGGGGGCAGGGTTTAATTCAATAGAAGAAGAAAAGAAACAAAGAATATCAAGTGCTATTAGTCTTAATATTTCTGGTAATTTTTTTGCCTACCCAAAATGCATTAGTAATTATAGACATATTTATTTTATGTAACATTTCCTCAATTATGCTATACTTTGGTCGCTTATAAGATATACAGTCTTTGAAAGTTTTGTTCCTAGGAGTAGATTTTATGTCAAATTTGAAATCTGTACGCATTTCTACCACAGTGCCTAGTGCATGGTAGGTGTCCAGTAACTATTGAAGGAATATTGCTGTCCTTGCATGAAGGAACAGGCTAGATTGGAAGCTACACAATTTAATTCTTTGGCTTTGGGGCCTACTGAATATTCATTGGCTTATAAAATTGATTTCTTTTCCCATTGACCCTTTCCCCAATTTTATAGATACAGAACTGATGCCAGGAAAATGGCATTGTTCCAATGTTTTATGGGAAATCGGTTAAAGAGAATTAGAACCTAGGCTTTCCTAATAGCTCTATGTCAGCTTTCCAAAAATCAATTTCCTGTAGGCCAATTCATCAGTCGATCAGTGTACCACATTTGCTTGTTTTTAAGCATTCAGTTTTGGGTGACCTACTCTTATAACTTTGTTTTAAGAGATGTTAAACTTGCTCTTGCCCCAGCTCCTGCTGCTGCATTTGGATGCCAGGTGGAAGCTGAATGGGGACGGTGGGGGTGGTGGTGATAGTGGGCTCATTTATGGACAAAAGACCGTAAGAAAGTCTTCATTTTCAAGAGCATATAAATGTTTCTTCATGAATCTATCCTCCCTTCCCCTTCTTTGGAAAACATAGGATCATAGGATTCTCAAGTTATTAAACATTACCATTGATTGGCTGGAAGCCTCTCTTTCTCTCCCTCTTTAATTTTATTCCCACTTCCTCTTTTCATCTTCCCCTGCTCCATTCTAGGCAAGCATTACAACTAGCTTAATTTGTATCTTTTTGTTCTTATGTGTTCTTGCAGAATGGATATTGTTTTGTGCATATGTATTTTTCACTTGCCCTAGTGATATTATGTTGTAGATCTCATTTGTTGCTCAGGATTCCACCATAAAGGCCATTCAGGTGATTAGGAGCACACCTTGACAAGTCTTTCTGACCCCATGGTGGACCTGCTCTACGTTTCACCCAGCTCCTCTCTCAGTGATGGGTACCAGGTTGCAGCTAACTCCCCTCTGCCTCTAAGTACCATTGTAATAATATCCTTGACCATGTGCTTTTACAAAAGACCTGGGTGGGAATTTTTTTAGGTTCTATATCTAGGAGTGGAAACTCTAAATCTTCAGGTATGGTCATATCTGTTTTATTGAGACCTGCTAGAACTCTCTTCAGCCTTTTCTTCTTTCAGAACACAAGAGTTCCTCTATGCAGATCCAAATGTTTTGCAAATTTAATATGTGTCAAGTCATATCTCACTGTTGTTTCCATTAGCACTTCTCTGATTACTACTAACTTGAACATCTCTTTTTAGGCTTGTTAACTTTATAGTTTCTTTGTATTATTGCTGAGTGGCGGGATTTCTGGTATCTATAAACATTATTTGTTTAGACTTACAATACTTGTTTTATAGTTTGCAAAGGACTTCTCTGAATCTATCGTCTATTAATGTTTCCATGGAGTTCCTTTCTGAACAGAAATCAGTAGTTTTTATGTAATTTGATTCACCTCCCCTTTTTTTCACTTTGTGTTTTGAGATTTGGTTAAGAAGTGCTTTTTCACCCCTAGGTATCAGAGTTTTATTATGTATTTTATTCTACTGACCTCAGAGCTATATTTTTAGCATTTAAATCTTTACCTGGAGTCAACCTACCAGTTGTATTTCTTTCTATAAAAGGAGTCCGTTTTCTCTACATCATCTTCTAAATACTCCATCTTTTCCTGTTCAACATATGGGGCCATTTTGATGCTATTAAGTCTTCCTATGTAGATGGTGTGCCTCTGAGTTCTCTGATTGTTTCATTGACTTATTTCTCTGTTTTGCATCAATACTACACTGAACTAACTTACGGTTGTGGCTTTCTGATAGGTCCTTTTTTCCCCCTCCTTTGGCTTTAATGAGATATAATTTACAGGTAACATTGTAGAAACTTAAGGTGCACAACATGATGATTTGATATATGTGTATATTGTAAAATAGTAGCACAATAAGGTTAGTTAACAATTTCATCACATAGTTAAATTTTTTGTATGGTGAGAACATTTAAGATTTATCCTGTTAGCAATTTTCAAGTATATGATGTAGCATTGTTAACGATAGCCATCATGTTGTATGTTACATCCTTAGAACTTATTCATCTTATAACCAAAAATTTGTACCCTTAGACCAGCATCACCCTGTTCACCCTACACTCCACTCCCTGACAGTCACCAATCTACTGTTTCAATGAGTTCAACGTGGTGGGTCTTAATATGTAGCAGAGTAAGATACCTACCTTGTTTTTTAAGTTGACTTAACTAGCTGTTAATAATTATTCTTTCATTAATTTTTGACTAAATGCAATTGCTTCCTGAAAAAAGTAAGTAATCCAAGTGTAATTCCATTTGGGATTGCATTAAATGTGTAGGTTAATTGGGGGTAAGTGATCTCTATATGATATCATCCATCTGGTCCAAGAGCAGAGAATGCATCTCTACTTATTTAAATAATTCTCTATGTCTTTTATTGATCTTAAAAGTTTTCAGAAAGAAACTTTTTTCAGTTAAGAGAATGAATAGTTTTATTTCAACACCAAATGGAATCTTATTTTTTTTCTTTTAAATGTTTATGTGCTTTTGAGAGAGGGAGAGCCTAGGAGCAGGGAGGTGGAAAGGGAGAGGGAGACAGAATCCCAAGCAGGCTCCATACTCAGAGCAGAGAGTCCTTGAGATCATGACGTGACCTGAAGTTGGATGCTCAACCAACTGAACCAAACTAGTGCCCTGGTATCTTGTTTTTAAAACATATTCTGCTATTATGGCTGATGTTGAAAAATGCTGTTGCCTTTTTTTCTTCTTTTTAAATCTTATATCCTGCTACCCTGCTAAATGCTCTTTTTGTCTTTACTCATAGTTGGCCTATTGATTCTATTAGTATTTATGGGGGTGGGGTAGGGTGGATAATCATGTCATCTACAAACAGTCACAGCTTTATCTCCTCCTTTCCAATTTGTAAACCTCTCCTTCACCCCTCTACTGTCACCTGGGACCTCCAGTGCCAGTTTTGACATTGGAGTTTCTTTATCTTGTGCCTTATCTTTAAAGAAATGCACCAAAGTTTCTCATAAAGTACTGTTTGCTGTTGTTTTCAGGTATATAACTTTTACCAAGTTGAAATGTAACTTAATTTGTTAAGAGTTGTTTTTAAAACTATAAATAGTTGATGAAATCTACCAAATGCCTTTTCTGCATCTATTGGAATAATGAGATAATTTTACTCTTTTACTGTAAATTATATCGATAGGTTTTTTAAATGTTGGACTGTGCTTGCATTCTTTTAGGGGGGAAATGTACCTGTTCATAATATGTTATTGTTTTATTACTCTTTAGATTTGTTTAGCTAATATTTTACCCAAGATATTACATACATAGTCATAAATGAAAATGATAATAGAATTTGTATTATTCACAAATGGTTTTAGAATTAAGATTACACTAGTCTCATAAAATGGACTGGGTAACATTTGCTCTTTTTCTATTTTCTGGGCAACTTTAAAGTGAATATTAACTCTGTTTTGGTAGTGTTCATCTGTAGAGAGTCTGGACTTTCTGGTGGTATTAGACCTCCATGTACATTTATTTAACACTTTCTTGTTTCATGAGTATATTTGTCACAAGTATGTTTATAAGAAAAAATATATCCATAAGAAGAATATATTCCTTGGAGATTTTTGTAATCATTTGGCATGTTGGATATTGGTGAATTGGCCTCTTTTCTTGGCCATCTATTGAGATGCATGTTTTTTTTGAACATTGAAAGCCATTCTGTTATTATTTTAAGGAAACCAATACAAACAAGTAGTACTTTTCAATAAAACTGAGAATACAGGGACACCTGGGCTCAGTCAGTTAAGTGTCTGACTTCGGCTCAGGTCATGATCTCACAGTTCGTGGGTTCGAGCCCCGCGTTGGGCTCTGTGCTGACAGCTCAGAACCTGCACCCTGCTTCAGATTCTGTGTCTCCCTGTCTCTCTGCCCCTCCCCCAGTTGTGCTGCCTTCCTCTCTCTCTCTCTCTTTCTATCTCAAAAATAAATACACACTGAAAAAAATTAAAAAAAAAAATAAAACCAAGAATACAAGTTCTAGTGGTATTGATGTATTAGGATGAAGTGGAGGATGAGATTTGCCTACCAGATTCCAGTGAGTCAGAAAAGGTTTAACTCCAATGGTGCCCTGTCTCGTTGAAGGAATTTCTTTCAGCATATTTCTATCTAACAACCAAATACAGATGATACCTTAAGCAATAGTATAACGATTGAAATGTTAAGCTATTTAGTTTGTTGAACTGTTGTATTTCTGCCTCGCCTTGACTGCTAGGAAGCTCCTGGTAAAGTTCTTTTTTTTTTTTTTTTTTCCTCTGTCTGACTCATTTCTTTTTCTTTTTTTTTTTTAATATATGAAATTTATTGTCAGATTGGTTTCCATACAACACCCAGTGCTCATCCCAAAAGATGCCCTCTTCAATACCCATCACTTATCCTCCCCTCCCTCCCACCCCCATCAACCCTCAGTTTGTTTTCAGTTTTTTTTGGACCTATATTTATTTATTTATTATTATTTTTTTAATTTAATTTAATTTTTTTTCAATATATGAAATTTATTGTCAAAATGGTTTCCATACAACACCCAGTGCTCATCCCAAAAGGTGCCCTCCTCAATACCCATCACCCACCCTCCCCACCCCCCACCCCCCATCAACCCTGATGTATAGGACCCCTATACATCAGTCCTGGTAAAGTTCAATGCCTGACTGCAGTGACCATACTTTCCTGGTTTGCGTTACTTCCCTCATGTGCATATTTCAGATCATACTCTCTGACTCTGTCTTGAACTGCTCCAGAACATTTGAGACTGCCTAAATGATTCTGTAATTTCATCATCTTTCAATGAAGATAAAGATACCTATGTCATTGTGAGGGTTACACGAGACTGGAGAAACGAGGGGCAGATGCAGGATAGCCCTCTGGGGCTCACTCACTTCCTAAATGACTTGTTTCCACACACCAGCCTCTGGGAAGGGGCACAAATTCCTCTCAGAAGAATTCTAAGTTACTATGTCATAGGCTTTTAGAGTCACTTGTAAAGAACTCCAACTGTAAAATTTAAGGATGTCCTTGATGTGTTCATTGGGAGAAGGTGGAGTGGCATTAATGATAAGCAAACACGTCTCCCTGTTGAGGGGCATGGAAGTAATGGGTACTCTGTGCAGAGGCCCCAGTTAATGCTTAGCTAAGCTCTCAGCCCCAGGACACTTTTGGCTTTTCCTGATCTCGCCTTTTTGTCCTCCTTCTCCTTTAAGCTGATGAGAGGGAAGATTCTCTGGCTCAGTTTCAGGATTTCAGCCAGTCTGAAGCTTGGTGACATTCCTGCACTTCACTGTAGGGCTGGGGGCTCGGGAGGAACCTTGGGGGTGATGCTAGGACTATAACCTGCTAGAGCATGCAGAATTGAGGCAGGGGCCTCCAGGGAGCCAGGGAAACACAATGGGAAAGAGGCAGGGAATGAGGAAGAAAAGTGAGAGAAGATAATGAGGTAACAGAAATATTTCGGGGCACCTGGGTGGCTCAGTCAGTTAAGCATCTGACTTTGGCTCAGGTCATGATCTCAGCACAGAGCCCGCTTCAGATTCCCCCGTGCCCCTCTCTCTCTGCCCCTCCCCCTCTCATTCTCTCTCCCCCCTCTTTCTTTTAAAATAAATAAATAAAAAAATAAGGTAACAGAAATATCTAAAGCTAATAATGCATATGTTATTTTTTAGTGTTTACTTTTCCCATTGGATTTTTCTTTTCTAAATGCCGGCCTCTTCCAAGTTCTCCAAATCCATTTCTCTAGACATCTTTCTGAAATCCTGCTCTATAAAAAAGCACTTCTGTGGATCAAATAAAACCACACTACATTGTTGGAATTTGAGAATTAGCGTCTGAGAAGGCGTTATTGCCTCCTGCTCTTAGAAACCAAGATGCCGTGACATATTTGGAAGATCTGCAATTCAGGAATACGGTATTTGCTCCTAGTATTTAAAAATACTTCCCTTTCCTTTTCCTCCAATTTCTTCTCCATCCTTCTTTCTTCACTCTTTTGCACCTCCCTCCACGCCCTCCTGGCCCACATACCCCACTCCTGACATGCATGTCTGTGGTCATGAATAAAGCACATTGACGAGCTTCAACAGAGAGTGACTGAAGGTGCCATTTGCTGCTTGGAAAGGCTGGGAGCCAAAGGAATTTCAGTAACACAAGAAGCTTATTTTTTTAAAGGATTCCCTTTCTCTTCCCATCTCTGGACTTTATTTCTCTACCCTATGTGTGTGTGTGTGTGGGGGGGTGGTGGTGCGTCTATTGGCACAGGTTGGGGAGAAAGGTTTTCTTTGCTGTAGAGAGTGTTTTATTTTGGCATGTGTCCCTTGCCACTGTGCAGCATTCCAGTTTAGGCAAGTCAAGCTAACTGGCTACTGTGCTTTAGTGAGTGCCCTTGGCTGGGCGGGTTAAAGTTCAGGAAAGGCAGTCAACAGGTGGTTGTTTTCCTGGGATGGCATGTTTCTAGTTCTCTAAGGTGCCCACAGTTGCTGCCTCGGGAAGAAGATGTGGAGGCGGGCGGTGGGGGGTGGGGGGTGGGGAGGTGGGGGGGTAGGGTAGGAGGGGGGGTAACTCACATCACTATGAGTTTAGGTCAATGGGTAGAATTCTTCTGACCAGTAGTCTTTCTCTGCAAAACCTAAAAAGTAAAGGGAAAAAAAATGTGCAAATTCCCTTTGAGGATCCATTATGCAGACTTCAGTTGCTGTCAGACAACATTGGGTCTTCCTCCTTCAGGTACCTTCTGGGCCCTGGGCCCTAAGCCCACTATTGGATGTGTTGACTGAAGGGGTATTTTTAAAAACCATTGTGATGTGGCCACTGATCTATTCCAATGAGAACAGAAAGAGGAGGCATGAACCTTTACCTTTTTTTTTTTTTTTTAATAAGAAATAGATTACCAAGTAACCTGCCTACATTACCTTCACTACATCATTCCTCTTCCCTGAATGACCCCATAGGGGTGGATAGAAGTCTGGGATTGGGGAAAGTTCGGGGATGGGGTGGGATCTGGGGTGGGATAAGGCTCAGGGAGATGTGAGTATGGCTACACATGCAACTTGGTGATAAGGAAAAGTCAAATGCATTGTTTTTAAAGAGTCAGAAAATGGAGATAAGTATCCAAACATGACTGGGGTCAAAACAGCTGCTCCAAAATAACCATAGTAAAATATGAGGTAGTCAGGCTAATACAAGAAATTAAAAAAAAATTTTTTTAATGTGTATTTATTTTTAAGGGAGAGAGACAGAGTGTGAGCAGGGGAAGGACAAAGGGAGAGGGAGACACAAAATCTGAAGCAGGCTCCAGGCTCCCAGCTGTCAGCACAGAGGCCGACACAGAACGTGACCTGGAAGGAGATCATGACCTGAGCTGAAGTTGGACACCTACCCAGGCACCCCTAAAAGGCAACATTCAAGATATATAGTTATTTCTCTCATATTGATCTTTTTTTTTTTTTCACAAGAATCATAAGAAAATAGAAATTATATTGTGTCTTTGCTAACTAGAAGAAAAAGGCTATAGGAGGATTTAAATCCCTGGGGAGAAGAAACTACTTGGACATGGCCCCATGAGACAAGCCATGGAATATCAGGAATTTTGAGCTGTGTACACGTGTGCTTCTGTATTTTTGTAAGTGTGCTTTCATTAGTGCACTCTTTATTTATAACAGTATGCTTTTCTATGAAGAGAAAAAGAATTTCTGATATTTTAGTTGAAAATTCTCTAAGTATATGAGACCTATATATTAGCTCTCTGTGAAGAAAGAACTGAGGGGCGCCTGGGTGTCTCAGTTAGTTTAACGTCCAACTCTTGGTTTCCACTCAGGTCGTGATCTCATGGTTTGTGGGATCGGGCCCCACATCAGTCTCTGTGGTGAAGATTTCTCTCTTGTCTCTCTGCCCTTCCCCCTACTCGTGTTTTAAATAAATAAATAAATAAATAAATAAATCTTTAAAAATTTAAATAAGAAAGAACTGAAAATTTTGGTGGTGCAGACTGGATGAAAGTGCAGCTATTATTGGTTTCCCTTGAGAAAAACTCAAGAGGAAATGGGTTTACATAGTAAGGGGATTTATGTGGGGCACAAAGGAGAGTTTTCAGCTGCAACTTTATGTCAACAATGTGTATGAAGCTTCTTTCCTTGGGATGTAGGATGGTCACAGCAGGGTCCATACTGGTCCTTGGACAGAGAGGCCTCTGTAATGACCCCACCCACACTTCTGCAGGTCCCTCTGCCTGCAGGGATTCAAGGGGTACTCCACTGGGGTGGAGTCAATGTCTGAATTCAGCCCTACCTTTTGAGGAGCCATCAGGCTTGTGCCCTAAGTGATGGTTATGTTCAGAGCAAGCATGGCCCCACCTGACTCACAGAACACCCCCAAAATGCATTTCCAAAGACCTATTTCCAATGACCTACGTTTTTCTCCAAACAATATGTTTTATTGCTTGTGGATGTCGATGCCAGTGTTGGAGTAGAAATTGGGGATGGGGTAGAGGACTACTATTTTTCATTAAAAGCTTTAAATATCTAAACTTTGTACATATGTACATTTGAGAAGAATGTAAAAATCTATAATAATCTAAACAATCTGTGCTGCTTTTTGTTATACAAGTAATACATGCTCATTGGGAAAAATTTAGAAAATTCGGAGAACTGTTCCTGAGATGTACCATCTAGAAATAGTTACTATTGAAACTTTGTTCTAGATGCTTCTGTATTTTTCTCAACCCATACATAAAGTATGTTTTTTTAAAATAAAATTAGATCATACTATTTGTCACTAAACAATATGTATTTTGTTTCCAAGTGACAGCATTTCAGTAGTAAGTGCCTTAAAAGGGGTATAGGATATAGGAACTGGGTCTTGGGAATAAGTGGGTCCAGGACATAAATGCCTCCAAGACTCTGTGTCTCTTCTCTCTCTCTCTCTCTCTCTCTCTCTCTTTTTTTTTTTTGTTGTTGTCATCGTTGTTTTTTTGTTTTTTGTTCTTTTGCTTTTTGTTTTTTGTTTTCGATGTAACTGGTTTATTCTCTTTTAGTGAACACTGGGGGACATACTAGGATTAGTTGTGGAGCTTTTCATCCTTCCATGTTAGGTCTCCAAGGAAGTATATCCCTTTTTTTATAGACCGCAGCCCAAATTCCCACAAAAGGCTCGTTGGGACTACTTAGCAGTGTGTGGTCATGAAAGGTGTTCAAAGAAACCTGGTGAGTGGAGTGGAGGAAGAATTTTAAGGAGAGTGTTCACTAAAGAGGGGCAGAGCTGTTACCAGAGGAGGGGAGGATTCAGGACAGAGAAGATAATAGCATCCTCAATGGATATGTGTTGCTAGATTGTGCTCTAGAGAGTAAATACCAAGACTCAGTCTCCACTGCAGTGTAAGAGCTGCCTGTTGGGCAACAGTCTTGCCAGCATTGGGACTTATCATCTAAAAGAAAACCTTGATGAACCTCATCTAATGGGATTTTCCTGTTTGTTCTGAATTTCTGCAAGATTGATCGCCCCAGCACTATTTTCCATCAACTCCTGTGGGGAAGAGCTCCTTCAGCACTTTTTGTGGTATCATTTTTTCCCTCTTAGAGAGCATGCTTGCCGCATGTGGGGGTGGGATGCACTTTGAAGGTGACCCAGAGTTGTCAGTTTTGACCACTGTGATGTCATGTACTGCCTCTTCCTGGCACAGGAATGATGATTATACAGGAACATTCATGAAGGGACACAGCAGCAGCAGCAAAACCACATGCCCCGCTGGGTGGCCTAACCTAGATTTCTGCTCTGAAAAGGGGCTGTGACAGGATGAGCAGGAACGAGCCCAGGGCACGATGCCCTTACTGTGTGACTGAGCTGGATTCCTTACTGAAATGCAGTTTGGTCTTGTGGGACCTTTAGAAAAAGTTATCATGAACATTCACACTTAGCAGAAAATACACATTTTCTTAAAGATTCTGCCATTCTCTTTGGCAGAGGCTAGCAGGAGCAGAGGTACATTTGCTTCTCTTCGAGTTTTATGAAGATCAGACAGGAACTTGCATTGTGGTTGTATTCTCAGGGTTGCGTTTGGATGGAGGCTATGGCTGGGACTGTTTTCATCCTGTGGCCTTCAAAGATGGGGGTGGTCCAGGGCCAGGCTGTGGGAATTTGGGTGGTAATATTTACGCCACGTTCTCTGACTCTTGTCAGAAGTCCTATGACCTGCTGTGGGTACCGAGTTATTTCCAAAATCACCCAGAGTTGGTGGGGGTGGCTAGGAGTTTTTCAAGTTAAGCTCCCTAACCTAGAGGAAGACATCATTTATCTTAGACTTACATGGTCCTGTCCAGTTTCATCAGGTATTTTAGCCATAAAATCCCAGATTTGAAAGTGGCCCTTTCTTTGGTCTCCTACCACCTGCACCTGTCCTTGTTCATCTAATCTTTACCTACGTGACCTCTGCTCTCCCACAGGGAAAAGGTCCTTTCTTGTTAAGTACATCTAGTCTTTGACTATGTCATATTTGTTTTCATGTCATTGAACCCTCTGTTCTTTGGGTGTCTGCTTCAGAGCTCTATCACTGAGCTTTAGGGTCCCCCTGCTGCTGCCCCCAGAGGCATGTGTCTAGCTCTTGGGGAAGCTCCATCACTGCAGAACTGGGGAGACAGAGCTGGCCAGCATCCCACCCCTCACTACTGGTTTGCATCAGTGTGCTATGTTTATTTATTTATTTTTAAAAGTTAATTTATTTATTTTGAAAGAGAGAGAGGAGCGAGAGCATGCAAGAGTGAGCAGGGGAGGGACAGAGAGAAGGAGAGAGAATACCAAGTAGGCTTCACACTGTCAGCCCAAAGCCCTATGTGGGGCTTGATCTCACCAATCATAAGATCATGACCTGGGCCGAAATTACGAGTTGGATGCTCAGCTGACTGAGTCCCCCAAGTGTCTCCAGTGTGCTATGTCTAAAGAGATAAGCAGAAATAGTTGAACCAGAAATTGCATGATCCCATAGTTTGTGATTAGAATAAAAAAAGAAAAAGGTGATTTATTAAATAAGTGTTTATTGAACACCAGTTTAGTGTCAGGAACATTTCAGGTACATTGTCAAAGAGAAAAACCCTTAAAAGCTTATTATGCACCCAGCACTAGTTTTATACGCTTACTTGTATTTTTATTTCATTCTCACAAAAACCCTATGAGGTAGATGCTATTTTTAATATCTCCATTCTACATATGAAGCAATGGAGAGCCAGAGAAGTCAAGTAATTTTCCCAAAGTGGCACAGCTGGTGGGGGGTAAGAATGCTGGGATTTGAGCCTGGGCACTCTGGCTCCTGCACTTATGTCTAAACTCCACACCTTTGGAATACACACTCTGTGGCCTCCATGTACTTAGGAGGACAGGTGGTTACAGACTAGCATCTCAGTGCCGTCCACAAAGGAAGGCTTTCCAGGCAGGATATTTCTTTAGGATGATACTATCAGTCTCATGAAGGAAGCTTTTTTTTTTTTTTTTAAGTAAAACTTACTACATACTAGTAACTCGTAACTCATGTAAGGATGGATGCATGTTACATGATAGTAGAATTAATAGTTGGAAAAGAAAAAGATCCTATAATGAGGTTTTTTTTATTTTCTGAGTTCTTTTTTATTTTCTAAAATCTCATCTCCCCCTTGTCAGGCCTGCGGACACGATACTGTCCTTGAGCTGTCGCCACATACAATAGTAAAACAACAACAGCTGCCATTTCTTGAGAGCTTAGATTTGGCTCTTTATAAACATTACCCTTTTATTTTATTTAAAAAATTTTTTTAAGTGTTTATTTTTGAGGGGGGGGTGAGAGGACGAGTAGGGGAGGGGCAGAGGGAGAGGGAGACACAGAATCCAAAGCAGGCTCCAGGCCCTGAGCTGTCAGCACAGACACTGACATGTGAGATCATGACCTGAGCCGAAGTGGGACACTTAACCGACTGAGCCACCCAGGCGTCCCAACGTTACCATTTTAAATCCTTAAAGCAATTTGAAGTTAAGTATCATTGTCCCCATTTTGCAGATGAGGAAATTAAGGTTCATGCAATGTTAACTGAAGTTCAGAGAGGCGGTAGCAGAGCAAATAAATGAGAGGGGCAGGATCCAAACCCAGGGCTCCTGGGTTCCAAGACGTGTGCAGAAAAGCACCACATCTCCCGTGTGGAGACTTGGTGGGCTCTGGGCATTATGAGCCCGCCCTGTGTCAGAGTGCAGCATGTGAGTCACACATGTTTCTGGAATTCAAATAACAAATGTTACTGAGCTCTAGCTAAGTTCTGGGCACCCTCCTAGGTGCAATGTCAGAGATATACATTTTGGAAGAGAAATTGGAAAGACAGGTCAGGTTATTCTATTAATAACAAGTAATAATTATTGAGAGCTTTCTAACTCCTTTACATGTATTCTCATTTCATTGCACATAGAACCATATGTGGTGGGTGTTATGATTATTATCCCCGTTCTACAGATCAGGAAATTGAGTCATGTGTATATTGCTTAGTAAACAGGTATCTTGGGCTGAATGGATGGGTGGGGATTTGATGCCTGCCATGTGCCAGGCATATTTGACGGTCTATGTAAGAAGAATTGTGTCTTAGCACTAGGCATGCTTTGACCTGCAATTCCATTAAACTGTGCCATATTCATATGTCTGATTTCTTTACCCAGACTGTTAGCCCCATGTGAGCAGGAGCCCTGCCTTCTAGGTCCCATGCTCTTCCCCTGGCTGGTACAAATTCCATCCTCAAAATCTTTACTGATGATGTGTGTATCAAGAGCCTGTGAGTAGGTCTAATTGTGGTTGCAAGGGCACAGAGCTCCATGTGTTGAGCATGAAAATCTTGTCCACTTTTTGAACCCAGGGCTCCTCTCTTCTCCCTTGCTGGGAGCGTGAGAGTATATGACAAAATCAGAGTCATTTTCTTAAGGGAAGCATTAGTAGGTAATTTCAGCTTCCGGTGAATCTCTTCTGTTTCTCCAAGGACTGGGCATTGCCAGCCCTGCTGTAGCTGGTTGAAGGGGACCAAACCTCTCAGGAAGACGGACTTGGTTCCGTTTGACCAGCCAGAGCAGGGGGCAGCTCCCTTGGGAGGTGACTGTAGCCTCTAGGGTGAGGATTCCTTGGTATAGCCACATATCGCTTTTCCAAACCTGCAACACAGAGAGAACCAGCATTAGCATGAATCAAATCCTGGTAACTTGCCAAGCCAGAATGCCCTCTCACAGGGCTTGTGAAAGCCACACGTGACTTGCCCTCTGCATTACATGACTCTGTTTTACCTTCTTTCTTCTATCCTTATTCTTTTTTCAAATATAAACACTGTGAGGAACTAAAATGATAATGAATTGTACAATATGGAAAATGAAAGTCTTCCATAATTCTCTCTCCTCCCATCTTCCAAAATCAGGTAACATTTTGGTTTTTATTCTTTGAATATCTTACATTTTAATTTTTAAAATAAATTAACATTTATAATTTTTAATTCAAATATTATGTACTTATAAAAGAATACATGTAATACATATGTAAGCTATGACACATAATGATAAAACCAATACCCACAAATAACCATCTACCTTAGGAAAAGAACTTTACCAATACTGTTGAGGGTTTCTAAATGCATTTCCCAATTTATCTCTTTAGTTTCCCCCCAGAGGCAACTATTATTCTGAATTCCTTTTTAAAAAATAATTTAAATGTTATTTTTTATAGTTTTTATTATTTATGCATTTATCCCTAAACAACATATTGCTTGCTTTTTTATATAATGGTACCATACCATAGGTATTCCTCTATGATTTGGTATTTGCACTTAAAATGACATTGTAAAATTCATCCATATTGATGTGGCAGCTGTAGCTTATTAATTTTCATTGTTTATGGTTTTCTACCATGTGAATATATTACAATTTATTTAGTCATTCTCCTAGTGATAGACACTGAGGTTGTTTTTTTTTTTTTGACAAATGTATAGAATTGACTAAATAGTTTCTTAAGGGAGGTGGGGATATCTTTGATTCTTGTAGTTTCTAAAGGAGAAGGCTGGATCTCAGTGTGTAAGAACTTGTACGTTGACCTCGAAAAGGAAAGTAACATTTACCAGCCCAAAACACTGGGGGTGGGTCCAGGCATTTGTGTTACCTGCCAGTCAGGTGATTCTGATGTAGCTGAAGGTTGAGACTATTGGATTAGCAGATGGGCCACTAGTTTCTGCCTGTTTCTGGGGAAGTGTGATCAAGGGGACAGAAAGCTGATCAAGAAGGAGACATTCCCCAGATATGCAGCCTGGCTATTGTCATGATGTATTTGAGCAGGTAGGGCAAGAGGCAGGCAGAAAGGAGAGTTTGAAGAATGCCAGAAGGCAGTCTTCCTCCCTTTAGGGCTATTCTTGACTGTTCTTTTAATTTCCTCTTCCCGATGAAGAGAAGTGTAATAAAGTGGAGAGCATGTGGCCTTGGGATCACACTTATCTGGGTTCAAATTCCACTGATGCTTCCTGGCTCTTTTGCTTTGGGGAAGTGACATAAATTCTGTAATCCTCAGTGTCCGTATCTGTACAGTCAGGGAACATACCTACCTTGTCGCCTCGGTGTCAGACCTAATGATAACAAAGGAAAGGTGCTCAGTGCTAAGTCCCTAGTGGGCTCAGTAGACACTTTCAAGCATGGTGGAAAAGTCCTGGAGACAAGTGTGCCTGCTTTTGAGGCCAAAGGTTTAACTCCCAACTTCAGCCTGTTTTTCACATATTTCCCTTGCCTTGGCTGCAAGTATTTTCATTTCATCTCTGAAGTTGTGGAAATCACTGATCAGGAAAAGTAGAACTGGTTTACCCTGTCGAGCAGACATATGCCAAATGGACTGTCTGAAATAAGTCAGATATTCCAGAAGTCCATGGCATCAACAAGGCACTGTAGATGTGGCAACTAGGGAAAAGCACACTTTGATGGTGGAGGGAGGTGGGAGCAGGGGCCACAGCACCTAGATTGTTTGCGTGGAGCCATGTTGAGGCTTCTTTCTTGTACTGCATCCCCTTTGCCTTGGCATGCATCCTCCTGGCTCCGCAGTTAGGCATCTTACCTTCTCCCTCCACTTCACATCAATGACATAGGGGCCTTGGGGCTGCTGCCCAAAAGCTCTTCCTCTGGCTAACCTTGTCCTTCTCAGCTGCTCGTGGGGAGCATGGGAGGAGGCAGTGGTGGGGGCGGAGGTCAGCCAGGCAGTGAAATCATGATGGAAAAAGTACGTGTGTCCTGCTCATCAAGTCAGAACAAACCTCTTGAGGGGCAGTTTCTTCAACTCAGGACAATACTCTTCATTACCTGTCTCCTCTCTTTACTCACATTCTGCCCCACCTGTGCGACAGGCCCCTTCCCCCAGATTTCTGAGTAGGTAAAATGAAACCAACCTCAGGGTAGGAAAAGGAGAACTATCTCTGGAGCAGGTATGATTTAGAAAAAGAAAGGGTTGTCACTGGGAAGAAGTACAACTTTGAGAGGCACCTGGGTGGCTCAGTTGGTTAAGCATCCGACTTCGGCTCAGGTCATGATCTCAAGGTTTGTGAGTTTGAGCCCTGCATCAGGCTCTGTGCTGACAGCTCAGAGCCTGGAGCCTACTTTGGATTCTGTGTCTCCCTCTCTCTTTGCTCCTGCCCTGCTCACACTCTGTC
This sequence comes from Neofelis nebulosa, assembly GCF_028018385.1. Taxonomy (NCBI): domain Eukaryota; kingdom Metazoa; phylum Chordata; class Mammalia; order Carnivora; family Felidae; genus Neofelis; species Neofelis nebulosa. Next base: position 53,256,120 of record NC_080787.1, on the reverse strand, counting down.
TCTGTCTCTCAAAAAGTGAATAAACGTTAAAAAAAATATTTAAGAAGTACAACTTTGAGTCATCTGCCTATTTTACAGATGTGAAGACTGACCCATGTCTGTAAAAGAAGGGCAGTACGTTTCTTTGGAATATTGAGTGTGCCGTAATATGCCCACATCAGAAACCTTATTCATTCAAAGCACCACTGTCTAGGGCAGGGCTTCTCAATCTCAGCCTATGGATGTTTGGGACCAGGCAAGCCTTTGCTGAGAAGGGCTCGTCTGCACATCATAGGGTGTTTAGCAGCATCTCTGGTCTGGACCCACTAGATGCTGGTACAACTCCTTAGTTGTCACAACCAGGAGTGTCCCCAGGCATCACCCAATGTGCTCTGAGGGGCACCCTCTCCTGCAGCTGAGAACCACTGATCTAAAACTGTAGTCTCTGTGTTCAGTCTTGCAGCTGCCCCACATCTCCAGTAATTCCCCCACGTTGTCCTAAATTCCCTCCAGCCCCCAAGGAGCATAGGTTGGCGTGCCCTTGAAGGCCATCAGACCTTTGCCTGGTGTCTGGAATTAGTAGTGGGAAGCCCAGGGAGGGGCATGGCCCAGTGTGCTCTGGCACCATCACCTCTGAGGGGGTCCCCTTCACCTCCAGCCACTCTGCATTCCCCTTCCCTTTCCTCCTCTTCCCACCCCCTCCTTTTTGCCGCTTCTCAGTTCTCTTTTGCATCTTGGCTCTCATCTGTCAAATCCTGTGGTTCTGCTGAAGAACCCACAGTAGAGATTGAGTGTGGCACAGCTGTCATCTCACACACACGCACTCCGACAGCAGGAAGCAGAGCTGTGGAAGGCACAAGGCCATCCATAGCCAGGGTTTAAGTGAGGGAGGGAGAGATCGTTTCAGCCTCTTCTCTCATTCTGAAATGTGGGGGAGGTGATTGCTGTCTAAGTCCAACTCCTTGGGGACACAGGGGTTCAGGGAAGAGTGGAGAAGGGAACTTAGCTGGGACGCTTGGGTGGCTCAGTTGGTTGAGCATCTGACTTCGGCTCAGGTTGTAACCTCATGGTTCATGGGTTCAAGCCCCATGTGGGGCTCTGTGCTGATAGCTCAGAGCCTGGAGCCTGCTTCCGATTCTTTGTCTCCCTCTCTCTCTACCCCTCATCTGTCTGCACTCGTGCTCTCTCAAAAATAAACAATTAAAAAAAAAAAAGGAACTTAGCCAATTAGGTGAGTGGATCACTATAGGAGTACTCAAACCTCTTCAGCAAGCGGCTTCACACAGTGCTGCTTTGTGACCGGGCTGTGATGTGATGTGGAAAAAGTGGCAGAGCAGAGCCAGGGGACATCCTGGGACCCAGACTGCAGTCTCCTGGGCCTCACAGCTCCTGCCTGCCTGCAGGGAAAGACCTTGAATTGCGCAAAGTGTCATAGACACCGATGGTTCTACCGGGAAGTGATGCAGATGGATAGGAAGGAATCACAATTCAGTTTGGTTAGTAGAAACCTCCCATTTCAGAAGCAAAATGACTGGAGGGAAGAACTTGAAGGGTGAGGGATGACAGTGTGAAAAACCTTTAGGTGATGTGGCCTCTCTCTGCCAGTGGCATGGGGAGTGGGATCTGGGAGCCTGGGACAACCATCAGCGTGCCTGAAGCTGGGCTTAGCCATGCAGCCTCAGGAGGGAGAGAAGGGTGAGTGGGAGAGGGGCCCAGCAGGATTCAGAGACTCCTGCTTGGTTGCAGAGGGAAACGCTTGGCAGGGTGGGGTGGAGGCACAAAGCTGTGAGGACGGGGGTCAAACCTCCGCTGAAGGCGGTGTGGGCCTGCGAAGAGGCACTTGCCGAAACCACACACTTCCTTACATTCCATAGCAACGTAATCCGTATGGGGATATAAAGAAGCATGTGGCCTCGGGAAGCAGTCTTGGCCATGACCTGGCTTCTCCTGTCGTCCAGCCCTGCACATCTGATGTGGGCCACCGGCACTTTCCTCCCCAGCGATGTGCAGACACTTAGAAGAAGGACTTGTCTCTGCCATCCTACGTTGCCCCCAGATTACCCTGGAACAGTGTGGTGTGGAACGGCAGTGCTTTAGCGGCCGTTCCACACCCCCTACCGTTTCCCCTTATTTCTTGCTTATTTCTTCCCCTACCGTTTGTTCAGAAATAAGCAGCCCCTAAGTTTCACTGGCTTATTTTGGTGCAGTTATGATCTTTGTTATTACTAGTAATTATTTTAATAGCTACTGCTTTATATATTTCAATATGACTCTTTTTTAGTGTTTGGAATCCCACAAAGGAATTTTTTTTTTTTTTAACAGAGAATCCAGCAGTGAACTGCTCTGCACGTGTGCAGAGAGCATCTCCCACATGGAAACACATCCGGGCCCCCCTGTGTTTCCTACTGTACATTTGTTGTGGGCACGTGTTGATGGGCCGCAGCTGCCGGTGCAGCATTCCAAGCACGATTGTTCATTGTGGGAAAGATCTTTTTGTTTGGCTTCTGCTCCCCCTAGCCCTTCACCTGCCCTGCAATCTGTGAGGCCTGAGCCACCGAACAGTGAAGGACCCTCGCAGCTGTCTTGCCACTCTGGGTCTGGACAGGCCACCCTGGCTGGAAGGAGATGGGGTTTTCAGCTTTATGGCATCTGATTCTCTGGAAACAGAGAGATGGATGGAAACAGGGAGGATGCCAAAAGAAGAATTGTATCCCAAAGAAGTTGTGAAGCTCAAGGCACTGACAAGGGCAGTTAATGAAATCTACTAAAAGTACTAAAAATGAGAACAATTTTTTTTTCAAGCATACCTATAACAGGGATAATTTTCTGTGGTTTGCAAATATGATCTCCTTAAATCCTCACTACTCTATAAAGTAGCTATTATTTTTATGTGGCTTTGTAAATAAGGGCCATAGAAACAAATGGGTTTACCTATATGTACGTGGTAATCCTTTAAAAAAAACTAATTGGGTTGGAGGGTCAGTCTTGATCAACCCACGGAGACAGGCTGGGAAGGTATAAGAGTTGAGAGGGAAGGAAGGGAACACTATGGGTTAACTCTGAGCCCACTTTTTCCTCTATGGCTGTATACTTGGGCTGCTGCTGCTGCTGCTGGTGGCGGCTTAGAAACCGTATTTTTTCTCAGGAAAATAGGAAAATGTCCTAGGCAACCCAGTCAAAATCTTCACTGGTTGGTCTTGGGAATCATCCAGTTAATTCAACCCAATGGCTATATAAGCTTCTGCTGTGAAAACATGGCTCTCCCCTATAGTCAAATGCAAGCTTCACCTGAGTGAGAATGTGGGGCTGCCCTTCCCACACCAGGTCTGGGGTGGTGGTCAATCAACAGCAGGGGCTGATGGGAGGACAGATAGTGGGCCTGGAGGAGAAGATGTGCCTGTACCTCTGAGAAGAGGAGAATGTCTCATCTCTTCCAGTGAACCGGGGAATGTATGAGCTGAGTAAAGTTTCATTTTAACTGGTAAAATCTGTCAGATCGAGATCCTCCAAAGTGTTTGGCATGTCAGTTGGAGGAGTGAGGGTTTGCACAGGAGAGAAAGACCACTGTGTTTTTTGGTCCAAAGAACTAGAAAGAGCCAGGTTTAAAAGACTTGCCATTCCTGAGTAAACTGACACCCAGAAGGTGATTCATGTAAGAATACAAAAGAAATAGATATCCAGGGAAATGATGTGAGATACCCAAGATAGTGCTACCCCAGCATTGGGGTATGAATATCTTTGTCTTTATCAAGCCCAACCTTATATGGTCAAAAGGTTACTTAAAAGTTCACTTCAGGGGCGCCTGGATGGCTCCTTATGCGTCTGACTTCAGCTCAGGTTACTATCTCACGGTTTGTGGGTTTGAGCCCCACATCGGGGTCTGTGCTGTCAGCTCAGAGCCTGGAGTCTGCTTTGGATTCTGTGTCTCCCTCTGTCTCTGCCCCTCTCTCGCTTGCACTCTGTCTCTCTCTCAAAAATAAATAAACACTTAAAAAAATGTTCACTTCAAAATCTGCAGGAAAAACAACAACAACAAAAAGCTTTTAAAAACCAATTACTCAATTGTTCTTGAGTCCTGGAAACTAAATTCCTTTTTTAAATTCTTTTTTCTTTTTCTTTTTTTCTTTTAGAGAGAGAGCATGAACAGGAGAGGGGCAGAATGGGGGGGGAGGGAGGGAGAGAGAGAGAGAGAGAGAGAGAGAGAGAGAATCTCAAGTAGGCTCCATGCTCAGCACAGAGCCCAACTCAGGGCTCGACCCCACAACCCTGAGATCATGACCTGAACCGAAATCAAGAGCCAGATGTTCTACCAGTGGAGACACCCAGGTGCCCCCTAAATTCTTTTAACTTAGAATCTACAAAGAATTTTGAACCTGAAGGGAAAGTGTGAAATGGGAACATCTATGATGAAAGTGTTGTCTAAACCCTCGTGATGCTGTCCCTGGTCACCTAACTTAACATGCAAAGGAAGAAATTCATGGGAGAGATTAGAAAATTGCACACAAGCTAGGCTGGAAAGACAAAACAAAGCAAACAATTGCAATCAGTAGAATTAAAACATTCAGACCAGGAGTGATTGTAAGTAAGAAATCTAGGTTGGGGAATAGTAAGACGTTTCTCTGAATTTTGCAAAGGGCAAAGGCATGGACATGGCAATTGGATGGAAGTTTTTTCCCACATTTTTTATTTGGTGTCCTACCTGCCCACATCTTCTGAATTTGGTAGATAGCATTAATAGGAAGAATGTGGAGGGTCGATGTGTCACCTGGCCACTTGTGTAATGGGTTATATTGGTGACCTTTCTGTCCCTCATCCCTGTACCAGATCCCATGCCACTTGTCTGCAAATAGCTGTAACCCCATCTGCCCACCACAGGATGGGCTGAAGATTAATGAGATAGCATATGTGAGGGTCTTGAGTTTCTTAGGAGAACAGGCTGATGGCAATAGAAAATGTCATTCAATATGTTATTGAAAACAAGATTTATTTCCCTCCCTCTGCCCTGTAATCAGACAATTGTTCAAAGCCTTAAATTAGAAAAGGGTCCTTTCCCTAGCTCCTGGGAAGCAAGTATAGTTACAAAGCTTCCAGGACTTAAGTAACAGTAAAAGCATCATCGAAAGCATAAGCAGCAATCACAGGTTTTTTCCTATTTCTTTCTCTGAGCAGGGCAGCATTTGAACATAAATGACTCAGACACAGCATCACAGAGAAGTGAGAATGGGGATTTCCCATTGATGGTCAGCAGAAAGACTCTTGGATTTGGGACACATCCAGGATGGGTTAAGAGAGGGAGAACACAGTGTAACTAACTAATGTAAGTAACATGATGTAATCTTTATTGGAGGCAGTAGGGAGGAAGAGCATGGCATGGGCATCTGTGCATTCTGGCTCTGTGACCTTGAGCAAGCTGCTTATCTTCTCTGAGCCTCAGTCTCCTAATCTGTAAAGTGAGAATAATAACGCTTACTCAACAGGAGGCTTCAATGAGATACACTTATGTAAGGTCCCATGAACACAGTATAAGAAGTGGCCTCTTACTATGATTACTATTATTTCATATATACTTAATATGAATACAGCAACCAAAACTACTCACTGCATGGGGAGTCCCTATATTTGATCTACTTTAAAGAGTTTCATTAACATGACAATTGTTATTGTGAAAGGAGTGGTAGTAAGATACTTGAGAAAGTTTAAATATTATCAAAAATATTTCTGCTTGCAATTTTGGCTTGCCTATAAAAATTACCTATAAAAAACAATTTTTGATATTTTCATATGTACAGAAAAGATTTGGTCATTCCCAAAATCTGAGCACTTGTGACCTTATGGACTGCTATCACTATGAGTGTTCTTGGTAGCTGCCCATGAAACAAGCTATTCTGGAGTTCACCAAGGTACAAGCCAAATTATTTGGGGCTTACCGTCATCTGGCTGAGGAGGTAGGAAATAAAGCAGAGGGCCCTCCTTTTAAGGCAAGCGTGGGGTAGTATGTTGGGATAGGACCTCATTTTTCCTAAGGCTCAGCCAGAATGTCTAGCTATTTTTAGAGGACTAGCCAGTTCTGAATGTTGATTCAATCATGGGCATGGGTCCCATTTCGGCTTCCCAGGGCAGCCAAGAGCAAGGCTAGCTCTAGGAGCCAATCTTCTCTCCCTGTCCTGCCACCACTCTCTGTAGAGGTAAGCATTGGTGGCATTTCCCCATCACTGTTGTCCTTGCCCTGCTTCTCATCAGAGCTGGAAAGCCAGAGCTGGGATTTTAGGCGAGATGGAACAGGGGTAGAGAGGGAGCCAATGCTATACTAAGGCAGTTACTTATTCACACTTCCAGCAATTCTGTGAAGTACAGTTTATTACATAGGATAAGACTGTCTCCAGCAGGTTAAGTAAGTTGGAAGCACAGAGTGGTTAAGGAACTCTCCCAAATCACGCGGCTAGCGAATGGCTGACCTATGACTTGGGAGTTCCTCTCTAAGCCAAAGCACCTATTCATTCTACACACGGTATTTCCCAACCTGGCCTGATCCTTGGTGCCACAGAAGCACTTGTTGAAACTTCTTTCCCTCCACCTCACTCCACAGCCATGGACTCACAATCTCCATGGGAACGGCCATGTGATTCTCAGCAAATTTGGCAAAGGGCAGCTCTGGAAGCATTGCTTTCAAACTTGAGTGAACATTAGGGTCACAAGGGTGCTTGTCAAAATGTAGATGCTTTTGACTTGTTCTCAAAGATACTGAAATAAGCCATCTGGGCCAAGGCCCAGGAATCTGCATTTTTTGCAGCCACTTCTAATTTATTCTATAGCAAGCAGGCAGAGGATTTTGAAAAACATTGATCTAATAATATGGGGGGGGGGAGACAGATGCTAAAGTAACAAAATTGGGTATAGTGGGAAGGACTCATTTTACAGTAAAGAAACATTACATAGTTTGGATTACAGGAAGAATTTGTGCAAACTCAGGGGCAAAGGGTTAGACCCAGAAATGAGGTGATGCCTCTCTGTAACACGAACAGCTAACCTCTTAGGAACAGAAAGAAGAGCAGGCACTATTGTCCACACCAGCCCACTAATGTCTTATCTTTCCAATGTTCCCTATGCTCAGCTTCCCTCTGGAATATTCTTTTCTCTTTGCTCATCTGCACTAGTTAAAATTACTCTCTTTTTAAGCCTCAGTTCAAAAGACACATTCTTGGGGGCGCCTGGGTGGCTCAGTCGGTTAGGCAGCCGACTTCAGCTCAAGTCACGATCTCGCGGTCCGTGAGTTCGAGCCCCGCTTTGGGCTCTGGGCTGATGGCTCAGAGCCTGGAGCCTGCTTCCGATTCTGTGTCTCCCTCTCTCTCTGCCCCTCCCCCGTTCATGCTCTGTCTCTCTCTGTCTCAAAAATAGATAAAAACGTTAAAAAAAAAAAAAGACACATTCTTGGTGCACCCAGGTTGCTCAGTCAGTTAAGCATCTGACTTTGGCTCAGGTCATGATCTCGCAGCTCTAGCATTGAAGCCCCGTGTCAGGCTCTGTGCTGACAGCTCAGAGCCTGGAGCCTGCTTCTGATTCTGTGTCTCCCCCTCCCTCTGCTGCTCCCCCACTCACATTCTGTCTCTCAAAAATAAAATAAACATTAAAAATTTTTTTCTTTTAATTTCAAAAGACACAGTCTCCAGAAAGTTTTCTCTTGTTCTCTTCTTAGTTGCTATTGTTTGGACTTGTGCTGGGGCACATGACCTGTCTTACTTTGCTGATGGATTCCTTGTGTACCTCTAACTCATACATCTCCTCTCATAGGGCCAGGATCCTGATTACTTCTTTTGTGATTTCCCGCACAATCCAGGGAAGGCCTTTTGCACAGGAAGGGCGGAACAGGTAAAATACCACCACCTCACTGAGTGCTGTAACAGGTGGCTTATATTAGAAATATTCCTATTTTCCAGATGAAGGACATAAGGCACTGACTGAGAGGTGATTGTGGGTCTCTTTTAGAAGCCATACATCTATAGGTGACTGGAGTCACACCTATACGGAGAGCTGAGCTCTGCGTGTTAAAGGGAAAAGGTTACTTTAAAACACTGTAACCTCCTGGGTGCCTGGGTGGTTCAGTGGGTTAAGTGTCTGACTGTGGCTTAGGTCATGATCTCACAGTTTGTGGGTTTGAGCCCTGTGTGGGGCTCTGCTGATAGCTCAGAGCCTGGAGCCTGCTGCAGATTCTGTGTCTCCCTCTCTGTCTGCCCCTCCCCCACTCACACTCTGTCTCTCTCTCTCTCTCTCTCTCTCTCTCTCTCAAAAATAAGTAAACATTAAAAGAAAAAAAAATCGTAACCTCCTGATTTAATGTGTCAGTCATCTGGAGGGCTTGCTCAAGCACAGAATGCTTGGCCCCAGCTTCCCGAGTTTCTAATTCTGGAGGTCTGGAGTAGGATCTAAGAATTTGCATTCCTAACAGGTTCCCAGGTGATTCTGATGCTGTTTGGGGACCACACTTTGAGAACCACTGCTCTAGTTCCATGTTTCTGAGGCAGAACAATTTGAGGGTAAGGAATTGGCCGTTATGTTCTGAGCTTCCTAAAAATGGGGGATAAGGAAAAAGAGTAAAGCCATGCAGAAGCCAGGAAGGTGGAGGTCCTCTTCAGGGGTGTGGTTGTTTACCTATGGGGGTGTAGACAGATAGTCAACACTGCAAAGAGAGGGGAACCCCTGTCTGTGAAATTACGAAGTTGCTGAATTACTAAATCCCTAGGAGTTTTCAGCTTGAGGGAAAGACAGCGCAGCAGGGGGTTCACTGACTCACATGACCTCATATTTGCGGAGGGATTATCATGATTATATAACATAACATAATGTAATAATCCAGACTAATGATAATGTTCTTTAGCTCCAAAAACTCTTACTTCTTAAAAAAGTGCACCTATTACACTGAGTGGGCATTAAGAATTGCTTAAGGTCCAGGGGACACATCAGAGAATCTGGTTCTTGTCCTAGTTTTCCAAAGAAATAACATTGCTCAGGGACTTAGCTTTCTTAGTTTTCTAGGAAGATGTAACACTTCACACTATGTTAGTGGGGATGTCTGTGGGGTTGTCCAAAGAAACTACTCTCATTCAGTGATGGAATATTTGAGATGAATTACATATTAGAAAAGAAGTCCTTTGAGTTGCTTTAGGGAAATTTCAACCTACATTCAAAGTATTTTACCATTGAAAGGGGAAGCGGAAAGTTCAAGGTCATGTGCTGTCAAGTGTCCATGCATCACTCCTAAAACCCTAGCTCTTCTTTAGGTAACTGACTAGCTCCTAGGCTATTTGCACCAGATCTCTCCCCTCAAGCTGAGCTGTGTTTCATTGTCCCTTAATCTCCACGCCCACCCTCCTTCCTTTGCTTCAAACCCAGCACACAGAAACCAGTCCACCGTCTGCATAGCCAACAAATCATTCCCATGCACTGAAAATGTGGGCAGGGGTGATTTCTCTCCTTCATTTCCCCTCGCCCAGGTCTGCCTGACAGACTTGGATTCCAGCGGTCCTCCCCCGCCCATGTGATAAGCAGAATGTGGGGCTTCACCTGCTTGCATAGACACTGCCGCTGTGCTGGCTTCAGATGACAGAAGCAGATCGCCTGTGGGGCTTCCAGAAAATTCACAAAGAAAGCAAGACAGATGGGCAAGGCAGGAACGCCAGAGGACAATTAGAGGAGAAAGCAGACTGGGAACAGCTCAGTACATACCTGGGGGAAAGTTGCAGGCGGGTCCCTCCGCGGTGTGCCTTCTTCCCTGGCAGGCTTCGGCCCCATTGAGGTGTTTAGAGCATGGGTTGTTATTATTTGTGTTTTTTTTTCAGAGCTGGCAGTGTTGGCTTGCATTTCTATGCCTTCCTGTCAGAATTCTCTCAAGGAAACAGCAGCTGGTGAGCTCAGAAATGTCAGTCAGAATCTTGGCCTAGTTTGGGGCCTTGAAGATTCTTACAGAAAGTTAAAAAGGTTTCTGGGCCAGTGTCTCCTTTGGGTTTTCCTTCTCCTGCTTCTCACCTTTTCCATTTTCTATTTTTTTTTTTTTTTTCATTTTTACCTCAGTAGCTAGCTACTTAAATTGCCTGCCTCTGTCTTACTGAGGGTCCCCTCCTGGGTATGGCTGTGAGGCTTCCTCCAACTCAGCCTAACAGCCTGGTGATTTTGAAAGCATTTAACTAGTATCTGTGCACTTATTACTTATTTTGTCTCCTCACTTATACCCTGTTTTCTTTCCTTTTACTCTTCTCCTTTGAATCGCTGGCCTTCTAGTCACACACAGAGGAACCACCTTTGTCTTCCTGTATGTATGCCCCTGGCCCCAATGGTCTGTCATCTCTCCCCTGTGCTCCCTCCTCTCAGCTGCCTGTCTTTCTCTTAGGTCTGTTTTTTATTGTTACTTAACCTCCTCTTGTGTCCTGTTCAGCTGCAACTTTGCGTCCCATGTCCCCTCCCCTCTTCCCGCTCCTTGCCAGCCTCACCCTCTGCCTTCCCTTGTCCCTGCTCTCCAAGCGAGCCTCCTCCTTTTGTAGTCCTCAGCCCTCTGCCCACCCCCAGCACACTCTCCACCTGTTTGTGTCTTTTAAGGGCCTTGGTCATGTCCATGCCTTCTGTCCACCTCAATCACCACAGTGACGGGCCTCTGAAAGCTGTTAAATTACACCTCTTCAGCTGTCCCATGGGCAAGGAGAAATGTCCTTTGCTAAATCCTTTTTTCAGATAGGCAAATCTATATTAATGCTTCTGTTAATGGAATATGCTGAAATGAGGCATGTATTATTTTAAAGAGTAAGAACAGTAATTTTTTTCCAGTGAATGAATCCCCATCTTTCAATACTGGGTTTCTTTTAAGCTATGTCAATATATACTGCTTCAGACACAGACATTTTAGTTCGTCTCTGACTTGTTTTGGGGCATTTTCAAACAGGAGGGTGGCTGTGGTGGAGTTATGGAAAATATGGCTAGTTTGGGGTTTGACTAGATGCGATAATATATATTTAGTGAGTGCCTGTCAATCTTGATGTTCCAAGCACTGGGAATGTCCATGTTCTCTTCCATGAGAGACTTTTCAGGTTCTTTGGAGATAGAACCTCTATCTAGAAAAATATACCAAAAATAAAAAAATTAAAAAAAAGGACATGATAACTGCAAAGTGATAATATAGAAGATAAGAACTATTGGCATTCAGAAGTAGAGATTGTTAAGTGGTGAGTCAATTTAATGGTGGATGGGTTTCAGCTGTGTCCTAAAGTTAGGGAGGCCATCCATACCTGGAGGGGTGAGGGAAGACCTTTCCTAGATGGGGGACAGCTAGAGCAAAAGTATGGAAGCTGGAATGTCCAGAGTGTTCAGGAAATACTAATTAACCTATGGCTGGATCCAGTGCTTTGTAGAGGGGTCATTCTGGCAAGGCCTTGGGCACAAAGCAGCCATTTTGAGAAAATATAATCATAGTAAGAAATCTCAGTGTTTTAAAAAGGAGTCCTTTACACCAGACATTTATAGAGAACCTAATTTAAAAAGAGTAATACTATATTGGTATGACTTCTACAAATTCAATAAATATAAATTTGGATTCTTTGATAATTATCATCAGGAAAACCATGGTCTGAAATCTGTTGCCATTGAATATAGAGAGAAGTAAGCGTTTCTCTCCAACCCCAATATTAAAATTCTTTTTCATACTTAATTCTGGCATTTGTTATGAAAGTCTACTGTTGTAAACTGCTCATCCTGTTAATTCACAGTCTGTCTCCAGTTCTGTCTTTGCCATGTAGCTTGCCCCAAACACTAGTCAACACCATCTTTCCTCTTGCTGAAAGGCTCAGTCCCAATGTGGCTGGATTAAGTATTTGTTATAGGTCTATATACACTTTACCATACCACTATACTGTTTTAAAATTTGTTTTACAATTTTTCTGTGTGTGTGTGTGTGTGTGTGTGTGTGTGTAAATCTTGAACATAAACTTCTGGAAGTCAAGTTTATGTTCATTTTAATTTCTTCCCTTGTCTTTAGTATAAGGCACACAGTGAGCTCCTAATAAGTGTTTGTTAGGTAAACAATGTAAAGGAGTTTGCCAAAAGTCTACAACAAAATATAAACACACCAGCCACCCCACTGATAGGAAGACATGCATCTTTTTAATGTTGTATCAGTCTTTCAGTTCTGAGACTTATCTAGGGTCAAAAGAGGGAAGTGATCTTAATTTGATGACTTATCTGTATACAAAGTTATATTTTACATTTTCAAGTCACTTTTTCTTGTGAGCCTCAGAGATTGTGGTAGGTCGGTCAGAGAGGTATTGCTATTTGAATTTGGGAGATGAGCCATCAGAAGTACAGATAGTGAGGGGATTTGCTGAGGGCTAAATGGCTAATTATTGAAAAAATTGGGATGAAACCCAAGTCCTCAAACTCCTTAGTCAATCCCCTCCCCCCCTTTTAAAACCTTAGTGCATTTGAAGAGAGGAATTCTGATTTCTCTGATAAAGAGCTACTTTTATTTTCTCTAAAGTCTGGGGTACACCAGGTCTTTTTTTTAATGTTTATTTATTTTTGAGGGGGGGGCACAGAGTGAGAGGGAGACAGAGGATCCTAAGGGAACTGTTGAGCACAGAGCTCAATGTGGGGCACAAATCCGCAAACTGCAAGGTCATGACCTGAGCCGAAGTCAGACACCCAACCCACTGAGCCACCCAACCCACTGAGCCACCCAGGCACCCACTGTGCCTGAAACCAGGTTGTTTTTTAATGAGGAAAATCGATGAGTGAAGTAGAGGTGGACGTGAGGGGTGGGGAAAGTTTTTTCCTGAGATATTTTCTAGTGAGATGCTCTTCCCTGTGGAAATCTCCAGAAGCGAGGAACAGGGTAAAATTAGAGCTGGTCTGAGCAAGAATGTATTCAAGATCAATCTTCAAGATAATCTCACTTGGTTACCTCATTTAATATATGAGGAAACCAAGGCACAGTTAATGTGTCCTTGGTCACAGAAGGGGTATCTCCTGACCCCCCAGGTCAGTGCTCTTTGCATGGCATTCTTTTTTTTTTTTTAAGTTTATTTATTTTTGGGAGAGAGAGAGAGAGCGGGGGAGGGGCAGAGAGAGAGAAAATCCCAAGCAGGCTCTGCCCTGCCACCGCTGAGCCTGACCTGGGGCTTGAACCCATGAACCATGAGATAATGACCTGAACCAAACTGAGAAATGGACACTTAACTGATGGAGCCACCGAGGTGCCCCACTTTGTATCATATTCTAATTGCCTCCTGTTTGGTAAAAAGCCCTTGAAGAGTCTCCCATACCCCTAATACCAAACCTAAGGCGACACTGGGACAGGGCAGTGGTGGTGAAGGGAATACTCAGACTGACCTGTTTATGACCACAGGCTATGTCTTTAGAGCCCTTTGACAATGAGCAAAAGAGGGGAGAATCCCACAACTGTGGGGAGAATGCAGAAAACAGACTGTTCCATGTTAAACGTGGGTCTAATGCTTTGTAGTGGGTTCAGCTACTGAATTTCATAAGGATGATAATAATAATAATGAAATCATGGGCGATAATAATAAATCCTTTGAGATGTTGCCAGAACTACATATTGCAAGCTTTAGATGCCAGTAGGCAGCTGCTTGGCTAAATGTGGTCCCCAGTTGTCAAGGATAGACCCACCCTGATATGGGAGAAACAAATCAACAAGGATGTGCAGGGCACACATAGGGCAGAGCCACTTGGAGGTAAAGGTTTCAATTTAGACATCATCTCTGCCTTTAAGGAATTAGCAATTTGAAAATGTGCTCAAAATGTCAAGTTTGACATAGAGGCATTTATGGCCCCATGAACTGGCTTGCATAGATCAGAGATTAAATAAAGTATCAGGTGATTATCCTCTTTTCAACCATCCAGTTGACAGTTGTCAGCCTTGAGGAGGCTGGATGTCTATGAAGGTGGTGTTAGGAGTAAAGTTGTGTTAACTTTTTCATTGCCAAAATGGTTTCATTGCTTTTCCTCTGAAATAGAAGGTAGGACTTTGCTACTTTCTGTGTGATTGCCAGAAATCGCCAGTTCTCACCTCAATTTCTTCATCTAAAGATGAGATACGACAATATCTGAACTTCTTCCCTCATCATCCTTTCATCATATTGGAGTGGGTAAACAGTAAGGAATGTGATAAAGGTCAGGGGCCCATTTGAATTTCATTCATCGGTGGATGGAATTGACTGGGGGGAAGGAAGGTTGCTTTGAGGCATTTGTCCATAAATATTTATTTTAAGAGGAGATCATCTAACATAGTCTTCTCCTTTTGTACTAAGGAAATAAAGTTGTGAGTCTTAGAGTGCCTTTTTTCCCCCCTCAGTATCACTCATGGAGTGATGGGTCAGAGCCCAGGGTCAGAACCCAGGCCCAGAACTTGGGACCTGATTCATAATGTTACTGAGTCTGCCAAGTTTGTTCAAGTGAGACTGAAAGAGATAAATGCTTGTGAGAGTTAACTGTCAATGAAATAATACTACATAAATGGGAAGTGTTAATGAAGTGTGTCCCCCAAATACCTTGACTGCGGACAACTACTCTTCACCCTGGGTAATGGCAGAAATGTGGGGCCTGGGACCAGCTGTTCCCCAGGAGGTTTTCCCAGCTGCTGCTAGGGCCAACTCCGTGGTGGGGGAGTTCAGGGGTGGGGGATTCCAAGAGTGCAGATTCCATATAGGATAGAGCCAAAGCAGGTCATAGGCAGAACAGTTGAAGCTGTTTGGGAAACAGGTGGGAACAATGGAACATTCATTTGGTTAGATGTGAGCTTAAATCAACACAAAGGTTATCCCAGTTGCTTGGTTTAGTTTGACAGCGCATGTAGTGTTAAAGCTTTCTCTTTGTTTCTTTGTTCATATCCTTCCTTTCTATCTCCTTTCCTCCCTCCTTTTCTTCCTTCTTTCCTTCTTTTCCTTCCTTCCTTCCTTCCTTCCTTCCTTCCTTCTTCCTTCCTTCCATTTCTGCATCCTTTTGCTCTCTCCTCTCCTTTTCCTGTTCTTTATAAATTTAACATTTGAGGCTTGTTCAGAACTTAAAAAGAAACTAGAAAGGTGATTTAACTCTCTTTAGCTTACAAAGAGATATTAAATGAAAGTTGATTACCAGTCATGTGATCCCCCCCCCCATTTTATAACAAGAGGGCATGTGATTTCAATGCAGAGAAAAAAATTGTTTTTTTATTAAATTTTTTGTAATGTTTATTTATTTTTGAGAGAGAGACAGAGACAGAGACAGAGTACAAGCTGGGGAAGGGCAGAGAGAGATGGAGACACAGAATCCGAAGCAGGCTCCAGGCTCTGAGCGGTCAGCACAGAGCCTGATGTGGGGCTTGAACTCACAAACCCCAAGACCATGCCCTGAGCTAAAGTTGAAGGCTTAACAGACTGAGTCACCCAGGTGCCTCTGTTGTATCATTATTTTAAATATATCCAGTGAAACCCAATCCATAGCAATTTGGCACTCATCATCTTTCATTAAAGGAATACAAAAGTGAGCTCTTCTAGGCAGTTGGAATTCTGTAATGTTTTTTTCTTTTCCTGAAAACCTGGGTTACTCCTTCCTTCCTTCCTTCCTTCCTTCCTTCCTTCCTTCCTTCCTTCCTCCCTCCCTCCCTCCCTCCCTCCCTCCCTTTCTTTCTTTCTTTCTTTCTTTCTTTCTTTCTTTCTTTCTTTCCTCCTTCTTTCTTAGATAAAGAGTGAACTAGAGTCGGGGAGATGTGCAGAGAGAGAGAGGGAGAGAATCTTAAGCAGGCTCCACACTCAATGTGAAGCCCCACTCTGGGTTGATCTCACCACCCTGGGATCATGACCTGAGCCTAAATCAAGAGTTCATCACTCAACCAAGCCACCCAGGTGCCCCTCCATTTTATTTCTTACAAAAAATTTTATGCTAATGTAGTGCTTTATGTTTGAAAGTATTTAATTTGGTACTTTATCAGATTTTGCTACAACAGACATATGTACAAACCTTGAAATTAAATTTAAAATGAAAACTTTCTAATTAAAAATTAGAATAAAAATTGTCTTATTTTCTGTGACTACAGAGTAGTAAATGTTTTTCTTTTGGATTAGCTTATCATTACAATTCTTACTAGTATACAGTTACTCAAATACCATAAATATGTTTCAAATAATAATTACTAAACCTAAAAATTAATATTTGTTGGAAATATATCTCATGAAATCGATAGGACTTTAAAAACTTTTCCATGAGTTCGTACATCCATGATGGATATTACTAATTGTTAGGGAGGAAGTTTGGCATTGACTCTTTTCTTTTTTTCCACTTATAGATATGAATACTGAGAGCACTTGTTTGCATAAATAAGAAAGTGGGAGGGGAAGGAGTTTTATGATGGAAATTTCTCAAAACTCTTTCATCCACATTTGAGTTTTATGCCAGAAATTATGTAGTATAATGTGTAGTATTACATAGAATACTATTATAAAAATTATTATTAATGATCTATCACTCACAACTTGCTGAGGTTCTTCAATTATTTTGAAAGCTAAGAAATGGGACTTACATAATTTGCAAAAAGAGCCTGTTACCCAGCTATGGGTGTGTTCTGTTGGGAGAGGCAGTCCACCTGGACCCCGAGTGTCCCTGCAGAGTTTGGCTGAGTCTGCAAGAATGCAAGGCTCTGGCTATTTTTTATCTGTGCCATTTCCCAGGGCAGTGAGCAACCTTGAGGTGAGGTAATGTCTCTCCCCAGAAAAAGAGCAGATGTTCTTCTGCTTGCTATGAAAGTGTTGAATCCCCCAGGCTTGGTGTGATAGAAACCCACAGTGTACAAAGCATGTGCCTAAGTCCATCCACCAACTTGCATTGCCTCTACAGGATTTGGAGGTCACAGGAAACCGAAGCAAACTGACATCACGCTGGTGCTTCTTGCTGTGCTGAGAGTATTAAAGGGTGTATCCTCTGACCCACAAGTTTCATGTCTTTTGTCTGCATCCATGAAACCTTCACAGACTAGTTCGTTGGTGTTTGTTTTAATTTTTCTTTAAATGTTTATTTATCTTAGGTCTTTTTCTTTTTTTGTTAAACTCATTTTTTAAAGCTTATTTATTTTGAGAGAGAGAGAGAGAGGTGGAGAGAGAGGGAAAGAGAGAATCCCAAGCAGTCTCCATGCTATCAGTGCAGAACTCAATGCTGGGTTCAGTCTCATGAATTGTGAGATTATGACCTGAGCCAAAATCAAGAGTTTGATGCTTAACTGACTGAGCCATCCAGGAGCTCCCCAAATGCCTATTTCTAATGCCATACATTACAGTAACAGAAATATATCA
Organism: Neofelis nebulosa; assembly: GCF_028018385.1. Taxonomy (NCBI): domain Eukaryota; kingdom Metazoa; phylum Chordata; class Mammalia; order Carnivora; family Felidae; genus Neofelis; species Neofelis nebulosa. The sequence continues at coordinate 53,238,826 of NC_080787.1, read as the reverse complement.
AGAGGAGAAAGAGAGGGAGCTCTACTGCAGTTTCATGGTACCTTGACTGAAGCAGATTTTGCAACTCTAACATTTCAAATTGCCCCTTTTTTTCATCACCTCTGAAGTTTTTTTTGTACCTCAGGAAAATTCACACTAGGAAGAATCAGGTGGAGGGGCGCCTGGGTGGCTCAGTCGGTTAAGCGGCCGACTTGGGCTCAGGTCATGATCTCGCGGTCCATGAGTTCGAGCCCCGCGTTGGACTCTGTGGTGACAGCTCAGAGCCTGGAGCCCGTTTCAGATTCTGTGTCTCCCTCTCTCTGACCCTCCCCTGTTCATGCTCTGTCTCTCCCTGTCTCAAAAATAAATAAAACGTTAAAAAAAATTTTAGGAAGAATCAGGTGGAATTAAAGGCATCATATATTCTTGTTGAGTGCAAAAAATAGGGCTCTGAAAGTAGTAGAAAAGGAGAACTGGATTGACGTAGTAAGAAGAGATGAGATTTGGAAGGAGATGAGATTTTCCAGGCAAGGATCTGGAAGTGGTTCCCTTAGAACTTTCTATGCCCATGTACCTGTTGGAAGGTCTTTGTTTACTTTAATTTTCAGACCTCAGGTGTAACCAATGGAAGAGGGTTTGTTTGGGGTTGGGGTGGGAGCAAGAAGTGTTGAGGAACCAAGTGTCCATTTTCATAGTATTCTAGGTTGACTTCCTTCAAGTTAAAGGCTTACACTGTTATGGCATGGAGCTAAGTAAAGAAAGTATTAATATCCCAGAGCCCATAAAATTTTGAGGGTCACAGATTTTATAGAATTAAATGTACATGCATATAGAAATGGAGAAATAGTGGGTGATGGGTATTGAGATGGGTATTGAGGAGGGTACCTTTTGGGATGAGCACTGGGTGTTGTATGGAAACCAATTTGACAATAAATTTCATAAAAAAAAAAAAAAAAGAAATGGAGAAATAAGTTCACTCCAGTAGAAAAAATGTCTAAGAATACAAAAGTAGGCAGAGATCTAAACAGATGGAGAGTCCAAGTAATTCCCTTTTACATTTTTTAATCACAATGAAAAATCTACTTTATGCGTAATGTCAGATTGGATTCCACTGTTTTAAATTGTACTTTTCTTTCAGTAATGGAATGATAGATTCACATATCACTTATTCCATCTGGGAGACTAGTCACATAAGTATAATAAACCACATTTCTATCTTTCTAATTTTATTAATATTTATGTATGATGAACAAAAATTAAGTTTGGAAAATGGTTCAGTCCAAGGGGGTGTGTAATCATATTGTACACAAGGCAGTGTAGTATCCATTTTTTAATCTGTAGTATTCCAGGAACTGTCAGTGGTACCTAGTAGAGGCCTTTGGTAGCTGGTGCATATATCTGTGAATAAATTAATAAATAAAAACCTCCCTGAGGAGTCTCAGAGATTTTGACATACTTGGGGGGAGAATTATTGGAAGCTAGGGACACCTGGGTGGCTCAGTCAGTCAAGCCTCCAACTTCGGCTCAGGTCATGATTTCAGGGTTTGTGAGTTCAAGCCCCACATCAGGCTCTGTGCTGACAGAGCCTGGAGCCTGTCTCCCTCTCTCTCTGCCCCTCCCCTGCTAGCACTCTGTCTTTCTCTGTCTCTCTCTCTCTAAAATAAATACATGTTAAAAAAAATTAAAAAAAAAGAATTGTTGGAAGCTAAAGTCCTGATGAGCACATAAGTAAGGACAAGGCCCATGACATTTGGGTTAATGACACCTCATTTGCCATCACATTCCAATGTAGGTGGCTGTCCAGTGGAAACGTAGGTTACAGATAAAAACCTTAGTTCCTGTTAAGCAGCAACTGGTGAAACCCCTTCCTTCTTCCCTATCTGCTGCCTCTGAATAACCACCTCCCATTCCCTCCCCCTTTCCACAAAAGGCTAGGGATGAGAAATACCCTTTTTGCAATGATTTGGGGGTGAAGTAAGCCTTTTTCTTGTTGGTTTTTTCCAACACAAAAACTGGAATCTCCTGTCCTAGTCCTCTGATAACCTAGTTGAGATAGATCCCCAGTCTCCTGGGAATCATTTCAAGGAGAAATGAAGGGGTGGTCCTTATGAGGGCACCAGGAAAATGACTAGTACAGACTGCCTGGCCTAGCTCCATTGACAGACACCAGCACTCCCTCCTGTTTCTGCAGCTTAGCCCTGCCCTTAAAGCCCAAGACCAGAAAGTTGCCTAGTTAATGTTTAAAACAAAAACATGTTGAACAGAAAGAAATTCTCCCAAAGGACAAAAGGCCTTCATGCTGAAACCTCCTCCAAAATCTCTCCTGGGCAGAGAACACCAGATGTATAATCTCAAATACTTTTTAGTGAGATGGCATTTTAGCTTCTCACGGAAGAAAAATAAGGTTCTGAGGAAGAGCCTAGAATTTTAGGGCAAGGGGAGGAGACCCTGAGAAGATTAGTGGACCCCAGATACCAGTGTGTTCAGAAGAGGGTCTTGGGTCCTTTGAAAACAAATCACCAGGCTGGCCGTGAGGTGGGTCTATAGCTGGTGGGGCCATGAGCTGGATGTCCAATGGAGAAGTCAGTCAGAGTGGTTTCTGAGAAAGGTTTTCTCTCAGCTCTTTTGTGATATGGTAATCATTAATTAGCTCCAACTACACTGGAATCACATTTGGGAATTTTTATTAAATGTGGTTGATGTGGGCAACAAGAGAAAAAAAAACCCAGGTAAATGTTTGATATTCAGCCTGTGATCTAAGGAGAGGATGCAACAGAGCATTCTACCAAAATAAATTGTATTTTATTTTGAATTGTTTGATAAGGATGAAAGAACATAGGGGAGCCTGGCTGGCTCAGTCAGTTAAACGTTGGACTATTGGTTTTGGCTCAGGTCATGATCTCACACTTTAGTTAGTTCAAGCCCTGTGTCAGGCTCTGCACTGGCAGTATGGAGCCTGCTTGGGGTTTTCTCTTTCCCTCTCCCTGTCCCCTACTCGCACTTTATTTAGTTTAAATAAACTTAAAAGAATGAAAGAACATGTAATGGGAGTGTCCATACCTCTTCACCCCCAGCTTGGGGTGCCTCAGCAGACCTCTCATGGGCATCCTTCCTTCCCTACTCTGTTTGGAGTTAGATGTAGTCCCCTTAGGAATTACAAATATCTGGGTATCAAGGGTTGACTCCACAGGTGAACAAATAAGTAGTTATTTGGTAATTTTTTCTTGTAGGATCATGTTTCCACATATGCCATATCTAGAGGGTGGATAAGTAGGGCTTATGTTCAAAGAAAGAATGATAGCTAAAATATGAATCCCATATTTTGTTCATGAATATATCCTAAATGATTAGAATGAATGTTATGTTAAATGAATGGCTCTACTAATATGATGGGATGGACAGCCTGCTAAGGCCAGCATAGCTTCTGATGCATGGGTGCTTCCTATGGTAGTTGCTTTCCTGGGGCACTGCTTCTGTATCTTTTGGGTCATGGCTCCCTTGCCCCTCATCTTCACCTTCTCCTGCCTAAAAATAGTAAAAAGTTGATTCTACCCCCTTTTCTAATTGACAGTATTCCTGCTTCCTATCTTTGGGTAGCTGCCCCAATCCCTACATGTACCCAACATGAAGGGAAGCTGCTGTTATAGTTTTAAGATGAAGAAAAGGAAAAAAAAAAAACCCACAACTCTATCAGGATACTTTCTCCAGGGCAAATAAATTATCTGCCTGTGAAGTCTGACTGTTTCCCTCTGTGTGCTCTTCCCCTGCACTGCATTTCTAAAGGTTCTTAGGAAACATAGATGATATTTATGGGGTATTTTGTAGGTTAGAAAGAGTGAAAAAGCTTTATTCTCAAGGAATAATACTTGGCCCAGCATCAGTTATCTTGATATGTCATGGATATATCACACAATGGTACAGAATTCAGGAGCAGAGAGAAAATGTTATTCCTTCTCCTGTGAAATTCATTCATTCATCTGACAGATATTTATTGTGATAAACACAGGTTGTTAGAAGCTGGGGATGGAGTGGTAAAAAAGAGACAAAATCCCTGTCTTTCTGGAGTTTATAGTCTTTTAGGGAAGTTATATCTTTCCTACCTATGCCAGTGAACAGCTAAAGAGAGAGCAGTTATAGATGGCTGGAAGGCCTCTGGCAATCTGAATTCTTTCTAAAGAATCTATGAACAGGAGACTGGTGGAATTTTGGTGCTAAATTAGCCTTATGTAATCAAGGTTATAGTAACTCCCAGAGAAATCTAACCTGGCCACAAGAAAATAGTTAAGAATGATATATAAGGAAGTTTTCTAGTTAAATATGGGAGTGAGTGTGCATTGTATTTCAGGTTTAGTGTTGCAACTATTAGGCTAAACCAAGGGGAAAAAAGGAGAAGAATCTTATGTATGGTGGTGAAATACAAAGACAACTTTAAAAGACAAATTATAGATTGGGAGAAAATATTTGTAACATGTATATCATCCAAGAAGTAAAATATCCACATATATGAAGAGCTCCTACAAGTCAGTAAGATAGTAAAAATTACAATGAAAAATTGGCAAAGGTTATTTTATTGGTCACCTCCCAGCAGAAAACAGCAGCTTACTCAAAGATTTCAATGAAGAAATTTAATGAAGGTACTATTTACAGAGATGAGAGCAGAGTTGGGGACAAACAACAATGGTACCAGCAAAATGAGAAAGTCATTACCACTCCTAGGTCTGGAGGCATAAGGGAAAGGAATGGCTTCTTGAAGCTCAGAGAGAGCTGGGATTCCCTCTAGTTCCTGGATTCTTCTGGATCTGAGCCTGGGCAGACAAGCAGAGCAGGATACAGAAGGGTGAAGAATGGATCTGTGGTGGGGGAGGAGGAACAGAGAATAAACAGTATAGCCATAAATAGAAACTCAGAGTTTAAACATAAACATCTAACAAATATTTATTTAAGATTCAACCTCATTAATGAGCAGTGAAATATAAATTTAACAATACTATTTTTCACATTAGATTGGGAAACCAAAATAAAGTATACTACTTAGTGTTGGTGAAGATGGAAAGAAGTCAAAACTCCCACACATTATTGGCAGTATAAGTTGATAGTTGTTTTGGGAAGTAATTTGACAGTAACCATCCATTTTAAAAATACTCTTCAACCCAGCAACCCAGCTTCTTCACTGGGTTACTTCACTGAAGTAGCGGCTTACTTCACTGAAAGATAGTGAATTAAATTATTGTGTTCAAAAGGAGGCACCCAACCTTGCCCTACTCCATCCCTGGAGATTATAGTCTCTAAGGGAAGATAGCTATTTCTTACTCATTGTTCATATTTTGTGTCTCAAAGATGTAGTTTAACAAATATTTATGGAGTACCTACTATGTGCCAAGGTCTTTACAAGGCACTAGATAGAGAATAAACTGTGGCTCCTCTCTTTGAGGGCTTATAATGATGTAGGTAAGAAGGTTATATAAACATAATTTGAATAGAAAGTGCTAAAAGAGGAAGCAGACACGTTCACAGAATAATATTGAAACAAAGGGGAGGAAGAGTGTCACTCACATGGGAGATATCCTTAGAGAAGTTAAACATCTAGACTGAGTTTTGAGACATAAGCAAGATTTACCCAGGTGAATTAGGGGACAAAGACACTCCAAATAGAGGGAACGGCATGAAAAATGGATGAAAGCCAGAAACAGAAATTTTCTATTGGGGAGACAGAAAATCAGCTTAGTAGAGACTATTGCTTCTGCTAAGATGGAGTAACAGGGAACAGACTTGCCCTCCTGCCTGAAAAAGAAAAAAAAAAAACACCCAGACAAAATATATAAAACATGATTTTCAGGAAACTGGACATCAGGTAATGGAGAGTGATCTCTGAGAGATGGAAACAAATGAGGTTTATTTTAAGATTTCCTCCACTTACTACTTTGAGACAGTTACCAGGCTGTGGTGCAGGGAGGTGGGGCCCATCTGGAGCCCAGAAGATGCTCTGAGTTGAGGACACAGAACTAAGAATCCTAGTAGACCAAGGCCAATTTCACTGGAAATTATAGAACACTGCTGAGAGAAATTAAAGGAGATCGGATAAATGGACAGATACACTTTGTTCATAGGTTGGAAGACTTTGTGTTGTTAAGATATTAGTTCTCCCCAAATTGATCTATAGATTCAATGCAACCCCAAACAAAATGCCTGCAAGTGGGGATCCCTGCAGAAAATAACAAGTTGATTCTAAAATTCATAAGAGCCAAATCATAACGACTTTGAAAAAGAAGAACAAAATTGGAGATCAGACACTACCTGACATACCTATAATATTCCTATAATACTACCTACAGTGAAGACTTACTATAAAGCTGTAATAATCCAGATAGTGTGATATTTGGCATTAAGATAGACAATGGAATATGGAACAGATAAAAGAGTCTGGAAATAAACCTACACATATATAATGTTTTATTTATTTTTGAGACAGAGAAAGAGCATGAACAGGGGAGGGGCAGAGAGAGAGGGAGACACAGAATCCGAAGCAGGCTCCAGGCTCTGAGCTGTCAGCACAGAGCCCAACTCGGGGCTTGAACTCACGAACCGTAAGATCATGACCTGAGCCGAAGTCAGACACTTAACAGACTGAGCCACCCAGGCGCCCCAACCTACACATATATAGAAGTGATTTTTGACAAAGGTGCAGGGGCAATTGAGTGGATAAAGCATAGTCCTTCAACAAGTGGTGTTGGGACACAGAATGGGTGAGGCCTAAATGTAATACTTAAAACTACAAAACTTGCAGAAGAAAACATGGAAGAAAATCTCTGTGACCTTGGGTTATACAAAGATTTCTTAGGTAGGTACCAAAAGCATGATCCATAAAAGAAAAAGATAAATTAGGCTTTATCAAAATTAAAAACCTCTGTTTTTTAGAACTCACTGTGAGAAAATGAAAAGATAAGACACAAACAGGGAAAAGTAATTGCAAAATTTTATATCTCATAAAGAAATATATTCAGAGTATATGAAGAGTTCTCAAAATGCAACAATAAGAAAACAATGCCTTCTACCCCCTCCCCAAAATGGGCAAAATATTTGAACAGACACTTTACTGAAGCAGATATATGGATAACAAGCACATGAAAAGATGTTCAATCTGAACAGTTATTAGGGACAGGTGAAATAAAACCATAATGAGATACCTATTAGAATGTCTAAAATAAAAAAGACTGACCATATCAAGTATTGGTGAATATGTGGAGGAAATAGAACTCACTCATCGCTGGTAGGAAAGTAACTTAGTACAACCACTTTGGAAAACAGTTTGGCAATTTCTTAAGAAAGCTGGATATGCACCTACCAGGTGATCTAGCCTTCCACTCATAGGCTAAGAGAAAATAAAGCATTTGTCCCTATAAAGACTTTTGCACAAATGTTCACAGCAGCAGCTTGTTTTGTAAAAATGAAAGTTGGAAACCATCAGTTGTTTGTCAACAGATGAGTAGATAAACAAATTATGGCATAGAGACACTATGGAATACTCCTCAGTCATAAAAAGGAATATTTATACACATGACAACATGGATGCATATAAAAATAATTATACTGTCTGACCAGATTCAATGGAGTGGTGAGAGCAGACATTGGGTTGGGAAGAAAAAGGAAAAAGTGTTGGCCAGCATAAACTACTTTTCTAGAAAATTTGAATGAGAAGAGAAGCAAAGATGTATCAGTGGCTACAGAAAAGCACAGGAACAAGGAAGAGTTTTGTTTTGCTTGGGATGAGGTCTGAGCATGGCTCAGGTCAAGGATATCATGTCACTTTGGGCTTTAGAATGTTGTGTTCAGGTGCTACGATATTCCTGTGATTCTTTACTGTTTTTTGTTCGTGCCAGTTTTAACCAGAAAAGTGGTGGATGGCTGGGATGAACGTGTCTTTCTGACTCTGGTTTGGGGGAATGTGGAGAATAGGTAGACTAGTTAATTTGTTCATTCATTTAAGAAATACTGTATGTGCATTTTTCTCTCTGCTGGTTGGGGATATAGACAGGTAAATGGGAAATTATGATAGAGTCTGATAAGTGCAGAGACCAGGGGAATGGAGAGTACTAGGGGTGAACATAGTAGAGCTGTTAGACCTCAGTGAGATAGGGAAGTACTGTCAAAGCAGAGAACTAGCAGGTAAGTAGGAATCAGCCAGTGACAGAGAAGAAGATGGTCAGGCAGAGTCCTAATGTGGAATGCACAAGTACCATTCTGGGGAAGTTGGACTTCAACCTGAAGGCCCTGGAGGAGCTATTTGTTGAAGGGTTGGGGCTGGGGTAACCCCAATATCTTATGTGTGCTTGAGAAAGAATGTATTGCCCTCAGGTGACAAGGGTTGAAAGGTGACAAGGCTTGGGGAGTGAGGCTAGCTAGGAGGTAGTGAGGGTCATTCAGGCAGAAGGTGATGGTGCCTGAGGGAGAGAATGTGGGAAGGTGAGAGGTGGCTGGATTTGAAAGAGGACTTCAATAGTTCATTTTTGCTTTTGTTTCCCTTGCCACCAGAGACGTGTTGAGTAAGAAGTTGCTGGGGCCAAGATCAAAGAGGTTTTTGCCTGCTTTGTCCTCGAGAATTTTGATGGCTTCCTGTCTTACATTTAGGTCTTTCATCCATTTTGAGTTTATTTTTGTGTATGGTGTAAGAAAGTGGTCCAGGTTCATTCTTCTGCATGTCGCTGTCCAGTTTTCCCAGCATCACTTGCTGAAGAGACTGTCTTTAATCCATTGGATATTCTTTCCTGCTTTGTCAAAGATTAGTTGGCCATACATTTGTGGGTCCATTTCTGGGTTCTCTGTTCTATTCCATTGATCTGAGTGTCTGTTTTTGTGCCAGTACCAAACTGTCTTGATGATTACACTCAACACCCAAAAAACAAATAATCCAGTGAAGAAATGGGCAAAAGACTTGAATAAACACTTCTCCAAAGAAGACATCCAGATGGCCAACTGACACATGAAAAAATACTCAACATCACTCATCATCAGGGAAATACAAATCAAAACCACAATGAGATACCACCTTACACCTGTCAGAATGGCTAACAACTCAGGCAACAACAGATGTTGGTGAGAATGCAGAGAAAGAGGATCTCTTTTGCATTGTTGGTGGGAACGCAAGCTGGTGCAGCCACTCTGGAAAACAGTATGGAGGTTCCTCAAAAATTAAATATAGAAGTACCCTATGACCCAGCAATTGCACTACTAAGGATGTATCCAAGGGATACAGGTGTGCTGTTTCAAAGGGACATATGCACCCCAATGTTTATAGTAGCACTATAAATAATAACCAAAGTATGGAAAGAGCCCAAATGTCCATCGATGGATGATTGGATAAAGAAGATGTGGTATATATATACAATGGAGTATTACTCAGCAATCAAAAAGAATGAAATTTTGCCTTTGCAACTACTTGGATGGAACTGGAGGGTATTATGCTAAGCGAAATTAGAGAAAGACAGAAATCATATGACTTCACTCATATGAGGACTTTAAGAGACAAAAACAGATGAACATAAGGGAAAGGAAGCAAAGATAATATAAAAGCAGGGAGCGGACAGGGGTGCCTGGGTGGCTCAGTTGGTTGAGTGTCTGACTTCGGCTCAGGTCATGATCTTGCAGTTCGTGAATTCAAGCCCCGCATCGGGCTCTGTGCTGACAGCTCAGAGCCTGGAGCCTGCTTCAGATTCTGTGTCTCCTTCTTTCTGCTCCTTCCCTGCTCATGTTCTGTTTCTCTCTCTGTCTCTCAAAAATGAATAAACGTTAAAAGAAATTTAAAAAAAAACCAGGAGGGGACAAAGCATAAGAGACTCTTAAATATGGAGAACAAACACAGGGTTACTGGAGGGGTTGTGGGAGGCGGGATGGGCTAAATCGGTAAGGGGCATTAAGGAATCTTCTCCTGAAATCATTGTTGCACTATATGCTAACTAATTTGGATGTAAATTAAAAAAAATAAAATTAAAAAAAAAAGAAAGAGGACTTCAAGACTTGGCCACTGTAAGGGGGTTGGAGGGAAGGAAGAAATTCAGAAAGACACCCATTTGGTGGTGGTTGGGTTATGAGGGTTGATTATGTGTTCAGTTCTAGCATGGTGTTATGATATCCAGTAGGATGCATGATAAATAGTTTGAATCATAACAGAGGACTTTGCTGAAGATGATTTAAGAATTAGTAACATCTCTACTGTAAGGCAAGGAAGTTGGCTGGTAACCTCTTCCACTTCCATGCATTTGTGTCAAAAATAAACCAAAGTGTGAGAAGCTCTATCTATGCCACTGAGTGGTATAGTTCATCTTCTTAGCCTCTTCCTGATCATGCTTGCAGAAAGCCAAGTTCATACTCCATGCTCTTTGGGTGCAAGGGTGTAGAGGGAGAGACCCATTAATCTCACCCCTCCCCACATATAGAACATCTGCTGTCCTTTTGATGGGGGTGGCCGGGAGCACACCTCCTAAGTCCCCACACATATAGCAGGGCTACACGGGGCTGAGCTGATGGCTGAAACCAAAGAAGCTCCAAACCTGTTGTCAAAGCAGCTGCATGAGCCATAAATTGCTTGCAGAAGCAGATCCAGTGGCTTTCTAAGGGGAGGGAGTGAAACAGGAGCAGTTACCCTTGAGATAGATTTCCCTTTGGTTTTCTAATCCAGTTCAGAGTTGCAGTATTCCCGGTTTTTTCTTGGGTACAAAAAAAAAATCCATGGGCTGTATTTTCCTTAGTTAGACTTGTCTTCCCTACCACCTGGTGAGTTGTTCTACCACTGGGCTGATTCCCATTTCTAAGAGAGCATTGAAGAGCCTCCCCATTGTGAGGTCAATAACAAAGCATCCTTTCTCTGGGTCTTCCAGGGGTTTCTTATCATGTTATCTTTATGGCATCATACATGGCTTTTTACAGATGAGGAAGAGCAATCCTGTCAATTTGTCTCTACTTCATTTTCTTCCTTTGCAAATAAAAACCTTGGCTATTCAAGTGGGGTCCCGTGCCTGTCTCTGAGAGAGGGCCCTACACCATACATAAATTATGTATTTTTATGTAAAGTATGTGTGAGTGTGTGTGTGTATGTGTGTGTGTGTTGCAAAGGGATGGCTTATTAATACATCTGAATTTTAACGTGTTCTTTAGTTTACTTCCTGTTACTGTAGAGTTTTAAGGAAAGGAGACATATAGAAACTTACACTGGCCATTAGAACTCTAAGGACAACAATATTTCATCTTACATAATTCCTTGCCTTCCTTTCCTTCCATCCTT